>NW_022884359.1:4856233-6062791 GCF_011952205.1 Bombus bifarius | reverse complement strand
ATCTACATACAGCGTAGCGGTTCGTCTACAAAACCGTCCTCGACCATCGTTCCACTTTTTAATCTTTCCATCTCTCGAAATCGTCCTTGCCATTCTGGACGCTCGGTTATCGCTGCGTATTATCGCCCTCCACAGATTCCCCACTGATTCTTGTCTCCCTTTCTATACATCTATTCAGCCGATCGACGATCTTTTCTCAATTGTTTGCTTATGGTCGTTGACACGATTAATAGATAAACTTGTTTGTTATTTATGCATATCTAGATCGTGATATTAATGTTCGATAGACAAGTATTTAGTAGTTTTTATGATTCAGTGAAAGGAAAGTGGTTGTTGTTCTTTGTATCTTTGAATGTAAGTGATTTAGATTTAGAGGAATTGGAATATTTTGGAGAACTATCGATAGTATGTACAAATAATGGTCTTTGCATTTGTGTATTAACATCACTTGGTAATTCTTAAGGAAGATAAATCTAGAAAGAAGAGACGACTAAATTACTCTGTTCTTATAGATCGAAACGTTCTTCCAATGAACTTTTACGACTTTTTTTAGAGCCGTTTCAAGCGTCTAGGACATGGTTCTCCTAAGGTAATCGTCAGAGACCACGAAAAGTATCCATCAGATGAAAGCAGATCAGAGGCGGAAGATCAAACGACAAGGAACGCGGGCATAATGACCTTAGGTCGTGTTTAGGTAACTCGTGTTTTGTTTTTATCGCCGAATCGTTTGCGATGAGGAAAAAGCCAGATCCTGGAACTTTTGAGTCGCTTACGAGCTTTGTGAATGAAACGTCGCAGTTGCGAGTAAATGGCTCTTTACCAACGTTTTTCTTCCATCTTTCCGGATTCCACTCCTCAAGCATCGATCTCGTTTTCTTGGTCTACGACGTCGTTCGACGTCTCATTAGCAGGATAATTAGTTTCCTCTTTTGACAAATTTTTATCTCTGTTGAGATGCGATTACATCTTTAGACACAACGTTAGGCAATATTCTGAGGAGACAAGAAGTTCTGGAGGGAATGGTAAAGAAAATTTGACTTATGACACATAAGAATTATTTATTTTATTATGTAAATAGATCGCGGTTTTTTTAAGCATTTGTGGAAAATTTGCACGTAATACGACGAAATATGTATGCTTCCTTTAATATTTTTCTATAATACTTAATAGGTAATGCAATTGTCTACCCTTTTGTCTTTTACCGGGATTTTACTTTTTTAAATATATTCTCGCAGATAAATTTGCATAAAAATCTGTAAGTCTAATTAGAAAATATTATTGTAGGAATTATCAAAAAATATGGACAACGGGGCACCACCAGGGGGATGTAAACCTGGAATCTGTAGCTGGACTACTACACTAAGACAATGGCAGTACGGATATTCACAAACTTATTCTTCTTCTTAACCACTTCGATGACAGGTGACCTTCGTTTCGTTGTTCGGGGTTAGTATCAATGTTGCTGTGTTACAAGTATTACGAATATGAGGAGGAAGAGAGTTTTTTTTCCTCTTTTCTTTTTTTTTTTCTATGTTGTTTTCTTAGGCTGCTTTTTTTTTTATTTTTCACATTCTTTCTATGTTGTTTTCATAGGTAGTCTTTTTTTATTTTTATTTTTTTTTATTTCTTTCTATTTCATTTTTATTTTTCACATCTCGGGAGAGTAATGTCCTAGAGAGACCTAAAACATAGAGAAGAGAAGCTGCGTCGTCCAAGTACGGATTCTCACACACATCACATTTCACTTCTGATCCTAAACACACTTAAATCAAAATCCAGGAGGGCACGTACGGGTTCGAACCGCCAACCTATGTGTTTGCAGTCAGCTACAGTAACCACATAGCCACCGTCTTCCTGTACAAAGTGTAGTTCCATAATTCCTATTTGAGGCTAAACATTCTGATCTCCCATTATTAGATATATATTATTCATTATTCCCCCTCCACCGCACTCTCCCTCTCAACCCACCCCTCCCCAAAATTACACAGCACCCAAAAAGCAGACTACCGAAGCGTCCTGTTTTGCGACCAAGTTTACAGGACAGAAAAAAATAAAAAAATATTCATAAAAAAGCTCCGCTCCCCAGCGGCTTAAACCCAAAAATTGTATTATACACGAAAAATGTAAAGCGCCGACACATAATACAGCATGGCTACGTCGTACCGCCGCGTATCGGTACCTTTGCCTAACATATTATTACAAAAATTCACCGTTTATTGTGAATATGTATCTAAAACTGTATCTTGGGCTAAATAAACAAATAAAAAAAAATATATTATTCATTATAAAATATATATGAAACTTTACTTCCTTTGTGTTATAGTAAAAACCGTGTATATACTATTTTATAATAAAATAAATAATTCTTATCGTTTATAATGACAAGGAACGCGGGACCTAATGACCTTAGGTCGCTGCTATCGACAGCTCGTTTCGCAAGAAACGATTTCTTCCGCGGCTATTCTGTGGTCTGATCGCAATTCAGATAAGTATCTGGCACGAGCGACGCTCTTCTTATATATCTTCTGTTTCCAATTTTTGCATCCTTTCTTACGTAACGTCTACGAACAGGCGTCATCTAAATTTCTGTTTCTATAGTAAACGATTGAAGAATTAGAATTGCTATGTTGCATATTTCGCGTAAGTAATTAATTAATCGATGACGAGCTAATAATACTTTTCAACTGGAATGGAAAAATGAGAATCAAGCTTGATTGCATTTAAATATATACTTCGACCGTTGAAATTATTATAATCGAATCTCCAATTTCTATGCACATATTTTAATCTTCAACCTGAATTTCAATAAATTGCCCATTAGCTATTGATAGAAGATCGGAAAATATTTCGTAGGAAGATTCATTTAACACTAATCTTACCAGGTCCGATCAAATGACTATTTCCAAAATTTTATTTAAAATTGTACGTTCATTATTATTTCTTTTGTTCATCTAACTTTATGTAAATTCTTATATTAACAAAAATTGAGGAACTGATTAATCAGATAATATAAGAATTTACATAATGTTAGATTGAGGTTAGGTTAAGTTAGCCTGGTAAGGTTAGCGTTAATTTAAGAACACCATATAATGTTGTCTCAATACCAGAAGAATAAAAAAAACCTTTTTACAGATACATATACGTCTTTCAAGTTAATATTCGCGATTAATGGATATATGTATACAATAAATATACCTAAATATAGTATGAATATTTTAATACTAAATATTTTACCTTACAGATATCTTAATATACTGATTTCTTAATTAAATCATAGTATCTTAATTAAACGTTTAATATTTTGAAATTGACTATTTTATAATTTATAACTATTGAAATACTTTAAAAACTACATATTTTATAATACTAATAAAAATTGCATAATTTAAGGCTATAGTGTGTCTAATGTTATTTATCGATGTCGATCAACTGTTCATTCGTAAACGAACTCGCGATTATACCAAATCACGAATACAACTCTCACTCAGCATATAGCGATCGTCAATTTGCTATAACAACGCATAACCAACAAATTCCATTAAGCGACAATTTACACGATCGAAGAATCCCTTTTCCGGAGTAACGTTATTATTGTTATTACTATTACCATCGTGGCGTACAACAAATTGTCCATTTACCCGAGAATATTGTTTAAGCGGTTTAATAAAGCAGTCTGTACACAGCGGGCAGCGAATAATCGTGGTTAATCTTCGAAGAGTACACACGATAATGCCGTTCAATTCTCTGAGGTCAGTTTCAAGTACGCCAATGAATATTTATTAGCACTAAATCAAGGGACTCAGCCTCTCGAGCTCTCGAGAATACAAATTGCCATACGCGTTCACCTCTTGCAAATGCAACCATCAACGTCTTATGGCAGTTATGGCGAATGCATAGGAGGGAACGCCACGAAATTATTACTTGAAATCTTGTGCATTTCTCGTCTACAGTCAGTTATAAAATCTACATACATCCCTCGAATATAAAATATTATTGTAAAAACAGCTGGACGAATTTTCTTTGACACGTTAAAACACACATTATTAAAATGTAGAGTAATTAATTCGCCTTTACCATTATTAAGAGAAAAAAGAAGAAAAGATATAAAATACAGTGTTACAAAAATTACATACAGCTGTTATGTCTATATGAAATCAGAAAAATAAGCTTGATACTATATTAGTATCTGGCAGGATTATGTCGAATTTGCGCAAAATTTATATCAGTCCCTGTTTGTGTCGGAGGATTATGTGTTGTATAATTTTATAGTAAAATATAAATACACGTTATGTATATATTAATACATAGATAGCCATAAAAGAGTCATATTGTCAAAATTTATCACACATTATTTAGTTTCGCCTTTGTTAAGGAAAAAGGAGTAAGAAAAATATAAAACGAAATGATACAAAAATTAGATACATTTGTTGCATCTATATGAAATCATAAAAATAGCGTTGAAAAAATTATAAGTTTTGTAATTTCTAACGTAATTGTATTGCAAGATTTTTTGCAAGTTAAACGTTCTAACTCTTTTCTACCGCTTTTTTAAATATATCAATAATAATTGTCTCCATATGCAGATATAAATAATTTTGTGACAAAGTGCATTTTTAGCTTTTTGGTATAACACGTACACAAAATTCAATGGGTGTATTTAAACTGTTGTGACTGAGTGTATATTCTTTTGTATGTATATGACTTGCGCAAGATCCATTTCGAGCACGTCCAGCTAATTTATCGAGGATTTTTACGGCGTGAACGAGGAAGAAGGAAACCTTGACTGATATTGCTTCGAATCTCGTTTGACAGAGAGAGAGAGAGAGAGAAAGAGAGAAAGAAAGAGAGAGAGAGAAAGAGAGAGAGAAGAAACTGAGTTCGCATCCCGTTTTAAGAATTTTTTAGCCTACTAACCGAGGAAGACGAGTTACAGTCATCGTCAAAAGTCTTCGACAATATAATCTTGTACAATATAAGAATGTCATTTATACCGAAAAAAATATGGGCGAGTGATTTTAAAATAAAATTTACACGGAGGGGTACAGCTTCCTTTTTCCACATGTTTTTGACAAATTCGAATCTAGTCGGTCAATATTCGAAGCTGCTTGTGAGCTGTATTTCAGCTCATCGCTGATAATCATATCAGTCAACTGTTTCCTTTTTGTTATTTTAAAAATCGCGTATACCGAGCTACTCGTGTGAGGCTTCGCGACGCAACAATTTCTATGTACAATGATAAAATAGGAACTCTGAGAAATACCACCTACACCGCATTATACCTCTGTCACACAAATCCTCTTTGCTTTTCAAGCAGCAGTTCCGCGACAATCGAATTTAACCTGCATTGTTTGCTGGAAAAAAAGAAGATGACATCTCGGCGCGAGCGCGCTGTTGCACAATGTCGCGCGCGCCATTTAACAAGACTCGCTAGCCGCCCGATGAACCGGACTTAATTTCACTTTCATTGAATGCGAGGAAACCTCGCGTCGCGGATAAATTCGCAAATTAATTCTATTGGCTCCGCGCGTCGCGAGATGAATATGGCCTCGCGCATTTATTGAACCGCGCGCCGCGCAGATGATCGTTCCGTCGCCGCGAGCATTCCGCGGAAAAGCCGCGTTTCCATCGCGATCCACCTCTCGACATTACAGTTACTCGCATTAACATTCGGACACAACACCATCTAATTAATTAAATCGCTTTTAAAGAAAGATAAGCGTTTTTCTATATTTCATTTAAAGTGATACTGCGTTATTCGTTAACAATTGGCTTTGAAGTGTAACAAAAAGATACTTATAGTTGACAGAGAGGTACAGAGACTATGTCATTTCTTGTCCGAACTACTCTAAGAAAGTTATACAAGAGGGTTGTTTTAATTATTGAACAAGTTGTTTGCAATCCACTATACACGATTATTAATAAATACAATGTAATCACATGGACATAAAAAATTCGTAGAGGTCAGAAACTTTGCAAATGTGTGGTCAAACGTAGAAACAAAGAAGAAACTGGAGCAAAGCATTTTTCTTCAAGCAGTTATAAGTTTTTTAAACTCGAAATCGAACTAAAAAATTACCATCAACGACAATTCTCGTTCACATAATCAAACGAAATTTTGATTATACAATATTTACACAAGCCTCCGTAAAAGCTTGCGAAATCCACTAACTTCCTTAAACACCTACAATTTCACAAATACGTTTCTTTCGCAAAATAAACTTGCAAAATATAATAATCCCAAACAAGCGTGTTGTTCAATGATTCTCTCATGACACCTGCCATGCACAATCCGCCAAACAATATCTCGTCACAGATGCTTCGCCATATCAACCCCCGTCACTATAGCATCATGATCGACGAGGAAAACAAACGAAACGCAGTGGTCCCTACTGAAACGAGAAATCTGTCCAACGCAACCCAACGACCTAGTTTCCATGGTCGAACAGAGATTCGTGTTACACGACCAACCCGTTCACGAGTCATTGTAATCACTCTTATTTGATTCAAGCCAGCCAAGCGACCCTGCCTAATCGAACGCTAATTATCCTACCCCCAATTAACAAGAACGTCGATACGGGGCCACGAACAATAAGCGTTGGCCAGGAAAAATATCAACGAGTGGATGTCTCACCTTGCTCAGTTGCTCTTGATAAAAAAAGAGGAAAAGTTATACATATACGTGTATAATAATTTGGACTACAGAGAAACGCGGACGAGAGTCAACCTTAAACCTGCCGCGACCTTCGAATTTTTATACTTCGATTTTATCGCCGGTTTTACCAACGAAAGAATTTTTCATATTTCAAGAAACACTTATTACTGGGCTGCGGATTTTTATGCAAACTCGTATTCTCTCTAAAAACGAGATCTTAAAAGAAATTCTATTCGACGCTTTCTCGACTTAGTCTCGCACGTAGAATAGCCTCGTATTAATTATTTACTCTTGTCTAGTTGCGAATTAGGCAAATTTACTTGGGTATACGTGACAAGTTTTGAAACTCGATTTTCTCGAAAATAAGTCCTCCAATGCAATTTTGTTATTCTTGATTTTCCCCCTATTTTTATCTTATTTTTTCAACCAGAAAATCAGCCTGCTATCACTTGCACCATGAATTTAGGATTTTTACTAGGAACTTAGGATAGAACTTAGGATCACGGTGCGTAGATGGGTCAGAGGACGTGTGTCAACAGGAGATTGAAAGGGATTACCTGAGGGTGAGCAGATGAGAAACACGAGTAGGAGACGATTAAAGGGGTTGTGGTGTTTTTATGAGTGAATTATGGCTGGTAAGCGTGGGTATTAAGTGGGAGCTGTAGTTGGTGGAAGGAGTGCGGGTACTTTAAGTGCTTGCGTTGGCAGTTTTTCGGAGGTGTTTGATGTTTAACCCTTGACGACGGCCGAGATGCAGCGAAAAGACTGAATTGGAAAGCTGGTTAGAACACGGGTGACTGATAAGAACTGTGTCATTTTAAGCTTCTCTGCATATGTTGATATGACTGTGTAATTGAAGCGATTATTTAATTAAGATATCAATGTAAAATGCAAAATAGAATTTTCATGCTGATATTTTCTAAAACTTGTTATATGAAACACAAAATACAAATTAAACGAAAATATTGTAAGATTAAATGATTTCGTCCAAATCGTTATAATCCATCGATGATCTAACGAGGATTTATTAATTGAGGTTTAATAACGAGTATTAGACGAAGAAAGTTGAAAGTTGAAAGACACGTTAGGAAAAAAGGAAATTGACACTTTTGAAGTCTTCTATTTTTAGTTGTAATTCTAAAAATAGGATAAATAGCTTTCGTCCCTTAGTTTCAGGAGATTCTAATACTTGACACTTGCTACTGCTTGACATCTAGCTGAACCTGCACAACTTCGCTTTCGTATGCTTTTTCCGCTGAGTGTAGCTACGTGAACAAATCTCGAAAGTATGTGGCATATTTACAGAAGTAATATCTTAAGAATATTCTGCTACGTGCTGACTGGGAACAAAGTAATATTAGTTGCATAATGAGGTTACAAAATGCGTCAGAAACATTTATGAACCGTGTATAGATTCTGAGAAAGAACTAACGATAATTTTTACTTTGCAAATATATTTCTAGCTCGTATGGTAATCTGATAGCAACAGTGTAAAAATTCTAAAGAAGCAATTCCATAATTGGATAAGGAAACGACTTAAATTATTTGACGTATTTGGAACAAATATATATATTTACAAAGACTTTGCTAACACAAGGTGCAAAACGAGTTCGAAGATAAGGAAAGATAGAGCAAAATAGAAATAGCGCAGGGGAAAAAGAAATAGTTAAGAAATAGAAGTGGTACGTACACTTCACTAGGGGAAATTATTTCTGTTATTTCAAGTAACAAATCTAATGATAGAATATATATAAATATGAAAAAGTCAAAGTTCATTGAAAGTTTGTACGGTCTAAATATATTATTCAGTCAAACTTAAATCAGACACTTTTCTTTCGATCGTTAGTTTCCCTTGCGCTTCTTCGGAAAACAATATTCCTGTCCTTTGAAGTAGTGCAACGTTAAACTACTTCCCATCCCGAAACTCTCTCACGCCCGATGATTAAATCTTCCATTTGCGTATAGAAATGTTCGTATAAATGAATTCAGAAATAGCAAAAGAAATCACGTTCAGGTCGTAAACTCAATCCATCTTCGTTCGATCATCTCTGATAACGATGATAACAACAAAAAACAAGGGAAAAACGGCGAAAAAGAGGGACCGAAAAAAAGAGGAAGAATGAAAAGGACAAGCAAAGAGGAAAGTAGCTCGACCCTGAGAGAAAAGAACGATTGTCACACTTAAACGCGAGGGATGTTCAGCGGAATTCGCGTGGCTGGCGTGCATGAGCGGGCACATTCAGCCGTGCGCCTCCCTCTTTTTCAACCCTTTTCCAACCCTTCGACCAACCTCGAGTGGCTCGACACTGTGTGTTTGTATCATCGTCCGGAACGGGATATGTTCGCATGCATATAGCAACCTCCGGCTCGGCACTAGACTCTATTTTAAGAAACTTCCCTGCTGGCTGATGCGGTCGACCGAGGAGAACAACACATGTATCCCGGTGTCGAGTGTGTCGCCTCTCGAAAAACGACTAGCACAAGCTACCTAGGCAACGTGGAGGGGGGAGACAGGGACAGAGAGAGGATAGGTGGGGTTGTAAAAGGTGTCAAGGTTCACTTTCGATTGCTACGTTTCCAATTTGTCCGAAGAGAGAGGCGTAAAGAGAGAAAGAGAGAAGTTGGCTTACGAGATGTTCCAGCTGACGTTCCAGCACGCGTCTGAGATTGAAAACTCGAGATAAGAAGGAAAGGGAGATAGGCATTTTGTCGTTCTTGCTTTTCTTGAATTCGTTCACCTTTCTTGTATTTGTACACTATTGTATCTATCGTGTAAAAAACATTCAAAAAATCGGCATTACTACCAATATTTAAAGTTCTTGGCGGTGTCGTACGTAAGAAAGCATACTTTTTTGTGCCATTATAAATGGACTTTTGTATGTGTCAATCTCACTGTAGTTTCAATATATTGTCGATACAATGTTGAAAATCTTAAAAATTGGCAATAATATCGACCCTCCTTTACAGTGGCTAGAAAAAGTATCGGTCAATTTCTTTTCTAATAAAATGCTCTTTTCATCAGGTATCAAATTCCATTTTTACAATATCAATCTTTTGCGGAAGAATTTTTATATTCTAATAATTCAATAGTTTTGGAACATGTTGTCGGTGGTCAGAATCATCCGAATAACCTTTCCCTTACATAGAATCCGCGGACGGTCTTAATTTCCAAGATATTCGCAATAAAATATCGATAATTATAGTGAATTGTGCCTATAGTTGCAGGTCCGTGACAGTGTACGTGCCTAGAGACGGCCAGATGGAATAACTTAACCCAAACTTAACTCTTATCTTTCGTTTATAATATACGCAATGTCCATCGACGTCTGCCGAACGACCGACAGTAATTCAACGTAGTAACCGAAAGATTGACAATCGATGCTCAGCTTACGCCATCAAGTTGCATGCCTTGTAGTCGTAGGCAAACATTGTGTCGCCTAAAAAGAAGCTATATTTCTTTGTCACCTCTCTGTGTTTACAAACTGAAGCACAGCATATAATACACTGTATATAATATAATCATGTCCGTACATAAACAACCGCGCCTCTAGGCAATCGACAAACAATACTAACACGTACGTTGTCACGAACACACAATGATAGGTAGAATTTACTGTAGTGGTAATGACAGTTTTTTTACGAATATCTCGGGAAGTAAGGACGTCCGCGGATTATGTGTAAGGAAAAAGTTGTTTGGAATCATGATTCCGACAACATATTAAAAAATGTCATTTATTGAAATCATTTTAAAAACTAGTCTTTATAGACGAGTATGTAGCTCAAAAAGTAGTGAATCCTAGAAATGTCTGCGTGTATCAGAATTCAGACAGCCTCCGTCATTCGAAGGTTAAAATACGCCATGTTCATAAAATCAAATATGAAACAAATTGTAGAAATAATAGGAATAAATAGGAAATTACGTTGAAAATGTTACGTAACGCAACTTTTCTTTGCGTAATACGATATATACAACGCAACATATATATGCATGCTCGATTCTAAGCAGGTCGCCTTGATTCAACTTCGATGTGGTTATTGAATCAATTATTATTATCAAGCCAGCTGGCTTCCCTTGTTATCGTACATCTAATCTCGATTTCGCTGCGAGTTAATTAATGCTAAACAATACACCATTACATTGCGATATGATTATGTGATCGATGGAAGTGCATTTCGTCGTTCTGTACTGTTTACTCAACAACTATTTAACTTTGCTCTCTTGTCAGTCAAACATTTCTATCCAAAGACACGACAACTTTCCATCCTCTTATCTCTTTCACAATCTTTAAATTTTGTTCTATATCTATATTGATACAAAAAAATATAAAATATATTCCAATATATTATTTTTATTTCGATTTATTTTGTAGATTTATCCTTGACATGTAAGGGTAATGTTTATAAATTTGCTCGTCTTGATAAGGATAGTTCAAGTAATATTTCTTTTATCCGACATATATTTTCCACGATTCTCTTATATCTTAAATAAAAATTCATCAATGGAAAACGATTTTGTATCCTGTAACACAGAACATCAATATCGAAAATTTGTAATTGTTTTCAATCTTGACTTTTTCGACAACTGTGGGTACTGAAAAAAACAGGTTCGTAGATTCGTATTTAGCTCATAAAACTCAACAAGTATCGCAAGTTATAAAATTAGATACTATCCTTTGACTGAAACTTCGTTCTAAATAACAAATTTTCTTATCATAACGGACAAAAGATCTTTCCAGAACTATCAACCCACTCCAGATAACATGAACCATGACTAATAAACTCATTTTCCCAAAGATTACAGACATCATACATACTCTTAAACGACCGAAAGAAACAAAAGCAAAAAGTCTATAATCTTCAAACGTCTCAGGATTCTGTAACTCGTGTTTTGTTTTTATCGCCGAATCGTTTGCGATGAGGAAAAAGCCAGATCCTGGAACTTTTGAGTCGCTTACGAGCTTCGTGAATGAAACGTCGCAGTTGCGAGTAAATGGCTCTTTACGAACGTTTTTCTTCCATCTTTCCGGATTCCACTCCTCAAGCATCGATCTCGTTTTCTTGGTCTACGACGTCGTTCGACGTCTCATTAGCAGGATAATTAGTTTCCTCTTTTGACAAATTTTTATCTCTGTTGAGATGCGATTACATCTTTAGACACAACGATAGGCAATATTCTGAGGAGACAAGAAGTTCTGGAGGGAATGGTAAAGAAAATTTGACTTATGACACATAAGAATTATTTATTTTATTATGTAAATAGATCGCGGTTTTTTTAAGCATTTGTGGAAAATTTGCACGTAATACGACGAAATATGTATGCTTCCTTTAATATTTTTCTATAATACTTAATAGATAATGCAATTGTCTACCCTTTTGTCTTTTACCGGGATTTTACTTTTTTAAATATATTCTCGCAGATAAATTTGCATAAAAATCTGTAAGTCTAATTAGAAAATATTATTGTAGGAATTATCAAAAAATATGGACAACGGGGCACCACCAGGGGGATGTAAACCTGGAATCTGTAGCTGGACTACTACACTAAGGCAATGGCAGTACGGATATTCACAAACTTATTCTTCTTCTTAACCACTTCGATGACAGGTGACCTTCGTTTCGTTGTTCGGGGTTAGTATCAATGTTGCTGTGTTACAAGTATTACGAATATGAGGAGAGGAAGAGAGCTTTTTTCCTCTTTTCTTTTTTTTTTTCTATGTTGTTTTCTTAGGTTGCTTTTTTTTTATTTTTCACATTCTTTCTATGTTGTTTTCATAGGTAGGCTTTTTTATTTTTATTTTTTTTTTTATTTCTTTCTAATTTATTTTTATTTTTCACATCTCGGGAGAGTAATGTCCTAGAGAGACCTAAAACATAGAGAAGAGAAGCTGCGTCGTCCAAGTACGGATTCTCACACACATCACATTTCACTTCTGATCCTAAACACACTTAAATCAAAATCCAGGAGGGCACGTACGGATTCGAACCGCCAACCTATGTGTTTGTAGTCAGCTACAGTAACCACATAGCCACCGTCGTCCTGTACAAAGTGTAGTTCCATAATTCCTATTTGAGGCTAAACATTCTGATCTCCCACTATTAGATATATATTATTCATTATAAAATATATATGAAACTTTACTTCCTTTGTTTTATAGTAAAAAACGTGTATATAATATTTTATAATGAAATAAATAATTCTTATCGTTTATAATAACACAAAGGCCAAACTCGTCTATACAATATTATTATTAATGAATAATATATAACATTATTTAGTATAAAATAAAAGGTAAGGTTTTATGTATACTTGTAAATAGTATTATTAATTTAGAAATAATTCATTACTATTATTAATGTTGCATCATATATTGTCTAGCACTTAAAATCAGAATAAAATTAAATTACTTTCTTGTAACAATGTTTTCTACATTCGTGTTCAAACGCTGCCTATCAAAATACAGTTTCAACATCCAAGAAATGATAAAGAGTAATGCAAATGCAATTAGACAGTTACAATAGATATAGACCGTCGAATAATTTCAGCTCCATGCCGAGTGCGTTTGGAAATGACTATAAAAAAATTTGCATAAAACCACCAAGATGTAAATATGCATAATGTCCGCAGTTCGAGATTCTGAGAACGGGCGAAAGTTTCACGTTCCATACTCCGCGAGGTAGACGGCTTGTTGGTGACGAAATGATTCCATAAAATAAAAGCCTGCTTGTAGAGCCTATTTTGCATCATGAAACTCGATAAAAAAAGAACTCGATGAGTATCGTTGGACAAACGTCCATATAGTTAAGATGATTGCGAATAAAGAGATCTATGCTTCACATGATCGTGACCGATCGAATGTTTTATGTTTAAATTCGAATGAATTTTGTCGAATTTTGTTGAAATTTTATTAGCAATAAATGCGAGAGACTTGTTAATTGAAAATTATTGAATTAGGAAGGTTATTATTTAGGTTGGACTCTTTTAGAATTATTTCAATAATAATAAAAATTTGGAGGGAAGAAATTGGAGGATGAAATTTCTTTGATTCGCTAGAGGGTGGCTTATAATAGCGAAAAGAATTTCTAACGTATAAATATGTAAAGTTGTTTCACAATGTATCCCTATGTAACGATTTGTCATGCTTGTTATGAAGTGTTTTTCACATGCACAATTACCTATTCCTACGTAAATTACTCGGAATGATTAGTTAAAGAGACGATTATTCAAACAAGATAACCAGTTGACAACGAAATCACATGTCTTGCCAGCATTTATTAAAAATTAAGACAATCTTAACACGATTAATAGAAATAGAATAAAAGAACGATTTTGAACACGACAGTCGATAAGAATAAAGATCTCATTAAAAGGCAAAGATATCCTTTCATTCGCTATATAGATGGCAAGTTACGTAAATGAATAAAACGAATGAATTGGCAATTATCATGTAATTATCAGATTTTTTTGCGTTAGTAAATAAATTATGTTACTTTATAGTGTGTTATATGTAAAAAAAAAAATTTGTTAGAAGAATAAGAAAGAAATAAAGTTTTACTATTTTTCCTCCGTAATTTGAGAGATGCAGAATGAACAGACTTTTTTGATCCAGAAAAAACTATACTTACTTCTCAAAATAAAATCATTAGAAAAGTGTCCACCAATTTTGAAGGATACTGGATAATATGACTAGTTCTAGAAAAATTGCAAAATATAATAAAATTATCTTCGAATCATCTTTTGAATACTAGACATATCTGGGTTAATTTATTATAGTTTCATGTGTAATAATGAGGCTGATGAGGAACATTTTAGGTTAATAGTTGAATTTCTTTTTAAACCATACCAAAGTGCTAGACGACTCATAATAAGACGACATTCATAAGACGACTCTAATCTATTATTAGACTTAAACTTATTAACAGATATACAGCAGAAATACAGAGAATAGAGAAAAATCGGCAACATAAAAAATTCAGCTTAATTACCATTTAACATTTACACCCCATATTTTCGAAATTTACTATTTTTTTCCAATGAAAAAGAGATCCTACCCATTTAAATTTAACTTCATTTTTACATCATTAATGTTCATAACATTTTACATACATTTAAATGACATTAACGTACAAATACTGCATCACCAGCACTAGTAACATAAAATTTCAAAGTAAAATTCAATTGTGCCTCTCAAACGCTACAAAACCGCAAATAAAGTTCCTTGCAATAAAAAATACAGGATTTATCACCAGTAACACTCGTAAAAGACATATGCGAAAAATATACTATTGATACAAAATCTACAGCATGTGTTTGTCGAGGTGTTATTTAGAACTGTGTACGTGAGCCGATCGATTATTATCGATGATAACAGGAAGAAACATAAATTGTAATCAAAGAACGAATTCTGCCGTGATACATGACGAAATTCGCGAGCAATCTTATGCAACGATCGTCCATGGTGCTATGAAAAGTTATACGTATTAACGTATTACGTAAAAATTCGATGCAAAAATACCTCGATGGCGATAAATACCGAGGTCAATCGAGTCTGGCCGTCTTTAAAAATCATCCAACGCCGCAGCAAAATGTGTCAACGACCAATTGCTCGGGATTCCATGAGCTTCCTTCGAAACAAGTACGAATCTCGTGAAAGATTCAAATCAACGAGGTAAAGATGCCACGAATTCGTGAGATGTCCAAGTTGGACATATAAAATTTAATTGGAAAGGCTTGATGATAGTTTGCGATCGTTCTGAACGATGATAGATAATTATCTAGATAGACCACGAAGGTAGTTATGCATTTTTAGAAACTTCAAAATGTCAAAGATCTATAGAATGCATTGTAATGTGCAATAATGTATAAAGTATTCAAAGTACAGCACTTACTATGGATATTTAGTTGTTAAAACGAATTTCTATTCCACGTCGTTAATTATGTTCATAAAAATGGAAACACGAACATCCACAGTCCCATTTAAAAAATTTAAGGTTGTACAGGACAGATGTAATATATATTTTTGCTCGTAAATATGCTAACACACTGGTTGATTTGACGTCACGGTATTTCACCAAAGCGTATAAATTAATGCTGAATTAGTAATTAGAAGCAGCACATATTACCTTTTTATGGAATCACCAAGATATAAATCTAAATTGGATATTAAGAAACACTGCAGTCGTGCATGTACTGTAGTATATTTTGGTATATACTATATGTATATTTATACTATTTAAGTATCATTGGTTGTATTAACATCGGAACTATTTCTATCAGTTTAAGAGGCCTAATCTGTCTTATAATTCAAAAGTTAAAGGATTATGATTAGAAAGAACCAAACCATTGCAGCTTGATTTGACTGCAGTCTTATTATTAAAATATGCCTGGTCAAAAATAAGCAAATATCCGGATATTCCTGAGCGGTAATGTAATAATTCACAGAAAAGGCTACAAATGTTACGACACCAAACCATCGCCACACTCACACCAAAGAAGGACGTCAAAAGATCCGTGAAACCAAGAGGAAGAAGAATCGTCCCTCTTTCTTGCCATTTAATCACAAGTTAAAAAAAGAAGAGGAAAAAGATATCTCCCTTCTTCGCGCTAGGAAAATCTGATTTAATTAATTCCTATCGATCGACGAGCAGATTGTCGGCTCTCTTCATGCGCCGCTTTTCGGATTAAATTTGACATCCGACGCGCATTTAAGAGACTGTTCAATGTATCGACAACCAGTGGATTAAAATTTTGCTCTTTTTTTCCCTCGATATTTTCGCACGACGCAGCAAGAGAAGCAAACGTGAAATCGATTCGACTCGCGCGAATTCGCAACGCCGAGTTATCCAATTGCACGATGCAACGACGACGATACTTAACGTGCTACGAATTGAACCGTTGAGCTCCGCCGGAGAAAATCGAATTTGAAGATTTATCAACTGTACTTGAACGTGACTAATTCCGGATTGAACAAGAGAAAATAATCGACGGAAGATTATTTTACAAATGAAAATAAGTCGAAGATGTAAAATAACATTTGTCCACAAGGTGTTCTGGTTCCGAGATAAATAAATTCAAAAATTTTTCATAGTGTACCAAGACAATTCTTAACTAAACAGAAAAATGTTATTCTACACTTCTGTTGTATTTTGTATTCTGTTGTATGTAGAATAACCTTCTGCTGGTTACTTATTCACATAATTTACTCAGTCGGTATTAGGCAAGTATACCTGACAAATCTACAAACCAGATTCGCTGGAAAACTAACCTTAGGGCGAAAAAATTGCATTCTATATTTTCTTCTCACTTTTGCAGAAGGAATTCCAGTGTTATTCGCCCGGATTTTCTATATTGGTGTTTTCTGATTTTTTATGTCTTCTCATGGAAGAAAATAGTGTTTTATAACGTCTCTGTTCTATAAATACGTACATAATAAGTACATAATACGTACATAATGGCAGTAAAAAATTCAGGTGCAATAACGAGCATTTACATAAACTGCAATCTTGCTGTACAAATTATATATGATTAAGTTTCTTGAACTAATATTTTTTGAAAGAAGAAACGGGGGAGGAAAATCATTGGAACAGACACACTTTACTTTTATTTTTAAAGTACAATTGTATTAAGAACTTTTCTTTCATAAGTGAATTATAGAGCAATAAAATAAGTTAAGAACATCCTGGGGGAAATAGCTTATCGTAGGATTTCTCCTACTAATCGTAATCCCGACATGATTAATCTTTGATAGCTAATTTCGAACGTTGGAAGTAGAAGTCACAGATAGTTGTGAAATGAAATAGAAGAGGAAACTAAATACCTAAATAAACTATCGGATCGAAAATATCACAAAATTTCTCAGCGAGTTAAATTCTACATCATCACGAACATTAAATATAATCGTATTACGAATTTTCTGTAGAGTGTCCCATATATAAGAATTTATTTCATGTCTCTCAGAAACACTCCTTTAATAAACCCAAGAGGTTTCACCAAACGAATAGACGTAAATCTTTCATGGTTCTAAGATTTACAACGCTTTAAGACATCGGTTTACCACATACTCGCACCCCCACCGATCTATCGTGTAATTACACAAACTACTGCTTCTCTTTCCATTTTCATATTGATTCGTGCTCTTCGTTCAAATTTTATCGTTTATTGGAAATTGTTCTGAATTTGTATGTTGAATCTGTTCCACTCATCTAATAGTTCATCTCTGTGGATAATTTATAGTTATAGTAAGATCTATAGTTATCGATCCAAACCTTTTTAGGCTTGTCCGGTATACTTGTCGAATACCGACTGAGTAAATTATGTGAATAAGTAAAAATGTCGCATTTGTTATTTCTTCTTCTATTATTTTGTATCGTTTAAATAAAGTTATATCATGGAGATTGTTAGGAAATAATTGGATATTTTTAATCGAATCAAAAATTAATAAAACTCCAATATCTGCTGTACTATAGTTTAAAATTACTACGAGTTCTACAGAATCCAAATATTGGGAAAGAAGTCGAAGCTTAAAATCCTATTACCATAGGAAACTTTATGTCAAAAATCTCCTAAGGTATAGGAAAATCAGATTAGAATTCTGTTACCTTAGAAAAGTTTTTCGTCAAAAATTCATCGAAGTAATGGAAAATCGGGTTAGAATTCTGGTTACCTTAGAAAACTCTTTCCTCACAAATATATCAGAGTATGTAACAGAAAATATATCAACTTAGGATACTGCTGCTTTGGAAAACTTTTTCGCCACATATTTATCAAAGTAATGTTAGCTTAGGGCATTGTAGCTTCGAAAGACGTCAACATTTTTTATCAAAAATTTATCTATAAATAAAGTAGCAGAAACAACTTACGATACTGTTACTTTAGAATACTATTTTTATCAGAATTCTATCGAAGTAAACGGAAGTCAGTTTAGTTATCTTGGGAAATATCTTCGGCAAAATCTATTGAAATGATAGCGATCTATCAAATGCAAAGTAAATAAGGCCAGAATAATATTACTTTAACAGTATTTCCTAGAAGATTTATCAGTATAAAATAAATTACTACTCATATCCTTGCAACCTTAATTTCCAATTAATAACAAAATTAGGAAAAAATTCAGTTCGTATACACAATTCAGAATATCGTTCTAAATTTTTAGTCAGTAACGCAAACTGTAAGTACGTGGTGTAGAACGCGTTAATGGATCGGGGGTAGTAGTAAAATTATCGCACGCTGTAATGATGCGTTGAGTTAACAACGGGTTGGTAGGCGTGAAAGCTTCCAGACCAGAACGAATCGTGACGGTAATGATGGGTCGAGCGGGTCACAATAACTGGTTGCACCGAGTAAGAAACGTGAATGAGGCTGGAAGTTCGTCCAAGTTATGGAAAGTGAGATTTCGTGAATAACTATGGACAGAGGGGAATCCACAAAAGTAACGAGGACTTAGAAATACACAGAATTTTAGAAACTTGGCAAACTTGGCGAAGTATGCATTTTTAATTTGAGTTAAAAACACCAAAAAATCCGTAAAGGTATTTAAAATCGAGCAAGAAGACATAAATTTGCAAACTGTCATATCAAAGAAAGAAAATATCCACCACTATTAAAATTCATGTCAGAATTAGATAAATATATTTATATAAACGTCTAATTATGTATTACGAATTTCTGTGAAAAACGACTTATTTTATAAGCTACAATAAAGTTAAGTTAAATTGCCAAATCCCGTAAAGAGGGCGAAATGAGATTTTAATCGTAAAATAATTTCCCAACGTTTGGAAATACATTATATCGTCGGTGACGCATGTTTATTCCACGAAAGAAGCCATTATAGATGCTTCGTTTGAATCTTTGGATGCATCATACGTCAACCAGGAAGGAATTTTATCTAGTAAAGTATTCGAAATTATGTGACCCTCGTCCGGATTCCTGGTTCATGTTGTTTTCCAGCGTTATCCTTGACCTCGACTTCAACGCAGCGGTGCATATAGACTGTTTCAACATCTTAGTTATAAGAAATTCCTACTACAGTTTGCATCAAAAATTCTTAATTGTCTGAAGAATATAGAAAAAATTATAAGAAATAAAAAATTGGCTACACAAAGATCAATTCTCTACAATTATTTCGCTACAATATTTTATTCTTCTTTACTGTGTGCGTCTGTAAAAAGTTACTTGAAACAAATATCTTACGTTCTCCGTATGATCTAGATATATGAAAAATTCGAATGAACTTTGTCCATTTTCCTTAACATTATTCGATAAGGGATTTTCCCTGATATGTATATTTCTGATGAACATTTTCCGTGTAGGAAATTTTCACTGCACAGGATAATTCTTCCGCTTATTATACATGTATCGTTTATTATTATATACGAAATAATAGACTGATACACTACGAAATAATTTATTACGCTTATATGGAAAATTAAATAATATTCATTAAGAAGAATTTATATTACGAGAATTGCTCTAATAAAAATTATTTACATTAACAGAAGCTTTGAACAAGACAAACAAGCGTATCATAAATTTCACTTTAAATGACCAAGAATGAAGTTTGTTCTAGTTCATTAAAACGAAGCAATAAAAAACACATAAAATTAACAATATACATTCTAGGAAGAATCTTGTATCGTAGTTAATGAAAAGGCCTGTACACGACACGGATACGTGCCAATGGCACCTGAATGCGCAGAATGTATGTTGATTCCAATGTCAGCGCGCCAATTAAAAATGAACGCCTGCTTAGCAGACTACCTTATTTACACCTCCCCTCCTCCCTTCAGCCCCTCTGTCTGTTTCTCTCGCACCACTTACTGTTTTCACTCTTACGGGCATTTATTATCGCTGGAGCTGAGTATAATCGAAATCGGTAAACAAATAACGAACACAGAGAATCCTCTGTTCACTTGTCCAAGAGTAGCATTCTCGAATTTGCTGACACAATTGATGTATTTGTTGGACCAACGTAAATGAGCTTGGCATTAATAAAGCCACATATCTATGTTACAATTATTATTTATATTTTCCTGATCGTTAAACAGAGATTTTGTTCGGATAGAAAAGTTACTTTTTAATGGAAATATTTCAGATAGGAAAATTTTGCTAAACAGAAATTTTTTTGGTTATTACATATATATTTTTTATTTTTGTAGAATCTGTATCTTACTTGTATTCACAAACGTATTTTATTTCCTGGACTTGTATAAATATCTAACGAGCTGGTTAACAGCAATCTAGGAATGTTAATGATTTCTTAACGACGTTGCGCAAACAATTTTTTGCTGAAAGAATATTTTAGTGATATAGCGAATATTTTAGTGGCATAGTGAATATTTTAACGACATAGTGAATATTTTAGCGACATAATGAATATAATGGATTTTTTTACGATCAGCAGCTACCATATTCTTTGTTCAGAATAAACGAGAACGATATTTTTATGATTGTGGAGAATAATCGGATTAAAATGATCTCTGATGAATTGACAAAAATTATCACACTGTTTTCATTACGTTCAGTTTCATTTTCACTTAAACATCAATTAATATAATTGCTAAGGAATGTTTCCTAGTATTTAAGTTAGTTCATACTAATTCTTTTTAACCTCTCGCAAATCAAATTCCACGATATATGGATTTTTCTACTTTGATCTAAAATTTAGAAAACAAACAGTGTATGGCATTACAGGTAATGAGTATGTATAGTGATATTCACCCAGAGAGAGTTTAAAACTGCCTCGTCTGACACTGTTTCAGGCTTCCGGGAAACTACGTTATATATATGTGTGTGTGTATATATATATCTTTATTTCCGCATGCTTTTCGTCTTTGTCAAATATACATATGAACAATCATGGTAGAAAACTATATTATATTTTGATTGCTTTTTTTTCTTACTATATTTAAATTAAAGAAAAATAATCACACACGAGTACGTAGCATGGTGGTTATTTTTATTATAGCCTGCCCCTTTATAGAGAGTCAGGTTTAAGTTAGGTCATAGAAGGTTATTGAGGGTCAAGGTATAAAAAGGAAACTGCTAACATCAACGCAATCGTTCTTCGGAAAATAATACGTTCAGAATATTCCACTCAATTATTTCATATACAGATATAAAAATCATTTAAAAGAAAACAAAAAGTAAGAAATAGAAAATGCAAGATCGTAAGATTTCTCCTTTGGCTCGTTCGTTCAAAGAAAGAAAGGAAAGGAGAAAAATGACGAAAGGAAATCATGGTCGACGGATTGAATTATCAACGGTGATAAAAGGACAGGAGTTAAACGTGGCGTATTATCGCGAAACGGAAAGAAAAATTTCTTTGCTGGCACAGATATCAGGTACTGGCAGCAGGATGTTTAATGATATTCGAGCGCTACTTGGAACTCTTCAAACGCGACCAATCCGATAAAACAAAATTGTATCAGATTTCTTCTGAGAGTTGAAATTAATTTTAATAAAATTAATGGCTCTACTGGCAACCGATCAAATCCGGTTTCCTACTGAATCGCGATATAGCGTTGTTTTCTCAAGGTTACTGAGAATTAGTCCAACTTGAAAGTATTCGTTATAGCCTCTTGCATTTTTCATTTTATTTACATTATTATAGAATTCCATAAACTTAATCTTTTCAAATCTTATAAAATTGTAGGATCTAGGTAGAGAAAATAGGGACGGAAAATAATGTAAACAAACCTTTCGAGTTTACTTTCATAATCATGATATTAGAAGACAGATGTCAATTATGTAAATTGACTGCGCATAAAATTGCAAATGAAATGTTTGGGCAAATCTTGTGTTAAGGCAAGATTTGTCTTTAATGGTTCAATTAAGTATTTAAAAAAACAGATGTGAGAAAAAAAAATAGCATGTCACTTTTATTTCGGGAATTTTTTAATTAATACAATTAATTGAATATTTCGTTTTGGATGTCAAAGTTCTTATAATCAAGATACGAATCGCGCGTAGGATTAAATTACGTTGCTAATTATTTCGCTTATTTTCTCCCAGAATAAATAACAAAATACCGAATAAATCAGTGTGGTGCAGTTTTAATCACCCGTTGATTAAATGTAAGCAGCGGCTTGATCACGTATAAAGAAATTCTCCGATATTTTTCTGCGTTGCGTTTAAATCGATTCGTTCAAGTTCTAAGAAGGCTTTTTATGTAAAACATTATTTTTGTTTTTCTCACTCCTTATTTTCTTACTTTCCTAACGTTTTAATTTTCTTACTTTCATTACCCTATTTCTCAATCCTTCGATATCTTCACTTTCGTCATATGAATTATGTTTCCCTATATTCTCTAGTATTTTAATTCTTTTATATTTCCAAGCTTCTTATTTTTTAACTCCTCGTCACTGGAACTCTATATATATTTCCATTTTTAACTGTATTCAATTTTGCTATTCTTTTATTCTTTTTCGTTACATTTTATTATTTTTTTTTTTTTTTTTTTACCTTTTGGTGCACGTATTATATAGCTCTAACAGATTGATTTTTTCACGTTCTATTTTATTTTATACCAGGTAACAAAAATAAACGGAAATATCAGGTTTCTCCATTTCCTTTCCCTCACATTTAAACCAGATCGCGCTATATTTGAAAAGCTCAGTTTAATTCCAATTGTTTCGAATCTTTTTTCGATTGTTATCGATTCTACGAGAATTACATTAATTCTTAAGCGGAAAAAGATATTTGTCAATGTTAATATACATTTAATTCAAAAATATTAATCATATGTGAAACATTACTTACAACAACGATTGTTGTTATTAATATTAATCTACATCGACTATTTAATTAATAACAATAATAATATTATCTAATATCTATCTATACCTATCTGACAAAACATTCGAAAAGAAGAAAAGAAATAATTTGTTCGTTCAAGTATTAACATAATTTTCATATATATCCTATACTTCAATCTCTATCCGTGTTATTTTAATTTTGAAACCGAATGCTTCCTCTGTCGAATAAAATCGCGTGATTACTTTCTTCAACAATTCCACGAAGCTCTATTAGAATTTCTTTAAAGTACCGAGCATAAAACGACGCAGACCATGCACATCTGTTTCGTCAACAGAAAATTCGCAATTAGTCTCAGATCATTCAAAACAAGTAACGGGCATTCGTGACGGAAAGGTAAGATTACCAGGATGAAACGTGAGCTGTGCTCTAATTAAATCCGGATTGAAGCCGATGGAAGGAAAGGCGGTGGAATTAAGAAACTCGTCGCGATCGATCCGATTTTTATCTTATCGTCGTTCTTGTTACACACTCCAGCAAACGCATCGTGTCATCGCTAATATTTGTGGTACCTATTGACCTTCGCTCGTGTTTCATCTCTAAGTACCTCTTGCCGTGCCAGCCGCGCATCCTCTGGGCTATCGCCACGATCTTTTAATAGAATTTTGTATCCAGAGTCTTTTAATCCTGCTGTGAGCATGTCGAATGTTTTTCTTGTCTCCATCCTACTTTAGTCTCATTTCGTTGAAGAGATATTACGGTTAAAGTATTATAAAATTGTAAAATGCAATTTTGTAATTTTATACATAATAACTGCACATCGGGAATAATCGGGAATATCGTTATTTGCATTCGATAATATCGACTTTAAGATTAAATATAAATATAAAGATACTTTCGTATATCTGTTCGTGTTTTCTGCTCTCTGATACGAAGCCCATAGAGGTAGAGATGTGTCATAGTACGTTAACCTTAAATCCCGATGTTTCATTGCAACATTTGTCTTAAAATTCAGTTAAAAATCTAATCTTTTTGTTACAAAACAGCGAATAACAGTTATATATTGATTTAATATTAATATTAAATCTTTGATCTATATATATGTATATATTTAAATTATACGCTCTTTAAATAACTTAGATTTAATACCTCGGGCGTTAAACAGTTAACGTTGATACAGTGCAGTAGCCAGAACTCGGTGATCAATAATCCGAGACATGAGCACGGTTGCCTTTAATGAATGACAACCGTAAGGTGCACATCGGTATTAGTGCGTGCTTGGAACTTTAATGAAGTCAGCTACAATACCGTGGAAAGGTCGGAACACTCTTCAAAAATGGACGCGACTCGTGTAACCGGAACTTATACACGGAAAATAGTATTTAACTGGAAGAATCTGGGTCGTGAAAGGCCCGAGAATCTCCGGAGGATGTAAGAAATGCTTGATACTAACGCGCAAGCGATACAAGCGATATTATATAGCACAAAGCGAAATGAAAGCATAAAATGTTTATCCTTGATGGGATTACAGGTTCTTCACGTATAAATCGACTTTTGCGTAATGGTTCTTTTTTATGGTTTACTTGAAAACGACGTGCACTTATTACACTGATGTATATAGCGTTGCTGATCTAGAAGGGGCACTTTCAATAAAATTGCACGAAACACACAGTGTTCCTTCAATGGTTCATAAGATGTTCTACCAGTTTGCAATAACGTGACGAGGGAGAATCATTGATACAAATTTTTCTGTATTTATTCAGAGATTGTTATACCGTGTTTTTCGAAATAATGTTACTCACTTTTCAAAGAAACTTTTTTCTATCGGCTTCCACACATTTCATTTTCATAGCATCAGAGTCTTGTTGTAGTATGAAATGATACAAACTTTAATATATTTGAACCTAATTAATTAGCACGCAAATTCTGTACTTATACACACAATGGTGTGCCAATACTTTTTATACCTAATGTAAACAATACACTTCAAGAAACCACCCGACAAAATGCCCTTCTATTATTGGTAATTACTAAAAATAATTTTTCCCAAAAGCTACAAATTCATCAAGCCAATAGAATAAAGCTGAGAAGGAATTCGGTTTCGATAGGATTAAATTCTCTGCTTTATTACAAGACACCCTATATAACTTAGAAAACAAGTGGTTAATTCGTCAAAAAGCTTTGATAGAAAGAAAAATTCTACGATTAATGTACACTTCGCGTGAATCTGTGCTGTTTCCAAGGAACGTTGAGAATTAAAAATGGGAAAAATAGCACGGACTAAGTCAACTTTTCATATCAAGAAATCAGGTTCGATGTTCCCTATCTTTTTCGGACGCGAAATAATTTATAGCGGTCTTGTTCGGTCTAATATGCCCGTCAATTGAGCCAACAAAGGACATTCGTCGAATTCATTCGCAGCTTGCATTAATTTCGCCTGGGGAATGGCTGTGATTATTTTTAATTGGACCTAAACGGACCACGGATCAAAACGCCGCGTCTCGTTTTCGAGCATTTCTTCCGTGCTTTCCTTTATTCGTCAGAGAAACAATTAACAATTTAGGAACAAACATTTTTGCTCTTAAATTGCCACGAGAACGGAACGTTGTTAATTGTTAACGAGATGAATCGAGAAGAGTTTGCGTACTGTCTAAAAACGACGCATTGTTGGCAATAATGTCCGCATGAATTTTTAAAAGATTGTTTAAGGACAAATGACAGATATAATTTAGGTTATTCAAACAAAACTAAGCGACAACAGTTTGACTGACAAAATGCTATTTATTGTAGTACTATTGTTAGATATTCTTCTTAAATGATATTAACAATAAATCGTATTAATAAGTATTACTATAATTGCTTTGTCAAAGACATACTAGTCGCGTTAAGAAATATTGCAGTATCATTGTTAAATTATACGAGATATTATTGTGATGATATTATTAACTATGCAGTGATCATTAAAAATTATATAGCAGTCAACAAACAATTACATCACCGTATCCAATTTAATTTTCTTATTTTTATTTTTGTCACATTTGCAGCTATATAAATACCGCAAAATCGGGACCACAGTGTATACTACGAATTAATCATATCACGCGAATCTGTTTTTTCCTAGTAGGAACGATTAGAAAGTAGACAGACAGGTGTCTACGTGTTTGAATATCGAAGAAAATCGATGAAATGGTGGCAACCACTGTCAATCGAGGTATCGTTGATTTGAATGATAAAATAATTTTCATAGGAGTGTCTATGAAAATGGTTCTTTTCTACATCGTGATAAATTAATTATATTACAAATAGGAAACATTTTACATTCTATAATCACATTTCCTTAATATATGTTTATTAGGTAAAATTTAATGCAAGTTACAACGAGTAATTAGAAAGGAGAATGACATAAATTAAGTCGCATGCTAACGAAGCTGAACATAGCTACTTCCCACCTTCAGTGCATCGTAAAGTGAAGAAATGAGATTGTCATATCTACGATTAAAGATCATCGAAAAGGTAAAAATAAAATGACAATTCGTAAAGATTAAGATTATCCGACTCGTTAAGTGTGTCAATTACCAGGGTACGAAATAACATCTTTAACATATTTATTCAACGTTATTCCACGTATTCTCATGTTATAAATTTTAATGCGAGGAATATCTACGTTTAACACAATTACCGATATCGAAATCTCTGCGATTAAACACGAAAGAGACAACAAATACAAAATTCGTACGAAAGAAACTAAACTGAAGTATTATGATAAAATATGCGATTCAATGAAACAGACGAACTGTTATCTACATATCTTACAAAAAAATTATTCCAGTGGCAAAAATGCTCCCTAATAAATGTATAAAATTTTGATTACTCCGAAAGTTGTGTCGTTGAACCTCTAACATAGAAAAGGAAAAAATACAATTTCTAATCCCACGAAGAAAAAGAAAACCACTTTATAATATGAATAATGAAAGATGTAGTCTTTTAAAAATTTGAAAATCTCACAACTGCCATTTGTACTCTGATATCAACCCTCATTTACCAGCACGCTCAATTTCACCGATATTCCCATGAATCGATCGAAACAAGACACTCGAGACACAATAGAGAACGCAATCACGTGTGACAGACGAACATTAGTGACGGGATCAAGTTCAATATATTCTCATAAATCCGAATCAAATCCAATAACCAAGGTTCACTTCATAGCGTTCGAATACTACTCACGAGATATAACGATTCGTTCGTCGTTCTCGCAAAGTATTCGATCTTTGTAAGCTTCTTTCGAATCTCGGAGTAAGTACCTGCAAGTTTCGCAAATCTACTTACAAGTACTTCAACGTTACAACGAATCGATACTCTTGCAACTACTACTAATAGAGTCACGAGAGTCAGAAAAGCGCTGCATATTCCAGAAATTCGATTTTATTGCCTGCATCTACAACTATTCGTAACTGAAAATTGAAACGAGAAGTCACGCGTATCATTGACGATTTCTGCGTGCTTCCTTCAAACTTGAGGTATTTTCTAACGTTAGACCGAAAGAACCAGCAGAGTTAAGTCCATCGTTCGTAAACATCCATCGAAATTAAAGTGGCGACGAATTACCTCGGTCGGGAAGAGATTTTCTATTACTCGAAACTCAATGGATCGGTGGCTCTACGGATAGCACTCGATCGAAGTGGCGGCTATCGATGAAAATAATAACTCAGTAGGTTCACGAAACCGAGTTAAAGCCGCGTGTGTGTACGGCCACAGCCGACATTATGTTCGCTCATTGTACTATGAGGCTCGAAACGAGCCGCGATTCTATTTCTGCCCCTGGTGTCCCCATTCATTAAGCGACGACGATAAGCCAGAACGCGGAGGGCGAACTGAACTAAAATTGCGATTCTGACTTGGTCCAACGTGGACGACTATTCGACTTCAACTTGTATATGCAATGCACATTCATTCGGTGTAGCGATAGTTAGCCAGTAGTTAGGTTATGTGACAGGGATTGGAGTTTCAGATATTCTGGGGTGAAAGCGGACCCAGCAATCGATATTGTGAGTTGTGTTATGTTATGACAGTAATTTTATAATGTTTCGTGATGCCGACGAAGGGAAGAGAAGGCGTAATGCAATAGTTTCTAAACGTAATTCGAAAACGACATTTTTAAAATAGGAAGTATTACCGATTTCCGTATTTTATTTTGTTACATCTATGCAGTCATTTAACGTTTAACGTTAATCTTACCAGGTGCGGTCAAATGAGTGGTTTCAAAATTTAATTTAAGATTATACATTCATTGTTATTTCTTTCATTCATCTAACTTTATGTAAATTCTTATATTGTGTGATTATGCAATTTCTCGATTTTTGTTAATATAAGAATTTACGTAAAGTTAGATGAACAAAAGAAATAATAATGAATACACAATATGTAATTAAATTTTGATACAGGTCATTTGACCGGCTCTGGTAGGATTAGTGTTCATTGATTCGATAGAAATACTGCATACATACATAGTATCAATATTGTTAATAACAATTGGATTGAATTTGGTATTAACACTGTAATTTATATATCTATATTAACGTTGTGTATTATAGCAACGACTAGTCGGCTGTAATGAAAGAAGGCGAGATAATTTGCTTGATAATAATGCTAGAGTTCAAGTTCAGGAGATAAACGATAGAAGTGAAGAGGAAAAAATTCTGTCGCGTAATCGTCATAAAATTACTGAACACGGTATGAACTGTGACATATAAAATGGATTCTTATACACTGGAAAATTTGTAACATTTAGCTGAAATAAAATTCAGATTGAGATTAATAAATAATCACTGATTAGCGATTATTACGCTGATTATAATAGAAATTTCCAGTTATCCAATAGATCGTAGGTATTAAAAGTAAGAAATTAGGCGAATCAGTTTCTTTGATGAATGAACGATGATAAATGATGAAAGTGCGGATACAAGGATCAATCGATAATGGAATTCTGAGGTCGAACCACGAGTTATTTAATCTTTGGATCATCAATGATGAAGAACTAGAATTCGAGATTTCAGCTAGATAATAAATTATTCACGATATAGCGTAGAACACTGAATTTATGTTGGTTAAAGATGTCAGAAGAAGCATTAAATGTAGAATTGAGAAATAAAAATGTCGAATACAACGTTCACACGTAAGAATAATTGGCAATGTAAAAAATATCATGAAAGTGTTATAGTTGGAATTGAACGACAGAATCTTGATACTGTGTGCGATGAAGATATATAAAAAGTCGTTCGATGTAGTATTAGCAAATGGAATTAATTGGCAACGTAAAAAAATATGGGAAAGAATCCTCGATTGGAAATTTACAGACAAAAACGTTCAATGAACTGGAAAGTGGTAATTGTTGGCACAAGATAGACAAAAATAGCATAAAACGGAGGTTTTAATTGGAAAATAGAAAATAGGATCACGACTTTAAATTATCTAGTGACAAGAATGACAATGTAGAAAATACATACAACATAGAATTGATAAAAAGAAAGTTTGAACGCAGAATTGGCAAATAGAAAGTTTGAACACAGAATTGATAAGTAGAATTAATTGACAATATAGGAAAATGTGGTCCAACTGAGTTTTTAACTAAACATCAGGCATTTGACTTGACATAATTCAGTAAGAACGAATAGAAGAAGATATTGCATATATAAAAATATCGAATAAAAATTGACAAGCAGAAATAATTTGCAATGTAGAAAGATAACGTAAACCAGAGATTCTTGTTCGAAGCGTAATCTTGAATTTAAAGTGTTGAGCTGTCAAATAAAATTAAAATTGATAAATTGGGTAAGATCATTAGCTAAAATAATTCGAAATAACATCGAGAAATAGAGAGATTAACGACAAAATTGAAGAGTAAGAAAGAACTAACGAGATGGAACAGAAGTTTTAATTAAAAATTAGGAGCTTGACTTTAACGTGAACGTTAATGTAGAAAAAAAGATATTTCAAATGTCAATGAGAACATTCGTTTTTATAATGAAAGTTAAAAAGTGGAACAGTAGATTTTTCTCGTCAAGTGTATGGATTACGGTTTAATCAATGGTTCGTCGATGATGGAGAAACTGAACTAGGAATTCGAGTTTTCGCGTGCATTATCGACAAGGACGAAATAAAGGCAAACTTTCCGAACATTTAACGCGAACTTCATCCGAATATGAAGTTCTACAACGCTCTACAATGTTCCATAATATTGAACTAGGATTAAAGTACTAACTCGTTTAGTGGACATCAAATGACGCGAAATAAGCGAACACTTTAACATATAATGTTATAGGCTGACAATTATGGATTGGTGATATTTTAGTTTAATCAAAAATGGGAATTTGGTTTAGATCGATGATCATAAATATGTAATTTCGTTTAATCGAATATAAAAAATTATTTTGACCAAGGTATGTATCTAATTTTTCTAGATGGATAATTGGCAAGATAAGCTAAGTCTGAAATTTTTAATTACTTCCATTTTTTACGACATTCTTTTATTTTGTCGTTCAAAATAATAAACGAGTAACAACAAACAGTACGTGTTCAATTTAGATTTCAAACAGAGGAAGGGAAGATAACGTATATTTAAATTAAGCTTAGAGATAGAAATTTAGGATATCCAGTTAAGTAGCACTTTCGATGAACCTGTCAAAGAAACAGTGTCGATATTCAAAGATATGCGATGTGCTATCTAAAGTAAAAAATAACGCCACCCATTTAATAAATCTTCATTGTCAATAATTCAAGCCAAAACCGTTATTGACAAATTTCTTTTTATTGACAAATTCCTGATAAATTTCCTGGGATGATAATTCGCATGACAGACGACGAATGACACAAAACCAGAATGAACAGCTTAACACTTGAGAGACAGTTATATCATTTTTCTTCTGTATCACATCGATTTCCGCACATAATGAAATACAGTATACGATAAATGTAGGAAAATTACATTATAAATAGACTACAAATGTTTATTCATTTCTGGGAAATTTAAATATGCAAAAATGCACGTAATATGCAAAAATACATAGAATGCACATAATATGCAAAAATATCTGAAACACGTAAAACAAAGTATTCGTCGTTGTAATATTCGGAGATAGACAGAAAGCACGGAACGCGATAATTGGAAAGAAATGCTACGCAAGCTTTACTATACAAAAGCATAAAGATAAATACGTTTAACAAGTAAAGACGTAAAATCATAGATATACGTAGCTCGTGTAAATTATAGTTCGCTACAAGCGTTACTACAAAACACAATCACAACAAGCATTCGACGAGTACTGAACGAGAAATGGTAGATAAAAGCAACAAAAAACCGTTGTTGCACAAAAAGTTTGTAGGAACGCAACAAAAACCTATTCTTCGTGGAACATACACTCTACTCACACATGAGCCATATCATATGTCACTCCAAAATCACCTGTTATCCAAACACTACGAAACACAAAAAAGAGGAAAAAGAAAAACGCGTCACAGTCGCGATTCTCTATCAATCTGAATCTTTTCGCTGTAAATACTATAATATTTGAAACACTTCGCTTCAACATACGTAACATAAAATATTTCACTCGTCGAAAATGGCAAACGTAAGCATTCGAATATTTTCGCGGCTATATGCTTCACCACACAGAAACCAGAAACCTATCCAAATTGAGTATATTTGAAAACAGAAGCCAAAGTCTTCGACTTACTCTGTTGATCGTCGACGACCCGGAAGGTCGCTTCACTGTAACACCACGTCGACGGTGGTCTTACTCGGCTCTCATCCAAATACGTTGCACACTGCTCAAAACAAAAGGCTCCCTCAGCACAGTTCCATCCCTGACATTCGTCTTCACACGCGTTTCAACGATCGACGATCTCCGGCGTTGCCGAGTCGAAACTTCTCACTTTGCAACTTCCGCACGATCACGAACTCAAATCCGAAACTCGCAAACGTTCACCAAAAATCCCGATCTCAATCCACGTGGATCACAAATCAGTCCCTTCCAATTTCCTTTAAACCGTCGACACAATGGAAAAAGTAGAAGGCCGCCTGTGATGACCCGGGTGATCCCAACGATAAGAAGAAGAAGAAGAAGGAGAAGAAGAAGAAGAAGAAGAAATCGAAGAAATAGATTCACTGATAAAACAACGAACCCATGAAACGAACGAATTATATACTTGCAACTCGAATAATTTGCTATTTGTTACTTGTTAAGTGAGAAATTCTGTTGTTCTTCTAGTACGGTCGACGATATAATAGTATTCTGTTTGTAGATGTACGTTTGTAGAACTGAGAAAGAATGGAAGAGATGGAGACGAGACGCGTCTCGCGAGCAAACAGGCTGATGGTTGTAGCTCGTCAGGCAGCGCGGTTCGAATGGAGACGCAGCACACGTGCCGCTGCCTGGTGCTCGTCGACGATCGGCCGCCGCCACCACCACCAGCTGATCATCCGGGGACCGGGAGTGACTACTGCCACTGACTCTGTGTGGCCTGTGCTGACTGACTCAGACTGACTAACTGCACGGTTGAACAGTTTCTCCGGTAGAGGCTGCCAGAGCAGGACGCGGTTCGAATTGCGCTTGCTGGCCCGTGAGTGAGAAACAGAAGGAGGGGAAGGTTAAGGGGCTGGGGGCGGGGAGACGGCGACGAGTTTCCCTGGCGGGCTTCTTGACACGTTCCGGCAAGGAGTGCGACCTCACCTGTGTGACCCACTGCACACTCTTACTTTTGACGTCGTGTTTTTTCATTTCTTTATACAGTTATTCGCTTGCTTTCTATCGCTTTGTATCAGAGGGGATGATTTAAATATCGCGTTGCTTGTTGTACGCGAATACGATCGTTTACTGTTGTTTGAAAAGAAATAAATAATTTCTTTCTCACTATAAAGTTCAATTGTACGATGGATGCTTAACAAAAGTTGTTACATTTTCAGGTCACGCTAATATTCTTATGTTTCCTGCGATCTAACGATTCTCGGAGACAGTTCGGATCGCGTTTTTTGAAACGTCTACGTTAAAAATAATAAAAGGTCATAGACAACATTCTGTTCGTTCTATAATCCGAGCTTCAATTAAGATGAGAAGTGATCGATCGTTCAATTAACCGAAGATAAACAATCTCAAATTTCAATGAAAATATTTCCAATTTCCAGTCTTGCCAAAATACTAATATATCACAGAACGAGGGGTGACTTGATCGTGATCGCGTTGAGAAAATTTGCAGCCAATCTGAATACGAATATAGAAGTTAGAACTTATTTGCTGTAAACGTTCATTTAGTAAAAAATTAGTGTACACTGCAAAAATAATCTTAAACGTAGAATTAATACTACAGACGATTTCATTAAATAATACCTCGGTTTTCACGAAAATTTTCTATCAAAATAGTACAATTAATAATCATCACGGAATTTTTCCATGAATCAGCACGGATAGCCGCCATATTTCCCCAGCAATTTATTAGAAGATCGCCGGCGCTCTTTTATCGCGGCAGAAACTTTCTAACTTCTTGAAATTTACTTCATGATTTCAATCTTCGTGTTTTCAATTCTCAAATGATCTTTCAACGATCCACGAAAAACTCAGAAACGATCAAACCTCTAAAAATGTTTCTTCATCCTCGTGTTCGAGGCCAATAGCTTCGGTTAATATGGTGAATGCAAGTTATTTTAAGGGTAATTATTATCGAGCAGTAACGGGATATAACCGGGATTTCCGGGTCAATTAACGCTAAACGCGAACAATATCTCATGCCATCTACTGATCGTAACCTAATATTAATCGAAAAATGTTCAACGAGTAAATTGATAAGATTTTTTAAAATTTTGCTACGAGATAAATGGATAATTAAATACTATATTTTTGTGTACAGTTGCAAGTATTTCATTCCAGATATATTAAATTTATATTCAGAGTAGCCTAAATTTTGTTACAGATGAACTGCGGAGAATTCTGTACTTATGGAAAATGTAAATATACAAGCATTTATAAAATGCACTTAATGTGAAAGATATAAAAAATATGCAGATTAATTTCTGCGATGATTGCCGTTAGTAAACACTCGAATGTAGTTACTTGAACGTTAATAAACGAGATAAGTAAATAAGTTTGTCCGACAATATTTTTTTGCCCCACGACAAACTTATCTGGTTTTATTGTAATTTAGTTAATAACAACGACGCGTAACTTTTATGTAAGTACTTTGGGACCTGTAAAAATGCCGAGATACTAAATCTTTTTTTGCTGGTCTGTTGCTGGAATAATTTCTATTTTGTCATTTATCATAACTCAGAATACATTTAATAAGGATTTGAAAATCCTTCCGTTGGGAAAAATTAAGAGAGCGAGCTGGATTTCGCGTAGCTGTAAATCCTGACATGGAAAATCTTCCACTCCAAGCTAAGAGTTTTATTTAACACCAGCGAAAAAATGCTTGCCTATGCACATACTTCGTCTTCGTTATTTTCTTTCTTTCATACTTTTTCATTTTTCTTCATTATCGTGTATTGAGCATTCTTTCTTCTTTACTCGATGCTTTACAACATTCGATTTACAACAGTCGATATTTTTACACCGATTAGTATTTATAGAAATAATGGAAAGTGATCGAAGAAATTGGTAACGATGTAACGAAAGCTACGTGTACGTGGCGTGACAATGATTAATTTTCATGGCGCGATAGAACGGAATTGATACGCGTAAAGTGGAGCTAACGACGTTTACTAAATAACAAATTGATCGCACATCGCGCTGCCAATGACATATTTCCGATTACGATGATAACGAAATGGAGCGATTAACAGAAACTATCGACGAACGATTCGTGGCAATTTACATTGCAACTGATTAACCGATGAATGTCTTCATTCGTGATCGATACGCCATTATTCGTACAAACGTGTAACGTGGAAATATACGTGCGTACGGAAATTCATGAAATTTTATCGTTCGATAAAGTTTGGAAACGTATGATCGATGAAATTTACCGATTTTGTTTAGCTCCAAAGTTAATCAGATGGATATTTCATCGAGATAAAGAATGTAAGTAATCGTAAAAATGGTAACAATTGTACATTTGATCTTAACACTAAAACTACCACACCAGTCAATTTTGACTGGTTTTGCAATTTTATTTTAAAATAAACATGGAATTCCTTCTGTAAGAAAGTAATAGGTCAATAAATATAAAAGTATTCTATTATTATGTATTTTTTAAAGATCAGTCATTTTGACTGGTTTTGGTAGAAACAGTGTCGTGTTAACTATCGGTAGTTCCAGTCTTACTTAATAATACAACGAATACGTTCTTAAATTATTAAATCTAATTTCTTAAATTCGCTGTCAAATTTTTATTCATTGTTCGATATTTCTGGAATATTTCCGACGTAATTCTAAGTTGTCACAGAAGCTTCGAAAATGATTAGTAGCTACGTTCAATGAAACATTTTTCTCCATCGAGAAATAAGTTCCATCAAGTATCGGCTTCTTATATATCGATGTGCAACAGTAACTATTATTTATTACGCATATAAATATAGTCGTGGGATTCCGTGCACGAGTGAAACAAAATTTCTTCCTCGGAGGCGGCATTGTTTCGGAGCAAATCGATTTCGGAAACTGCGAGTGCAGGTGCACTGTAATGGCCCCCGGCAAATGTATCGCCCTATATAGTTGTGCTTACTTGTGTTTGACTTTGCAAACATTTGCATCGGCATAATTCATTTTTTATCAGTTCTACTATCTCGACGAATGTACAGTGTGTATCATCGATCTATCGACTTTCTTGCATTACAACTAAATAGAAAATTATATTCCTCGATCTTGTGTTCTTAGATCAGTCGCAAAGCTGTGTCGTCTTTTCTGTTTTTGAAATTTTAATTTTCTCTTTAGCTCGCAAAGTGCTTCGTTTTTCTTAGTTAATTTATTCTGTCTTTCCCCTTAGCAATATGCTATTTTTCAATTAATATACAGAGAGTCGCTTGAATGTTAAACTACAGTAAAAAAATATATTAAAAATGTACGAGGTAATGAGATGTCAAAGGGCTTTTAAAATTTTGTTTTATTTATGAATATATAATAGAGATTCTGACGTAACAAAATTAGAAAATATATTTGAAAAATCATGTATCGCGATCGAGAGAAAACAAATTATAACCTTTTGCTAATTTAAGTGTTGCAAAAGTATCGGCACATTTTATAGAAGTTGGTATATCTGGTAAAATTTGATAAGATATTTTTTTATTTTTAAACGTGTGCAACGTGTAAAAAATATACTACTCCGTTGTCCACAATTATAGCATATTTCCACAGTTCTTTTACGAACTTCTTATCTTAGTAAGTCTTAATTATCCACTTGTGAATAAAAAATATTAAAAAGTCTTTCGTAATCTTGTTATTTAATAGATTTTTATTGTATTCTCGGCTATGCGAGCAATTTCGTAATTCAGTGTAGTTTTCAATCGTTTTCCTTATATTATGTCCATTTTTCTTATCTTGGTTTTTAAAATATTTTCCATTTAGAAAACGTCATAGCGATGGTAATGGATGGTAATTAAAACAACTCATTGTCAGTCTAACATGGAAGATGATTTCCACCATGAATAATGCATTAAATAATACATTATTGTTGTCACACCAAAAAATACTTAAAGGAAACGGCTATTTCAAATATATTGTCAAATATTGTTCGCACACTTCAATAAATTCGAACAAATTTCTGATTATTTATGCAATAAAATAATTAAAAAACTCGACAGAAATTTCATCATCTTTCAAACCTCGCTACCATGCCGTTGCCACTCGATTAAATGTTATTCTGCCGGCGACAGCTTCGCAATTGATGGAAAAATATCTCGATGGAAATTTTTATCTTTTTTTTTCCAAATTTTATTTAGACTTCTCCATTCGAAAGTACAACACCAAAACATTTGCCGTGGGCGTTTCAACGATTGCCAGAATTTCAATAACGATTTATATCAATGGTAACAGTTGCTGTTAAACAGATCAAAGTGCTTGTCGCATATTTTTTGCTATTCAAATGGAAGAAAATCATAATTCTGAATATCAGCGCTTTTGTTTTATGAGTTACTATTTATCTGCTTCGAAATTACATTATTTCTTAGAATCAAATAATATGCTCCTCGCTGATACAATATTTGCATTGTATAATTATTTAATGTGTGCATTAATTGAAATCGTGATGGAAGGCTTGTTAATGTCAGCAAAATCTATTAGATATTACTATTCGACTTAAAACTTATTTTCAAGTGCATTTGCATTGCAAATTTAGTTGCAGTAGTCATAATAATTTTGTAGAGTAATATGAAATTTACTACGAAAGAAAATTGTTAGGATTATTGAAATTCCAAAGAATCCACGTGCAATATACAAGCTTCTTGAGTCCTTCTCCGGATGTTTTTAATTACTAAGACCAGTAATCGATATTACATAACTAGTGTTTTAAACATTTCACGTTTTAACAATCAAACATTTTCATTACATATTCTTTCAAGATACAATAAGTAATACCTAACTTAATAAATAATAAAGAAGATACTAAAGCAGAGAAAGTATTATATATCTAATACCAAACCTGATGAATATTAAGAAATACTACAAGGAAAAAAAGCATCAAACAATTTTGAATCTAACGAATAATAAAAAATACTGAAAAGAAATGTCACAAGTTATCTAAACTGAAGAGGGTGGAAAAATATTAAAAAGGAGGAAACATTAAGCAATGCTAAATTAATTAATTAACGATAAACAATAACAAATATTTACAGAAAGGGAACTATAAACGATATAAACGAAATAGAACTGAATCGAGCTATATCAAAGAATAAAGTTAATTTCAAGAGTTAAAGTAAATTACCGAAGGAATCAATCTTATTTGCTACTAGGTATAGAAATTATAAATTATAATCGTCCAATGAAACATTTACACTGACTCACACATATTAGATACAATTTTCTAAAAAATCTGTAATCTAAAAAGTCAAGATACTACTAATGGGAAGAATTGATATATTCTTTATCTCTTCTAATTATATGCTTTTTATCTATATTATCTATATCTTTATCCGTATATTATATTAAATATTATAGATGCATGTATAATTGAATTAAAAAAAAATAAGCTTAATAAAAAAGAAGAAAGAGATTACACAAATACTATAAATACAATTACAAATACAAGAAGGAAAATACAGATTCGTAAGACAATAAAAAACACTATATAGAAACAATCTACGCTCTGTAATCAAACATGATTTGCAAGAGCGCCATGTCGCGAGATTCCCTCGACGTTGCTCTTCAATTAGTCGTAACAGTTTTGAATATCGCTCGATCGACGTTTCAACAATTGCCGGAAATATCGCGACTCTGCATTGTTTATCTTCAATTGGGCCGGGCAATTCGCGAGGGAGTTCTCGGTAACACTAGGCGGAGAGCTCAATTTGCTTAAAGACCCGCTGATTCCTGTCGGTTAATAAGGATTAAATGACCCCATGAACGATTCGAGAGCATCTTGTGTTTCACGCGGAATATGTATATCGTTCCGTTTCGTCGAACGTCCCCACACGCCGTCCAATTGACTAATTGACTTTCTCAAGGAGAACAATGGACGCATACGCAAACGAATTCAGTTCTTGTCTTTTAATCTTTTTCTCCCTCTTCTTCTTTTTTTTCCATTTTATTTTTTTCTACAGTCACGAGCGGATATTTTCTTACTATTCGTTTGTCTCGCATTAATTACTGGTTACTGAAGGAATGCAAAGGTCATCGTTAACTCGATGAAATCATAAAATTTTTTTAGGCTCAAAGTATCTATTCTCTATGTATCTTAGCTTGATTTAAGTTTCTGTAGTTTTCGTTTTCTGATGGTAACAGTTTTTCTTTCTGTACACTGCGATGTAAGAAGTTAATGACATAGTCGAGAAAATCAGAGAATTTCTTATTTAAATATATCATTTTACTTGACTTTTGCATTCTTGTTGCTGTCTTTGTTTTTTTCTTTTTCAAGAAAAAGCTGTTGATGTAACCTAAGCATGTATGCTATGTTTTTTAAAAGAAACAGAGTTGCTAATGTAACATTTGTGTGCGTAAAGATTTGATAATAAATTTGATTTAAGAAATGTTTCGATGGATCTTCGGAAAGGAAACCAACGAGATTTCTCATTGTCTAGTTTGCTTTTCCATTGATGTAATTCCTTCGTCGGAGAATTGTGTCGTCGACCAGAACAAAACTGGTTTGCCCGGATCACACGAATGTTCTGCCTTATCGTCTATGCATACAACGCGTTTCTGTAATTGCCGCCATATATAACGTATGTATGTACATAATCGAGCGAATAATTACAGCACAGACGAAGTACAGCCAATGATTGCATCGATGAATTGTAACTCGGAAGGATCATCAGTATTTTCTGCTATAACTATGATGATAAATTTCTGAGAAACGATTGCACAAATAAAACTAGATAAACGAGTTTCCAAGTCAGGAAATTGTTTGCAAGTACATAGCTCGTCTGTGAAACTGTGCTCTTCTTTTACTACCTACTCGGTTAATACAATTGTATCGACGAAAGAAACAATAGCAGGAATGAAAACGACCACCGAATTCGATTATAGATGGCAGCAGGGGAGCTTCCTACATTACCAACAGATTAACAAGTGTACTATGTAAGTATGTACATTCTATGTATCCATAGAGCAATCGTAAATACATACGTATGTATCTGGATTACACATATTTCAGACACTTTTTATTATATTTATTTTATCACTTATAGTGATAACGAATGGATGTATATTCTTGTTTTTCTAACAACGACCAGATTTCATAGAATTATGAATTTATGAATTATAATTATTTATGTAATTAATAATTAGTGATTGATTGGCAAATTTATTTGGGTGAACAATTTTCGAAATTTTTATAATTTTCCTTTATTCTGTAATAAACTATAAATTGACTTTCTGTAGTAAATCTAGACAACAATTTTTAATTGATATTTTATATTGGTTTCAGATAAAGAATTATACGAGTAAAGTTTGAACCGAGATGATAAATTACAGCTTAAAGAGATCATTTATTTCCAGAGCTGTGCATTGGAAAACAATTAAGTCTTATAATTATGTGGCTTCTGAAAGGACAATATTTTTCTTCGATAGAAAAGGAAGAAAGAAATGAAATATAGCTGTATAAAATTAAAATACGATAGGATCCATTTATAAATATGATAGGAATAATTATTTCCTTAAAGGGTTTCTTCTGTATCGTAAATTTTTATAGGAGAAATATGTTATATAATGGATACTTTTAATATTTTACGAAATGTGAAGGGATAATATACGAATAACAGGTACACAGAACTAACTGGCATGTAACAAATTAGACGAAAGGTTTCCAATTAAACTTCACGATTGCTTTTTCTGTCGCTCGAATAACTTCCGCAACGTATATCTTATTGGAAAAGTTTTTCTAGACAACGGAAGATGTGATACCTTTCATATCATGAATGTATTACAGAGAATGTATGAATGATAAAATACTGGGAAGAAAGGAAAAAGAAAGCCGACGGAATGTAATTAACACATAAAAATAAAAAGAAACATAGAAGTATGATATATAAATTAATGAAAAAATGCTATAAAACTGTATATTTTATTAGCGTTATATGGATATTCTAGAAGTATCAAAAAGCGTTTATTAATATTTTCTACTAATTTTGACTTTTATATATTTATTCTTTATTCGTTTCATGTCAATTCTTTCTTTTCGATTTTTATTATTAAAGTTATACGAAGGAAAACTAACAAGAAGCAGTTAAAATCATACACGTTTTGTGAATATGAAACGTTGAACAAAAATATCTGAGGGTAAATATGTTAATAAAATATTCGCAATTCAGTTAATGAAGTGGAAAATAACCAAGGTAATGGGATGAAAACAAGCTAATCAGTAAACGGAGACTTGACAATACTGGCGTAACCGATGACTATCATCCTCCACTTTACCCTTCACAATTAATTCTCTGGCACTTTCCATCCTGATAATTACACGTTCTATCGTAAAAAATTTTATTTCCTAATATTTCCATATAAATAAACTTTACCCGTAAATTTAATCTTTGAGCTTCCATTAGATGTCCGATTTACTATTATGTGCATTTAATTTTCACCACCTATTGTCTCGCGATATCAAATATTCATAATTCTGACCTTATTAAACTAACTAATCTGAATATCTCAATATCAAATCTAATATAATATTATATTGTATCGTATCGTAATATTGCGCTAAATATCGAAAAGAAATTCGTCTTGAAAAAGATAAATACAGAGAAAATATATGAAATCTACGTGATAGCTCATATGTCGTCGATTTAACTACGGAACAACGCTTCGCGGTCTCGTACTTGTAGAAATGACACAAGCGTTTACGTAAGAAGCGGATTTTATTACAACGCTGGTTCCACAAAACGTCACGGAAAGAAAAGGCAAGGAACAGGACAGAGACCAAGAGAGATAGAAGCTTGGGGCAGGGAAAGGGTTCAGATGGCTCTGGTTTATAGCGATACACGAGCCTATAAAATCCAGCAGGTTATCGATTGGACTTCTGCCTACTGCAAATCTGGATGTGTGTTCTATTCACCTGGATATATCCGCGGTGTGCCGCGCGATTCGGGTCAGTGGATCACATAACCACATTTTTTCGCCTGTTCGCGACTCAATTTTTCAATTAACTGAACGCTGCGGTTCATCCACGGACATACTTTCGCCATTCTTCACGAAGATTACCATCCGCTAGATACGTTATCAAGTGTAATATTTTAATTCCGTTTCGATTTCCACGGTACGGTTCGCCTCGAGAGGATTGATGGCCTGATGATTCGCTTGGAACGCGTCCATGGAAACCAAACGCGAACGATCGCGAGAATCGAGATCGTTTAATTCTTGGTATTTGTCATTGGATTTCTTGATATATACAATTTTCTGTGTTTTGAACGCAATGTAATATGAAACTTTAAATATTTTTGCAGAGAGAGAGCAGAACGTTTAGAAAAAAAATTGTTAATTGAGATTTTTAACGATTAGGTTTGTGATTTTCTATGAGCAAATTTTTTGATGTACTTTGTGAACAATTAACCCTTTCAATATCAATTAATAGTATGAAAAAATCTAAAATAACATTGTCAATGGATTTTATATACAGCTAATCAAGCGAATTTATTGTATTTTTGTGGAAATGAGTTTAACGAAGACGCAAATGAAAAAGAAGGCACTTCTTGCGAATTGTAACAAGATTTTAGGGAGAACAGCTTATAAAAGATTGTACACGACACTGTGTACACAAAAAAGTTGAATTAGTAGTGCCGAGATTCTTCTTTTATCGACTATCAGAGTAGTAAAACACAAAGGATGACATATCTGCTATCTCGGTAACTCTCGTTACAATCTTTATTACATAATTTTATACAAGGCGAGTAACACGGTAATATAGATCAAGTTACGAGGCAAAGATACAGGGCATAACGAGATGGATAGCTATATCTTCCTGTAAATACCCTAATCCTCTTGCGTTTATTAACAAGGTTATAATTTTCAGTAATTTACTTTTACATGAAGATCGATACACTTCCTTTTAACAACGCTGTCGATGCTATTTTCAATAGCACTCTATCACAAAATATGTGAATGATATTAAAAAATATAATAATTCACTTGAGAATATTCATAAAGTTAAAACATATAAAATAAAGAAATACAGCTATGTGCTTTTGTCATGCTTAATACGAAAAGGTATATTTGAAAATATGAATATGAGAAATTTTATGAAAATGTGAAAAGGTACTTAAATTTAATGTATGACAAAGTACATTAAAGATTCATTTTAAGATACGAAAATATGATAAAATATATTTGGAAAATTAAAAAATGGCAGAGATGTTCTGTTTTCTGATAACTATGATTGAAGAAATTTTGTTTTAGTTATGAATAGTTATGAATAATAAATGATAATAGTATTAGCGACAGAAATGTTTTTTAATTAATTACAGACCGTTCTTGCTTACCAACAACCATTATGGTTAGTGAAAATATTTCCTCAGAATATTTGGTTACTAATAAGTATTATCGATAACAAATAAATGTTTTAGACGCTTTAGATCATCGTCATTAGTACTAAGCATCAATTATCAGTAACTACTCACCAATGTTAATAAAATTTGGCGGTGGTCAAAAGAATTAATTTCCTTTACCAAAATTGCTTACTAAAATCAGTAACCAGAAAGTGTTTTACGTAACACGTTGTATATAATTAAAAACAATTTTCGTCAATGATAACTATTACCAGTAAACAGAAATGCTTTAAACATCTGCGATGATCATACATAACCAGAATTTTAAATTAATTTACAAATTGATATCTTTTAATTATTTCATCCTTTGAAAAATTTCTTTAAGGTTTAGTGCTCTTCTATCTTTTATTTACGCAAAATTTGATTTTTTCTCCACGATGTTTCTCGTAAAGATTTAAAACACAACTGATATTTGTTCGTCATTGCTGAAAAATCAACAAACAAACATATCAAGGTCTTCTTACGATCGCAAGAAATGGCGCGTCTCAAATACCAGCAGCCCGGTAATCTCTACTCAAGCAGACACCAAAAATCCTCTCAGACCTATCATCGAACCCCTAACAGAGACATTACAACCACCGTCATCCCCTCGATTCCACCACTCAAGCGCAGCTCTCGACGCGAAATAATGCTCGAAAGCAAGCGTGTTTCGCGAGGGGTTAGGACAAGCTGTGGCACGAGGGCACGTGTGACACGCGACTATGTAAACGTGACACGCGTAAGACGCGTAACACACACACACACGGGCGCACACGTATGAAAACGTGTCACAATGGTGTTCTCCAAGCCTAACTTCCGTCATGCTCAATACATGACCTTAGCCCTGGAAACTGGTGATTAATATCGCGGGTCACGTAAGTCCTTAAGTCGGGATCACGAAAGGGTGAAAGTTACGATTCACCGCGTGCCTGAAATGCCTTTTCATTCTTACAGAGGAAAGTTAAAAAGAGGTTAGAAAAAAAGGAGTGGAATGGAATAAAAGAGGAAGGCTAAGAGAAAGGGTCGTTTCCCATAAAACCCGGCCACTGTATTCAGGTCACGAATTTATGGTACCGTGAAGCTTCAAACGGAAGAACCGCCTTTTTGTAAGAAAAATTTTATTTTTCCGTGATATTAAATTAGGAAAATGATTTTATCGCTCTACGTAAGACCTTTCATTCGATTGTTGTCCGTATAGGATTAAAAGTTTATGATATTTTTGTTCGTTTCTTTCGGCTCTCTTAAAAGGCGACATTTTTCATGAATAAATAAAATAACGGTTAATAGCATCAGTGGATGTTAAATGTGATCTCAAATACTACATTTTCATAGAATTCCATGCATACCAGTTTGTCAGGCTGAATTTCTTTGAAACTAAATCGCATCGTGGAAAATATCTTTATAAAATTTACAAAGGATAACTGGATTTACCATATAACTTAACATTAGAAAGATTTTTAGGAAATGAACCCAAGGACATCCATTTTCTATATTTTGCACGAAAATGTTTAATGAAACGCAGGAAATTCGAATTCTAAATTTCAGATCGAATCTGGTGCCATTTACGAGAGAGAAAAATATGTAAAATGCGGTCATGCGACACATCTGAGTAACAGTTGCGTGTAAATTTGTTGCGTGGACTTTCACGCAATGTAGCTTAAATAATATTTGCAATTTCTCTAATTAGAAGAATTTTTTAATAGTCCCTTTCTCGCATCTTTCACATTTTCGTGGCTGACTCAGCCCGAAAGAGTAATTAAATTTCGCTAAAAGGAATGTAAACGTTTGTTAAAAAATAATACGATTGATAAAGAAGTGAGAAAGCTTATCTGACATTTTTTAATGGATCTCAGTTAAAAGTCGTCGTATTATGGGTCACCTAATGAAATTTCATTCTCAGGGTTGTCGTCTGTGCGCAGTGGATTCGTTTGGAAGAGGTAAATGTTTGTTGAATGTGTTGACAGGTTTATCTTCGAATCTTTGAAACGGTTTAAGTGAAAGAAGTTCGCGTAAAATCACAAAACGACAGTGTTGCTAATGGCACTGCCGTTTACGAGTGTTTGCACATTCTTTAAAGAAGTATTTGTCATTCGGATGAATTAACGCGAAACGAGTGTGACAGGGATTAATGGAATTATGTACATATCGAGGAGATGTTGACTATGTAATAGTCAAGAAGTATTTGACATCTCGAATTCTTCAACACATTCCTTACCAAATCAAGATAAACGAACTTTTAGAATAACCCAAATTCATTTTCTTGTTTCTGTGATTTTATTCTTCCTATTTTTTTTTTTTTTTTTTTTTATGATTATAAATATCACATTTAGCAGGGGTTATTTGGCATATCTTAAAAAACGAGCGATATACATATAAATATAAAGGAGAGTTATTTAATATTAAAAGGACTAGTGGAACCATTTCGATCCATTGATAAATTGACACAGTTATTGTTTCTACTACAACCATAATCACCCCGCAACATTTTTGACTTTAAGAGAAGATGAGTATTTTTACTTATGTTTTGTTCGAGATACTGATATATTCTTAAGTAACTATTTTCAATATATAAGAGATAATTTTTTAAGATAAATTTTAGTTGTTTTGATGACTAGAATGGATTCTTCAAAAACGTCACACGTAATTATAAATATAACAGCACGAGCTCTGAGTCGGAGCTACTTTTATACGTGCACATATATATACTTGTGAAGACCATAATTCTGTAAAATACAACCAGATTTTCTAACAGAGGTATCACATGGTATATTTATCGATCCTTATTTTATCTGTAACAGCTTTGTTACACTCTGGAGAAAAGCGCATGCATCGAAGCGAGCAACTGTTTGAGAGGAATACTGTGTACAAATTGTCTTTAAACAGAGACTATTCTTCGTCGTCTGTTCTATCGAAGGAACTTCACCAACTCCATATCAACTTTCAAACTTTCTGTCGCGATCGACAAAATCCTATCTTAGCATGCACCAATTCCTTCTTACTGCAATTCCAGAAACAAAATTGCGCAGAATCGATCTTATAATTGTAGCAAAGATCCAGCATCTTTCAACCTCTTTGAAGATAAAATACCGATGTTATGACTTTAAAATTCTAAATTTCTAGATAAAATATAACAATATTACAAAATTCTCATTGAAAAATTAATCCGATCTTTATTATCTTAATTAATTCTCTATTTATTAGATTTCTCTATTTATTAAAAATTAATGCTACAAACGTCTATCTTATTTATTTCTATATTTTATCATTGTACTTTATTATGATAATAGTATTATCATATCATATTACCTATATAATTTATAAGAATATTTAATTATAAAATATTCTATCATTATACACATGGCATTTTAGCCATCCTACACGCTATCAAGTGAAATACATGTGACAGTGAAAAATATAACAATACCTTGCCATAGTAAGAAATTTCTGGCTGCCACTGTGTATCTCGACTAAAAATAATATTTTTGAGAAATTGCCTTTCAAGTGACCAATATCATAAAGCTCTTCATACTTCCACTTTATTCGCTATATAAACATTAATAATCGCCTTATCCAACGTTTCTCAGCAATGATACGAGCATCGATATAGGATAAGCAGTGGCTGGAACGAACAGAAACAAGAAAGTACGGGGGAAACGCGTTTTATCCGCATTTTCGTTCACAGGACTAAACGTACGAGTACACGAGCAATATTTACAGTGCGATCTATAGCGAACAGCGTAAACGTTTGCCAATGGATTAGCAAAATCTAGCCAGTCATGGTTGTACAGCACTGTGAGTGAAGAAAGAGAGCGATGGATCCCTTTCCGTGACGCGTTAAACGGCAAGTCACGCCCTTGACGATTTATACGTCTATGTTACATTTTGCAAATTAGTCGCTTAACTTGATTAAAATACCTTTGCGTAATCGCAGAATCGTTGAAGTACGCGGTGAGTGTTTTAGATTGGCATAGGAGTAATTTCACGCGAACTTTGGATTCTTGGGACTCTAGAGAGCGTAGAGAGTGTCGATGGTAATTTAACTAAAACGACAATTTTTATATATGAGAATGTCCGATGCTTTTTAGAAAGTAGATTATTAGATTGTTACTTGATAAGATCATTAGATCGGATTATTTCCGCTTAATTACATTACTGAATTTGGGTTATTGTTTAGCAATTAAATTATCATAGGATGAAATTATTTCGATCTTTAGTTATTATTAATAAATTCTATACAGCATTAATTAGATTAAATTGTAATTTGTCCATTTAGTTTGCTAGATTATTATTAAATTATTATTATCGGAATGATTGGTATTTCCTAACTAAATTACTACTATTTTATGCTTATCTTGTAACCTACTTTATTCCCAATGAGCGTAGAAATTTTGTCTAGTAAAACACGTTGCACTTTCCAAAATTGGAATAACATAAATATAATCGTATCTACTTTAATAGATAATGATAATAATAATAATAATCGTAAAGTAGTACTTTAACGTCATAACTAAAACTTGAAGATCAAAGTCAACCTAAGATCACGCAAACACTGGCAACTTCGAAAAAAGGAGGAAGAAAATTGAATTATATACTTCCAACAACAAAAGAATAGTTCTCTTGTCGAAAATAAAACTCTGTTCACCAATAACATACGAAAAGAATCCAGTCTCGAATTTCGAAAATGTCAACTCTTAATCCATCACTCTGTGAGAAGTTTCGGCTGTTTGAAAAGATTTCCGTTCGAGTTCCCTCGAACTGTTAAAAATTATTAAAATACAGAAGGAATAGGAGGGGGTTGTTGTACAGATATGCACACACGTACCCAGAGGGGAGAGAAGGTGCAGAGGGTTGCGTGGGGATGTGGAATGCGGGGTAAAACCAGATCAATACGGACGAAAGCATACCACGGTCGCGAACCTGCGACACATAAACCAGGAAAAAGGACAAAGTCGAACAGACAGACCGACAGACGGACGCAGGACATCAGAAAACCGTGTTACCTACATGTAAGATGTTCAATGATAATAAATTATACCCATTTCGATGAACAAATACGATGAATAAATTTCATACTTACTCTCGATATTTCAATTTCACGATATGTTTTGTTTATATATTATTATTAATTATTATTATATATTTGTTTACATTATATATTAAGTTAATCCTTTCACGTATATGTAACATTGTAAGAAGAAGGTGAATGTCTATAGGGAATTTAAATATGCAAGAGATGTATAGAATACACATAGTATTGAAAAATATAGAAAATACCCAAGGTAATGCATTTATTATGATACTTAATCGATCGAACATGTGCCATTTCTTATATTTCTTTAGCCGCATTCATAAATGTATGAAATTGCAAAATCATACTTGCATGAATACAGTTGAGGGAATGTAACGTAAATGATATGCAATCTAAAATACAACTGAACAGTGGAATCGAAGCGAAAGTTTGTTTCACCTGTTTTATTATTTTAACGAATATTGTACTTTGGAAACATATGCATTATGTGTATTTTCGCCACATTTTGTGTTTCCTATAAATATACAAAAATTCGCAGCCTAATTAACTATACGGTAAATGTATTTAATTTCGGTAAAACTGATCTTAAATCTTAGTATATTTATATATTATGTCCTCTTTACATAACCGTCTGGATAATGCACTCCTATTATTAATAACTAATGAAAGGTAACTTTTTTCAAACGCGAGAGAAAAAATTCGTCTGTGAAAAAATTAACAGGGAATATTTAGGTGCAGTTGTTTCGTTGTTGTATACAATAAATTTTGTGTCGTATAGTATTTTTATACATAATACTGGACTTTAGGTTTTAGTTTTGTGTGCGATACATACAGTATTTTAGTTTTTCGTTGAGGATTTAGTCAGACTAAGGTGCATTGTCAACTAAAAGTTTGGAATTGCTGCGTGGTCCCAACTGGTTCGTTGAACTCAAACTAAAAGGATGAAAAATTTTGATACACCAGAAAACTTATTAGTTAAGCTTCTATGGAAGCAAAGTAAATCTCAAATTGTAACAACTACGTAGATTTAGCAAACGCTTAAAATACTTGAAAATTAGGAGAATCATTAGAACCATAAATGAAATTGATTATTGTGGATCAAATTAGAAATTTAGCATATTGTAATTTAATAAATGTGTAATTGTGAGTAACATTTAGTACCAATAGAAAAAGGAGATAAAATCAAATATCTATTGTATTAGATTAGTACAAACCAAATTTAATAATGTAATGTAATGTAATGTAATGTCACTAGTTAGATAATGTCATTAATTATATATGTCTAACACGTTCATTAGCAAAATTATCAAAGATAACAGCAATTTACGTAACGCAGTTTATGCGATTATTTCAATGCTACAGAATTCTATATTCCGATGAATGATTTAGTCAACGACGATATTCCATGACATTTACAGCCATCTTTTTCAATTTCACAAATATTACGAGGCGTATAAGACGAGTGGGAAATCTTTCAATAATAGAACAAACCAAGCAAGAACATATATCTCCGCTTACTATAATGCTGCTGAAAGTACGTACAAGTTTTCAACACTTATCGAGTAATAACGAATGAACTTGTCTTCTTCTACATATGAATCACAGTTCGAGAAACTTTTCCTGTATTTTTCACCGAATCAATTCCAGTTGGAAATCATGCCTTTTGCAGGATATGTCATAAGCAAAATAATCCTCAGATTAGAAAGACTTCAGAACTTTAAATTATATGTAGGGTGTCTTATAACTAGCGAATCAATGAGGTAGGCGGGGATTCTATATGAAGATATAAATTGAAAATATAGAATAATACTTTCTTCATATTATGATCTTGTTAGATTGTATATTTTGCAAAATTTTATTTATATATTATATATTTTTTTAAATTAAAGACTAACATTATTAACGGCTCTTTCTACTTATATTTATTGTTCATTGTATTAGCTAATGGAGAGTATGTAAGATGATAATAACAGTAATTTTTATTTCTCTATAATAAAGGAAATTTAATTTCGTACAAAAATTTAATATAGTTGTGTACTCAACAGAATGGAAGATATTTTAAATAGTTATTAAGATAGTAAAACTTATCAAGTGTAAATATTTCATTGCAGTATGCCATTTAAATTGTCTGTGAGTTTTTAGTATAGAGAAATTAAATTAAATTAATTATCAATTATAAATTACCTGTGACTTGAATTAGATTATTAAAACATGATATGAGTATAGTAAAATATGAACTGAATTATTATTCATTGAATTATATTTATATAGAAAATCATGAATTACTAAAACGAATAATATATTATAATATTTCATAGAATACCATAGCGTGGATTAATGTAACATATTGTTGTTGCAATATTTTTTATTAAATTCCTATACTTATTTTCACGATATTTCCAAACGTATCTTTATTATACAAACTATCTTCGTATTTGTATAGCATTGTCTCGCGCTTTTCATCATGTTTAAGCTCAAACTTTTAACATACACGAGCTACTAAGTGCGAAAACAACGCGGAGATAAAAAGTTTGAAAATCGAGTTTCCCTCCTTTACTATGCAGAGGTATTACATCCCCGAGCGTTAATTTCTGCAGCATTTTCTAACGCAAGGGAAAATTATCTTTTATCCACTTTGTTCCTAGAAATTCTTGTATACTCCTATAAATATCTGTTACATAGGTTATGCTTGCGCAAATGTTCCGTAAACTGATCATTTAAGGCTAATAACATCAAATTTGCAACAGCAATGTGAGAACCAGAATTTACTAATTTGTTAAAGTATTTGCGCTATATTACTTTGGCTCGTATTTTTCACAAACCATGAATCTTAGAAAAGATTCCAAAGTTTTGAGCGACAGCGTTTGTGTATATTGATTAGTAGACTGTATTATTTTTATAAATTTATGGGAAATTAGAAAGTGCGAAATTATGTAGAATGCGCATGGTATTAAAAAATGTATAAAATATTTAAAGTATAGTGCTATAACATTTAGTGAGTGATACTTTCTATAACATTTAGTAAGTAAAACCAATTTCTATTGAATTGAAAACCATCTTCTTTTTTTAATTATGTTCTTAAAAATATGAATTTGCATAAAAATCCGCAGTCTATTGATTAGTTCTTGATAAGTTTAATCCAATGTTCGCATTGCCTTGTAATTTCTATGTACATTTTCAGATTTGTCTAGAATTTTACCGACATAATCACATTCAAAAAATTTTGTATAACACACATAATATATCCACGTATGTTTTCTACGATAAATGTTCAAATACTTTCGCGTGCCATTTTATATGAATGTTCATTGCCAGTAATTGAGTTTCGAGTATTAGAGATACGTGGAAGAAGCAAGAATGCTTGAGATTAGAATAAAAGAATATTGCATGGCCATCCCAGGTTTCGACTAGACGTGGATGAATACATCCTGAGTACGTCTGCGTAGTTTGTCTGAAGTGGATGAAGGAGAGTTTAAAATGAAGAAAGAACGTACAGATGTAGCTATTCTAGAAAGAAAAGAGTGAATGTCTCAAGATGTTTCGTATTGTGTAAAATGGGCTTCTATAAAGTATCTCTTATTCTAATGAATTTTTTATTTTATAATAAACGATTATTTATAAACGATAATTTAATTTATTGTTCTTTTAATAAAATCGCTTTTACACAGCCTCTCCACATTTTGTATTGATTAAAACAGATAAATTAAAACAGTCGATTGATTATCATTTTATATAATATTAAAACTGTTCTATTGTTCATCTCTTTTTCAGAGACAACGCAAATTCCTACAATTCTCCAATATACACATTGCCTTCTTTAAAACGAAGAAAATGCAGCCAGTGGATAGCTTTAATTTAACGATCTGCCCCGAATTCTATAGGTACACACTGTTCTCTATTAGACCATTCGATTTATTTTGCTTGAGGTAGCGACTATCTTTTACGATTTCTCGATCCACTGGCGTTTACGACCTGTCAATGGCTAATAAACGATCGTAAAATGATCGACAACGTTCACGACACTGGTTCACAAAGAATGAGGGAGCGTAAATCCAGCGGAGCATTTTTATTTCCGTCTATGTACCTTCGGGGCTCCGATGGCTACAGCTGTACATTGTGCTAATATAGCCGCAAAGGTCAGTTACTCGATTAATCATGTACCATCCACGGAAATACACCAGCACCATCGGCCGAATGCCTATAGCATGGCGTGAAATGTACAAACATTTATCGATTCGCATCAGCTGGCCACCTGGCTTCTTACTCTCGCGCCCAGTTGTCATTCGTTTTATCTCACTGGTTTCCTCTTCGTCGATTTTTCAATATTTTCTCATTTTACGTGATCGAATAGCATCGACGATCTCGTGGAAATTTGATACTACTGTACGTACTGTATGTACCTTTTGGTTTGTGAATTTATATTAGAAACGATGGATTTTGATCGAGTGGAATAGTTTGCTTTTCTGTTTGATAGACGAGAAGAAAAATGTCCTTTTCTTTACATGAAAATTTCATTTGTACTTGGTTAATGAGGTTTCTCTTTCTCTATGGAAAGTGAAATTTCTTTCTAAGATTTTTAAATCGACTAACATTTTTAGTTTAAAATTGATATTGCCATGTCTTTAGAATTTCTAATGCGACATGTTTAATTAAATAACGAGGTGATACAATGACAAATTTTTGTAGAAACTTTGAAACTCTGTGAAATATTCTCCTCACTTTTTGCGCGGCGAGTGAGAAGAAAAATAGCTTTTCTTTCGTGGTTGAAAGAGGTTTTCTTCTTTCCCAGCTTTTTGGGAGTCTGAATGTGATATTTCTGCTTTAGAATGGCTACTGTGATGTTTTTAGAACTTTTAGTACGATGCATTTAATTAAATAATACAATTACATGTACGAATTTTTCCAGGAATTGTTTCCCAAGAATTCCACTCTGCGGAAAATTTCCTTTTCTTTTGTGGTTCGTTGAAATGGATTTTTCAATTGTGGTTTATTCACTTAAAAATGTTTATTATCACTTTTTTTTTAGAAATGCTTATAATACCGTCTATTGAACTAAATAATAAAATTAAATCTAAAGAGTTTCTTAAGAAGTACACAATATTTCGATTCTTATAATGTTTAGTATAAAACCTTTTTCAGAATTGTTCAACTCTAATAATGTCGAGTTCAGAACTTTTTCTCAGAATTTTTCAATCAATCTTTTCCTTCAGAACTGTCTTAAACTAATAATAAATTGTATAAACATAAATTCCACGAAATACGTGCAGTACAAAGAGATTGACAATGCAGAAATTTTTATAATTCTACGCGTAACATTTTAGTAGTAAATTGGATACCTCGAATAGTAGAAAGAAATGAACAATTCCCGTATCTTTATACTTGCAAACAACTGTAGTCACACGAAGAGAAAAGTTGCTCAAACAAACTGTTACAAATTAAAAAGAAAGTCTCAACTACATTTATCCACCATACTTATCCTAAAAGTATCGTTATGCGCACGTTACATCCCAGGATTTATACGAAACATAGAAATGAAAAAAGTGACTCATGAAACGTTAAATGATGAAACGTCCTTCGATAACCGAGGTCATCGCCTATAGCCTAATTATGCCACATATGGATTCGCTTTACGATAACAACTGATTTTATAGATTATTTGCGCTACCAAACGACGCACAATTTTCCATAGTTCGCGGTATAGGCTCAAAACAATACACCTGCTGTTTTTTAACATACTATACATCTGTCGTTAAAATCGTCCTAAAAATTGTAATATAAGTCGCAGAACGAATATTTATGGGAATCGAAAATTTAGATAAGATTTAGACTTAATTTTGAAATTTAAATGAGAGAAAATAAAAATTCGGAATTTGTATGTATAATAATCTGTAAAAGAAATAAAAATCTGTAAAATAGTTTACCATTTTTATTTAGTATTATCGAACCATGAGAGTTTCGTTTAAGATACTTATTTAATTTTACATAGGGTATTTTTATCTTGCATTCTGTACTTTACGTGATAAAAGCTGCCGGTAATATTCAAATTAACATTTAATTAGCTCCGGTATCGGTAATTATTAATTAAACTGCGGATGTTTCTGCATTTATGGGATTACAATAATTTAGGTAAGTTTTAAGTGATTAAATTTTAAAGACATTAAAAATTGTATACAATATTAAAGACATAAAATTATATAGTCTAACCTATTATCGTGTCCAATTATCGTGTGTTAGGTAAATACTTGTGACGTAATGATACTAGTGGTGGATTAAATATCCTAAACTCAAGTAATCTAATTTAAATATAAGTCAAATGATTGTAGTCATCTACGGCCCATAATATCTACTAAGGATTAAATACCACTGCTAGGTCTTAATAAATTCAAAATATTTCATAAAAATGTTTTACAAATTGACAAGAAAATTCCATTTCCATTAAGTTTTAATTTTCTAGACGCCAAGAATTACCTCGCGTTACTTTTACTTCTTCAAACTTGAAAATAAGATATTGCGAATTAAAAGAGTCTCGGATATTTTATACAAATATCTTCGCTTTATAAATAGTTTCATCGTCGTAAGTCTGCAATTTCTGAGGCACCAACAATTACCTTCTGTTATCTTTATTTCTCAGAAATAAAAGATAAGAAATTTCAAGTATCGAACAATTCACGAATATAACACACTTTGCGTAACTACGAAACTAACATCACATTTTTCGTAAATATCAAACTCACTTGCAACCAGTTCAGCGCGAAACCCAATAAATCGAGCTTCTGAAACACCCTATATTCCTCTAGCGTGTAATATCGTATAATATCCGAACCTAACCTAAACCCAATAAATTGCGTTTCTCAACCACCCTACAATCCTCTAGCGTATAACATCGCCCACTTTTCACCCTCTACGAGTAACAAAACCTCTTGCTTCCCAAAGCAAACAAACCTGGTAACAAAAAGAGAGAGCGAGTATCGTGCGACAAAAATCGTGTTTACCGGCAACGATATCCATCAGGCGGGAGAAAATGAACGTCCGGCAGTGCTGTAATCGATTCGAGCGTGTTTCAACGATCGGGAACGCACGTGCTGCGCTGAATAAAGCGTGCTCATCAATCGCTGTCGTGACAAATTACGCGACTTTATCAACAGATTTCGCCGGTGAAAAAGCGCTCGATCCACGCTGCCTCTCGCGCTATTTAACGCCGAGACATTTCGCGTCCCTTCTTTCGTTTCTTCAAAATACCAAGGTTCATCCCTTGATCGGATGGCCAATTTCAGCCACGTGGTTTCGTATGTGTCGTTTATGTAAATATCAATCGCTACATGCGTGTGATCGTTTTATACAGCGTGCCCTCGTCATAGCGATCGTTATACAGCTCCCCTGGTGTTCCTCAAAACGTTGCAGACACATTGAAAGCGACAAACAAAGCGCATTTACGTGTACGCGTACGTACACTGTGGAAGGGGGATGAAATTTAGGGATCGAAGAGTGGCAGAGCTGAACAAAATGACTTTTCCCTTCTTCACGTTTGGTGAGAGAAAGTTAATTTGTTTCTTGTGTTAAAATTTTGTGGATACTTATTGGTTCTGTAAGCTACTTAGTAGAATGATTAATAAGGGATTGCTCAGGTTAAATCTTTCTCAATCGAAGTTAGTTCGATCTAGAGACTGGATAGAATTCATGAAATTTCAATTAATAACATAATTTTCCGGAAAATTGAAATTAAAATAATATTAATAAAAAAGACAAGTGGTAAATAACTGTGGATTACTTAATTACTAATAAATAATACGTTTAATATTATTTAATACACGTACTGAAAAATCTGCATCATTCATAGGTGTCTTAGTGAATTAAGTAAGCAAAATTCTGTCTTTACATAATGAGAACATTAGAACAAAAAGGGTGCCAATGTACGTAGTAAATCAATTTACCAATTTTTCAAATAACAATATCAACGGAATATCATACCTAAAGAAAGCATTCTACTGAAACCACAATTTTTCGAATCAAAGCAAATCAAATCAAAAAATAATTTCAATTTCTTTCAAGAATCAAAAAATTTCGAATAATCAGACAGCCCAAAAATTGTCCAATCACCAAAGTATTGCAATCTGTCAATCGTTCTAAAAATCTTCTAAATAGCAAATAATTTTCTTAAAATTATTGTTGCAAAATTCCTCCTAGATTTCGTTCAGCTCTGGCAGTGACATGTGCAAGCGGAATCAAGCGACAACGAAAAAAATAAATGGTCTTGGATGGCTTTATTAAAAAAGACCAACTGGTACAACTGGACATCTGATCGGTGAGACATCAAAAGCACACGGCCAGATTCATCCAGCCACGGAAGCCAGCAGCGATTGCGCGACAACAGTGTTCGCTCTCAAACAACATACAACAAACTGCTCTCGGCATACATCAGAGGGTTGTTTTCCTGCTGGCTCGTTGGCTGCGAGGTAACCGAACGTCTCGGCCTCCAAAGTGCCAGCCTGGCCAATCCGTACTTCGTCATCCTCCCACGTCAGACCTTTAATAAACCGCGTTGTTCACCAACTTCCACCTGTTCCTGACTGTACCAGCGATCACGTGCTCTTGCTGCAGCTCGACATCGTGCACACGAGTTCAACGGTTCACCTCTTCAGCGCGTGGCCAATTATCTGGCGCGTCTTGTTAATGCACTTCCGCAAGATATTACGGAACGACATGTTGAGCAAAGCGTCACGTCTACGTACGTGAAGAGTAGCAAAATGAAGGATAGAAACGTACAGTGGGACGGTGATTCGGATTTAAGAATCTTCCTTTTGTTATATCCTCGATTTATTCGCTTGAATAAATCCTCTTTGAAAATTGGAGGCTGAAAAGTCAGTCTGTTTAAATGGACGTTGAAATCGACGACCACGTGTGTACGTCTCGAACGCTAGAAAGGACGTAGCAAAAATATCTTTCTCTCTGTTTACTTCTGTATCTTCTTTGAATCTCTATGTTGTTCTTGGGATGTCTTTCACGATTGATTTACTAGTCGCTATTTTTTAAGCTCAGACGAAGAGTAACAGCACAGCCAATGATTAATTGTTGAACTTGAACGGAGTTGTCGAACCAATTAGCTCGTCTTCCTCTTACTCCCTTTCTTTCCTTTTTTTTTTTTTCTTCTCTGACCACTTCAACTTTTCCGGGTAAACTTTAGCCACTTCAATGGCTCTCTACGCTCTCTCCACGTCTTCCACGCTACACCGTCCAGCCGCGAGTGACAGGCCTCGCTTTTTATCACGGTTACTTTATTGCGAACACCACGACGAGCAACTTTGATACTCGTCGCTTCTGCTTCTCTCTTTCTCTCCTTCCTTTCCCTCTTCTATCCTTGCTCAACCCCCTTGAAACCCTAGTGGCTCGCAACGTCGGCCAAGGTATAGGCGTCCCGTTGGTAGTCAAGGCACTGGACATGCGCGTTGTGAAAACGAGCCTCTGACATTCTACAACCCGTACTCGAGGAGGCCAGGAATCAACATAGCCAGCTTTCAACGCTTCTTGGATGGATACTTTTGCATTAATAGGTATTTCTAAAACATGTGGACGATTTTATCGAAACCTAGCGCGAATCCCTGAGTATTTAGGGATCATGTGATTTCGTATTTTTCTTTTATTTTTGACGGTAGATTACATATCACGTCACGTGGCCGAGAATAATATCGATCCTACGTATTCTCCTTCGAGTGGTTCGATCATTCGAACGTGGTCCTTGAACGAGCCCGTCCAAGGATGTTTTCGAAATGAAGCTGCGATTATCGATCACGCGGTGACGGTATGCCGACCTCTCGTGCTCAAAAAACTCTCTAAATTGACGATAAAACTACGACAAAAGCTGAATAGAAAAACCCTGCGGCTGGTAGAAAACTGAACGGGTAATAAGCTCTGCGTTTATCACCAAGCGTTTTTTATCGTCTGATCGATCTATCGTATCCATTTTTCAAGGACGATTCTTTTTTCGTTTATTACTGCCTTTTACAGTTTCCTTTTTTCTATTTACGGAGAAAACGATCAGAATAGCGGACGTATTGGCTGATTTCTCCTCGAAGGCGGGCAATTGAGCGAAAAGTAGAAGAATAGTTCTAAACAAAGAATCCTCTGTTATATCGCCTTCGAGCAGTGGCTGGCCACAAGATTAGAACACTGGTATCATTCATGGATATCGCGGTTCTTAGTCATAAATCACCTCTTGTTCGTTTCTTATTAATAAGAGTCTAAAAAAGAGAAGTGTCTCGCGAAATTTATTTCATAATCAATAGAATCGAAACACTCGTGTCGTTGATTAATTTCGAATGAAAGTTTGTTCGAAAAACGCTGATAATTCACTGTCCTCTTCTTTCTCTTTCTCTGGATAGTCATGTGCTCGCAAGCCGAAGATCGATGGGATTGGTTGCACTGGTTTCGCATCGATTATCGAGGTCCAATTTACGTGAGAAGTGGTCACGGTTAGATAATCGATCGACTCTGTGCAAAGCAAAGCATTCGGTCGTGATTCAACGAAATGAAAATCATTATTGACAGAACGGATAATCACAGTTCACCGTCGATCGTTCGACCGATATAGAACCTCATTGTTAATTTACGTGAATATCTAGTCACAGCTGTAACTATAGAATAGAATCGTGGATATATATGTAACCACGGTTGCAACTATAGAACAGAATCGTACATCTATGGAACGCGAGGTCAACAGAACACTGACATCATTGACAGACGTCCAACCTCGATTCTCGCGAAGAACAATCACAGCTCACCATCTTGTTGATAAATAAAATAGATTGCTCGAGATTACTCTCTGATTCGTCGATCAAGACAATAATTAGAACACAGAAATTATTGACAGGGAATCAAGCCTATCCTGTACGATGTTTACGGTCTATCATTGTGTTTCCAGGAATCTCCACTCGTCTGACATAACCACGAGTCAGGAACCAGAACCAAGTTTCATTCACCATCAACTTTCCAGTTTATAATTCGTCTCGTTCCTTAAATATTCCATACGTTCCCGAGTATCTACATATACATCGAATCACCTTCTTTATCGATACTCGACGAAAATTTCTCATCCGATCTGTGACATAATCACGAGCCAGAAGAACAAATTCCTGCTCTCATCCAAAAGCATTTATCACCCGTCAACTTTCCAGAGCTCCTCGAATTCTTCCTCTTCTTCAAATATCCCATGTATTTCCTGCGCGCGTATCTGCGACATCGATTCACCCTCTTAATCGACGTGCACCAAAAATTTCCGATTTAGTCGGCGGAACAGCGTGAAACTTGGTTCGAATTTGCAATTCCTCTTTGACCCGGTCCACGACTCGATTCCTTCCTCTCGGCAACTTTCCCGCTGCTCGTATCGATCCCCGTGGTTCTCTCTTTCTCACCCCCGTGTGGCAGTGTGTCGTGTCGTCCCGGAAGGGAAAATCCCGCGTCCGGCGCGTCAGCGTCGAAAAGTCCGCCGCGGCGCGCGATCCTCGTGATCGATGTCCAGTCCGCCTCGCGAGTCGGAACCGCTCGTATCGGTGACTTGCGTGTCGCGCCGCGGCACACGTGACTCGAAGGTCATATTCCGGGATCGATCGGGAAGCGGGCTGGTTTTTCAGGAGGCCGCACGCCGCTCCCGGAAGCTCGTAAGGTTCTGCCCGCACCGACGATCGGTTGCCTCGTATTTCGCGATCGATGCACCAGGTCTCTCAACGAAGACAACGATTTTCAACGAATGATCGACGAAACCGGAGCAGATTCGTTCACGGTTGTCGCGAGGTTTCGCCTCGATCCTCGAGGAGCCTCTCACGTCCATCTCATGTCTCGAATATTTAAATAGCACACGATTAAAGGATTACATTTACGTGTCTGTGTGGGTGGTTTGATCGAGTCCTGGCGGCCATTAGGATCGTTCGAATGGACTGGACGGAGCTTTCTCGAAGAGACAACGTGTCTCCTCGAAGATTAAGTCGTGCGATCGTTATTCGTCGATTCGATCGCACTTTGGCCTCTCTTTGGCACTGCAAGTCACCGTCTACCTTTCACCCGATTATCGCGATCCTGGACAACCGGACGACCGCTCCTCCCGCCTGATATATACGTGTACACGCGGCGAGAAACTCGTCGCTCTCCACGATGACTGCTCCGCGACATCGAACAGTCCCGCGACTGCGCACACTCGATTCCCGTTCCTCGAGCCTCGATTTTCCTCTCTCGCGCCCTTTCTTTCTTTACACCAGCCACGGAGCTGGATGTTCCTGGAATTGGTAGGGACGAGGGGAAAAAGATGGCAGTAACGGTCATCGATGAAGGAAGGTCGAGGTCCTTGATTCGAGATGAAGATACAAGATTATGGAAACTCGGTTACGGGTGTTTCGAGGTTTTGATAACGTTGTTTTTCACGGTTGCGCTGTCAGACACCGGTGGATTTTGGTTTATTGTGTGGATGATTGATGGATTTTATTTGGCTGAGTTACCACGCAACGACGTTCTTTGGAGAAAGGGTTAAGGAGAAGGGAATTTTGATTTATCGAAGACGTTCGGATGGATACGTTACTAATGTCTAGAACTTTCTTCTGTAACAAAATGGAATTTTCGTATTACAGAAAGTAGATTACGATGGGTAGTATCATTCATAAATAAGATTTGGAATTTTTCTAGCGAATATGCGTGTAAATAAAATTTGTTTTTCTATGCTTCATAACGATCTTAGTATGAGACGTAAAATAATAAAAATTTCCCATATTATGTACCATCTTTAATATATTTTGACCAAATATTTATTCACGCTGTGAAGGTATATGATCTTTTGATTGAAACAATATATAATTCTCCTTCAGGATGTATTATATCTGTTTCAATAAATAAAATTCTCTTATGTCATGAAGTATTTACAATAAATATTCTTTGATATCAATCAAATCCTACACAAGAGAAAGCATTTATATATTTCCAATACCCTTGAATACAGAGTACCCTTCAGCACTAAATTTCCTTTTCTTCTTTTACATTATTTGCTATGTCATAAAATACAGCATAGTCGTTATAACGAGTAGAATTGTTAATAAATAAATAAAATGATTAATTCCGTAGTCAATGTCTATAAATAAAAAGTGGTATTGAATTTGCAACAATTCTAGTATCTATAGCTGTTGGGTAAAATTTCCTTCGAGTAATCGGCCTAATATTTCTTTTAATTTTAATTGCATCCCTTAAACGTTTTCGAAATATACCCGTTCGTTAAATATTTTTCTCGACAAAGGGAAGTCTTCTGTGTCAAATAAGCACTTCACACGATAAATACTTTTTAAACACGACATAGTACCACGCCAGAAAGTTTACTTATAATTCTCAATTACAATTGATTGTAAAATTCATTCAAATAAAGAAAAAAAAATAAGCACTGAACATTACTACCTTTGCATCAATCAAACCTACAAAAGAGAAAGCATTCCTACATACCACCAGTATTCTTGAATATTAAACATCCTACTCCAGTAAACTCTTTCCTTTAACCCTCCGATTCTTCTCCAAGTACCATAGAATCCTTGAATAAATATAATACCTTCACCTCGAATACCAATAAACGAATATGAATACTAAACCCATCTCTCATATATCTCGTCGAAATTAAATATCGACTACTCCTACAAACAACATTAACGACAGAAATCCAATCTAATAATTATATGCCTGTTTCACGAAACCGAGAGTGACCATCGAGCCAAACCTTCGTTGATAAGTATTCCATCTGGTCCCGGTCTGTTTGTACAGAAATTTTCTTTTGTCTAGCATCAAGTGGCTTTCTGCTCCATTGACTTAAATAACAATGGAAGCGCAAAGGCAACAAGAACCATCGACTTTCTTGCTGCAATTGTAGGCGCAGCCAGTACATACCCCTGTCCCATTCGCGAAGCCATTCATCGTCGAAGGCAATAATTTCCCAAGGGCAGGTTGGCTGGTTGCGTTTGCAAGAAAAATGCACAACCGATCCAAGGTTGAACTAACGCGAAACGTACAAACAGAATCGCGGTTTCTTATCTGATACCAATTTCCAGCCTGTTTGTTATGTTTTCTAACCGCCATTCCACCCCTCTCCCCCACCGCTCCTCTTTCTGGCTTTATTTCGCTTTTCGTTATCTGCCTATCTGTCTCGTTTCGGTTTGTGGTTATGGACGAATCGATAAATCAATAAAAATGTTCTGGCACCCCGGGGTTCCAGGGACTCGATTACGCGGACAATGAGGAAACGGTGAAGACGGAACGACGACGAAATTCCATCGTCGATGTACGGGCGAAAGCGCGCGAATATGTTGAGTCAGATTTATAAATAAACCGCCTTATCAGATGCCCGGCACGAGGGCTATTTTAAGGTATCGACCAATCAGTGTTAAGGTCAAGCACGCCCACGATTATTCGAGGACTATCAAAATTTATCCGCCAGGGGTGAATCCTTGGGCTTTTTGTTCGTTCGATTAAAGTCGTGTTGGAATGTATTTAATGACCGACGGGGAGAGACACGACAAGTGGGGTTAATAATTATAAAATTCAATACGCTGTCAGATCATCCTCGTATTATCGAAATTGTCGTTTTGTTTCGGTTTGGAATTGGATATCCTCTTGAACGTCGAAGAAATTGTTATGAGATTAGTTATGTAATTGAGCTTTTACAAGTCGTCTATGGATGTTTATGCTGTTGGGAGAAATTTGAACGTGTAGAAGTGTACAGAATTCACATGGTATGTTAGTGTATGTATTTGAACTAGAATATTCTTATAATATTTGAATGATGATACTTTTTATGTACGTTTTGTTTCTTTAATTATAATTATAAGAATATACATTTTAAAAGCTTCGTAGCAATACTTATTGACCTCTAAATAATTGTTAATTCTTGCTTTTTATTAGAATTATTTTTGCCAAGTAATCACAATACGACACCCGTTTCTAACAGATAGGGTTGCTACAACAACATAGAAAGTTATTTTAACGTTAGCTTCGAGAATCATATTTATAATAATTGAAAAGAACACAGGAAAAGAACATGATAGATATTCTTCTAAACTTTTCTCTATTCTCTTCTATTCTAGACTTCGAATATTTATGAAAAGTGTTCATGAAAGTTCATATTTTTATGAACACAAGCAAATAAATGGAACTTAGACAGAGATTTCTTCATTCGGCGAATATTACAACAAATATTCAAATATTTTACATATATATATATGTTGGTGTATTAATGTATTATATGCATTCTATACGTTTTCACATCTTTAAATTTCTTCAGAAATATATAATTATTCGTAGTGTAATGATAAGTCACATTTTATATTCGTCAATCTGATATTACCAAAATTTTCTCCTTATTTAATTTAGAAATTACAGATTATATATTTTTATTAAGCTCTTGAATATTGTAAAAATATTGATTGTCATAAGATTAGTTACGCCCTTGGTGTTTTACGAGAATTCGTGGGTTTACCAGCTATTTTTAAAAGGCTTATATTTTTGGACCTAGCAGGTTGTTCCCTGTTTTATCTATGTCACGTTAAAATACTCCCTTTTAGCCAAGTAAGTTATCATGCATTTCTCCTGTATTTTCTATTTATAATAACACATTAGTAGCGTTTTTCAGCTCTTAAACGTGGGACGATTATTATATATTATGAAGATAACGTAGTACGACATAAAAAGAAAATAGAGAAAATAAAGAGAAGGAAGATGTAAAATCTCTCATTTAAGTTTAGGATGTTTAGTATGTGCGCGTAATAGAGGTAACGTTATTTTTATTCACTTGGAAAATAGTAAAATATAGGTTTAAAAATCTAAAACAAAATTTGGAATGATATAGCGTAAAAATGAAAATTTTTCGCGGTTTAATGACACCAATAAAATCTTAATTGGAGAAATTTGAGTTTCTAAAACGGTGAATTGATAACAGGAGTTCGCAGAGTTCGAATCTGAAAAGTTACAAAGCGGAATATTGGAACTGTAATAAAGTTCGAAACAACGCTTCGGAATTGAGAAATTTGTCAAAGTATCGATGGTAAAGGATTTTATTGCAACTCCCCCATTTATAATTCTGTATTCCACGACTACTCTAAAGTTCCACGAAGTTCTATTATTAGTATTAATTTTCGTAAATGTGGAACCGATATAGTAATCTGTATTACATCACCAACTGTGTAAGCGCTTCTTTTGCGTAACGTGCATATATTTACGCGAATCGAATGCAATTTTGGATGACACAACAATGATATATTGAAACGCAACCGCTCATCCACTCAGCAATAAATTCTTATCTCATGAACTAGATTAAGTTGTTGCGTCAACAGTTCTGAAACTAAATTGGAAATGAAGTAGGAAAAATATATCTATAATCTAAAGATATATATATCTAACTAACGATATATTATTCGATCAATTAATACTAATATTGCTAATATTATAATTCTATTTAAAGAGGAGGATTTATGCTCCTAGTTATCGTTTGGACGTTTACTTTACTTTATTTTTGCAGGAAAGTGTTTTCATAGTCATTCTTCATTCATTTGTCTCTTCGTAATTCGTGTTTTTGCCAAAAATTCGAAAAATATTACATCCTTTGAAATACAATTACGACCAACGTATATTTCGGATATTCCTCATATTTCAAGAACTTGAATATTGACACGATTGTACTAGATTCAAGAAATTTTGGCAACAAAAGTTTCGAACCTTCAAACGCCAAAAATTCAAGAAAATAGACAAATTTATAAGGAATTGTTGCTGACTCAGCAAAATTATTGTGTACTTGCTGTGATTGCCTACCTATGTAAATAAAAAACTATTATTGCATGCGTAAGTTAATTCAAAATCAAATTTAAGCAAAAGATCAAGAAATATTAAATTTATCGTAAAAGCACTCGTCACGCTCGTTATTCAACTAACAAATTATAATTTCTTTCAAAATTTCTTCAAAACATGCCAAAAAGAGAAAATATTTGAATTTGATTTTTTCACATTAGATGTTGCATATAATTAAACAATAAATGTATTTGTTTTAAAATTGACCTTAATTTTAGTTTAAAAAAGCAACTGTTTTCCAGAGAATAAGGAACATTCGATCTTGGAAATAAAAATGAATAATCCTAAAGACACTAAACTAGTTTATACATTTAATATCCATTTAACATATTAACCATTTTATTATCCATTTAACGTCCCTAAATGTTCTAATGCCGAAAAAATCTTCCTAGTATGACTAAGTCAAGCATGAAAAATTGTTTAAGAATCCTATTTTGCAGCCGTAAAACTTGAGGAAAAGTTCGGTACTCGTTCGGAAATGGAAAAATTCCAAATATCCTTGCCGCTTCAAAAATCCTCGAAGAAAATGCATCGCAAAGAATTATGTAACAATGCTAACGATTCGCGTTTCTCATGGTAACATGTCTATCCGCGAAAGCAAAGTGACCCGGTTTAGTCGGTCTGTACTTTTACTTTTCATCAATCTCCGCGGAATAACGTGGATCAAGGCTCGGAACGTTCGCAAACGTTTCACCGTTGAAAAGGTCGGACGGATAGAAGCAGTGGCGGGCGACGAATAAATTTAGCGAGGCGAAACGGGAGCAAGAAAGCGGCCGATAGAATGTGACGAACAAAGAGGCAGCCCTCGTGGAAATTGGAAACATGCCAGTGGCGCTATCACACGGAGGGTGGCACAACTTTCCAATGGGTGAGGGTGGCCAAGTAAAGGGTGACATCTAGTCTAGCGGGGAAATATTGACCGTAAAAATGGCGTCAAGCCGGGGCAAGATATGCGAAAGGAATTCCCATCGAATGAACGAAGACGCGTGTCGCTCGAAATTTCATTGTTTTTCCTTCGATTCAAAGAATAAGAGATTCTTTCCACAGGGGTATGAATTGCTGGTTATTCGAATGTTCGATTCGTCGAATTTTTAAACGGCAATGGGAGATTGAATTCGTTAGGGGAATACAATTAGCACGTGACTGATGGACGATTCCTGGATTCCGGAATTTAAGGGAAATTGGTAATTATTGGTAATTATTGGTGACGCGTAAAGAGATAGGTATTGAAGTGTTAGTATGTTTACCTTGGATATGCTAGAATAGAAATAACAGTAGAGAATTCTCTCTCAAGGATTGGTACACTGTGTAAAAACGTTCGAATTCTATTCCCTTGTGACAAACATCTGTGAAGAGTTCCTTCGAAGGAATAGAAGCGTGCGTGCTTGAACGTTAGGATAATTTAAGGATATTAGATTCTTCGGATTTTTTCAAGAATCTTCGTTGTACCGTGTAAGAACGTCTCGTTGAAGAATTTCGTTGTTCTTCGTAAAGAATTCCTTCCTTTCGCGAAGAATTTCTTCAAACAAATAGCGATGTTGGTAATCGTTAGAGCGTCGGATTGTTAAATGTTGGGACATTACATTGTTAAATTTGTTGTACTGTGCGAGAACATCCGAATTTCGTTGTGTTTCGTAAACGTTTAGAAGGAATTTCTTTAAGGAAATAAAAGTGTTGATTGTTAGAATGTTAAGTTGTTAAATGTTGCAATATTAAATCTTAGATCTAAAGATTTAAAGATCGGAATATTACATTGTGATATTGATTGTCAATAAATATGATATGATATGATATGATAAATATGATATAAATAACTAGGGAACTTATTATTCAAAGTTCTCTTCGTCCTTGCGATTTTCACGATGCTAGTGAGCAAAGCGATTCACATTTCTTCCCTCCCATAGAAAGTCAAACAAAAAATAAGCTTACAGAAGCGTTAACTCTCGTCCGCTTAGAACTTAAACTATTTTAATATGAAATATTTATTTTACACCTAGTTTCTCGTAAGGGAAACATTTCCACACCTTTCACATTCCTCATGTGTGACCCACCAAGGTTTCTCATTTGGAAGTGACCTACATATTTCATAGTATTCCTTTCTATTTAATAATTTCTTTCGGTAATGAAGCCGAAAAGCCTTAGAATGACGAGCTACTTGATTGAATAGCCGATCGAGCAAGCAACTTTTCAAAGAAACTTTGTTTGGACTTACAAGGAAAATGGCCAGGAGGTTTCGAGCTTCTGTGACGGACGCTTTTCGTGTTTCGCGGCATGTCGGTTCTCAATTCCATGGCAACTGTATAAAAGGGAAAGAAAAGTTCAGAATTAATTCGTCACGTTCCACGTAAACATACAGATTTTTGCAACTTAGCGATTCTACCGTAGAAAAGGATTCTGTATTTTTCGTTTTATAATTCATTTCGTCATTCGTTTAAATCTGCACATTTATTTATAAAGGTATGAATTGGTGGTTCTTCATACGTTAAATTCGTCGAACTTTTAAAGAGCAATGAGAAACTTAATTTATTAAGGGAATATAATTAGCGCGTGAGTCAACGATTTCTATAGATTAATTACAGTACGAAGGAATATCTTTATGTCGTGTTCATGGGGCCAAAATTTCATTTTTATTACGTTTGTTACATAATAAATCGATTAGTTCAGATCGATAAATATAACATATCCTAAAACGAACATCTTATAGTAAAATAAAATTCCTTTTAATTTTTATTCTAACAAGACTGTATATTAAAGCTAATATATTTTAGCACAACGATATGTTTTAGAATTTTTTATCAAAATAAAAAAATTTGTAATGCAAATTGATATGATTTTGCCATAGTATAAATTCGTTGATTTCAATCTTGTAGAAACTTTGTGTTTTTACTGTTTTAGTATGATCCAATTTATATTGACAAAGAGAAATGATCTGAAAGTACGCCGTTCCTACGTGTTGTGCTTTGAAAGAGAAACTAAAGCTTTCTAAACAAATAATAAGTAATCAATAATATATAAATAGAAATACTTATGAAATGGTTCATGATTTTTAAATAACTAAAGCAATATTACAGTGAGAAACGATATTCATTATATAATATAAGAGACAACGTGTTTGTTATTTAAAAAATGGAAAGAAAATCACTAAGATCAACAGTAAATATGTCAGAGATAGACTGTAGACTGTAGATATTAATGTAAATTCACATCTTTATAAATGTAACTAAAGGAATGGCATCTAAATAGAAATTTATTTCATTCGCTAAATATAACGAATACTTTGAATATTTTATACATTTTACTCTATCAATCTGTCTTATCAATCTACTGATAGAAAATATTTCAATAACAAAGGCATGTTTTCTTTTAAGAAAGCATATAAGACATAAAATAAAAAACACAGAATCTTGTCCTAGACCTAATAGAATTTTTCCTAAATTTGTCTCCAGGTTGGAAGAACCACAAATATGATTTACGATGACGAGGATTAATTAACAATTTCCTGTGTTTTTATGCAATTTCGATAATAATAACGTCGTCGACTAGTGACAATTTTTTGTTAAAAAAGCAAAACCTTTTGGTTCTTCGAGAATAAAAATTACCATAGCAGGGACATTGCAATGCGAATGGTGGAAGCAAATGAAAAACTTCATTTTGGGAAACAAAAGGAAGGTTTCATATCTTCTCTTTAATTTATCTTTGTGTTTTGGTTTATCGCGTGTCTTTTTTTCACGCCGACTAAACCGCTTAATCGAAACTCTCTTGTAAATAAAGCGAAAGATTGGATAGATCTTGCGATATCGTGCGTTGAAGTATTACAACTTTTTTCTTTCAGAAACAGTATCGTGAGCTTTAAAACGATACTATGAAAACTATTCATATTATCGCATTCCTTTATAATATTTTATAATTTGTTTAATATGTAGATATTTACAATTTTTAAATATTTACTGCCTTACTTGGGTACTGAATATTCTTTTTTAATATTAAATGCTTTTCAACATTTATCGTCCTTTTACTATTAGTACGAATAGTATATAAATAATAATCGAGGAACAAAGCAAAATTGTAGCAAGTTAACCATAAAGCGTAGTACGAAAAAGTTTCTTTAAAAATTAATATTTTTCACATTTATGTAGAAAGTATAAATTTATAATTAAACGTAGAAAGTATTCTAATATACTAAAATCATTATTTATTGATTGTAGTGGTATTTTACTGTATCCTTCTTGCTCGTAAATAAATATTAATTTACTATTCAACTGTATAACGATACAACATAATATTTGAAAAATGTTAGCATTCATGGTTTGGTATAAGATTACACATTTCGAATAATTTTTTTAATAAACATCGTTAAATTTATACATTAGAACATGGTTCTATATCTCTTCAAAATTGATTAAAATATATGGTTCTAACAAAGTATAGCTTACTACCTCGGCAAAAATAAATTGCATCATCAATAATATTGCATGTAACGCAATAAATACTTCCACTAGTGTAGCAGAATTTGTTACGTAACCATACGGTTCAACGTATATCATATTACACACAACACAAGCGTTTAAGGCTGCAATTTAAACGGAACTGCAGTAGCAAAAAGCTTAAGAAAACACGTGAGAAAAGCTCGATCCTTATAGAAGCTACAATTTCTGGAAAAACACGTGTCACTCGATCGTGGCGCGAGTTATCGATTCGTTTGGCGCACATGCTGTTTCATTGTGACCGTTCCAGAACGAATCTGGAAGAAACCCCAAAGGCAACTCTTTACAAACTGAAAATCAATAAAATCAAAGTGCTCCGTGGACGCGTCCGTGATAAATTTGCCAATCAAAACGATGGCAACAAAACGTAAACCTCCTCATCTTCCTTGAAGAAAAACCCACTTCGCATAAAACACAAAAGAAAATGAAGAAAAACAAAGTGTCGACGTGTGTCCGCGCGTTCGTCATTTCTCAACAGTTTCTTGCCAGAAAATCGTAATGTTCAACGAACCATTTGCCGCAGAAAGTCTTGGATGAGGAGGATTTCCATAGAAATTCGTCACAGGCTAGAAATTTCTCAAGAGCATCTCTCCAAGGAGATGTCAAGGGACTATACGGTTCGACGAACGAAGTATGAACCGCAGACACCGTGGATTCTCAAGGAGAGATTCGTGCGTACGAGGCCATGCATCATAAGGAACGCGAACGCGAGAAAGAGAGGCGCAGACGCTTAAATAATTCATTAGACGAGCGGAGATTTGCATTGTGACGAGCATGTACGCTACCGGATCGGTGGACGAAGGAGCAAACGAATTAGGCACTTGAGCTCGGTCTAGCGCCTGGGTTGAGAAAGAATATCGTATGGAGAATGAAACATACATATAGAAGACATACACTATCGTTTTAAAGTATCCGGACACTTGCTCATTTTTCACATGATGTATTTTACGGTAGTTGTAAAAAGTATTGGCGCATAATCTTACACTGCAGTAAAGAAGCGATCTTTTACTAGATTCTACATGCGTCGTTTTCACAGTATCAAATTCCTGCAGTCGTGCGAAGGTAGTACTAAACGTATCGTTTTCGAAGCAAGACTCGACCTCATTTTAGGCTAAAAGAATGTTCAAACGGCGAATGAAACACGTAGACGACATAATTATGCTGCTACTTAGAAGTATCCGGACACTTGGTTGTCTTTGACAAGATGGATTTTGCAGCAGTTTCTGAGAATTCGCAAAATTTGTCTAAATATCCGCAGTCTAATAATCATTTCTTTGAGTAAAAATATGTGTAGTTTAATCTTTTTTTACAATTGAAAAATTGAAATGTTTTCTACAACTTGGTAAATTTATAACATAACTAATACCTGTATGGTTTGTATAACATACTCTCATTACTTTCTGCATTATTTCGCGATCTTTACGAAGAGATTAAAAATATATTTAGGTTATAAATAAAAAGGGATCTACAGAAACATACCGAAATAATTCATACAATCTGTTTAATTTCCCTTAAAATCTATTTGAATTTTGATCAAATTTTCATGAAAAATACGTGGTAAGAGATGTGAAGAGTACAAATCGCCATTTGCCTTTGTTTGAAACTTTAATGAACTTGCGAAACTTATGTAGTTCATGTAACACACTTTAATTATCTAAAATGTATCCATTTACAGATTGAATAGAATCACCTTATATGTAGAAGAAAGTTTGAGAGGATTCATAAGGCCGACGATGCGCGCCACTGTTTTAAGCTTATCAGAGGCTGAAAATTATAACAGGATGTCGCGAAACATTTGCCTTCGTGTAAAACGCCATTCGACCCAGAAAAACGAACTAACCAAACCAGTTTTTCCCTTTCTTTTTTAAGTAGTTTATCGTTAGAAGAAGTAATTTATGAACGTTCCTTTCGCGCAAACATTGCTGGACAAGAAGCTCCGTCGCTGATCCTCCTGTTGTTCGGCTGTTATGATAAATTTAATATTTATTCCAACATTTTAGCTATTCATCAAAATTTCTAAATATGATTCGACGATGACGCACATTTTTTTGTCAATAGTTTGCCTGCAAATTTTACGATATTTTGAATTTTTAATATATTTTTTCCATAATTCCACGACCCTTTTCACAAGTTATGTAATAGTTATTTTAACATGTGTTGATTTCTTGTACAAACTTCCAAATATAATTCTAATCTGCTACGTATTATTCACTTACCCTTTTAAGTATTGACAGAGTAGAAGAATTACTATAACGCGAGACCAAACAATCTATTCTAAGTGAAAAAGCGTGCCATTCGAACTCCTTTCTTTGTGAAAAATTCTCACATGCTGATACTACTATCTTCTTGCAAGACTGTAAGCTATAGTGCAAGAATCCCTTATTAACATTTCAAAATACGTAGTTCTTTCACAATTCTTAAATCAATTTTTTCAATGTTTTAAATGGCGTATAAATTTGTACTGTTTCTAAACAAGTATTTTAAAATTCAATACACTTCAATAAAATTCATGTTTTAATAGCAGACAAGAGTGTTTATCAGAATATGAAAAAATCAATAAAAATATTTCTCGTATTTTACGCAATAAAAATACAATAGAAAAAGAGATTAAATGATATATGATCCTTCACTAAATATAAAATTCGGAATGAAATATCATAGGTGATTAAAAAACATGTAATAAAACGTATGTTATAGTATTGAATTGAACAGAAAGTTTTTGCATTTTTTTTTATAGAGGTTTTACTAAAATCCTACCAATGTCCTACTAAATAATTCGTTAGTATTTTCTTGATTTCACATGCTCATCTAGTATTCTATTACGTAGTCGTATGTTTAATAATTACTAGTATGTAAGTATACCCACATTCCAAAAACCACTTCAGTATCTCTTCAAAATGTTAACCGATTTTTAATATTTTTATCAGAACTAAGTATAATTTCCTGATCAATTCGTAAATAATAAACTGTTTGACTAACAAAGCTGTTCTATAATCTTTGACACTTACAGTATCAAATTTTCTATAGCAAGGTTAACGTTTAAAATTACATTTTATCGTATCAGTATATTCTACGACAACTCAAATAAAAGATAAAACCATTCTCAGTCTTTCTATATATAATTTTGTAGTCAAATTTGTATTCTAAGAAAAATAAGCAAGTTAGTCCCCACACTTTTGAGTGGCAGTATACAATCCATCCTGTCTGGACATTGTCCGTATTGTCCATGTGTTTCAGCGACGTGAACAGTTTCGGGCTGGCTTAATATCGACCATGGGCCCGAATGGGGGCTGTATCTTGCCAGCAGAATGTTTTCAGCCCCGTTTCCGAAGCGCGACGTCGACTCACCCCCTGTCGTGAAAATAGAGTTCGCCGGACGAATCTGGAGTGTATTTGAAATTGGGGCTTGATACGAAGCTCGTTGATTTATTTGTCAACCGAATCCAGCTCTAAGGGGGGTGGTTTCTGCGCTGGATTTTTCTACCCTACGAAAAACATCACGATTCAAGAATTCTGTTCGCTGTACTGGTTGAAGCAACTGTGACAGATGTACTTCGGTGGTCTGTCGATTTTTTGTTTACACGCGGAAGAAACTTGAGATTGGTTGGTTTATCTGTAGTTTTGTACGAATGACGTAAAAATGATAGGAATCTGGAAGCGAGTGAAAAATATTTGGAACAAAATAATAAAGTTGCGAATGTCGAGCGATTGATTTACAGAGATGGAGCGAGAATTTTAAGAGTGTGACGGAAGTAAGTTTGGAATAAGTACTGCATATTATGATATTAGCAAAAGCGTCCTGATTCAATACGTGAGACTATCGTAAAACAAATTCCTTACCAGCTATTACTTATCTTTTACATTTATACAGATACTTTCGCCCTGACTGATTACTTTTATATTAATTACTATAATTTATTTTCTCCTTGCATATACCACGATATAATATTTACCTTTATACTATCACATATCGTATATTTCATCAGAAGGCAGGATATTTATATCCCATTTTATCCAAGCCCAACATTAATCCTCAAATCGATAAACAATTTTTCCCAATAACGCAATACCACTGTAAAAAATAAACGGGAGAAACACACAGTAATACCGAAGAAATACATCAAAATAAATATCCCAACAGAAATTGTCTCCCATGCCCAAGATAATTCGCAGCATCCGCCATAACATCCCCTCGAACCCCTCGACTTCCATTAAACCAGAGACAATACACATCATACAATCGCTATCCAATAAATTCCCGGAGCCAGGAGTGCATCCCAGATGCCCGAAGAAATAATTCAGAGTGCACATTGAGACCGGACACAGAGTGTGCAAGTCCAGGAGAGTAGAAGAGCTTCTTCATTGTTTGGCTCGGAGGGCGCTTGACCTTCTGCAACCTGTATCGAGCACCTGCCTCTGTGCTTTCCTTTCAGTTGCTCTTGGTACATGAAAAACCGGGGTCTCGATGTGACCATACTAGATAAAAAAAAGAAAAAGAGAGAGGAAAGAAATAAAAAACCCGACTTTATAATATAGAGCCAGCCTTTCTTCTCGGATATTAGATATTGTCCTTTGTCGCCATAACCGGAACATCGCCGGTACACCGATTCATCTCGATCGTGCGCCAGTCTCGTTCACAGAGACATATTAGTGTAACGTATACACACATACACATAGGTGTAGGATAAGTGTACACACCTACACAGGGTGGTAACTATCCCCCACCGTTCTCTGCAGCCCGGTTGCCACCTCGTACGAGGTCGAGCGCCCTTTCGAAATTTGCCGATGGCCAAAGGAGGCCTCGAGGACTGCTTGGCTGACCTCGAATCCGAGATTCTTATCTTTGAACCGAAAGCTCCGGGAAAGACGCCGTTTATCGAACGACAGTACTACTCACGGCCGTCCATGGCCGGTTTTCAATAGAGTGGCGGACTGAACACGTCGGCTGCCGCCGCCACCGCCCCCGTTTGTATCTCCCGTGGCCCAGAAACCGATTCACAATGAAAATTTTGAAATATAAATATGCCGAGACCGCCTTTGGCCTCGAGCACAATCGACCTCCACTCGACGCGGCACCGTGCTACGTCGCGACGATCTCTATCGTACGATGATCGCGATGGACATCCGGATCTGACAATCGCATCGGTCTTCACAATCCACGAAACCTGGGAAAGGATGCTTTGACGAAGAGTTTAGTGAATTTTTGAACTGTGCTTAAATTAGAGTTAAATGTAATAATAATAACACTACAAGATTTTTATTAATGCAGGATACAAGTAGATACCATTTATCAGTATTACTGCAGAATCTATCTTGTAGGAAGAAATAAATTACTAGTTGAATCGAGAAAAGTCCAACGAGTAGCAAGAAATTCATCTCGGAAGATATAAATGGAAAAATGTTAACAGACGAAGAATGGAAAGATATTAATACACAAGAAAAATGTTAAGAAACATATGTGTCGAAATAGCAGTGAGACAAATTTTAATTTGAAAATTTATAAAACGAATAGAAGATCGGAAAGATTAAAGAGAGCCGAGAAATTTCAGTTCCACGACATTAGTCTCATCCGTTCCACACCATTTGTTCCAGTTAATTTCTCAGTCACTCGTTTAGTCGATGAACAAGACGATACGAAATATTTATCAGAAAATGAATATCGTATCGGCCATCTGGTTCAGGAACGTCCACGTTTCTCGTAGATTGCCACGATATCCGGACGATTGAGTTATCGCGATAGTTCCGAGGAATTCAGTGAAATGGCTTGGCCGATTAAATGCACACAGTTGGCGTCAAAATATCGCAAACTATCTGTTTGATTCTATCGTGATGTGAACGAGATGTGAAACGTAACGCGCCTTTCTATGCGTACACCATGCATCGAACCTATTGATTCTGTGTCTTTTTCATGTTACAATCGTACGATATATGACTTAGTATTATTGACATAACTCTAGTATAAATGTGACATATATGTAATGAATGGACAAACTTTGAAAAAATATTATTCAGCGAAGATTCGATAGAAACCATTTAACGAACATTGATGTTTTTAAGGCTCGTAAATTCTCGGTGATTTCGAAATTTAGTTGAAATTATTTAGCGAAGATTTAACTTTTATACACTTATGAATTTTTTGAAATCTTTAATCTTTGATATTTATTAGAATTTTAGAAAAATTTGGATTTCTTTACTTTTCTGCTATTTACAAAATGGAGAACAAATTGTTACTAATTTTGTTATTGATTCGATTTGGATAATTATAAAAGGAAAAAAATTGAATAGTGGCGATTTTAATTTTCAAAGGATAACACAAGAAATATCAGTGTATAAATATTAGTTTGTCTAGATTTTTAATATTAGACGTTATCGTAAATGTGTAATATTTTTTAACATAATAAGAAAAATTGGAAAAATATTGGCTTTTTTAAATCTGTGTTGTTAAATTATTTCTAATGTTGGAAATATTTTAGTATTTTAAAAATTCTTTTGAAAAAAGTCTTAATCTAGACCTGCATCACATTCTTTACGCGTAGGTTACAAAGCCCAGTTTCCGCTCACTTAGAAGCTAATGAAACGAGTTGTTCAGTGATACGAAATACGCCGATCTTTGACACTCGATAAAAATCTAACGAATCGTCTCGATTCACGTATCCACTTTGTGAATGAAACTTTGTTGTAATATACGACTTCATTGGAATCTTCATAAAGTATATTGTATAAAAATTATTTCATTTTATGAAATCAATTCCATCAGTTAAAATTGTCAAATTGGTAAATTCCAGGAAATAAAGAATAATCTAAATATCTCCAGAATCTAGAAACAACGTATCTTCATTTCCACGTAAGAACTAAACTTAAAATTTTAAAATATTGCTATGTATTAAAGTCTTACTTTAACGAACGCAAATTAGATTCATGTTAAGTTTGGGTTATATCTGTGTCAGATGTACGCTGGTTTAGGTCCATGCGAGGTCTAGGTCAAGACCAAGGTAGAACTGTGATAGGTCTAGATCATAATGCTCGTTAAGTTCAAATTAGATCCAAGTCGTTCTAATTTCAATACATGTTGAGTCTCGATTAAGTCTACATTCAATTTCTCCATATCTTTCGTACCCTTCAAATTTGATCAAACATCGTTTATAGCAATGTTGAAAATGTAGAATTAATTAAACTACAGGAACTATAAATTAGCCACATTTTGGACTTGCATCAGTATCTTAATTAAATCGTATTAGAGTTAGTTAAACCTACGTCAAGTTAGAATTCAGAACTAAACCTAACCAAAGGCCCCAAATCTATTTAACAATAAAGTTTCGTCCGGGGTAAATTCAAGTAAAAATAAAAATATGCTTAAACTTGGGCTTAGATTAAGGAATTACATAACTCAAAAATCAAAACTTTATCTTTTAACAAATAGAAAAAGCAGAAAAAATCGTAGTCTAGAATTGCTAAAATAAATTCTCTACAATGAATCGAGTTACTGAAAACGTTATCTCTGAGATGGATTAAAACAAAATAGCGGAACCCAATTTTCACATTTGACTTTAAATTACAAAACTGCGGAAATCCAAAATCGAAAACTTTTTCTTTTTTAAATAAAACTACTCGTGAAATAAAATTTCAGAAAAATATTTCGAATCACCAATTAACATCGCGATATCCTTTCGCATTTTCACTACGAAGTTGTTGCCATAAAAATTACGCTAAAAAATCATGAATAAATGCTTCTCTGAAACTAACTGGTTTTCACAGAAACGTGGTATGTGTTACACCGTAGCTCCTCTCTGTTTGTGCAATGGAGCTTCGCCTGTCTACACAGGTTACAGTGAGTATGGTGGCGCAGTATGGTTCAATGGGCAATAAGTTCATTCGATGCTTCACCCCACGTCGAGTAACTACGTGTGCTCAACCCCATGCACGTGTGTATAGGTAATGATGATCTGATTAACCTACCCGCTCCTTTTATTGCAAATAAACCGATGGAAAACAAAACGAGCAATCGAATCGACGGATTTAAGTGGAGTGGCTAATCATCGAGCGAGCTTTCATCGTGACAGCTGAAAGAATGGCCTACTACAATGGAGCTTAGCGTCCACTATACATATTGTCTCCATAGTTTAGAATATCGATCTTTACCTTTGGTAATTATACGAGGAATTATATGAAGCGAAAAATGCACTAAACCAAGACTAAAAGTTTAAAAAGAAATATGCATGTAAAAATGTACATTGGTAAAAAAAAAATTTTTAGATTGCTAGAAGAATGATACGTCTAAAATATTACCAATTTTGGCATATTAGAAGGATCAATTCCAAGAGTGAACCATTTTTTGAGGTGAGAGTTTTATAATTTTATCAAAAGTAAATGTGTGCATACTGGGAAAATTTACAAAATTTTTCTTGGAAACAGATATTTAAAAATATTATCAAAAGAAATTCTATTTTATAAAAATTGTGTTCCTCGTTTCTTGAAAAGAATTCTTGAATAAAATACCACAAATTTATGTGGAATACTAAAAAAAAATTTTTTATGTTAAACATATTTAATATTAGGAAATGGCGCGCGTATCATTATCCTGGAGAGACTTCATCATTAAGCTTTTCTTACTTATAAATCTCTTTCAGAGGAATCTGAATTTTCAATCTAGTGAAAAATGTTAGAAGCTCCAGTGTTTTCAACTATAAAAACCTTCAACAAACAAATATACAACTGTTAAAAATTAACTTGTATGGCATTACGATTTAATAAATAAAGTACGTAACCTATATGTATAGTAAAGATGTCTGTGTAGTTAAAGGTTAAAAATATTCACTGGGATACGTACATGCTATGGCTTATAAATGTGGAAACATTTTAGCCGATCTGTTTTAACATTACATGAACGTTATTAGAATATACGAATTAACGAGGAACTACTGGTCAAAAGCAGTCTTCTTATGAAATCAATGTATACACATGAAATTTAAATTGCATAATTAAAACCTTATCAATGGTGTATTAAAATTAAATACATGGTTCGTTGAAGTATTGACTGGTTATAATATTCCCGCTAAAATTAATTACGATAATCTCTCTATTAATTTGCCAAAACATCTGTACTTCATTTATAATTTGGAAATCAAACGAATAAAAATAAATCAACTCCTTAGAATAACGAACCAGCTCTCTCATATTTGACTCTTACAAATGCCAATCTTTTCATTGCATATTAAACTAAAAATAAATCCTTTATCATGTCGTAATATTCTACGATATTTTAAATAAATAAAAAAGTAGTCCTAAATCTTGCGCAATTATAATCCTATAACTGAATTTCATTCTATTAAAAATAAGCGAATGCCTTCATATTTTCGAGCGTTAGTGTATGTGTCCTACAAGGGTCGAAATGTTTAACGTGCATGTGAAAATTCACTGGAAGCATTCGAACGATCCTCGTCGGAGTAATAAAAAAAAATAAAGCACGCTTCAAGGCATTTCTCCGTGGATAAAACTGAGAGAGAGAGAGGAAGGCGGAAGTTGTTCTTATACATCCCCTTGAATATATCCCCATGACTCGGAAAAAATACGCGTACGAACGAGATCCAGCCACAAACGCGATTACTCGACCAGTTTCATCCACCGGCCGCGCTGGTGTCGAACAATTTCCTTAACTCACGTACAATACCACTTGGATGACTGTACAAAGGGGCGAGTCGCCCGAAGGTAGAATAAAAGTGCATCTTGCGCCGCTAACGAGAGCCGTGGTGAAACAAGGAGAGAAAATTCCAGCTAAAACCGAGACGCACGCCGCGCCGCGCCGTCTCGTCTCGTTTCGTTTCTATTCACCCTGATCTTGTTCTCGAGCAACAATTTCCCCGCGATTCTTTCGTCGTTAATCGTCGATGGTTCCAGTACGCTTCAACACGCCTGTTTCCTCTCTCACGGAGCACTGGGAATATTTTTGAAAATTATTTTCAGCGTGCTGGTAACTCAGAGACCTGAGGCAGTTTGCGGGATAGCGGAACGCAGTGGGAATTGCGTAGTTGAAGAGGTTTTCCGGTGTTTGAGGAAGTTTGAGAGGTATGTAGATGTTTTTGTCGAGTTATTGTGCACTAGCTTTGGTTCAACATTTTGGTGTATTTTTTGTGGTTCTACGTCGAGTTGAACTTATCATTATGTATTTTACTCCATTCGACGTTTTTCAGCTTTTACATAGCCACGTGGGAAAAGTATGATAGATCCCACTTTGTAAATCTTCTGACTTCGATGTTACTTGGATGCCACTAAAATATTTTAACATGAAAAATGGCTGAAGAAAGGAGTCGTCTGATAAATTTCAAGATATTTTGTGGATATTTAACTTTCTACATCACGACTAGTTTTCAGATTAAACATATGATTTTGTCATAATCTTAAATACTTGAATAATTGAATATTTGAAGGCTTGTATCTTGAATCTATGAAAGACGGGAAATGTGACTTATTTTTCGTCCTCGATGTACTGTTGCCCTTCGATAATTTAGATTTAAATAAAAAAATGTAATATTCTTAAAAGAAAGAAAATCCTCTGTTTTAGACTTGCGGTGTTCTTTGAATCGCTTTAAACTGAACTATGTTTTTTCATTAGTAACAAAGTTAAGTTTGAATAAAACATAGAAATATAAAATACGTGAAAATCTCTTTGCTTGTTGAAAGAAGACTAAGATTGTGACATAAAAATTCGAAAACCACAGCAGGGTTAAAATTATGCAGTTTCAAAGTATTATTGAAAACAACAGATTTAAAAAATTGATACACCAAAATTGAATATATGTTACAATTTAATAATTATGTATGTAATACGAGCTCTAATATCATTAAGTGGTTTTCCTATCTTTATATTTATCTTATTCTATGAAAACCAAGATTATCAGTGAAAAGATTATTGGAACGTAAGTCTTTCCTTACTCGATGGAAAATATTTTTCTCCAAGTTAATTCTAACCGCTACAGAATGAAAAAAGCTCATTACCCTAACTGTGAAGTCTCGTAAAATTACCCCTCTCTGTTACAGGAAGTCATTTTCTTCCTTTACCAACGTGAAACAAAGGATAGAAAATCTCTTTAGAAAAGAAATACAATGACCAAATGGTGGAGCGAGACAGTGAATGTATAAAAACAGAATCACGAATAAGGTTTATAAACCATCTGGTCTAATGATTCCAAATGTACATAAAAATTCATCTGGATTCTTCTTTTCAACGCATTAATAGTCATACATTTGACGTAAAACGCGATCGTTTTTCACTGTCTTTAATTAAGTAGTAAGATCGTTTTGAATTTTATTCTGGCGTAGTACCACTCTTGAACCGCTCGCTGTTTTTACTACGGCAGTTTCTTTCGTCGTTTCCACAAGATCCATCTATTTCACGCTAATTGCTACATCACTGCCGCGTTATAGCTCGTTAGCACAGTTACAAGCGTCTGCTCAAATGACAGAGTTTTAGTAACTACCTTGAAAGTAGGCTATATTAGTTTTGTTAAGACGCGTGTGTAGACATCATAATCAATTACTAGAAGTTTTAAACCTTCAGTACTAAGTTTAGGGTATGCAAACGTTCAAATGTCAAAGCATGAAAATTTGAAATGCTCATCATGTAACACGAATCTTTAGAAAATCAGATATATGTACTGTGTGATGTTTAAAAATTATGTTTTATAATAAATCTTATCAAGCTTGAAATATACTGCTCGACTTTAACCACTGTAAAGCTATAGAAGTTTTCATCTTTCACCACCAAGTCTAATATATATATATATATATATACTAGTATGTAGATTTCAAAGAATTTGAATTGCTGATCGTACGATGGTACAAATCTCTAGGAAATCAAATTTCTACTATGTGATAACTCGAAATTATGCTTCACCTATAGTAGAGCAATAGAAGATATCAAAGTTGGAATATATTACTGAATTTGCACCAATTTATCCAATTAGTACTTGGAAACCCAACATTTCGGCAAACTGTGTGTACTTTTGCACAAAGTTCTCAAAACTTTTGAGAATTATATAGTACCTATACACCGCTTATGTGACAGAGAATTTATTTGAAACAGAAAGTATGTCCAACACTAGTAAATATACTAATGTAACTAATACGATTTTATCGAAATACGTCTGGATATACAGACAGTCTATAACTCAGTTCGAAGTTGTAGAGCCGACCATGACTCATTCTAGGGTATTAGGAGAACATGTGAGCAATTCCCCAAGGCCGAGATAAAACCCGCGAGCCGCACGGTAGCCGTTAAAACCTTTATAGCGAATCGAAGACTGTGGTACCAGCCACGACCTAGCCCAAAACAGTAGAAACCTGTTCAATTGGATACCAAGATTGGTGGTACCAACAATACTATATCCAAGAGTCGCGTCATAGAATTATAAGATTGTAGTATCAATCATCTTGGAGTAATAAGAACATCAAGACTATGGTATCAATGTCAATGATACAATCGATAGCCATAAAAATTCGTGCAATGGAACCCTAAAATAATACCAATCACGAAAATAAATTGTAGAAAGTTACTCTGTTTGACGTGAAATTCTAAACTTCATAACATACAATGTTTTCATTGATTTTTATTGATTTTTTATTGAAATTTATTGGAACTGTTGTATTAATGAAATAGCATTTCTGTGAATACGAAATTAAATCAATTTATTAAATTATTTATTTCAATTAATATATGTCAATCTATGACAGGTCGCAGGATAAAATATATCTATAAAATTCGCGTAACAATCAACGTATTAAAGGGTTAAAACTCCATCAAATCGTCCTCCATAAATTACGCGCGAAATTTAATTTCCACGTTTCACTGACAAGATAGAATCCTACGAAAGAATATGCTTTCTACTCGTCTCTCTTATAACTTTTGAGAATCTTCAAAAAGAGAAAGTCGGTATGACGATCGAAGCGGGATTGATCCATATCGGATGAGACTGCAGATTTTTATTTGATGCGCGTGACGAACGCACGGGACACACGAGGAACGAGCTTTGTTCAGCAGCTTGGTATGAAAGAAGATAAAGGGTGGCGGAGACGCACACAGAGACACGGGACTGCAAGGTAGACTCGAGAGTCGAGAGTCGAGAGCTTTTGTACGCGGCTCAAAAAGACCATCGCGCCTATCCGTGCTCCACCGGTCGAGCACACCGCGAAGAATTTAAAGACGAAAGGCGCGAAGGTGCTCTTTGCGGGACAGCGACATGGCTTTTCATGCCCATAATTTCCATTGTCGCCACGTCACTGTCAACAATGTTCCTCTCCTGTTCAATGCTCGACATACATATTTCGTTTACCTTTCGCTATTTTTTTTTACTCTGTGTTCATCTCACAGAACATCCGGATATGCTAAGAGAGAGAGATAGCGGGAAATGGATTTTATTAATATGGAAATTTTCAGCTGGAATTTAGATGTCACGTATGAGCATGTTTGGAATATTGGAATGAAGGATGTGGGATAAATAAGAATTGAATATAAATTAGAATTTTTTATATTTTTTAAATTAGAATTTAAAAAAAAAAAATGTCGAAGACCGTTGAAAGACATTTACTGCAAAAGTTCCAATCTGATGATCGAAACCAAGAAATGAAGAATATAAATGCCATTAACCGATCCTTTCCTTACTATTACTATTCGAAAAAAATTGTTAATGGTATAAATGATTTTTTGTTCCAATTTTATATTAAATATCTTCTTAAAATAATCCAAATGCTTATTGTTTACTTATACGTTTACTAAATAAAGGTGAAATTAAAATATCAAAATTCGAGGATTGCAGGATTAACGTATCAGGAAAATATTAAATGACTTCTTACAGTTTTCAGAAGGTAATCAATGTTTCGTCTATGTACGATTGAGAATAATATAAATTATGAATCGATTTACGTATCGACTTAAATTATTTGATAAATATTTGTATTATCTAAGAATCTAAGAAACTTCTCAATTTGTATATGACAATTGCAATAATTAAACGTCGAAGCACTCAATAAAAAATGAAAGGTCTGGAAGATGATCGAGCGTTCGAAGTTCACGACTCCAAACAGGAATAAAAGCGAGAAGGTTGTTTTTCTTTTTCTGTTCGCGAGGGTGCGCCGACACTCGCATTACGAGCCACTTAAACGACGCTTAACGAGAGGCCTCTATTGTCGCTAGGCCTTTGTTAGGCGGCGCTTTAGTTGCTTCGAATTGGCGCAATCGTAGGAGTGTTTTCAGAGATAATTCGACAAAGTTTTTACCCATTGTTTCCTACTTCTTCGTTTTTTCTTTTCCGTTAGCATCGAGGAACATCGTGTTTTTAAATCCATCCACAAGTGTAATTTTCAAAACTTTAAATATTTCCAAAGAAATACAAAAAGCCTTCTTTTCTCTGTTGTTTACTGATAACAAAAATACATTTCAACTAATCTTTGTGTAAAAAACATAATGTACTAAAATTAGACCCAATTTTATTCAGAATAACAAATTTATAGATTTATCGTTCAACTAGGTAATATTTCAAACCATGAGATAGAACCTGAAAGATTAGCTCTCGGATTAAAGAAAGAAAATTAGTTCTCAGATCAACGAATAATAAATCTTATTTAAACATTTAAGAAATTAAAAAATAATCTGTATTTTGTTCCCCCAATAGAAATCGAAGTATCTAGAATTTCTATGCTGAATTGTCCAGCAAAAAAGAAAATTAAATTCAAAATTGTTCCATTGCATATGAATGACCTTTTCAAAAATTGAATAGGAGGAAGAATTAATTAAAACCTCAACGTAACGAAAAAGGGGTCTCAAAAAAAAAGAAAAAATAATCAAAGAAATTTATACTTATCAAAAAGAAACAGGAAATTGAAAACCATATACCAGTTTTGAACAATACCTTTCGACGAAAATTTGACTTAATTTTTTCCGCTCTAACAATTTGAATGAACGATTATGCAATTTTCTCTTTCAAAATGCCTTATTATATTCGCACAATGAAACAGTCGGCGCTTTTAAGTTGGTTCAATCTGTGAACGCAAGCAGAAGATTAGAAGTAACCTAACGACTTCGATAAATTATTGAAAAGTAGCGAGAGTTAACGGATGATCGGTCGATGTACGCCACTTTGTTATGTCGTTTTGTACAAAGCTTGACTGCACGGTGTTCGTAATAACTCGCACGATGGTCAGGAAACGTTTGCCATATCGGCGGGAAATTTTCTCGCTTCTGAAAAGGGCGACTAATAATTGTTCCACCGATGGAATTTTCCATTTAAAGGACTTGCCTCATTTTGCTCGTTTAAAGCAAACGTTTTATAACTTTATAAAAATCGGATATGCCATTTTTGTTGCCAACGATTTCCTATTTGTATATATTTTGGTATTTTAATTATCAATAAAATATATAATGTATTACATGTACGTGTAGTCGCAGTGATATTAAAAGATTTAATGAAATTAAACGAAACGAAATTAAAGCACAATTTTTTAAGTATAGAACCGATAAATTCTTCACTCTGTATGGTACCATATTTCCACAAGGTAATAATTCAAAGTTACAACGTTTATCATGGACACGATATTGCGACAATGGTGGGAAACCGTTATCGATCCCATAACAAATCCTTTGCCAGCCATAACGTTGTTCGCATTGTTTAAATAACATGAATGCGTATGCTCCTAAAAACACAATCCATCCCAATTAACCTAACATATTACCTCTTCACGGATTATCAGCCAATTGCTTGCATTATTATTTAATATCTGAACCACTGAATGACAGAAGCACTTCTGCAAATCAATTAATAATTATTTCGTCCTCGAACCTCGAAACTTGATATCTCGAAACTTGATGATGAAAATCATGTTTATGTGTCATTTTTTTTTTTTTTTTTATATCGTAGACTGAACATTGAACTTGCAAGTTTTCTACATTTACCGATTCATATCAGCTATCGGTCATGTTTCATTAAGTTTAAATAACAATGTGCCCCGTAATATAGCTTAAGCTGGCGTACATCTCTTACACAGGCAAGTTTTCCCAATCTTCGAATACTAACAACTAAGAAACAAAACCTCGAACGCAATTTTTTATTCTTGATTTTAAATCCCTTAAATTTCCAACCACTTTCATCGAAACATCCTGTATATTCGCTAGTATAGCGATCCACTGGACGCTTGCGACATTCTCAAATCTCGATCCACCCGTGGAAATTGTCTACGGGAAGAAGTTGCGAAAATCAAGCAGCTGCAAGACCGAAGATTATTCATTTCGAAAAAGTTTTTCAATTTATCCCGACCCGGTTCGAAAAACGGCCGGCAATTTTGTTTTAAGCGGTAATTACGACGGTGTCGAGGGGAACATGTATACACGGCTAGGTCTCGTTCCAACGAAGGATATCGCTTCCATCGAGGGAACTTTCGGTTCAGGAAGTTCTGACCGGAGTAAGCAAGCGGAATCGGTGCCGCGTTTAATCACCGGGATTTCATTAGTTGCGCGAAGGAGCGCTCGTGATTCGATTCTATTCGAGACGAACGGGCGCCGCGCCGTGGCCGCGAGCAATCGATATGGACGCGCGATTCCTGTGAGATCGACTAGTCGGCCGCGTGTATTGATTACGTTAAATGGCAATTTAGCCGCTTCGCTCCATGTCTTGCTCTTGCTCGGTTATCACATAACCACGAGCTAGTTCTGCGGAAAAACGTTGGGATAAAAATTAGATCGATTCAGCAGGAGCGGTGTGTCGCTTTGGAACAGCGGATTGCCATTCGAATATTCCAGCAGTCCTACCTCAATTTGTGTGTTTCATCGGCAGAAGCAAAGTTCAGAAGGTTTTACTTTTTTCTGATGAATAGTACGTTCTAAATGTCGAAGAATTATTATAGATCGTGAATACGGATTTGTGGAATATAAAGAGTAAAATAATTCTCTTCTGTTTTTACCATCTGGTTAAAAGGATTTAATATCTTCGTGATGAATAAAGCGTTAAAAATGTTGGAGAGTCATGAGAGATCGTGACTTATCATATATCCAATAGAACGTGGAATTTTGAGATTAGAGCAGTTCCTGATCCTTTTACGTGTATTTTAAACGATTTTCTTTTCTAATGAATAATACAATAAGAATGTTGAAAATTGTAAATTATGGGATTCATAAAATTTCAAGATGAAAACGATTCTCTTTTTTTATCTCTGCATTTCAGTGTAAAACATTTGCTATTCTTATTTCGTAGAATTTTGACATCATATATCCAATGGATCGTGGAATTTTGAAATTAGAGCAGTTCCTGTTTCTTTTACGTGTATCTTAAACGATTTTCTTTTCTAATAAATAATATGATAAGAATGTTGAAAATTGCAAATTATGAGATTCATAAAATTTCAAGGTGAAAACGATTCTCTTTTTTATCTCTGCATTTCAGTGTAAAACATTTGTTGTTCTTATTTAGGAGAGGATATTTCCGTAAAATTTTGATATTACGTTTAATTTGGCAATTTTTTAAACTACAATTAACCCAAATAAGTCCGCTAATTGCTTTAAAACTATTACAAGTACCTGTTTTTAACTAATTTTAATTATTATATAAATCTAAATGGATATAAATTAAGAAGAACATATGAAAGTGTGAAAATAATCGTTTTACCCTTGTATGTGGGTCAACGTATCATCTAGTATAATAAAATGGAATTCAACACATAATTGTGTGCATTTAATTTCGCAGAGTTTCAGTCTATTGTAATATTTAATTTGAATACCTTTTAAAGTATTTGAATGAGTGAACCTTCTGAATACCTTAAGACCACAGAAATCATACTGAACCCTCTGAATGCTTAAACCACCAAAATTATAACTATACCGTTTGTTTAGTTTTTCACTTATAATGTAACAACAAAATCACAAATGAAAGAGTCTGCCATAATTTGATCATTAAAGAGCGAGAGAATATTTCGACATGACAAAATTGACGTTTAAAAGTTAATTGCTTATAACAGAACAATTAAACTATTTTGTTATTTGAGAAGTGCTTTCCTTTTTTCAGATTACTTAAGTTTTAGATTATTGCTCGATTAAAAAATCTTTATTCTAAACTGAGTAAAAAGAGAAAGAAGAAAAGTTTTTCTGAAAATTAGGAACCACTGAATGCTACTTTTAAATAGAATATTTGGGACCAACATAGAATAATAAATTACAGCAGTAGAGCGACGAGTAAAGAGAATAACATCTCAAAAACATATATCACTTCCAAATCACTTAACTTTATAAACAGTTAAATCGATCGAATTATGATTTAAATCCATATTGATTCCGCAAGAACGTAATAATAAATATTGAACGTCGCTTTAAATCGTCGAATTACCATTAATGTGCGTGTTCTTTACCAACTTCAACAATCATACCCCGAAAACTGTACGCTGGCACGAATAATAAACAAGCAATTACCAATATCCAAACTCGTAGGAAGCAAAACGAAACTACATATGCGCTTGTACAAACTGCCCACTGAAACCAAATAAAAGATCCAATAACACCCTTCGACAAAATGTTACACGGCGAAATTGTAATATTAAATCAACCTCGCCCACCCTCTCACGGCCTGCGAAACAATTTAACCTGAAAACCGGGGCTAAAACGTTCCCACTAAAATCGACCTCTGCGATTCTCCCCGGCGATTCATCCGTCACAAAGCGGACACGTCCAAAAATACTCGATCCCCCGCGGGCTCGTGTCGAGCTGCGATCGCAAGCGCAAGTAGCTTGCTGGTTGGATGAGTTGGCTAGCCTCGAAAGAGGGGTGACAACATGATCCATGCGAGAACGAAAGAGCTTCTCCTCGTTGTCGTCGTCGTCGTCGTCGTCGTCGAAACGCTTTGTCTTAGGCGTTTTGTGTATCGCCACAAAGGGGTTAATCATCGTCAGGCCGCGGTAGAGAATGTAAAAGAGGGAGAGAGGGGGAGAGAAAGAGAGAGAGAAAGAGTCTCGCGCTCATCCTCGAGAAGAAGTGCAAGATGCCATCGCTTGGCCCCGAGCAAGTCGTGAATCGCGAATCCTCCCTTCTTCCCTGTCTCTCTCTTACTCTCGTTGTGTTTCCCTCTTTTCGCGCGGAATAAAAAGGAACGTTCACCTATACACGTTTCCGCATAAACGAAGGCTCAACGGGCGCTTTAGAGTGCACGAAACTGCAAAACGAACGAGCCTATTGTTTCGCTCTGTGCTCGACTGTTTGACGCCTCTTTCGTATCCCTCCCTCTCAGCCCATCTCTCCCCCTCCCCCTCTGTTCTCGTCTTTTTTCCATCGTTTTTACCTTTTTTTTCTTCGTCGTTTTTTGTTCCTTTGCTTTTTTGTTTTTGCAGATATCCCACCGGTACTCGACGCTTTGTGAGAGCAATTTCACCGAATCGCGTCCACGTGACAGAGCATACCACGGGAACGATGGACTTTCAGGCTTATTTGAGAAGTTATTGGCCGATTTTTTTCGGGGAAAACACAGTCGAGGCCAATCGAGGAACGAGCGCGAACGTAGCCTGTGTCGCGTCAAGTCCGGATTTTTTAATGCTCCGCCATTCAAGGCGGCTTTTGTGGCCTGCTCCAAGCGTTGGATGTCTGGCGTCGTGGTTTCAACGCCGTCTGTCGGTGAAATAACTTTTTCCACGGAAAATAAAGACGTTTCTCGGGTTTGTCCCGGGACATTGAAAATATCGCCTTATTATTCTTGTGAAGTATTTCGCGTACGGGTAAAAAACTGATTTACCAAGTTTCTTTCGATTATTTCGCTTTTGAGTATCTTTGAAATTAGAGGAATCTTTTCGTAAACCTACAGAATCTTTAATACACTCAAATGTGTCAGTTCTTTTATTAGAGGGGTGGTTTTATGCATAAATTAAATATTATAATTAAATATCACAGGAAAAATATAAGTTTTATTGGCAACTACGCTCATCTAATTGTTCATACTACAAACGATTGATAAAGTATCGTGATAATTTGTCAGTTATTATGTTAATTTGCGAACAAAATTAAATTGCTTCAATATTTCAAAGAAATTCTTCCTTTGTTAAGAAAACAAGGCATAAAATCATTTTCATTAAGCAACTCAAAGATATTTCCTTCTTACTATGAAAAGTGAAACACGAATAGCTTCACGACGAGATATGCTGAATTTATTTGAACTATCCTTTAAAAAGAAATAGATGTAACAAATGCAAGAAATTATGAAGTAAAACGGCTCGATGAGATGCAATCAATTCTGACAAGAGCCGTCGAACGCTTCTCCTTTTTTCCAGAAGAACCGTGATCGTAATAAGCAGGAAAAGAGCGTTTGACAAGCCAGAAATAACATAGAAAAGAAAGATAGATGTTCATTTAGAAGTGCCGCTAACGAAACGTTATCAGTGTTGTTGTCAGAATATCGACAAGTTGGGCTTTATCTACAGATGTAAAAGATATAAAATAAAACGTAACATTAGAACAGACAAACTGTCGAGGAAATGTCTCAAGATAAAAAGAAATAGCTACGAGTAAGAATACAAGCTTGAAATCACGCCATGATTTTTGTGCTCAATACGATCGATATATACTTTCTGTACGATTCTCTATTTATGAATTCTCATTAATCTGTCTTAGTAATCAGTAATTTCAATAATCTAAAGTCATAAATGATTTCAACGATTTAAATTACATTTGAATTAGGTTATTTCGTTTTCATTTGTACTCTACATTTTATGTAATTATAATATATTCATTGACGAACCAATAACAATCATTTTAACTTCTAATTTATATTTGATAAACATGTAAATATCCAAAATGTATACTTCATATTATGTAGAATACCAAAAGTTTGTGTTCAATATTTAAGCTGTCGATATTTCGTAATCGCTAGCGGCACCTCCGTCTTCTTCTTCCTGAAACAGACTTACCTTCACGAGATCGGGACGTTCGTGAACGACACGACGTCGGTAAAGAAAAAATGAAAAAGAATATATAATAGAATTTAAAACAAACGAGAAGTACGATGAAAACCATAATGTACAGCATATCGTAGTGAAATGTATTACTTCCTCTGGCGCATGCAAATATGATAAAAGAGAAAGTCAATAATATGAATAACAATGTGCCTCCTACGAAATATGTATATATATAAATAAATATATATATACATTTATTTATATACAATACGTATGTACGTATATACGTATCGTACTTCTAGCCGCTTGAATGCACTATAAATACGGTGTGAAACTTTAGATATATAATAAATGTAATTATAAAATAGTGATAACAATGAAAAGATCGATGAAAATATGAGAGAAGAAAGAAAGTTGATGCATGCGAGATAATTAATCAGATATTTTAAGAGGAGAGCTCGAAGCTCTGAAAAAAGGAGAGAAAGAGAGAGAGAGAGCGATTTATTAATATAATGCTTTCTCTGATGTGAACAAAGGTAGAGTATTAATTTAAAAAGACGAGGCAGAAGATAGATAATGAGAGGTATATATATGCATGTATATGTATGTAAGAGAAAACACATGTAGTAAAGAACATAATCTGTTTGACTAAACAAGACCGTAACAAGAAAGATATCAGTCAGTAAACAGTAAGAAGAAAAAGTCCAGGCATAAAAAATAGAAAACGTGAAGGAAAAAAAGAATTCAGAAAAAAGAGAGTTAATGTACCCTATTGCTCATAGTCTGCGATGCTGATCGCCCGGAAGCTCCGACAATACGCCGACTCCTACCAACACAACAACAACAATGATCAGTGACTTTTCCTCGAATTCACAATAGCAGTGCGATTAGATGAAGCGGTATCATTAAGGACCTGCTTTATATTGTTCTTGAATCGCGTGAATTGTTTCAGAAATATTACTTTTGTGTATTCCCTTTTATCATTGATCGTCTTCCCTAGGGTCTTTTCTTTTTATAATATCATTCATAGGATGAAGTTATCCCCTTTTTCATCGACTGTCTCTCTTCTTAAAAAATAATTTTAGGATATCATTCGTAGGATAAAATTATTCGTACGCTGTAATTGATTGTTTGAAGGTCATTGGATAAAATAATTATTTGGATAAAATAATAATACAGCAGCTAATTTTGTCTGTCTTATATAAAATATCAAGTCCTAATTTTTCTTCTTCAATATAAATTTTTAGTTAAGAATTTTAAGATATCCTGTTGATAAGATATTTACAAAATTGAGAAAATTCTTGTAAGATTCAGTGGTAAGAAAATATAAAAAATTGTCCATAAACAAAAGGGTGAAAATATGCGTTATAAGGAAAAGTGATGGTTCTCGTTAAACCATTTAACTTTCTCCCTTCCATTATGTTTCCCTATCTTCATCTAACAGAGGAGATAAAAAGCAGAGCATTTGCGTGACTCGAGCTCTGTATCGTTTCAAACGATAAATTCTAATACCTTAGGTTATACTGCTAATTTCTGACAAGTCTAACGTGAATCACACTCAATCGGTACTCATGCTTCATTATTATCTACTATTTCAGTCTTAAACTTGCCGTGTTCTTCCTCTTATATCATCAAACAAAAATCTTACATAAAATATTGCGTTATAAGTGATAATACTTCCACAGAAAAACGTTATTACACTTATACATATAATTCGACTGTATATTCAGAAAATTAATAATAAATGTCTGATTAATGCTATAGTTATAGCGTAAGTAAAACTTTTCAAGTAATTTCATAAAATGCACGTATACTAAACTACAAAATAGTTCAATTCATTTTATAATTAATTTTCTTCCTATTAATGTAGTATATATTTTTAGTGTCTAAAATGATACAAGTCTGGCTCCAAATGTTCATATACACAATTGGGAATACATTAACCAGTGAAGTATCATTGTAATGTTTAAAGAGTAAAACAAATCTCTATATTCATTTCGAAATTATCACTTATTTGAAACTAGAACAAGAATGACATGGAGAATATATTTTAGACAAAGTTTTCTTCTTACATAAAGTACTGTTAGTTTTTTAATAACACATAGCAAGAATATTAAAATTTATACAAAGTATTTCAGATTTAAGAACATAAAATTTGTAATTTTTTCATTTGATGATAATAATCTGTTCACCAACTGTATGTTTCGTTTCTTTAATTCTATCGAGAAACATTTGGAATTATATAAAAGTCCATAATCTAAGAAACAGTAATAATTTTACACGTGTTTCTTTGTGTCTAACTAGTTTAAATATCAAAGTCTAAATTTAAGCTTGACATTATAATAGAAAGAACAAATTATACTTGACTATTTCAGGCATCCTTCTGCGTCTGGTTCAAATCGAATCTCAAGACTCTTAAAATAAAACAGACATTTACATCTCAAGTGCCGTAACAGCATCAAATTTCAATCAATCCACTTTCAATTACGTTTGCTTTCACTCTTTTATACTCCTTAAATATAAATGCACCGAGTACAATCACTTAATCACTGATGTAACAGAACCACACGATTCTCTCTGTTCGTTTGCTCAAACCTCGGAAACCATTCTTTAAGAGTAAAGTGTTAGCACGCAGAGTAAATATTTGCAACATACCCTTTATCTCAAGTATGAGAAGTTCAGAAGTTCACTCAGAGCTACACTTAACACGTTCAGCGCCACGTTGCGCGGTTACCTGTGACCTATGATAGTCACCGCAGCTTTGAAACTTTCACTAGTTTACCAAATTACTTTTCGTCTCGATAATACTCGAGCAACGTGGCGTCAAAAACAGATCAAAGTATTAGATTGCTTGAGAAGTTTGTAGCGAAATCTAAGACAAATTTAAAGGTAAAGTATTCGTATGGAATATTACTAAACAATATATTGTATTAATTTAATCTAATTTTACTAAAGAATACTAAATAATCTCCATGTATCGTTTCTCTATACTAATTTTTCGCCACTTACTGTATAGTTTGGAATTAAATCCCATTACACTTGGGATCACTCAAGAAGTTAAAAAAAGAAATTTAAAGAAAAAATTAGAAGCTATAATAAGTCATAAAGTAAGACGTTAACGCTAGAATTACTGATCTGTAACATTTGCCTAAATATACTCCACGTACATAATTTTAATTACAGTAAAGTGTAATATATTGATGTTTCTATCGACATAATTTACAGTCCCCGACTATCGAATTAGGACCACTGAAGATATAAAGCAGAAGACCGCAGTGAAACAAAGAGAACAACCTCTTTTTTTTGTTAGAAACCTACTGAACAATTAAATGTTCTCAACAGGAAGAAATTGTTTACGTATTTTCAAACTACAAATGGATGGTTCATATGATCGTAAAGGAAGCAATACGATATTTAAATCATTCCCTTTCATGTAAAGCAACAGATATGGTATTGTGTCAGAATATTAATGGGAGTAACTGTATCAAAACTTTGAACGCTTCCGTGGCTTTGAATGCATCGAAATCCAAGAATATACTGTATAACCGCAAAGGACATTAGGGGCTGTACTCTAAACACCTAATGTACGGCTTCTTACGTACCGAAAATGGCCACGAAGCGTGGTTAACCTCTGAAATTCCTAGTCGCGATGTACCTGGTGCAACAGAACGGTTTGAAACAGACGGTTGAGAAGCGGCTGGCAGCTAATAAACAGCGACTTTGATATCTCGCGACCGCGTGTTTCTCATCTTGAAGCCGGCCGGCCCCGGTTATATGGGTTAGAACGCAATATTAGAGATTGTAGAGTCCCCTCTCGAGGGCAGCTAACCTGCGAACCTCGACAGAGATTGCTGAGATATGAACCATTCTAGCACTTCTTCTGCCGGTTGGACCGCTTGGCTTTCAGGCCCACTCGAAAAACGCCTTTGGCTGCCACCTATTTAGGCGACACAGGCCGATCCGCTGCCAAAGAGACGAAACGAGAAAGATCTGGGTCGATGATTTCGATCGGGAAAGGGTCGTCACGCTCGTACAATTAGCGAAATCGTTGCGGCGTTTCTTGTTTAATAAAGCTGATACTGCTCGTTGCCTTCTCACTTCTCCTCTCCGACGGACAAACCAGACACGGTTATACTCTGACGCGAATAATTCAACATTGAACGTATGCCAAACGAACGACCAGCTGATATACGATTCTTGCTAATCCACTACGGATTCTTGACGAAGCCGCGCGAAAAATGCTATCCGCTTTACCTTGGTATGTTTGCTCGAGCGAGATTTGAGAAAGGAGGATTTGGTAATCGTTGTTCCGATCGGATACACTGGTTTTCGTTGAATGTAATATGAGTTCTTCGGACGTCATGTTGACTGACGTCATAAAATACAAATACGACTCTTTGAAATTTATAAATATCTATAGTGTCTGCTTGTGATAAATAAATTTATGAGAATAAGTCGTTTGTTTTCCGAGATGTTGAATGTTATTGATATACTTGGAAATATAAAACTGTTAACTTCATGAAAAATCGATTTGTGTATTTGGCTTCTGAGAAGCTCTCATAACGAGCAGAATAAGAATCTTTATCTATTTATAAAAATTTTACCCTTTATACTGCACTGGCGCTATTAGAGGCATTAATAACGTGAAAATATTATATAACAGATAAGAAATGAATAAAACATGATGTAGATAAGTTGACAGACATTTATAACTTCTTATCTTTGAAAGCAAAATACTTTGTTTCGAAAGATTATTTTGTCGAAGGATTGCAAAAGTCTACTAGATGATACTTAAATGTGTTCATCGTGACAGAAACAATGTTTATAATCTCTTATGTTTATTTGTTGAGTTTATCAATTCCAAGAAAAAGGAAAAAACTTATGAAAGGATATCGTAAGAAGAAAGATGCACTATGGCACTGACGAGTTAAGAAAAAGATGGTGCTTAAATCATTTGGCAGAAAAGAAGAGAGAATTTCGTAATAGAGGGGCGGCACATGCCAACTCCCTGGTTCTCATAGTATTGAGTTGTTATATTTGTTATATACGCGGATTTGCGATCCATACAGAGTGTGTTCTTAATGCGTGGAACTTGCCTCAAGGAGATTTCGAGCTTACAACTTGTCCACGAACTATGACTACTTTCCTACTTATATATAGCGACTATTCTCAACTTTCTCGAATACAATAATTGATAGAAAGAAAAGAAGACATAAAAAATGTACAAAGAACGAATATAATAAACAATTTAATGAATCAATTAAAAATAAACTTAACACGTTCATCTTAAACTTAAATAAAATTATGTGATAACGTAAAAAAATTATGATTATATACATACATAATGTAACATATGTATGTATATATGAAGTGTTATGTAATAAATATATGAGGTATTTGTACACATACTAATCGTAATATATGTATGTAATATATGTACTAATGTAATGTGAAAAAAGAATAAAGATGGGGAATTATTTTTCGTGAAATTAACATATGGATAAACGTGAACATTTCTAGAGATGTGAATTGATCCTCGTTCGATCCAGCCAATTTACCTTATCGAAGCAAAGTAGCTGCGAAATATTTAATTGCATACAAAATTCAAGACTAATGGCTCTAAATTTTAAATGTATCGCAGGAAGTTGAACGAATCGAGTACGCCTGGCTTAAATCGCGTTAAAGCTTTTCGACGCTCCAAAAATGTCCGAATTTGCAGTTTCACGTAGAATATCGAAGCTCGAAACTTCGCTCGAGACCGACATCAATCATTAAACTTCGAATTTCACTGAAAAATCCCACGCTCCCTGCACGAAACTGAAAACACGATCGAAACTAAAGTAAATAAGTACATAACACAATGGAAACAAAACGGAAACTACAATTTCCCATTTTCATCAACGCCGAAATCCGCCTTTTGAATATTAAACGGCGAATATGCGACTTCAAGCTCAATTAAAGCGCATTAAACATGAAACTCCGATAAAGAAGACTAAACCTTGAAATGAGATTCTAACCAATGTCAAATAAAACCACATCTTAAGATCTATTACAATTCCACTTTTATTTTCTTCGTGTAGAATTCTCAAATTTCTGAAAAAAGAGAAACTTCGAAATGAAATTTTAACTATAAATCATGTTGAACATAAAATCTATGGATCTATGAGATTTGTACATAAATTCCAAAATGACGAGAAAAAAACAATTTCCATTTGTCCGAAACTATCAATTTACTTACAATCCTGTGACCGTGGCTTTTGTAAATTCGATACGCGACTGAAAACTCAACTGACGATATGCAATTAACTCGATTAAATGAAATTGTAACCGATGTCTCAGGAGATCAGTTCTAAAATTGACAAACAAGAGGACGAAAATATTTTGTAATTGAAACTTACCACAACGACCATAGTTACAAGAATGTCACTTCTACATTTCTCAAACAAAATTCTAAAAGGAAAAGGAACAATTTTAACGAATTTGAAACTATCAATTTACCTGCAATCTTAATTTTGGAATTTGATGATCAATCGAAAATTCAATTATATAAGCAAAGTTACAACCAATGTGTCGCAAAACTATCCCCAAAATTTACAAATACATATACGAACGAAAACATCTGATAATGAAAATGCCGTGTAATAAACGCGGTTACAACAATTCCACTTTTATATTCTTTTACACAAAAAATCCACGCTGAACAAGAGACAATTCCAACGCATTCGAAGCTATCAATTTCCCTGCAATCCTGTCACCTATTTCCAAATTCGATACACGACCGAAAACACAATTAACGATGTGTTAAACACGTCGAATTCGGGATTCCAGCGGCCTAAAAACGTCGTATGGCAAACATTCAAGGTGAAATTTTTCCTGGAACCAAACCTATCCGCCAATTAGCCACAACCCAGTCTGTGACACGAGATATTTTCTGTCTGTGCGCGAAAAATGTCGAAGGGAACGCAAGTGGCTAGTGACGAATTTTCACGACGAACGAGAAGGAGAATCAACAGAAAAGAAAAGAAACATTGTGAACATACGGGAACGGGATTCTTGGAGAGAGTAGGAGACATAGGAATCGTAGGGGAAGGGATAAGAGAGGGATAACGGAGGGACATGGAGAAAGAAAGACAGAGCGAGGGAACGAATGCGTTGTTACAGGGGGTGCAAAGAAGGAACGAAGAGAGAGGAGAAGGATGCGGAGTGAAGATAGAAGAGAGAGTAGAACGAGGACTACAATATGGGTCAGTTATTGATTGCTCCCTGGTCGACTCTGTAACGCCTACTATACACCTCCGCCGTTTCTATCTTGTTATCTTAGATTCCGAAACGCAACCACCACTTACCACCCTCTAACGTCGCCGAACCTATCTCTTTATTGGCATGTATGCAAATGTTATTAGACGATAGAGAGCAAGCTAAGGAAATACAGAGAGAAAGTAAAAGAGAGAGTATGAGAAGGAAAGGGAGAGGGGGAGAGAGAGAGAAAGAGAGAGAACGAATAGTATGGGTGCTGCAATAACGTTTTCCTCGCCAGTGACGTGTATTTATGGAATTTACCATGGGCCTCCGACCGACGACCGTTTAACGTTCGTCTCACACCACCACTGCCTCTCTGCATACGTGGCTGTATGTTTGTGTGTAATTTATTTTCGAACGATTCCGATCGATCCTAATGAGACATCGAAAGCTGTGAACGGGCGTGGTGGAAATGAATTTCAGAGCGAAATTAGGAAGCCGTGACGTGACTTTTTATCTTCTTCTTCTTTTTAAATGCACCCCTGGTTAAAAGTATCCGAATGCTTGCTTATTTTTGACACATTATATAATTAAATTGTTAAATTACGGAAAGTAGAATGTGTAATAATTTTATCATTTATAATTAGATTGTGAATGTTTATGCAAATCCGTATCTCTACCTATTATGAATAGACATACAGCAGGAAGAGATTTGTTTCATCGACTATATGTATATCGTAATGAGTAACTTTGAATAATCAAAGTATCGATTTGGTAATTTTGCGCTGGAGGTATGCGTTTGTTGAAACTAGCTATTAATGTTGTATATTACTTTCGTGATTGCGATTTCGTCATATTATGAACATGATTTCCGAATTTTAAAATGCAATGTTATCTAAAAAATCAAAACAGTTTGGCAAGATTTGTTTTGTTCCATTATTTGCTTTTCACATTATATTTTGCGAAACGTTATAATTATATTAGCTGTAGCAGAAATGATTACAGTTACGTTCAGATTTAGGATATTTGAAATTATTGGGATATTTACTGGACCACTAATATTGGACTAAATTATTTCAATCTGAACATTTTTACTACAAACGATCATTAAATAATTTAAAGAATATTGAAATACATGTGCATCAAGATTTGTTATTGAAAGGAGTAAAATTTTGAAATGATATGTTAAATAAATTACTTAATCCATAAATGATAAGACAAAATAATATGTGTTATATAACGATCCTTAATGCTCTTTTAAAAAGGTACGAACGAACTTATTACTCCACCTAATATATGCATAGGGGATCAGGAAGTGTGCACATTCACATTCACATTCACAATTACATTCACTGTAATAAGACATAGGATCGTTTACAAATTCAAAAATTCAACATCGTTTATCATAGATATTCACAAAGATCCTAAATTCTTTATCGTAGGCTCTGACGCAGCTATATAACGTTGCACATAATTTTTTGGCAAATTCAATACTACGTTTGCATTGAAATAGGAGAAAACGAGGCGTAGCATGATGTGGAGATTAACTCACACAAGATAGAGAAACTTAAGCACGGATGAACCCAGTGTTCGGGATTTCTGTAGCTCTTGGTATTTCCATTTTTCACCCTTTCGCTTGGCTGCGAGCGAAAAACGAAACGAAACGAAACGTGACTGCTCCTTTTGTTTCTTAACCTTTCTATTGCGCGGTTACGAGTTGTGTATTTTGCTTTTTCCTTTAATTTTTTTCTAAACGATAGCCTCGCGTTCCTTTTTAATGAAAACCGGCGAGAAAAATCGAATTTCATGCCGGAGAATTTTAAAGCGTTCGTCTACACGCACGAACTACACTTCGATAATCGCGAAATGTGACCGCATGCATCTCGGAAAAATCGATTTACCTAGGTCGACGTGTTTCGTTCAACAAAAAATATCCCCATTCGAAAGGTTTTTCTTAATGAAACCAACCTTTAGATCGTTTTCTTCGTGCGGAGTGCGCGGAATTCGACGATATAGGAATTGAATTTCAAGACCTTCGTGGAAATTTCAATGCAGTAGCTGAATTTATCGAGCGAACTATTTTTTTCCAGTAAAAACGGGAACTGTAGAATTTCAGGTTGAATGGAGTTCTTGAAATTTATGACACGGTTAGCCCCTCTGCCTTGTGATTCTTTTCGGTTAGATCAATATAAGATATCCTGCCTAATTTTAACAATTTAGGATGCAAACATTGTATCTATAAAGAACAATTAATTACAAAGAAAATAATTTTTCTTTTTCACAAAAGAAATGTCTATTTCCTTGAATTTACGAAATAAGGTTATTAAATCTCCAAAAGCAATTTTGTTCTTGGAAAAAATTAAAGATTGGCGATTCAAGAAATTTTCCTTTAAAGAAAGTAACCGTTCAAAAAATTTATCGATGCGTTGAACAGATTAAATTATATTTTAGAAACAAACATTTTGAAGATACTTTTTTTTAATGATAAATTAAAGATCACTTTAAGATTTATAACGTTAAAGATATCGATCTGTAATATCCGTCTAAATATTCTGAATGTTGATAGTTTTAATTGAAATAATATAAAGGAAACAAATATATATATATATATATATATATATATATATATATTATATCTTTATATTATATCATATTATATATTTTTATATTATATATATATATTATATCATTATATCTACATATATATATATATGTAGATATAATGTTGCATTTCTATATATCCAAATAGGACTCGATATCAGTTTTATAAAAAGCATCTGCATGTTCAGTTAGTTCCATTGTGAAGAACATAATATTTTTTCTGTCCATTGTAGAGAACATTAAGAGGAATTTAACAAGCACAAAACATGATAATTTTATTCATACAGTATCAAGTTTACAGCGATGATATGCGTCAGCGTTAACCATTTGCTGTTTCAGCGCTATGTCGAAAGCAAAACATTGATATATAGGGTGTCGTGGAAAAGGATCTAATATTTTGTGAGCTTATAGTACTTAATCCTTGAGAGTGCAAAATGTTTAATGAACATACAGTGGCGAAGATATAAATAGAAATATATCACGCGTGAGATATGTATTATTCATATCTAAATTTATATTACTGTCCTATAAAATAAAATATTCGCGAAACAATACTGAATATTCAAGAAATATGTCACGTTTTAGGCAAAAATATATTTAAAATGTATAAAATAACTTAATCGGGCAAATTATCAGAATTAAATGCAGCTAACATTAGATATGTATCAATATTAAATATGAACACAAATTTTGAATGAAAATTTCATTGTCTTTGTATCTCCATTCGCGTTTTCCGATCTTTCTTACTATTCATCAAATTTTCCATTAATCGTTGTTCCGATAATCGAGGTTCCACTGTGATTTAAAAACAGTAACGTTCGAAGATCAATTAATTATCACCTTTTCCCATCTGAGAAAATTCACATCTACAGAAGTTTTCAAAGCAGAGCAACAATTTTATTTATTAAAAGCGCCCCTTTAAACGATTTCAACTGATAAGTATCAAATATCTCTGACAAGGACTCCGTTCAAAAAGAACCGCGTGGCCGTCGATAATTGGGGAATCGGACTCAGGACACTCACAGAAATCTCAAGACGAGACTGACAATTCAATTTAGCCATACAAGGTGACTCCAAAATAGCTATCTATTCTTAAAACCGTTCCGCCCTGAATCGATCATTCAATTTCCCTCTCCGTGCTATTTGTATTTTCATCTTCTATTCCTTCTCTTCTCCAAGAAACATCGAATGGAATGTAATAGTGGAAGAAATGTAGAAGACAATCATAGGCCTCGATATAAAAATCTCTACATGACAATCAGTTTCTTCAAAACTCTGTAACGATGTTATTTTATTTTGATATAAATTCTGTTAAAGTATACAGGACGCCTCTGTAATTACAGTTCAACTAGGAAGCAGATTATTCTTCATTAAAAAATACGTCGACAATGCGAAACGAAGTTTTCGCATATGAAACTTCGTTTATGGCAAAAGTGATTTTAAAAATTCATTAGGTACATTTGCACCAACTATATTCTATTTAGCGCATATGTAAAAAGTTTAGAAGGTAAATGGTGCGAGAAAGCAAAATAATTTTACAAAATGGAATTTTATTTGATAAAAGCAGTGAAAAGATTATAACGAACTCTTAAGAAATAAAAAACAGAGTCAATGAATGTAACATATGAAACTTTTCATAGAAATTCAAATAGATTAGAAAAATATTTGATAAAAACAGGTAAAGAATCAAATATCTCTAGAAATCGTGCTTGCTCTAAATAGTTGATTGGTCACATCGTTTTGAAGCTTCATTTCGAAGCAAAGAATGGTCACCCTTTATAATAATACCATCGAATTTTTGTTTTACTATAAATATAAATAGCGATCAATTCTGACATACAGAATTTATCTCTGTAACTGTAAATACAGTTACCGATTATGGGAAACGTTTTGTTTCTTTTCTTTCTCTTCTTTCATCCAATGTATTTTTAACAGAACTTATAATAAGATCAGGTACATCCCGCAAAATGGAACATTTAACGAAGAGAAACACGATTTGTCAACGCCAAGCACAGGGACACGAATTTTACAACTGCTCGGTTCGTCCACCCATTCCAGGGGCAACATAAATTAATCACCGATGTATATATATTGACATTATGTAAATCACGCACGGATTATGCAAATTCGACGAGCACACACCCGCCGCGTAATCATTTCGCAAGTTATTGCACGAGACGACCGGCACGGAAACGAGAAAAAGATTTGAAGTGAAAACGCACTCGAACGACGCGAATAAACAGACACTTAAAACCTCGTTACTTTGTTTCTATTCGTTTTTTCTTTCTTTAGATTTTGTATTTTTCCCCACATTTTTATATAATATTAAGTAGTAGAAAAAGAGAATAAAACATCGGAATCACGCGATGTTGGAGCGAACGGCGATAAACATGGAATTTAATAGCACAAGAAACGCGTTTTTTCGCAGCCGGCTTTTGATTTGAATGAAACGCGCCCAATCCTAATCCTTGCCTTTCATTTAGCTTTCGCTTAACGATCGCGTTGTCGTTAATCCGTCGAGCTCTTAACGTGGCAGAAAATTATTCCAAGTAATTACAAGACGAACCAAACAACGCGTAACATTGCACCAAGCTTCACAAACGATCGATCCTCTTGGAAATATATACACAATTATTTTAAACGATGCATCACTCAATTTGTTAAGTATTTCGTTTCATTTAATCTTTACTCTCTATGCTTCGCTCAAATGACTGCTCCAACTTACAGAAAAATCGTTAAACCTTAGCATCCGCATCAAAACCACGTGAAAATGATCTGCATCTGATCGAGGAGGAGCACGTGCAATCTGGCTTGGCAATTTTTCGCAAGGAAGATGCGGTTCAGAAGTTTACCGACGTTAATGGAGCAGCTCAACACGGATTTAACGCGCCATTTAACGCAAGAATATTTGCATAGGCCCGATAAAGCGTATCAACCGTAGAACAAAGCGTTCGCGATGACACGGCCAAGTGTGAATCCAGCCTGCGGCAACAATTTCTTTCTTCAGCGACGTTTTCAACTGGATAGAGGATCTAGCGGCGATTGGAAGGATACGGAGGAAAAAGGGAACAAGCGGACTAGTAGCGAAATTTCGTCGCCTTTTTCAACCAGATATTACGTAACCGTGTCGCTTTCACAAAAATGACAAAAAAAAAAAAGGAAAAAAGAAAGAAAAAGGAAAACGCGTTTCGATCGCGCCACGATTTCTCCCGAAGCCTGAAGCTGTTGGCTACTAGCAGAGAACGAATCTAAGCGGCATGCTCCATTTTCAACGATCAATCCGTATGGCACGTTGAACAGAGACGTTTCGACGTTTTATCGCGAGAATTAATCGACGTCGTTAAAAGCGGGCGTTCACGCTGCAATGTTCGACTCCACGCCACCGGGCAACCTGTTAGTCATTATCCCATGCCCGTTGCGCCGAGTCACGTCCTATAAGCTCGCGGTAATTGACTTTGGATAATGGTTAATGGCGACTCAAGCTAGGTTTGACCGGTATCAAACATTCTTCCAGTTTTTCTTAGATTTACATGGTAGTTTGTGATATAGCTATCAGATACGATACTTGGTATGACAATAGAAGATAATGATTGTTAAGAGTACACTGTTCGAAATAAGTAAGGCAGACAGACATGGAATGTCTTGAGAAAGAAGTTAGTTTTTTTTTAAAGTGATGTAGTATAAAAGGAAAAATATGTAAAATTCTATAGTGCTGAGTACAACTGTTAAATTTCTAAGTTATCGAACGTTCGAGTTTCTAAATTTCCTTCCTATTTAATACTATTTGCTTTCTCACTTCTGATTGGAACAAATTATTACAGGAAGTTTCACTATACCTCCTGCTATTGTATCTTCCAGTTATTACCTATTCAAAAGTTTAAATAATTTTCTACGCTGAAAAAGATTCAACGATAGCGAGGCGCTAAAGACTGTAGTGGTTACATTCTTCAATTCAAACGCTACCGAATGTTTCGAACTAGATATCGAAGATTTGATGGCAACGATGGTAGGAAGTTAGTAAAAATGGCTAAACTTATTTCTCTGTATATGATTTTCGTAATAAAGTTTATACAAAAATACACAACAACCTTCGAAATGACCTGCGACAAACTGCAATCAATTCGAAAAAAGAAATCCACTTCTTCCCCAAAACGTGAAATGAAAAACAGATATTGTGGAACAATGTCTGTATATATTCAAGGCCGAAGCTATCAGCCGGTCACAGTCGATTTGGAGGAAACTGACTGTCACCTAGATTCTAGAGAAACAGGGTGCGCATCAATTAATTCCCGCATTGTAGCCAGGTTGGACAATACTTCTTTCAGGAGGGCGGCGATACGCCGCGCAGATAGTTTCCCCTAATTGTTTTGAGCAGTGCATCAGTTTGTTTTGTCTTGTTCAAAGGCTAACACGCGACTAACTTTGTTGACGCACGAGGGGCGGCGCATTTGCCTTGCCGCGCTGATAAACGCGCGCCGCATTTGCGAGCCTATTTTCGCGCCGTGAGCTTTTTTTAGACGGCCTCTGAGCAGTGCGTATATCACTCCCTAGAGATCTATGGCGATGTACAGGCCACCGGAAACTGGGGAAATACGAGAGAAACCGCACCGTGAACGGGATCTCAAACGAAACGGTGAACGACCGCGGAGAGGAATATTTAATTTTTAATTCTTCGAGTTATTCTGGTTTCGCTTGAAGGTTTATCGTGCATAATTTATAGATTATCGGAGACTATTTTAATGCAGTAAGTGATGAAGTATTTGATACTAGTTAATAATAATATCGTAGATTTCAGAAGGAAGCAAGTACTACCTGACGTGACTGAAAATACTAGTAGAGAGAATGGAAGAAGTCGTAGTTGCGATAAAATTGTCCAGTTAAAGTTCAGTTGTAGTAGAATACTATTTTATGTTGTAGTAAAACGGTATATTAAATTATAGCACAACTGGAAAATTCTTTCTAAGACGAGATCATTCTTTATGACTGAAATTGGAAATTTTCTCATGAACTATTTTAATTGTAACTACAATTAATAATTTTGATAATGCTATTCTAATCATTTATATGTACATAAAGATTGTCGTTAAGGACAAATTTTTTCACAGCAAGAAGCGTAAGTGCACAGCTTAAGGAGAATCAGATCGTTCAGCACAGACAGTAACAGTTTCTCCCTCCATTTACTTAAGGCCAGAAAACCTAAGAGTAAATAATCTCCAACATGATAAACTCCTCGATAAAATACCACTGACACAAAACCAAATCTCCCCAGTAAAAAAAACCTCAAACTTACTTTTACGCAAGAGATACACAAATTATGTAGTTGTATTATGATTTCATTTTCCTTCTATATAATACATTATTAACGCGCGAGCAAAAATGCATAAAAAAGAATGCACTAAGAAAAAGAAAAAGTTTCTCAACTTGCAGTCTCACAACAACGGGGATAAAACTCGCGTGAAAGACTCGTAGGAGGCGATTATTAGGGCCTGTGAGTCATCCGTTTCCGACCGAAACGAATCTCATTCATGCGAGCGAAAATCGGTGGGAAAGATCCTCGGAATCGGGCGCCGTCGGATCGATCGTTCCCGATTTAAACGGAAGTTCGTCTCTTTTTTTCCTTCTTTTTTCTCTGACTAAAGAAACGCGCTCAATTTTTCGAGGCGTGCCGATTACGGGCCGTGACGGTTTTGCTTGATGCGCCCGCTCGAAAAAAAGCCAGCATTATGTCTCTCCGACATAATATTTTTACTGCCGGTGACTGAAATAAGCGCAGATCGATAGTTATATTTATAAACGCGTCATTCTGAAGCAAAATTCGTGGAAAATAGATGAAGCAGACAGGCAAGAGCACGCCTCGGGAAACAGGCTCGGTTCTGCCAGAATTAAACTACGAATGCAAGTTCCGCCATCCAGTTATCAGTTTTTAGCTTCGAGTAATCGTCAGTTTCGCGAGCGTCAAAGGATTGAAGCGTTGCTGCTATACACTCTAGACGCTCCACGGATGGGATCGAGAAACGTATTATAACCAGTAAATAGCAATACATACGACTAGAAAGATGCGTAATAACGTCGACTCTGGATAGAATGAAATTTACGTGAATGGAGAAGCTCCAGTCTCGTTTCTAATTACGCCGCGTACAATGCGACGGAGATGCTGGGGTGTTAAGAATGTTGGCTCTACAAAGAGTGTTTGATATTCGTTAAGCTCAGAGTTCTTGGAGAAGGATCCTTTTTAGTTCTGCTTGGGCAATTTCTAGTTTCACGTGGATTCGTTTTTATCTCTGGTTAAACAGACGGTGAAAGTTTGAAACTCCTTAAATTATATAAATAATAAAGTGATTCAAGAATTTTATATAGAATTATCACTAAATTCATGTACATATCCTTTTTAATGTTGAATCAATCTGGAATTTGTTTCTAGGTATTTTAAAAATTAAAAATTAGTAGTAATAGCGAAGAATCGTGTAAAAGAGGAAATATGGTTGATCTATACTACTTAGTATATGCTTAGTATGCCTTAGTATTGCCTTTGTATCGAGGGAAATAAACCAGTCGTATAAATTTCGTAATATTCTTTGCAGAATATTTTACGCAATAAAAATTTAAACAAATTATTTTAAATCATTAATTGCTTATAAAGAACTTGTAATTTTAATTAGCCGAGAAAAAATTTGAAACTAGAATAATAAATAGGATTTTAATATTGGAGAAACGATAAAAGAATTTTCCGCGAGAAAACAATTTACAAGGAAATCTTAAATGCAAAAACATTTAACTTGTGGAAGCCTGCGGAATCTTAGTTGCGGGAAAGTTCGGGTACAGGAAATTAGACCGAGTTGAACCATTCAAATCTCTCCTCTGCCATTTTTCCCTATGTTCAATTCATAAAGAAAAAAAGACCATTCAACCGGATTATCGGACTATTATTCGAATCCGGATCTTTACCAGACAATTGCTTTACCGAATCGATCAATCCAAGCTGTCAACAGATTTCTGTTCCCAAATCCAAACGGTAGAAAATTCCTATATCTATTTTTATATCGAATAAGAATCTGACGACAGCGTGACCAATTTCACAAAACGATTTTATTGTTGCTTTTTCCAGGTATTTCTACGAAATTTGGCAGGATGGCTCAGTAGGATATTCGAATATCCACATAACATACAAATGTGTACAAGTATGTACAAGTATATAATGTTTCTTGGATTTAGCTCTGTTATTATTCTCGAATTATTATATCTCAATCTTATTCTTGTTTCAGAAAGCGAAAAGAGTTATAATATTTTAAAAAAAAAACTGTAGCACAAAATTGAAGCAAAAGTTTATACATATCGATATTGATTTTTTTATTAAACTTAAGAATCGTAACACATACACATTTGAGTATTTAAATAGCATACAGAATCTATTATATTCTACAGAATTCCTCTGAGCTTAGCCTGTTTATTTTCTCTATCTCTAGCAATCTCGATCCCATTCGCGTGTCAGCCGCGTGTCATCCAACTTAATCAGCAAAACTAAGGTGAACAATGGAATTAAGTGACTTACGGGTGAGAGACGCGCCGGTGCAGGCTTCTCACGGACATGGCTCTGTTCTTGCGATTGGAGCTCGAGGTCGATCCGTTGGCGCTTCCGTTCGGCGTGGTATGGCGTGGCGCAGCTGCTGGGGGAGCGGACTGCTCCCCCGTGGCCGCCACGGCCACCGCCGCCGACGTGAGGCCCCCCGAGGTCGCCAGGCCGGTACGCCGAAACGGGCCCGAGCTAGCCGCTAGTCGGCGTGCTAATCTGCGGGCGAGCCGACGGGCCAGGCGCGCCCCTGCAGCACCGGCACCCACGCTGACGGTCTTTCTGTCCCACCCCCCGTGGCCAGGGGGTGGTACACAATGCCTGGTGACTGCTCCGGCGACGCTGCTCTAAAGCTTTCTCTCCTCTCTTCGCGCCTAGCTTCACCTGCACTACGCGGCTCCTTACCGGCCTGATCACTGCCTCTCACCTAGGCCTCTCGTAGGATCAACGTCACTTTGCTTTGCATCAACGCCGTTCAGTATGCTAATAGGAAGCTTCTGGTCGCTCGTGTGGTGCTTTTGATCTTGAGCCCTCTGCTTCTTGTAATATTGCGATGTTACGCGGTTGAACTGACTGAAAAAGAGGCAGAAGGTTTAGTTGGATTGGTTTTGACGATTTTGTAAGGAGTTTTTATTCAAATGTACATATGTGAATATAATTCGAAATGTGTATGTGTATATAAATTGAAAAATCTTAGGACAATTATTACATTAACTTAAAACTTGGAAAAAATTCAGTAGTTAATAAAGACATTAAGCTGCTGATCATATGTTACAAGACCGACCTCCGAGCAGCGCGAGGAACCGGCGGAGATATTTCATGGAAATATGGTTAGAGTGTGTTAACGAATGTGTGGACGAACCACGCGCGAAGCCGAAGAACCGGTAGGAATATTGTTTGCGAAAGCAAACCTGATGCGTAATCAGGGAACTTTTAAAATAAAGTCACTTGCGGACGAAAATGGCCTTAGGAAAAAGCGCAACGAACCAGACGCGCAATGGGGGAATCACTGGAGAAGACAGTGCAAGCGAACTCGATGGGAAATCGAGGAGGTTCTAGAAGGTTGGAAAATAGCATAGACGAACTTGAACGCGAATCTGGGAGCTATTAAGCGAAGATGAACCTAATACGAAATCAGGGAATTGCAGGAGAGATTTAGTTTTCGTGTACGAATCTGATGCGAAATTGGAGATCCACTGGATTGGAAAGATCTTTTCTGTATTGAGACGCACGCGCGTGCGAATGAACATAATAGGAAATCAGGGAGTCGTAAGAAATGTTAATAAGCCGTCGTAACTTTGATTAACGAAAATCGACACGAAAGTTCATTAGTGAAGATGGAGAAACTGATTTTGAAGTTTCTCTAAATACACGTGCACTTGACCGTATCTCAAAGAATAGTACCATAATTCTATACAAATATAAATAATCTACATTTTGGATGAAATATTTATTTTTTTAATTATCAATTTTTAAAAATATATATGTACATAAATTAATCACAAATTAAATCAAAAATTAAAAATGTTCTAAATGACAATAATTTTATTATATTTTTAATTCAATTTTTATAAATAGATAATTTTTATTTGATAAAATTTTCATTATAATATTATAATTTTTCATTAAAAGAAACAGCCTCGTTTATTCATAGCATATACTATTTTATTAATCGCGCAAACAAAAATCAAGTAGAACGGTGCCGCGTCGAACTGCTGTTCCATTTCGTCCAACCTGTTCTTGGCCAAGTGCACGCGTACTCGACGAATTTTTAAAATCGATTTCTCTCATAACCTGCTACGAAAAAACTTCATTCCACATTCTTAACTCATGTTTACACAAGAAATAATTTGCTTGTTGATTGTTGAGTAAATTTTACATACTTTCACTAAATCTTGTGCGGTAACAACCATTACATGCAAAATAAATTCACAATAATCAAGATATTGTTTTTGACATTTCTGTAGTTGAAGCTGAACAGGTTATACACCTCTTCTCAATAAGAGATCTGTCTATTGCACAATAAATTACTAGTTAATAATATTAATCAATTAATAAGTAACAAAATGTAGGTAAGAGATTTCTTTTCTTTGACTTGTATTTTATAAAATTTATTTGTAAAATTTTCTTTATTTTAATGTCAAGTTTGTATTGGTTATGTGAGAAAAGCAATTGAATGCCAACATTATCTTTTTCTTTGATTTTAAAATTAAATACATATTTCTGTTAACGTGTTAAGCATTTCAAAGACATTATACTGAACGTTATAATGTATTTACAATATTCTACTAATCACAGATACTATTGGTCTTTCACAAAAGTTCGTCGATTTGGACCTAATTATTTCCATTTTCAATTATTTATTAAAATAAATAAATCATGAAAATAAACTGATCGTGTGTAGTTTACTAGCGATATTGATAATTTGTAACTTGTGACATAAAATTTCATTAAAAATATTAATTCAATGGTGCAAAAGAGCTCTGGGATTCACGACAGAATAAGAATGAATTTGAATGAGTTAACCATGTTACATGCATGCATACGATTAAACCGAGTAGTTCGAGTCAGTCTTTTTTCTTTTTCTAAAGAAGCACGACTATTTTGCTCAATCTCGTGTAGCACGAATTTCGCGTGATTTCTACGCGACACTTAACGTATACACGTGATTTTTATCGTTGATCACAACGTATTACTGTACGAGCACCGTGTTGATTCGCGTTTCGTGGCCCCGAGACCATTTTCGAGTTGCGTGGCTCATTTGCAATGATAACACGGAAACAAAGTCAAGGCCGTTCGAACACAATGCATTCGAATAACAAAAAGAAAAAAGGTAATACTTCAAAGAACGATTCGCCTTCGTCTAACATTATATTCCAAATGCTTATCCTATTTTCCTTGATTCTAGCCAGGAACGAAGGGAATAATAAACGCGATTCACGAATCTAAAACGCCAGAAGGCTTTTCTGTATCGTTCGTCGGAAAACAAAACGGAAAAATAAAACAGAACTTTAAACGCAGAGGCGGTAGCCAATTAATTTTCACACCGTCTTCCTGCTCTTCGCTCAACGATTCTTTTCGGATCTCTACCTAATTTTAATTATCTTCCAACACACGAAAAAACTGTGCGATGCTTTGGTTTTCTTCTGTTTAACGTACGATCCGCGTCTATTTACGTGGTTCCAAGTAGTAAAGCCAACTGGAAACTGTGTCAAATGAAATCGTTAACGAAAAAAAAAGAAGGGCTCGACGGTCTTGCAATTGACATATAAATTGTCTTTGAACTCACACGTAATTAGTCATTGGAACATTAACCCACTATTAGAATCAGTGAATCGTGGATGACCCACAAGAGCTGGAATTTCAGAGTAGCTTATCTTAATTTGAATCTTATATCCTATGTGATAAAGACCAGCAATGTATTTTAAAATTAAATACCTATGATCGTAGTTATGATAATAATAAGGATAATGGTAAGGAGCGGATGAAAAATATACTACGTACCTGCGAAAGAATCACGAGGTAGCTGAGAACACGACTCGAAACCGGCGATTCATTCCACTTTGTTTCTGGATAGGTCGGTACACGCGATTCGACGTCAGTGATCGAACATCAGACTTTCCTCGGTGTGGTTATCGGTGTATCACAGTTTGTAGATCCGACGCATGCCCCACGATCGACCATCGTTTCCATTAATTACACTCGCATTTCAGCCTGGCACTGTGTCGCGCCCCCTTTCATTCACACCCATCTCCTTGAGCCCACGTGTTCACCTAATTCTCGTTTAATATATCTTAGTATCACAATGGACGATTTTTTATATTTTTCTATCTTGCTTGTGTTTAATAATTTATATACTTCCTCCGCTTCTTATTCCTCCTCGTCTCTCTTTCTTCTTCTTCGTCTTTTGCTCTTTAATATTTGTTTATAACCTTAAGTTTAGAAATCACAGTCGCGAATTGATACGGATCACCGTAGCATGTGCAGCTGCTGTTGCCGTTGTTCTCTCAGAAACGAAACCACACTGTCTCGTATACCCAGCATGCCCTTCTATCTTTCTTTTATTCTTTCTTTATCATTCTCAACACGCTGCACACGATTGGTACGACTAGTCACCGATTATTCTCCTTGAGATACGATGGTTAGTCGTTGAACGATTCTCGTTCTCGAAGGGCTCCACATACACGCCGTTCTCTTCAGTTCTTTTATTTTGCTTTCTCTTCTTTTCTTCCTTTTTCTTTTCTATATTTATTAATAATCGTTCTAGGACGGAATGCGCGTGATTCGTTCGCCAGCCGTGTGTGTGCGGGCCGTCTCTCACCTGTTCGACACGAAAATTCGACACGAGAGAAAGCACAGGATTATTCCGCGTCTATCTGCCTCTGAAAGGAGTTTCACTATCGACCATCAATGCGCACGTGCAGCCAACGGGCAATGTGCCGAATCCTCTCGCTCGTCGTCACTCAGACGAGGAGGCCACATAAAAACGACGTCGACGGGGCGCCTCTCAGAATCGAGACTCAGCTACGAGTTGCGAAAAACGAGTTATCGCAGTCGCGTACTTCCTCGCCTTGTTTCGTTCTTGCTGCACCCCTCGTTTCTTCGCTACAAAGCGATTCTTCACATTCGGCTTGGCCACGCACGAGCGTCGAGGTGCCATCCTCTCGTTTTCTCCACCGATCTGCTATATTCGCTTTCCTTTTCTTCTTCGATCCACCTCACGTTCTCTATTTCTTTCTTCGTCTCCCCCCTATTACTCTCAATTTTCTTTATTTCTTCCTCCTTCTCGTTATTACTGATCACCGTGCGTTTCGTCTCCCTCCGTCGACGATGTATCCAAGCATCGTTTGAAAGAAGCAGATGTGGCGATCGTTGTTCTCCCCCGTCGATCCTGTCAAAAATGACACATCTCAGCTAAGTGTCATCGTCACTGAACGTCGGTGCGCATCTCCGGCGGCAGTTCGACGGCATGGCAACCTACACACGTAACAAGACTCGGTGGCGCGATAGTCTCGATGCCGTGCGACCGTCAATCGATCGAAAATCATCTGCCCGCTTCGAGTCGTACTCCTCCGTTCCTCGCTGGCACGCTTCGACTCGATCCAGCCGTGTTCCTCGCAATCCCATCGACTCTTCTGCTCCAAGTAGGAAGCGGGAAGGGAATCGACGTTGACTGACGACAACGACCACCGCGACAAGCTGTCACTTTGTTCTTGATGCTCGCCTCGTTTATTCGATCGCCACACCGTTTCTAACGATATATCCGTTCCGGGTTCTGGCAACGGCCCCTAACGACATCTGATTTTCTTCGATTGCGATCCCGCCGCTTTTCCGGCAATCAACCCCGCTCTTCCTCCCCTTTTATCCAAGCCTATCAGTACCTGTTCTCACTTGCCTTCTCTATTTTTTCTCCTTTGACTTTTCTATCTTCGTCGTCCGCGTTATTCGGATAGATGTAGCCAGTCTACACTAGTGGCCGCGCACACGCTTCCTCTGTCTCTCTCGCTCAATCGCGACCAGCCATTATTACCGAGTAATCCCGCGACTGCTTAATTACTCTCGATACCGCACTCACCGCCAATATATCTCGATACTTCCCCCTCGAAGCACGAGACACCGATGACACGGTCTGCTCGCGTGACCCGTTTACGTTCCGCAATTTCCTTGCCCGTGATATCACCAGCTTCTTTTCTCTCTTTCTGTTTCTCTCCCTTCCCCTTTTTGTCTGCTTGTCTATCTAAATTGTCCTGTCTACAGTTCACTCTACGTTGTCCGCATTCCACTCTTCCGAGGACCGGTTGTTCGTTTCGACGTGTGGCGCACCGTTGGTCCTTTTCTGCGACTGTCAAACGAAAAGAGACTCGTTACGAAGAATCGAACAGCACGATGTCCACGGTGTCAAATGTGTCGAGCTGCTTCAATTGTTTCTTTATTTCTTTTATTTTTTTTTTTTTTTTTCTTACTGTTAGAGACACACGGGCGCGCGAATTTCTCCTTGTCTTTCCTTTTCCCCCCACCCCGTTTCCCTTTAGTCACGGTTATCTCTTAACCTCGACACCTATGATTCCTCTTACGTTTGCTCCTGTCTCCCTTTCTCTCCCTCACACGCTCGCACTCACCTCGTCCAAACGTACACTCTCTTTCGTTTTCTCTCTCTCGCTCTTCTTTCTCTCGCGACTTTCATTCATTTCGACATACTCGAAGGGCGCGACGTTTCCTTTAAGACGATCCTATACACGCGCCCCGCTCCTGTCCTTATCGATTATGACGCATACTGCATGGAGAAAGGCTGCCCACCCGTCGACGACCAAAAAGGATTCCCCGCGTGAACAGTTCGCAGATCCCTCTGTTCGCCTAGCCCACGACAAGAGAATCCGCGAGAATCCGTGCACGGGTGTCGCAAGTGTGTGTATGGGTGCCTGCGGCAGCCGTGTTACGTATACAAGCGTAACCCCGACCTCGATGTTAGGCGGCTGATAGCCGGCCTCACACTGATACGGCTCCGTCGTTACGACCACGGGCCATACCCGCCCCTTCGACACCCCCTCCATGTCATCCGAAAAAAAAACTACACCCCTCTTTAGAGGGACGACCGCCGCGCCTCCATGTGGCATTTCTGCCAAGCGATTCGTCGGCCCTTCGATTCCTACACTATGCGCTTGCGTTAACCGCCGAACCTACGTTTTTCGGACAGAATTGCATGCTGTTCCGTGCCACCTGACATTTTTTCATGGCTAGAATACTGCGAACATTCCAATCGAATATTTCAAATGCAACCCTTTCACGATACAATTCGTTAAGGCGTTATTGGAACGTACGCTTCGATTTTATTATGTGGAATATGTATCACGTTTAAGGAGACTTAGAATAAAATGTAAAAGCTTCATTCATGCAAATTGTATATTTTGTTTGTAGTCCTAAGAAATAGACGTAAATGTATGTTTCTAGCCTAAGTACATATGTCTTGTTGTTTTGATACAGTTTGAAAAACATTAAACAGCGTGTGCGCCATTTCTCCGTATATATGTAGAAACATATGCATATAAGTCGAAATAATAAAAAGGATATAAACTTGAATTACTTTTTATTCTCATAGTTTATTTCTATATTTTTCGATAACGTGAAATATGTACTTTACGGATCAGCTTCTATCTTAATTAATATTTAATTGTTCATAAAAGAAATAAAGTTCCTTTGTGCGTGTAACTGAGTTTATCATTTACATAAATAGTAACACGTAAAAGAGTATCTTCCGATTCTTTTCATGAAAATTCACTAGTAATGTTCCATTTGAGGCTATATGTTGAACATTTAATTGCGTGTGTAAAGGAATATTGCAGGACTGTACTTTATGTGGCGTTTTCTGCGGCACGAACTAACACTGAGGTTATACGATACCGAAATCACATATACATTGACTACGTTTAATCGATGCCGCTGATAAAACCAGCATGAATATATATATATATATATATACAGGACGAATTTCGTGCTGTTGAATTTGTACTTCATACCGAATGATAATTTACTGAGAATAAGTGTAGTCTTTGCAATGTAAAATTTGTTAAGATATTAGAGTACATCATTTACAACATATGTTAAATATTTTCAGTATAAACTTAAACTTTGTACAAGTTCATAGATGCCTCAAGGAATAATACTTTTAGTATTTTTATATATGTTTTCATCAATCAAAAAGTAAACGAAAAATTTAAACCGTGAGGTAAGAAGATAACGTTATAGTAAATTATTTTTTCACATTAATTGATTTGATAAAAATGAAAACATATGATCGATTGTAAAAATAAGAATGTAGAATATATGAAAGTACATTTTCCAAATTGCTTATTCTATTCTGATATCCATGACTTTGTTAATTTTGAAATCATACAGGCGTTTGAAACGATTCGATCGTAACAACGCATGTAGAGTATCTGTTACGATATCTTTTCGTGCACATTGAAACTTTCTTCTATTCTTTTTCGGTCAAATTTTCTATCTATCTATATATATGTACAAAAAAATGTTAACTTAATTAATAAAGATATGCAACCTCGACTTTCAATCTCTATACGTTTGCAAATATTTGATTTAAAATAAACATGTATCGTGCACAGCTATAAATCACAATTGAGTCTTAGTCTAAAGCAATTTATGGACAGTAATGTTTTTATCATCCAATAAATATACTTACATTTTATTGTTATCGGTCATTTTCTCATCACATGTATTCAGATACAGTTAAAAATAATTGTAGCTTTACATAAGCAACAAAACTGGTATATTCTTGGACTAATTTACAGAACGATACCGAATGACAGCGCTTTTATATTCCAAAATGTATCCTCGATTCGAATCTCAGATGTCGCCACCATCCAACGGAGCCTTCCGTTAATCGTTCTACGTACAGTCGATAGATCGAGAAATCAGTATCGATCAGAACAGCGGGCGCAGCCTGTCAGAAACACTAGAGACGGGGTTTTTGTTGCATCGGAATTGCACTGTTCCGAACTGAGTTTTTTTTCTTATCAAGAAAACGAGTAATGCTGTCGTGACGGTCGCACAACAGAATCGTGTTGTGAGCAACATAGCATTTATAACAGCTTCGGTTTGCGTTCTTTCAAGAAACGATAGTATTTTGTACCGGAGTACTGTTTAGCCATTTTTGTAGTCCTGTACTAAACAAACGTGCCTCTTGTGATCCGCAATGGCGGAGACAAATGGGGCCGCAAATTTGAATACGAAAAATGGCAATTTTATCTGCGGCGTCGTCGAAGGTACATAAACGGTTTTTTCTACGGCGTGAAATATACATATTTGGTCATCGTTCGCAATGGCTTCACATAGGAGGGGGAATGATTGGAATGCGCTATTCATTACAGTAACTCGTATTTGCATAAAATATACCATTTGATATTTCAGGTTTTTATGGGCGACCTTGGACTACAGAACAAAGGAAAGATTTATTTCAAAAGCAAGTATTTTATATCAGTTTTTATTCATGTTCATGTTAAGGACAGTATTCTAAGCTTCCTTCATTAATTTTCAGATTAAAAAAATGGGGTATGGATTCGTATTTATATGCTCCAAAAGACGATTACAAGCATCGAGCATATTGGAGAGACTTATACACGGTAGAAGAAGCAGAACATTTGACAGGGTTGATAACAGCTGCAAGAGAATGTGGTATCACATTTTATTATGCATTATCACCAGGATTGGATATCACTTATTCAAGTGCAAAGGAAGTTAGTGTATTAAAAAGAAAATTAGAGCAAGTTAGCCAGTTTGGCTGTACTGCATTTGCATTATTATTTGATGATATAGAGCCAGAAATGAGTGAAGCAGATAAAGAAGTATTTCAGTCTTTTGCTCATGCACAAGTATGTATTAAATAATTTAATCAGCATAATAATTATAAAATATCTTATTCATAATTAATTAAGATAATCTGTTTATAGGTTTCTGTTACAAATGATATTTTTCAACATCTTGGCCAACCTAGATTTTTATTGTGTCCAACACAATATTGTGCAACTCGGGCAATGCCAAATGTAGCATCTTCAGAGTATCTTAACACACTTGGTAGTAAACTGGCTCAAGAAATTGATATAATGTGGACTGGTCCTAAAGTAATATCCAGACTTCTAACTGTTGAGTCCATTGAAGAGATTACAGAAGTTCTGAGGAGGCCACCAGTCATATGGGATAATTTACATGCCAATGATTATGATCAGAAACGAGTATTCTTAGGACCATATTCTGGTAGATCTCCTGACCTGATTCCTAAACTCAGAGGTGTTTTAACCAATCCTAATTGTGAATATGGCGCAAATTTTATAGCAATTCATACATTAGCTCAATGGAGTAGATGTAATGTTGATGGGAAAAGGGATTTAAGTTTAAGTGAGTACCTAACTGCTTTTGATTATAAAATAAATTAAGTCTGCATTATTTTGTTCTACTTTATGTTTTTTAGATGACACTGTATCAGCTGACATAAAATTAGAGACTGAAACAGAAGATGGTGTGCTTGGTGAAGATGTTCCTTTAACAATGTCTCCAAATATATATCATCCTCGGCACGCTTTGAAAAATGCTATTACCGATTGGTTAGTGGAATTTAACAAAAAACGATCTGCATGGGGTGTCATAGCGAAGCCACAGCCATGTGTCGCTCCAACCGTACCAATTCCAATAATTCCCTCTGTAAATACATGTATGAGTCTCACATCCACGACGACTACAACTACCGTTCCTGCAACACCGACGCCAGTAAATAATTCCAATCATCTTCAAGCATTGGCTGAGGTTTGCTCAAGTGTGACAACTACTGACAGCTACGTACAACCTGCCACTGGTCCCGTCATGAATTCTTTGGTATCTGAAACGACTGTTGTTAGTGAACCCATTATTCCATCAATTTCTACTAGTGTGGAAAATGTACCAAATTCAAATACTTTGTCATCAATGGAACCAATGGATTGTAATACAACACCTAATAATTCTCCAGCACATGCAGCCAAGATTCAAACAGAGGATGATGCTATGGTAGAAAATACTTCTGTGAGTTTCTTTAAATGTCATTAGCTATGGAACTTGTGAAATTTATACAATTGTTTATTTTGTTTCATAGACATGTAGTGAAGCCTCTGGCAGTATGCAAGTAGAAGTGGATGGCACCTCCCCTGTTGTAAATGGTACTCAGATGATTGTTGAAAATGACAGTGAAAATCATGATAACAGTGATAATGCATATCAAGAGTCTCAAGAATCGATAGATGCCGACAAGCGATTGACACAAGAAGATTTATCGCTGTTATGCGATCTTTTTTATCTGCCATTTGAACATGGTGGTCAAGGCATTCAATTACTGCAAGAGTTTAATTGGTTGAAAAGTAATGCTCACGTTGTTATGAGAAAATCAAAAGAGGATGAAACTGTATCAGAATCTGATGTATGCAATTCTTCTATCAATGTATTATGACTAAGATATATATAATACATTATAATGTATATATTACATTATAATATTAACTATATATATAACTGTGTTAAATAAATTTTAGATCGAAGAATGGCACACGCGAGCAGCTAAGTTAAACGATATGTGCAATGCCGTAAATAGACTATTTCAAAGGCTTACATATTGTAATAATCGTGAGTTACTGTATGATCTGTATTCGTACGTGTGGGACATGCGAGGAGTCGTGTCTCTCTTAAACAGTTACGTGAAATGGTTGGGTAAGTTACATTATATTCTTACAAAAAGTTCAATACATCAATCAGTATGTCGTTATGTTTCGATATTTCTTTAAAAGAGATGAAAGAATCTAAGGAAAATGCTCCAAATCAAGTAGCAAGTAATATTAAAAGTATTTCATATTTTTAATTCTATTTAAATACTTCCTAATTTACCTAATATTCCTTTAAATATAAATGTATAGAAATATGAGTAATATTAAAATAAATGAAGAAAGTTCATTCAAAATGGTAGTATGCTGGTACAATGACAAAATTATAAAAACTACATAACACAAAATTTCATTATGTTTTATTTTTTCTTTAGTTTTCGTCTTATGTCGCGATAAGTATTTGTTGTGCTACAAATGAGTGCTGTTATTAATTTTTCTCAAAAGTACTATAATTTATTACCTATACTTATATTTCAGAACAAAAGTGTCTCGAGTATTGGTAAGTGTAATGTTATATTCGTTCCTTAACTCACTCATTTTGTCTTTTTACAAGAAAGATGTGTTTTTTTAGGAATTAGGCAATAATTTTTGTAACTAATGATTTATAATACTGTAGGAATTAGAATTATATATCATTTTAATATACTAAAAAAGCCGTTTATATACTATTTCTTAAACATTTTTCTCTAAACATGTAACTAGAAAATATTTTTCTTTTAAACTTGTGAATTTGTTACACTATATATAACTTCCTTGTAAAATGACATAATTTATACAATCATAAAACACGCAAAAAACATTAGTTACTAATTTCAAGAGTTACTGATGTTTTGTTAATCTATTTTTAAAACAAACAAAATTATTTATTTTCTGCACATATAATTACCAAAAAATAAAAATAGATATTAACTTTTTTAATTAAGAGCCACATCATTTTGTGAATGTAACATTCTTACATATAAAATATTAAATATTATTTTGCGAATCTGTATATACAGTAAATGCTATATATACTTAAAATTTGCATATACAAATATTTATACAATATAAAAAGTTAGACAAAAAAGAACTCTCAATTTGACTGAGTTCACAAAATTCACTAAATTCTTTCGAAAATTGTTTTCCATAATTTGACTATTTTTAAATTAATCAGGATGTAAACATGCATCAGTAATACTTGGAATCGAAATATTTCATAGATCGCATATCTATGAAATTGCATCCGTACATTTGTTTCTGCGCTTTAGAATCAAATGTATCATGGCGCGCGTAAACGAACAAGCAGGGTTGCCGTAAGTCATCGAGAAATCAGAACAAATTAAAAATATAAAGTAAACTTACTCTCCTTACCTAATACATTCATATTTCCTGAAAATACAGTTGCACTATAAAATTGCATTATACAATTGCACCAAACATTAATTCTTATACAAAACTGAAACACGAACTTAATAAGTTATTCTGTATTTAAGGCTAATTGAAATAAATTGTTTTAATTTTAACTGTGTATAGTTTCTTACAAAGTAATTTTCTTATTTGTCGACTAACGGCTTCCTATTTATAGTTCTATTAGCGAATAAAGAATCTCACAACATTTCTCATTTCCTCATTAACTTTTTCTGACAATATGATTAAAATACTATATATGTTTTGTTATATATTATCATGATAGGACAAGTCATGAAAACAATGAGAGTTGATGTGACTTTCTAGCGCAATATTCGGCAAAAGGATTTTTCTTAGCAAACACTTTCTGGGAAACTATTTAACAGCATCTATGTGGACCTGAACAAATACCATGTTTGAAATAACCTTGTGCCAGCTATTAACATATTGGCTGACTTTCTTTCACAGATAATGTTTGGCAGAAATCTATTTGTTATATTTATTTATCAGAAGTTCACAATCTATATATTTCAACATGGTAACATATATTTGTATTATTACCATGCAGTGAACAAAGATAAACTTTCAGCAAATAGTTTCTGCCAACAATATAAGTGTATCAGGAACAGTACAGCTTCAATTCACTGACTAACGTGCGTTTATGTGTTTTTTGTCTTGTTGATAGCGTTTGGCAGATTCCCGTCGACGATGACAACGTTTACCCAGGGAAGCTACACATGTATGCGATTCACCAGTCTGAGTAATCCAACAAAAAGCGCGCGACTAGCAAAGCTTCAAACCAATGAAAATTATGACAGAATTTCAGTTCGAGTTTGAAGCTTTGTAAAAGTATTATTATTATAATTAATATAAGCAAGAGATTTGCGCGTAGAAGCAGCGTTCTGATGCCTTGAAGAATCTATGTATATTCAACAAAATATTACTAGTACTTGATGTAGGTTGGTACACGATGGACATACTTTCCTATTTTGCAAAAATTCTTGCAAAACATTTATTGAAATTTTATATAAAGCGTTTTTGTGTCCCATTATTTGATTTTTATTTTATTTTACAACATTTATATCTGTAACTGTATTTTAGTTTATTCGTGTATATATGTATTACGAATATACTTCAAAATTGTATTAAAGTAAACTTTACTTTTATTTTTAAAGACAACATTTCGATAAATCTTTTGTAATAATAATTTTTGCATGTGAAGTAAGTCCATCTAAAATTTCGAAAAGATTGGCGAAGTTAGGACAATGTTATAAAATATTGAGAGCTTTTTCCTGAGAATTATGCTGGTCAAACACAATCAACAAAAGTTGTATCGTCTGTGCTTTTTTTTTATTTCTTCAAATTTTTTAACATTATTTGCAAAAGATCAATAATGTTCACTGCATATTATGCTTTTATTATGTTCATTGAAGGCATCTTTCATAAATTGTGAATGACCAGTAGTACATCCTCCTTTTGCCAACTTGCCTGTACTAATTTCTTTTAGTTCCAGAAACTGTATTCTTTTCAGGAGTAATAGGAGTTTTATTTCAGGCGCATTTTGGCAAACTGGATTACCACTCCACCAATCCCATTTTCCTTTCCATTATCCTAGGAATTTATCATTGCGCGAACTTTGGTGCAACATTCTTTAAGCATTAATTCTTTTGTTGTTACACTTTATTTTAATCATAATTGGTTCAACATTAATACAGAAATGTAATCTTCTATGGATGGAAAGTCAATCTCCCTGTAACGAGACTCGTTTTTCCAAATTACCTTATGAATTTCTTGCTCCTTTTTATTTAAAAGTTGTTCAGTAGGTAGACGAATCAATTGAAACGTGATCAAGTTACGTATGATTTTATACATTAACGAAATGGTGCACCGTAGTTTTTGTGTTTTTGTGTTTTCGGTTAATGGTTTCTTTATCTCGCAAATACGATTCTCTCGATTCTATAAAATAATGCAAAGGACACAGTAGTGTGACCGAGATGAAGAAACATAAAGTACCATTGATCGAAGTCTACTTATGCATGTTACAAATTTTAAGCAAAATTAGTGTTCAGAGCAGTGGAGACCATTCTATAAATTTTACAAACTGCATAATCGCGCGTTCACAATGTTTTGTATTTTACCACTATATTAAGGTTGTACTGTATCTTGGGATAGGGTTCTCGAATGGCTGGAAAGAAACTTTTATGAGTGGAGAACAAGAACCATGGGTATTCCGTGGAGGACTTACGGCTGATCTACAGGTATATTTATCAATCATATCTTTTTTAAGTTAAATATGTAATCAAAAAAGAGAGAGAGAGGGTGGAGGAAAGAAAAATTAATATTAATTTCTTTTTATAGAGATTAATTCCAGTGGATAGTGGTAATGACTTATTTGTTTATAAAGCGCCAGAAGTGCCCAGTAGTAAAATCTATACAATTAGACCTTACTTAGCAAGTGATGAAGATGCAGTTTATGATGTGTGCAATAAAATATGCGGCTGTGTGGGATCATCTGCAGTTGCAGATCGGTAAGAATATATTTTCTTTATAACAAATTGCATTTTTTCTCTGTTACAATAGACAATTATAAATATTGAACTTTTAATGTCAGGTTGGTAGGCGGTTACATCACTTTGAGTCCAGAACTGTGTATGGTTGTCGAAGATGAAAATGAAATAGTAGGCTATGCATTGGCTGCCTTAAATGTAAAGTCTTATTATCAGAAGTTATCTATTTCTTGGATTCCTGAATTACGGATGAAATATCCATTGGAGGACAATATTAATGAATTACCACAGAATGTTCAGGTATTTGTCTGAAATTCGTTATCTTGTTAATTATTAAATCTGAAAATTGATAATATCTTTGAAATTTATTTATAGGATGCCATACAGTATTTCCACTCATTTGTTGCGGATGTACCTGAACAATTGTGCAGACAGCATCCGTCAAAGCTGTTATGCGCTGTGTTACCAAGTGTTACGGACCAATCTGTCCCTAAAAGAATAATTACATGTATTCTTGCCGCTTTAAGAGCGAATGGTAAATAGCTTTTTGCATAGTCTTTTAATTACTATTTATGGAGTGATCTGTCATATGATACGAATTCTTTTGCAGGTTCGTTCGGTGTACATACTACAATGTCAAATACAGACAAGGAGTCTCACGAGTTTTACAGTAAATTAGGCTTTGTCGACTTAAATCCAGCGCACGAGGAACATCCTGGAATCAAGACTATGTGTAGAAGTTTCTAACAAAGAGTGAATACACCAGTGATATTTGTGAATAAAGTGTATCTACTCGGAGCATCTGCAAAGAAGGCTTCTATGGTTTAAAAACGAAGTTTCTAATAACGTAGAAATCTATTTATTTCTAAAACAGCCCAGAAAAGCTTTCTTTATCGTGTGTTTTCCTGCAAAGGACAGGAAATCGATCATCAAGAATACTCTTAAGAATAAAAAAAAGAGAATATGGGCAGATTTTATATTATAAGATTTTTAATGACTTGTACTTCCTTTCCAAAAACTGTTCTACAAGATGTCTGTTTTAAACTACAAATAGGAAGAAGGAAAAAAGAAAAGATCACCCAAATGTGTTTAACTATATATTCGCATACGATGTATATATAACATGAAGTAGGCTGCAACGTTGTCGATCGTAAAAAATTCGAAAGTGTAAAAGGTGCAATATTAATGTTTAAACAGAGCAAAAGCAAAACACGATAAGGATAATTTGTTGATTTTATGAATATTTGTGTTTGTGAGTACAATACTATGGGATTTCAGTATACCCGGTATACTGGTATGTTAATATGAAGTTTTTTTTAAAAATCGGCGGATGTATATAACGTGTTGAATGCTGAATGATGAAAAAGGATAATGCCAGTATGTGTGTTCAATTACTGAATTAATCGAAGCTTTTTTAACCTATCGAAAGATATTTTCTTATAAAAAATACAGGTGTGAACGGCAAAAGAACCATGAGACAAGAGGAGAAAGTAAACTTGCTTCATTCGGTTCATTCTTACTGAAATGCTATAAAAGTAAAAAAAAGAACACAAGGTCTAATTTTAACATCAGATCCGTGTTTTTAAGAGAATCTAATCTATAGGTACAGTACTGCCTGGTAAAAATATGTTCACTTTAAAGTGTGTACATAATCGATATTTAATATCCTAAGCCTATTCTAAGGCCTTTTTATGTTTAACGTATCCTAATTGACTTTATAATTACATTACATTACATTACATAGTACTTGTGTGTGTATTACCAGGGAATGTGATATATAGAATTGTTTAGAAAATATTGATTATTTCACTAGCGTCCATACGTATTCAAAAGTTAGTTAATCACTAATTTAATTTTATTACGTCCAAGTTACGTATATATACATTGTGTTTTATACGATTGTTTATTTTTATTAATGATGATAAGTATTTGTCCTATCGAAAATAACTGAATCAGTCATAAATTACGAGATAATTGTTTTCCGGGAAGCTATTTATTCAAGAAAAAGCAGATACAGTTAGATCATTACACTGCTGATTAGGTACTAACAAGCCAGTTCGTATCACGTTGTATGCGTCAGTGTATCAAATGTACAGAGCCAAGATAGAAAGTAATTAACTAAATAAGGTAAACTAAATAAGAGAAAAAGAAAATAAATATGAAAATCTTAGATATTTGCCTTATAATTACTATTGATCATAGTACTATTACAAAACAGTTGTATCACGGACTAAGATGTGATTTTCCGACCCTTAGCGAAGTATAAGTATCATACTAGGATTTGAGATGCGGTGCCATGTATAAAACAAGAGAAAAAGTTCGATCGTTACGAAAATCGTTCACGTAACTATGAAATCTATTTTAATTCGAATTATCACTTTGTAGAATTTTTATATATACTCGCCACGTGTTTTCGTGACGATTGAACATAAAAACGATTAAAAAAGAATTGTATTCACGGGAAGGCTGGAAAGCAGAAATGTTCTGCATATTTTACCATCCTTTTTTTTCTTTTTTCTTCTCTTTTTACATAATATTGCTTTATTGATCACGTATATTTTTTCTTATCCTACTAAAGTAAGTTGATATACAAGTTTACTCTGTTCAATATGAGCTTACTTTCTATTTGATACGAATAACTGTTTGTATGTATAGCTTTTTTATAGCAAATATCTTTTTAATGCGTGTTTTGTTTTGTCAATACTGTTTAAACATGGAAAGAAAGAATGATGTGCATACAATAATATTTCCAGTTGTCCCGTCTTGTACTTGTTAAGTAACGTACATGTAATTAACACTATTGAAACAATATGTGATTATTACTGATTTATTTAAATAAACATGTCAAGACTGATATTCCTGGCGTAGTTGAAATGGACATTGATCGTATCGAAAAGTGATCAATAATTTTATCGTAATCCTTGTAGTTTGTTTAATTTTTCAATGGTATCGTTGCCACGTCATTGTATTTTCGCAAATCCTGAATTTCGCTTTGAAATTGTAATATCTGAAATTCCAAAGAAAATGCATGAGAATCAGTACCATTTAAAAAACAAACGTTTTTTTCTCTGTGACGAACATACAAATTTTCAGTATAAAAAAATAGCGTATCAAATACCTTTTTTATATCATTTTTAAACAAGTTCTGTTTGGTTCTAGGAGTTATTTCATCCGTAGCATTTACTTCAAGTTTACTTAAAGATTCTAACAGCTCGTTGATCTTTTTATTAATGTCTCTATAAAAAGTTATTTCATGAATTTTTGATTACGTTTTAGAAAACATATAAATTTTAAATTATAAAGTAGAGGGTGTATCACTTAATTATTTACGTTCAAAAAGCAAATAACTAAGAATCTAGTTGTTCGTATCACGTTGTGTTCGTTAGTCCATCAAGTACACAGAACCAAAATAGAAACTACTTTTATAATTATAATAATAATATTATAATTTTTAGATTGTAGAGCAAAAAGTTTATCACTTACGCCGGTGGTATAAATTTTTGCTTGTCCTTTTTTCTTGATCCCAAATTTGTCTATAGTTTAAATTAATAGATGTACAATCAAATCTTTTGTAAATCTTTGTAAGAGAACTGTTAAAAAAAGTTAAAAAACAAATCTTACCAGTTTGGAACTTTGTTTGAATATGGAATCATAGTCTTCGACATCGAAACCAAATGGAATATCATCTGTTAAATAAATATTTTATTTAACTATAAAATAATGTAATTAAGTCTTTTTTTATAGTACCTGCGTTTCTTTTCATTGCCTTTTCCATAGCTTTGCTATAACTTCTTTTATCCCGTCTCCATTCCTTTAAAACATTTTCATCCCTAAACAGTTACGGGATTGTTGTAAAAAATGAGATGTATTTTACTGAAACAGGGAAAATGAAGATGATCTTACTTTATCTTTTGAAGTAGCGCTGTTTGTCTGGCAAACAATTCTCTTAGCTTGGAGAACCATAGCAAACGATGTTCCATTGCAATGTTTGCACCTTTATTTTCACATCTACGTTCAAGAATTAATCGCAATTAATTGTAAAGTAGAAGTTAATAAAATTTAGACTTCTTATCGTTTCAATATAACATATATTTGTGCATACATATATAGCTACAGAAATCATCAGTTTATTGAAAATTCTTACTAAAGGATAACAGGGTATTAATTAATTTTAAACATATTTTGGGGTGAAATGTATATATTCAATTTTAGTACTTAATTTTTTATACATTTTATAATCCGAAAGCTTCTGTTTTTAAGTAGAAGAAATTTTTATTCTTCATTTATTTACGTACATAAATACTTTAACTACCTGTTTCTGTACTATGTAAATAATTCAACTATTTATTTATTCCTATATAATTTTCTAAACATGACAGTATCCAGTTTGGATCGTTTAATCTCATTGGATTTAATTTAAATTTATTTCCATCGTTTGTAACAATATGAAAAATACGTTCAAAATTTTCTGTAGATTCTTTATATCTCTTACTGTTTCCTAATAATGTATTATTTTCCGATATAGCTGTTTTAATTTTATTAATACTTCTACACTCTTTTTCCATTGAATTAGAGTAAGTTTTCAAAATTTTTATATTCTTTCGGACATAAAGAGATCTCGGAGATGGGCCCATCAAATGTAAGACTTTATTATTCATTTTATCGATTTCATCATCGATTTCCTTATTGTTAAAACTGGTTGTACTTTCCAAAACACATTTATATTCTAATTTTTTATCGATCTTGGAATTGGTTACTTTTTGCAAATAGAAATCATAGAAAGATTTAGATATTTTTTGTAAAGAATTATTATTATCCAGAAATATTGGTTTTTCATGATAATACCTGTTACTGGGCTTATACGATTTACGTTTTTCTCTTGTACATACGTTCCTGTTAGAAATAGTGTTCTTCAATGGTATAATTTTCTTTTTATTTTTTCGTGGAGATTGATAACATAGAATCGTCGACAACGTTGGTCCGATTTTGTCTGAAAATTCATCATTTTATCTTATGGACCTTCTTAATTACTAAATATATATAGTCTTTATTATTGATAACTGTAGCTACATATACAAATTCATTTACGCGGAAATACACCTACTTTCCTTGGCTTCTACCCGTTCTCCAGGATGCGCATTATTCCATTCCATTCGTAAAAATTTCAAAATAGCCACGCAACCAGAAGCCACGATATCTTTCGGCGGTGTGACAAGCGGGTTCTGAGTCACTTGAAGGGTCTTCAAATTGGGCAAGGTGCCTAAAATTAGACGTTATTAGTGTTACGGCCCGTAACTCATAAACTAGAATCCATCCATCGGTAAAGACGACCGCATAGCTGTCTAAATCTAATTAATCGAATCGCGATAATCCTAAGGATAAAACTAAGCATTTCTACTTTACCGTCAAGGCCCTTAATTGCTGCAAAACATTTTTCAAGTTGGAACATTCCTTACGGTTATTTCTTAATCCGGCGAAAAATGGGAAAAAATAGGTTTTAGCTTGTTCAATGATCATTTCCAAACGCAAGCAATCATTGGTGGGCCGAGCAGCGCTCATCACTGGTTCAGTATAAATACCATCGTTACAGAACATGACTTGAATTGTGTTTTGTGATCAACCAGCATATTCACGTGTACTCCATTCCGTCAATACCTTAACCTATATTCTATCAGTCGACATATTAACTGTTATATCAAAAACTTGTATTGTACGAGAAGAAGTTGTTGGAATAAAAGGTTAACTTGCTAATTCAGTGTTATAATCAATTAAACATTCCTATTATCTTAATAGAAATAGGGGATCGACTGATTTGATCATGAAATCGTAATGGGAATTTACGACTCTCGTTGGCGCGACTCTTCGCTCCCCGCAAAACGGTGGAACAATAAACGGTTTTGGTTCACATATTTATGCTTGTTCGGAATTTTGAGTGGCAGTCCGTTTACGACTCAAACGGGTCCTATCCTTTCTTTGCGGGTGAAATACTTCACTCTCAACAGGATCTTACAACCGCCGTGTTTATAACATCACACTTTACTTTAATACAAGTGCAAATAAAGTACTAAATTACACTAACATTCGGTCTATTAAACCTCCTCCACCTTGAGCGTTAAGTAATTATGTGTTATTACGAGGTACGCAATATCAACTGATCGGTTTGACCTGACCGGTTGCTCTTTAGTCGATAATTCGTAACAATGCTTATTCTTTTACAAATTATTCGTTCACATTATGGATACATGTAGATGAAATACTAAAAAAGAAAAAGTGGAAAAAATTGAAAAGTTTTCAATGAATGCTTACAAAGTTCTAACGGTAGATTTTCCACTCTGTTTCCTTGAAGTAGAATCGTTTCTAAGCACCTGTGTCCTTTGATACTAGCTGGGAAAGAAGAGAGTTGATTATTCCTGACATCTAACCACTCCAAGTACATTAAACAACTGAAAACTTCGTCAGGAATTTCGATCAAACCGTTGTTCGACAAATACAACATCTAGAAACAAAACAAAAAGATGTATTCAAAATGTAAAGACATACCGAGGAAGTTTCTGTTAATATTTCAGTTCAATTACTTGAAAAAGTAAAGTACCCTTAAATGCGAAAAGTTGTTCAATATTTCCGTGGGAAATTGTTTCAAGTCCATATTGGAAAAGTCTACGAATATTTCATCGTATACGGGTTCCTTTTTTAGCGCTAATGGTGGTAAACATATAGTACTCCTTGAAGATTTTCGTGATTCTCTCATTGTTGCGGAAGAAGCTTCTGAACTATTATCCGGGTAAGTATCATCGATGAATGCTAAACTTAAATCTTTTTTCTTTGTATCCTTTACTTTGTTTGTTATTATTCCTATAATGAAAGATACTTGTTTAGGTACGACTAGAGAAAATATTGAAACCTCATTGCAATATTTTAGTGTTTAACGCGCAGCGACGAGGTAAGTGCAAAGAAGGAAACACATACATACACATACACATTCATACATACAAATAGTACACATATATACAGTGAACGGAGGTCGTAAATCGCCGTTACAACTTTTATTAGTTAGGATGATAGGGTATAGTACTTTGCAATTAATGTGATGATTGAAATTAAATTGAAACTTATGTCGATTAACGTAAAGTTATTGCTGCAAGAAAAGTCAGAATTTCTTGGATGGATATGTCGGAGAAGAGTGAGGAACAGGGTTGTGGGCGTTTGATAGACCTCCCTTGGAGTTGACCATCGTTGTATGATAACGAAGATACGGCCTGATGCTACGAGTATGGACACTGCCGATTCGACAATCAACAGCGGTGGTTGGGCACTTGCGATGTTAGTGACGTTGGTCTTAGGTTCGATGACGAATCCACGGTCAACGGGGTGAAAGATATACTTGCTCTAACTCAAACTCGCTGATCGTCAGGCCCTGCTCCCTTCGTCGGTGGGATCTCAAAAAAGAATTTCGTCCCAATTGGTCAGTTTGGGACAAAGACTGTCTGTTCGTTTGGAAAATCTTAATTGCCGAAAAAACCCAGGTTTTATAGCGGGTCCTCGGGCTAACTGGACTTGTGCTGTGTACGTGCCTCAACATCAGATATTCATTGTCCGAAGGAGCCGTTGGAATGTTTTACTATTAAGTACCTCTATTGGTATTTCTTTTAATGAGGGTCACACTATAACTCCACACCTTTGTTAGGCGAAGCGCCCGTCCCGTTGACCGCGGCTGCGTTCGGCGACTGATGGTCGCCTTGAGCCCAAGTTTATTATCACAAATCGCAAACAAGTACAATTGGGCAGGATGACGACAAATTGTTTAATTACGACTGTAAACTTCCAGAGGGAAGGCTCCGGTGTCCTTTCATCTCCGACATATAGATATAAAGATAAAAACTCTGAATCGGTGTATGAGATACGTAAAACCGCGTACGACTTTTTCTTTTTAACAGAACTTGGTTGGAACATAGAGTATTTATTTGATATAAATGTTAATACCTAGATCTTCGATATTCTGCTCAATACAATCCGAAGGGCTATCGTTTGCTGATTGCTCATGTAGCATATTTTCGAAAATATTGCACATAATATTCGGCCCAAAATCGATATCTTTCAAATCGAAAGTTTCATCATCATTGTATGCATCTTCAATGCTGTTTAGAACTCGCGAAGATCGTGCGTACAATTCGTTCGCAATACTTAGTTTCCGGTTTTCATCTTCGTCTTTCTACGAACAATCACGTATAAAACGATTATGGAAATGTAAATTACGATCAATGTTATAAAATAAGAATAAATTAAATGTTCTCCTTCTCCGTAAACTGTAAGCGATTATTATTTTGTTAGCAATAAGCAAAAGTAAAGTAGTAGTGAATAAAATTAGTTTTTTTTTTTATAGTAATTAACGAACTGCAAAAAAAGGAATTTCGTTGTTTATTCGTCTTTAAAAATCGCTAATTTCACTTTAAAAATATATTTGATAATATTGTGAATAAAGAATTTGCTAGCATATTCTTACAATTACAAAGAATTAAATGTTTCTGAGATTAATAACATTAATGGCAAAAAAATAAAAAAAAATAAATATTTTGTATTTCTATCATTGTTTTTCTGAAATAATAATATAATCTTGACAAAACCACCCTATTAATTAATGATTAATAATATGAATAATAAATAAATAATAATAAGTATTAAAATTAATTGAACTAAAAAAATAAAAATATACTATGTCCATTGATATTAACAATGACAATAACGTCAAATTAAATAAACAATTAGAAATTATACAGATTTGACTACCTGAGACTCTACATCAGACACATTTTCTTCCTTGATGGTTAAGGAGGTTTGTTCAGTAACTTCTTTCTCCTCTTCGTTCTTTATGTTTTGGATACAACGATTAATCGACAAACACCTTTTGCTATTCGATTCTGTACCGAGTCCGTAATATTGGGTTAATAAATCTCTAGCCAAATCGGACATGACGTTGGATAAGTATTTTTACTATTTTAGCAAAAAAGAAATCGTTTTCAGAAACTGAGGGTTATAATTCAACAATGGTTAACTAGATCGATTATTATTCTTGTTTATTCATTGCCTAGGTGACGAGATACTTAGATTATATATACCACGTATTACTTTTACTAGAAATGAGAAATATATTTCTTATATTAAATTTCATTTCCTTTAGTTTGAAAAACATTATTTTTGTAATTTAATATCACGTTTTTGATTCAAAATTCTGAGCGTATTCTACTTGATATAATAAAATAAAATAAAATAAAATATAACAAAATAAAATAAAATAAAATAATTTTGATATGTATAAAAATAATTGTAGCTGCAAATAATAAGTATATATGCCACGCATGCGCAGAGAGATCCTGTTCCTCCCCTCCAGCGCAGTAAGATTGGGAGTGTCGTGGTTATAACCAGTTACACTACGTGCTCTGTATGGGTTATATCGTATAAGTGCTTTGTTGACCAGTGCCCTAACCAACTCGTCATTTCATAGTGTACTATTACTCGTATTTAAGTGAATTCGATATAATTTCCGTGTGGAATGTCGGATTCAGAGGCGAGCAATCTATCAGATAATGAAAGCGATCGAGGAGTTGGCGGCAGCGAAAGTGATCAAGAAGAGAACCATTCAGTGAAATCCGCAGCTGGCAGCGATGGTGGAAACGCTGGTGAAAGATCACGTAGCGTCTCTCGCAGTAGAAGTCCGTCCAGGTCACGATCGAGGAGTCCACGCAGGTGGCGATCACGGTCTCGATCAGCCAGCGGGTAAGATTAATACTTATTTTATGTATATTTTATGAGAAAACTCCATTTTGAAGCACACCGAGTTCGTGACCTATTTGTACGTCATATGATAGTTTTCAACAAGTAGAGTTCAAAAATATCAATTTAAAGCACACAGATCATTATTTAATAAACTAAACTGTACTGTAAAATTTGTACATAATTTACAATTTACCTAAGTGCCATTTTGAGATTTCGGATAATTAACGACCATATTTATGATCATGGCTGATACAGTGAGTTGTATCAGTGACTCTATGTATATAAATCCACGTGATTGTTATTTCACCGTGCTAACTAAGAAGCCAAACTAATTCACTTATTTACAAATTTAATCTTATGTTAGTTGATTTACTGTTTTGTGCAAATAAACAATTGAAATTGTATTGTTACGGCTATTCGACCTATTTGTTTCTATTATATGTATATAGTACAAAAACTACGTGCTCTTTAAAATGAAGTTCTGTTCATAAATAATTTATATAAACATAAACCATATTTTTTGAAGGAATAAAATATTGAAACAACTGTTATATATTTTTTAATGCTTTTGTAATTACACATCGAGTTTATATTTCTATATGGAATACTTGTATGTCATTCCTAGTTGTATATGTTGGATAAAAATTCAGAAATAGATTTTGTAGTATATCATGTTGCTTATTAAAAATGGAATTGATCATGATTTAAAAAGATTTATTGAATCTTCAGTTCAGAGGATGGTAGAGGAGAAGAAGCAGAGGAAGCAAGATCTGGTGATGAAGAGATGGTGGAGCCTGAGGAAGAACCTGAAGGTAAATGACAAATAATATAAATACATATATAAATTTCTTTTATCATATTAATATTTATTTTAATTCTTGTTTAGGCGAAGATTTGGAAGGAAGTAGCGAATATGACGAGGAAGAAGAAGAGGAGGACGATGATAGACCTCGTAGGAAAAGGAGAAAAGACAAATATCGTGATTTTATCATAGACGAAGCTGAAGTAGATGATGAAGTTGAAGATGATGATGAATGGGAAGAAGGTGCCCAAGAAATTGGTATCGTTGGAAATGAAGTGGACGAGTTGGGTCCTACTGCCAGAGAAATTGAAGGCAGGCGTAGAGGAACTAATCTTTGGGAGTAAGTACCTTAAATCTATTCAAATTTTTAAGATTCTTAAGATAATTCTTAATTAAGATTTTTTGTCCTTAAACTAATTTTTACAAATTTTTACAGTTCTCAAAAGGAAGATGAAATAGAAGAATATCTTAGAAAAAAGTATGCAGATGAATCTATTGCTACTCGGCATTTTGGTGATGGCGGTGAAGAAATGAGTGATGAAATCACACAACAAACTTTACTGCCAGGTGTGAAAGATCCAAATCTGTGGATGGTAAAGTGCCGTATTGGAGAAGAAAAAGCAACAGTACTATTGTTAATGCGAAAATTTATAACATACCAATATTCAAATGAACCTCTTCAAATAAAATCTATTGTTGCACCTGAAGGAGTAAAGGGTTATATTTACATAGAAGCGTACAAACAACCACACGTGAAGGCAGCCATCGAAAACGTAGGAAATCTAAGAATGGGTATTTGGAAACAACAGATGGTACCGATCAAAGAGATGACTGATGTGTTACGTGTAGTTAAAGAACAGACAGGCTTAAAAGCGAAACAATGGGTTAGACTAAAAAGAGGCATTTATAAAGATGACATAGCTCAAGTTGACTATGTTGACTTGGCACAGAATCAGGTTCATTTGAAATTGTTGCCCAGAATTGATTATACTAGACCACGTGGAGCTTTGAGAACAGCACAAAGCGAATCTGAAGCCTTAAAACGCAAGAGAAAAAGAAGACCAGCAGCCAAACCGTTTGACCCCGAAGCAATTCGTGCTATTGGAGGAGAAGTTACTAGCGATGGTGACTTCTTGATTTTCGAAGGAAATAGATATAGTAGAAAAGGATTTTTGTATAAAAATTTTACCACAAGTGCGATTATCGCAGAAGGTGTGAAACCAACATTATCTGAACTAGAAAGGTTCGAGGAGGCTCCCGAGGGTGTCGAATTAGATTTAAGCGGAACTCCAGCAACTGGTGCGGGTAATAAAGAAGATGCGACGGTGACCCATTCTTTCAGTACAGGGGACAATGTCGAAGTATGCGAGGGAGAATTGATTAACTTGCAAGGAAAAATTGTCTCTATAGATGGAAACATGATTATGGTTATGCCAAAACATGAGGAGCTTAGAGAAGCCTTAGAATTTCAAGCGTCTGAATTACGAAAATATTTCACTATGGGCGACCACGTTAAGGTTGTTGCAGGAAGATATGAGGGTGATACCGGTTTAATAGTCCGAGTCGAACAAAATAGAGTAGTTTTGTTTTCTGATCTTTCAATGCATGAATTAGAAGTGCTTCCAAGAGATCTACAACTTTGTTCGGATATGGCAACTGGAGTAGACAGTTTAGGTCAATTTCAATGGGGTGATTTAGTACAGCTAGACGCACAAACCGTGGGTGTAATTGTTCGATTGGAACGTGAAAATTTTCACGTACTCTCAATGCATGGCAAGGTTATAGAAGCTAGACCTCAGGGACTCACAAAGAGACGTGAGAATAGAAATGCGGTGGCGTTAGACTCACAACAGAACACTATACAAAGGAAAGACATTGTCAAAGTGGTAGATGGTCCACACGCTGGAAGGGGCGGCGAAATAAAACATTTGTACAGAAGCTTTGCATTTTTGCATTCGCGAATGTTTGTTGACAACGGTGGAATCTTCGTTTGCAAAACGAGACATTTGCAACTTTCTGGTGGAAATAAGTCCAATATATCGTCTATTTCACCTGTGGCAGGATTTATGTCGCCAAGAATAGCTTCGCCAATGCATCCTAGTGGAGGTGGCTTCGGAAGAGGTGGCGGAGGTGGAAGAGGCAGAGGTCGTGGTGGTGGAGCCAGACGTGACAGAGAATTGATAGGAACCACTATCAAAATAACTGGTGGGCCGTATAAGGGAAATGTTGGAATAGTAAAAGACGCTACAGAGACAACTGCTCGTGTAGAATTACACTCCACCTGTCAGACCATCTCCGTGGACAGATCTCACATTGCGAACGTTGCTGTACTCACAAAGGATGGTGGTTTCAGCAGCTACAACAGGACACCAGCATATGGTGGTGGACAGACACCCATGTATGCTAGAGATGGATCGAAAACACCCATGCATGGCTCTCAAACACCAATGTACGAAAGTAAGTATTTGAAACAGATGTACAAGCATACAAGCAAGTATATGATTAAATTCAATGAACTAATCTTAATATTCTAAATTCGCAGATGGTTCTCGTACACCTCATTATGGCTCGATGACACCATCCCACGATGGTTCACGCACACCGGGACAATCTGGTGCTTGGGATCCAGCTGTTACAAATACTCCTGCCAGAACGAACGACTTCGATGGATATAGTATGGAAGAAGGCGGATCTCCAGGTTATGCGCCAGGTTATCCTTCAACTGGACCTTTCACGCCACAAACGCCTGGCACGATGTACGGTTCAGAGCAGAGCTTCAGTTCATATCAACCGAGTCCTAGCCCGGCAGGAAGTGCCAGTGCAAGTCCAAGTCCTACAGGATACGTTGCAACTCCCTCGCCAAGTGGTACTGGATATACTACTAGTCCGCATGGAGCCTTTGCCACACCTTCACCCATGGGTTACAGTCCTATGACTCCAGGTAAATGCCTTTCTTTATTTTGGCGCTTTAGAAATGAAGATTAGAATGTTCGTTAAAACTATTCTTGCTCGTTCGTTAATACTACTCTTTCTTTTCCAGGAGTTGCAGGTAGCCCATACAATCCACAGACACCAGGCGCTGGTCTAGATACAAATGTCGGTTCTGGAATCATTGGAGGAGCCGAATGGCACACAACAGATATTGAGGTTCGAATTCGTGACTCTCATCAAGATCCTGCGTTAGCTGGACAGCAAGGTGTTATTCGGGGAATATCCGTAAGTATTCTACCTCTTGATTAATAAAACTAGTTTTATGTAATTTATAATTAGACTGCGGATGTTTATGCAAATACATGTCTATGTAAATGCAATCAAGGAGACAGAATCTAATCAGAGATTTATTTCATCCACTAAATATTTGTTATAAGGAGTACTATACTGTGAATATTTTGTATACAATGTTTTGTATACTGTATGTATTATATGTATTTTTGCGTTTTCAAATTTTCCATAAATGTATAAACATCTAGTTATAATGTACACTAATTTCGCTATACTTTTTTCTATATTTCTTTCGATTTTCATTTATTTTTTTTTAATATATATACTATTTTTATTTTATTACCTTTTTATTTCAAATCTGTTTACTACTTACGTATATGTATGAACAGGGTGGCATGTGTTCAATCTTCCTACCTGTAGAAGACAGAGTAGTGAATTTGATTTGCGAGGAGTTAGAACCGGTAGTTCCATCGCGAGGTGACCGAGTCAAAGTGATTATCGGAGAAGACAGAGAAGCAGTAGGCACTCTGCTATCCATAGATAACCAAGAAGGTGTAGTGAAATTGAACAAGGACGAAGTGAAAATGTTGCACTTGCGGTTTTTGTGCAAGATGAAGGCATCGAATACATAATTTTTCATTCCAAGATAATTTCCTAAATAGATGGGAAGGAGGAATCCACAAAGACAATTTTTACAAGGGGAGCAACTTCGAAAGATTTATAATGAAAATCTTGCAAGTAACATTGATGACTTTACGTTGTATTTCTTGTTATGTTCAAAAGTAGCATCTAAATTATGTAATTATTAAGTGTATATATAAATAAATAAATAAATAAATATATATATATTATATATATTTTATATATATATTATATATAATATATATATATAAAAAATATATATATATATTGTAAAGAGTTTTTAATCTTTCCCTAATATTTTAACTTTTTCCAAGATGTTATAAAAACCGGAAAGAGTTATATGGATATGTATACTTACAATTAGTTGTGTATAAAACAGTTCATCAATTTTTATACAATGTAAAGATGAATTGTAATATAAACACGCCTAAGTACGAAAAGAAAACGGAGTTCTCAATCTTCATTTGATCAAAGACAAAATCGAAGCTATTATACCTATCAAACGTTTGTACTCTTAAAATTATTCACAATTTACAACTCATTAATCTGAAGACAGTCACATAACAAACGAGAGGAAGCCGTGACGAAATGATTAGGGAATACTTAAGGGATCGGCATAAATTTTCCAAGGGAAAATCGTACTAATCGGGATTTACCGATTGGATTATGAAATCATGCTTTTTATGGTTCTTTCCGGTATTTATTGCAACTATTCTCGTTAATATAGGAAGGTATATAAACATAAACACCAACATCATACTTGTTTTATTTAAAGTTCAATTGTACAATTAGAAGAATGTTATTATTAATTAATTATATGAAACTGAGACTATAACATTTCATTTAAAAATATATGCTTCATCACGTTACTGTTGCGAATGTAGGGTGATGGGTGTTAATACTTTCAAACATGAACAAAACATTGGCACGGTGTTATTTGAGAAAAGTGATACAGCTAAACATTGTTGGACCACGGAGGAATTTATTATCTTAAATAGTCGACGAATGTTTCAAGATCTCTTACCAAAGGTACGGCTCTCCTTAACCTAGTTCTGCTAGTTACGAATCACTAAAATTGTATTCTTCTATCCTATATAGTTTATTTTAACATAAAATATTCTAAGTATCATTATTGCTTCTTTTGCATATTTTTTATCTTCTTTATAATATGTTGTGTGTTTGTGATCTTTTCATTTTTGGCGTATCAATAAATTTTTAATAAAGAAAATAATGATACTTCAATCAAATACGTATATTTTATAACATATGTATAATTCATATTATTATTCAATAAATCTCTAAAATGTATTTTTTCATATGCAACTAATAATAAATTACCTACTTTTTTTAAACAAAATTTATTCACTATCACCTGTACATATATGTTAAACATAATAAAAATGCTCAAATTAATAATGAATTACTAACGGACAATTCTGTATTTAAACAAGAAGATATGAAGCGGTGTTATCTTAAATAATGATACAAATTTATTCGTGACCAACGGATAATTTTTCTCTGAACAGAATCATTCAAAAATAAATCTCGGAACTTCGTTATTCTTGAAAGGTTGCCCAACTTGTTGGGTATAATATCGGGTTATACTCATGGTACAGATTATAATTCCAACCTAAGTAAGACAAATCGCATCGAAATTTAAGTTTAAAAATATTGTAATAATGTTTAATTTTAGCAATAGCTTAAGCTTCAATGTTTCAATGAAGACTACCAAATATAAATTATGTTTCAATAATTCGCTCTTAATATGGTCTTATAGCGATAAATAGTTGAGGACTGTTAAAATATCCACAAAAATATCGCAAAATGATAAAGTGTTAACACCGCAAATAGCTTCAATGTATCATCTTTCCATCAAACGTATCATCCTATCCACTTTAAAAAAAAGCTTGAAATCGTTCCATCATCGATTCCTCTTCAAAAAAATATCCATGTGTCTATACCGTGCCCATCTATGGTTACTCTGATTCTCCAGGTGAAAGTTCTAAATTATGAGAACGATCGGTACATCGCGCTGCTGATGGATTACTTTCACATTTGTCTGGAAAACGTGCGTAAGCTGTCGATAGGAAAAACGAAGCACCTGATGCTGAAAGCCCTGGCGGACACGATGGGCGGTTACTTGCAGGTTTACATTTTGCCCCTCACCAAACACTCCTATTACGCGGGCAACGTAAAGTACCGAAATGCTAGAAAACTATTCGAACTGTACGAACAGCTGAAGGTTTTTTTACGAAGCAACGGAGCTGGTTGGCTAAATCCTTCGAAGAAGATAAAACAGACGAAGATTCAAGCGATAGTGATTACGTCGCCGAAATCGTCGTCGGTTGCGTGCGATGGGGTTATTACTTACTCTGCATGTAAGAATACGTTTATTAACTTTCGTAAAGTATTCATGGGCATTTTAAGCAATTCGATAGCGATTGTTTCAATCGAAAGTTTGGAGAAAATAGCCTTTTTTGTAGATTGGAATGGAATAGATTGCTAGGATACTGTAATGGGTTTATTTGGTACTAATTTGGAGGGAAGTTTCATGGATACAAGTGTTGAAATGGTTATGAGAGATAGCAGTGCTATGTACCAACACAGAAAAATAACAATTTTACATTAATCGTGTGTGTATAAGTTTAAAAAGTTTGGAGGAACATAATTATAGGCATTATTCCGTTATTGTTTATTTTGTATATTGATTGAAATTAAATTTTGGATTTATGAATCGGAATGTGAATATAACGTAATTAACAAAATTTATGGGCTTGTGTCGAAATATGTAGATAATGATATGTATGATAACAGTAACTGTAATGATATGTACTGTAGATAGTGTAATGATAATGATAATAATAACATTATTCTTAGCTATTATGTAGCTAAAGTTCAAACAATTTTTAAGCTAGTTTCTATGCAATGATCAGTTTGATATAACTGTTATTTATTTATTAGCTTCGATCGCTAACAGGCGAGAGACGAAACGTTTCACGTTCAAGCAGAAAAAGAGGCATGTTCCGAAGCACAAAATTAAAAGTACAAATCCGAGTGAGTTCATCAGAATTAATACAAAAACTAAATACTTGCTAAGTATAATGTATCCCTAATTTTAATAAACAATCCAATACTAAAAAGATGATATTTGTTTAAACATAATATTATCATTATTTGAAGGGCACAAAGATGAATCTGATCGAGACAACGAATCGATTATCATCCCTCTTCCTTTCCTGGACGACGATACACAGCCAAATAGGTATTGACAACTTGAACCATTTCCTTCCATTGCCAATATTAACGATATTAAAATAGAATTTTTCTTCAGTATCGCGTTACCTTTTAAGAAGAACACCTTGCAGTCTTTATACAGTGAACGATCGACTTTTGCATTGGTCAAATACTACATAGCTAGCGTGAAGTGCATCGTCTCGAAATCGAGAGAAAAAACTGAGCTGGAGGCCTTTAATCGGGAGTTTTACGATTGGCTGCAGCAATCCGTACGTTGTGAGTCGCTGTGATCGAAAGTGGCAATCTTCCTTACATATCATAAATACTTAAGGGAATTGTTCAATTACAATCAAGAAACCTTTTCCTCGCAAAACATTTTATAACCATCATTAAACAATGGTATAAATGGTTAAACGATATTTTTTAACATATTTCATGCAATATCATATTGTTTAAGGTTTCTCAGATTGCATGTTATTTTGTGCAATTCAGTTTGAGTAATGCTGTTCTAAAATCGATTGTTTTGAACAATGTTTATCCGAAATTCTCTAATTCAATACAGCACTGAGCTGCATTGCATACAGAATGTCTACATATAATTAGGTTTCGTTTCTTTAATTATGCCTATTAAAATGTAAATTTTCATAAATATTTACAGCCTATCGATCAGTGTTTTAATAATTAAGGTTCTACCATAGCTTTATTTGATTCTACATTGCTCAAACTTGAGCAACAAGCATTAGACGACTCTCATCGCCTTTCCAGGTGCAACGACACCTTGATGATGAGAAATGGTACCCGGCGTTCGGCGGTGTATTGAGGGTGATCGCCTCGTTGGAGGAAGCAGGTACGTCGCTCGATTCTTTTCCTTATTAGCAATTTTCCAGCGCTAGATGTTCCCTATAACCCATCGTTTTTCCATGTCAGGCGCGGGAACCGGTCCTACTAAGGGAGCAAAAAGTGGAACGTATGAGATTATGCCCAAAACAGGCATGCAACAAACTATTGAGCCCGAGGAAGCCGTGCCACCTCTGTACAAAGGTGACGAGAGAAAGCAGCACTTCAATCACCGTCGAATTTTTTATTGGTTTCTGCTTTCTAACGTTGTCTCGTTCCTTCCTTCGTTCTAGAAGAGGAAACGGGAGTCCCACTAGGAACGGCCGAATTAATATCGATTGCAGTGGTGAGCGCGTTACTAGTGTGGTTGCTGGTGGGCTTGAGTTTGGTCTGCTACAGATTCCTTACGAAACACTCGGACGAGTGCGTCTCATATGAACCACAGGATCCTCCGTATGTTTTAGTAAATATTTTTTACGGGGAAAAATTTTTTTCGGCAAAAAATATACTGAATCATATTTTGCATACTTTACAAGGGAGGAATTTTATTAAAATACAATGTTATAATATACGAAGAGACATGATAAATGATATTCCTCGCTGTTTACAGAAGAACAATTTTAAAATTCAATATGCTCTCAAACAATTTCACACCAAAATATTTTATAGTGATTTGAGATTAAAAGAAAATCAAAGCGATAAGAAACAAATACAATGATTTTTTGATGAATTTTTCCATAGATTTTAACATTCTATTAAAATTTGATTTTTCTAATTTAGTGATATTACACATACAACGGCTTTTTAAAAGAAAATTTTCTATTTTTCTAATTTAGAGTTGCTGTTTTGTACGAAAATAAAGAATACTGCCAACCTGATACGTGTCCAACACAATCACCTCGTAAGAGTTTGCTGGAGAGAATTAAGGATTATTGGAAGAACAGGTTTGGTAAATGTCATGGAGGTTGTCAAGATCGTATGGACGAGGAACGTTGTTTAGCCGCAATTAGTTATACTAGCAAAGACACGATCGACGTTAGTCATAGTAGCAGAAGTTATCAGTAAGTATTTATTTAATATTTATTGATTATCACTTTAGAAAATCAATTTCCTACGATTAATTTATTATTTTCAAAGATTTATGTGTTATAATAAGTAAATTTAAAGTAATGATTGGATAATTATTTCGTAGATCATTTGATTTTTTTCTGCTTGTTATAAATATTGATGGCAAATCTAAAACAGGTTCTAAAAAGTTATTTAAGCCTTAAGCAATTATATCTTTTATTATTTTTCCAGGAAAAGGAAAATAAATAAATCGGTTTCAGCGATGTTATCGTGTCATCGAAAGGAGCATGTTCCCATCAGAGTACGTAATTTCAATTATTAAAATTGTTATTAATTACGTGGATGAGATATAACTGTAAATTCAATTGAATTTTTGTAGAAAGTTTGTTATAGTTCAGATGGCTCGTTAACCACGAATACGGAGAGTCCGGAGAGCAAACCCAGATAATAAAAGGTTATAAGTTTTCATTTATCTTTTAATACATCCCTTTTTAGTATGTACGACGTAATAAATACAATCAATTACAAATAAAATCACCTTTCTAATTATTGCTATCTAAGTATAATAATTTTTAAGTACGTTATATAATAACTAGGTATTTTTATCCCTTTGATAATAAAATTGTAATGTTATGATAGTGTGACCGATTTAGAAAATAATTATTTTTTTATCGTTACAAGACTTTATATTTCTAATATAAAATAATATAAGTAAAAAATACGTAATGTAATGTAAGAATACGTCCATTTAAACAAAAAATTAAGATATTTTTAATGACTTTCTCCATAAAATTTCAAAAAATCTCTAACTTTTGTTCCCTACATACGATTTATCATGTTTTTTTTCGTGACCTTTATACATTTACTGCCCCAATAAATGATTAACCACACGTTAAAAGAATTTTTTCATCTCGAATCCCCGTCAAGAATGACAAGGTGGCCAGTCCGTTATCGTAGGGGACGCAAGAGGGCAGTTTTAATTTTATTACAATCGCGTTCTGCAGAGGCGGCTAGCAGTCGATTGCACTTTGTTATGCCGGCCGCGTACGTGCGGATTGCATTCAATGAATGCACGTTCCCGAAGCGTGCAGCCGAAGAGCCACGCGCTGCAACTTGTTGCAACAGGGCCGCGGAGTCGAATGCCGGCATCTCCTGGTTTATCAAACGCATCGCAACAGCAGCGCCATCTGGCCTCGGAAGCGTGTCGAGTGTCGGCCACGGCGATCAGGACAGTCAGTGTCGCGCGATACGTTTAAGGGTAAAGGTATTTTGCGTTGTCCTCTCGATATACTTTCGATCGTGTACTGTCGTAAGTGCTTCGAATCGGTAAACATTCCATACTAAATGTGATACAATTGAACTTCGTTACATGCTTTCTTATTCACGCTTGATAATACTCGTTGTCGAACGAATCAAACAAAAACTAAATTATGTTCGCATATTTCACTGGTTCGTGAAGACACGTGTGTTACGGTTACTTTTGATTCAACTGTCTCTTTGTTTTTACTCGGCTATTTGACTAAAAATCGTGCTCTAACGTTCATAGTGGTGGAAAACATTAGTGTAAAAAATAAAGGTTAATTAACAAACATTGATGAGATTTCGGCGCGAATTTGCGTTCCTTTATCTAAATTTTCATAGAAACGCGAATTGCAACGTTTCGCTTGTTCAAACGATCTATTGGTTAATTTCAAATAGATCGAATTCGTTGAAAGGTGAAGCTCGTGCGATTTGTTGAATCGACTGTTTGAAATTCTTGAACTGAGTTTTCTAGTCGTGTTAGACGATCGTTTCATTTGATAAATCGAGTAAATAAATCTTTGTCGATTGTGGAATACGATGCTTCAGAATTTCGTACGTGTGAACAAAACAATTCGAGGTTAACTTTGTTATCGGTTTCGCGGGACACATTTTTTTTATAGTTCTCCTGAATTAGAATTCGTGAGAAAAGAGTGTGAGAATACTTTGTAGTTGATACAATTCATGAATTGATTCGTGTAACTATACGATTGGGACTAGTTTCGACTTGTGAACAATGTGCACTGCGGATAGATTCTCGACTGGCGTTTCGCGCGTCCGTAATTGACTGTGGTGTCGTGGTGTGCTCTCCTCTTTAAGGACATGATGGAACGACGAAGCTGCAGTAAACTGTGCCTACTGTTCGTCGTGTTACTCCTCGCCTCCGTTTTGAAAGGTGAATGACGTTCTTCTTCAGTTTCTTATTTGAGAAGCTTACTTCGTTGAAAGATTCATGTATTCAACGTGACATTCGAGGTTTTGAGAATTAGATGATTTGAAGGTCATAGAGAAGAAACATGATAAATTACACTTCTTGCTTTTTTAGAAAAGCAGTTTTTTTGTTAAAATTCAGCACGTCAGTCCCATATTACCGAACTGTTTTTTACTTTGTTTAGCAATTATCTTCGATAGAAGAAATGTGTTATTACCTATGTGAATATTTAAAAACTAAAATATCAGTTATCATTAGATTGCGAACCTTTATGCATTTATAATAAATTTAAAAGTATAGAGAACGCAGATGATGCATGAAAATGTATAAAATATTCAAAATAAAACGACCAGTGTGATTGTTAGCAAATGAAACGAATATATATAGATTCTATTTTTTTAGTTGCATTTATAGAAATATGAAATTGCACAGTCTAATAAATATGCACAGTCTAATTAGCACAATATTAGTTATGCTGTTTATTCTATCTAAAGCTTTAACCAACTTTTAAAAGGTACTACATGAAAAGTCATTTTGCTTTTCAACTCAGTTTTACTGAAATACCCACTTTTAATCAACAGGCGATATAAAAATTAGAAAATCAATGAATGTATACTTATTATGAGTGTCTCATCAATCTTCATTTGTAGTGATATGTAGCGAACACGTTTGGGATGAATAGGTTGAATAATTCTTATCAATTCTATTTATTGGCAGTGTATTTCATTTTTTATTTGTGATATTGGAAATGAAAAATATAAACAAAAATAATTTTATTTTAATCGAATTCGTTTCATTAACCCATTAACGATCAAGGTTATGTTAATGCAACGTTTCATTTGCAAATTTTTTCTATCAGTTTCTCTGTATTTGTATTACTTGATATTAAAATATTCTTTTTTAATTATAAACTAACTTTATATACATAATACACAACATGTACTTATCATGCTTGTCCTGTAATCTTCTATTAATATAATTATTTAACACAAAACAAAATATCAAAATCAAAATTATTGTAAAGTTAATGTCAAATAAAGATTAATCGTTGAACAATTTCTAGAATATCCAAGGTTTATTATTATTACGAAGTATACATAAAAGATACGTTTCATTTTTTCCGGGGATCGAATTTCACTGAGAGAGTATGAAGGACATCTGAATAGGAATGATATATTTTCTTAATGTAAATAGAAAAAGTTCCGAAGGCATATGGTACACGGCCACGATGATTGTACCTTTTACACAAAGTGATCGTGAAACGTGATGTTTACATTGGTACGACCATATACAAAAAGTGACGAGAAACGCAATAAGGAAGGGAATTCAAAACATATTTATCCAGGCTGTATTTGTATCGAGGGCACCACAATATAGCCTGAACTCTGTTGTCTTTTTGGATCTGCCTGAATACCAACGTCATTGTTTTCTCCGCTAATGAATAAGACCAGGAATTTGTTTCTTTTTTGTAGTTATTGTATATCGCGTTCAATTTCTGCTTTATTAGCTTGTGGAAATAATCAAAGCCATTTTCGCTCCGTCAACAATTTTTATTATTCGTCTGTTGAATTAATAATTATTAAAAAGTTAGATTAACAAGGTATTACGCAATTGAAATTATTATTATATTAATATTTTTTATCTTTCACCCCGCATGACCAAGAAATGGACTTGGTTCACGCAATCCTTGTTTTACAATTCTATCTTAACCTTTCTCTCCTCTCATTCTCATTCTCATTTTTCCTTATTTTCTATTTCTTAACTGTGTATACATACTTCTAATAATATTATTTATCGTTAGCGCCACAGATAGGGGAGGGGTAGCCTTAGAAGCACTAAGAAACACGTGAAAGATTTTAGATTAGAAACAGAAAATTTTATATTAATTTATTAATTGCGAAATATTTAAGTGCTTACAATCAATTTCTGGAATAAAAGTATTGGATTTCCAATCATCTTGTTATACTTATTTTGCTTATAGAATAACGCGAGGAATCAATTTATATAAAACAAGCTAATTTTTTTAAGCTATTTTTTTAAATCTGTTGCAATTCTTTTTTAATTTCTGCTAGAGTAGGGTAAGGATGAGATTATGATAACTCAATTAATTCCATAATACGTATAATCATGCGTGTAAAATTGGGATCACCGTGATTATTTCGACAACTTATTATAAGTTTATTTATAAAATTTGAATTGTTCAAAGGATATTAAATAATATTGCAATATTCATTTACCTAGTTCGCTATTGATTAAACTTATTTTCTACGACAACTTTGTAATCAGATTGTATTTAATACACGTTTAATATATTCTGGGAAATGTAACAATTATGAGGATTTAAGTAAATTATTAGGTCATCTGACATAAGGACTTGTAGCCTTTCTGATTGTGAGAACTGAATTTACAATGAACAATTCAATTACCATTCATAACAGTAACACTCTTCGCGCTAGAAGTTCCATGAATAGAGGATAAGAAAAGGTAGGTTATTGTAGGAAATAAAGAAAATTATTAATAGATATATTAATGATTATTGGATGAATTATTTTTCATTATTAATTCAAATAAATATAAGGCATTTTTGTTTGCTCAAAGCTATTGGCCACACTTTAGCCACGAAAGAAGTAACACTAGGTCAGTAATTTGTTAATAAGTAATTATTAACACAAATTACATAAATAATTCAATTTCTTCGTTGCTTTGGTATATCTCAATTTATTCCAATAACGAGACGCGCAACATCGCGACATACACAGAAATTTCCATCGTAAATGTTCCATTCAAACGTTTTTGCACTTGCGAAGAACAGAAAACCTGGTATTTTATCTCACAAACCGACAATATACCGTGGCAACATTTTTTGACTAAATCGAATCTACAAACCATGCATATCTAACGAATCCAAAGAGGTTCAGGGGAAAAAAGGTGAAGGAAAAAAGAGCAGAATATTTACGTCTCCTCGAAAATAAACACCAATACGTGGCACGAAACGCGAGTTCTCGCATTTCCCGGCTGCATGACCGTTTTTCACCCGTAGAAAAAAGTAAAAAGGAGAAAGGAGGAGGTGGAAGAAGAGGAAGGGGAAAGGCAAAGCTTGCGTCGAAATTCGAATGGAAAAACGTCGACAGGGGGTTCATTTCGCTCTGGCCATCGTTTCGAATCCCATTCCGAACTCGGATCTCATTCTGGACACGCGTGATCCGGATTAGAAACGTCCGATTCCTCTGTTTTAGATTACCCGGGTCGTTTTGTCGCATGCAAAAGTTGGAAATCGAAGATGAGCCAGCGAGATATCATGTAAATTTTCCCCCGTTTTCATATTTCGATAACCTCTTTTCCTTTCGTTTCTGGCGAATAATTTTAGAAGAAATTGGACGGCCATGGTGGTAGAAAAACTCTAGTTTCCTTTTTATTCTGTCTCTCCTTATTTTTCTCATATTTGCAAGGCAGAATATTTAGACAAATAGTTAAAGGGAAGCGCTTCGACGGAGTTTGAGAGAACAGGTGGTAGAAAAACTTTGGAAATTTTATTTTTCTTCCTTCCTATTCTTTTTCGTGTGTTTTTATAGTTGTACGGGTGAATATTTCAGCGAATAGTTAACAAGGAAAAATATTGTAATAGACGGAGTTTATGAAAGAAAAGACGGTAGAAAAATTTGAAAAATTTTAGTTATTTTTGCTTTTATCCTACTCGTGTTTTTCTGATATTTCAAACGGCAAATATCCAGACAAATAGTTAAAATTCAACAATATTGTATATAAATACAATTTGAGACAAAATCATTTCCCTATTCATAAACTTGCCATTGTACATTCCCACTTTGTACAGTCAGCTCTCCTTCAACTATCGTCCACGCAAATCCAACCTTCTTTATGCTAATCTGAAGTACCTGTACATCAATATGAAGTTGATTTCTCACACACGATATGTATCATGCACAGGTAAGAGGAGAAGCGGGAAGATTTGCATACATCGATGGTTGTTCCTTTATAGTGGCACGTGTAACGGAAAATATCAAGAGTGGCCACTTTAGACTTACATTGCGCTTTATAAACATTCAACAAGTGGCAACGGGTCCATCGACTTGTGGAACTTCTCAGTTCGCCGAGTGTTCCTTTTAAAATCGATCGAACTGCATAAGTATTTCTCCGCGGGACGAACTTTCGCTGTTTAGCTTGCCACCATTAAATGGGATTCTTTCCAAGTACTACTGGCTCGCACCACCGTGAAATCGATGGCGAATTCAGCATCGTGCCAACGGAATACACCCCTGAATTTTGTTGGATGTTTTACCACCACCAACTTCTCATGTTAATCCACGATGTTGGACTTTTAAGACGGTTGGGAGGACTCGTTGAACGAGATTTAATTCGGTACAAGCATTACGATGTATTTAGTTGCTTGTTTCCGTTTTATTTGAGGTGAAAGTATAGGATGACACACAGTGGCTAAATTAGTGCAGCCACGTGAACAAAGTAAAGATATCGGCACTCTAGAGATCATTTAAAATCTATTTCCATACGTGTTGTAAGTCTAATGTATCGGATTGGCAACTAAGTGCTTGCGTATTTTAAATAAGAAGGAAAATTCAATATTTTTGCTTAGAAATATAACTTTATTCAGTTAGGTGTTGTCCGTTTTTGTCCATCACCTTTTGCCATCTTTCAGCCAGTGCCATAATTCCATGTTCATAGAACTTCTGATTTTTGTCAGCAAAAAGCTGAATTAAATGTGAGTTTACATCATCAATGTCATTAAAAATTTTACCGTTTAAGGAGTTCTGCATGGAACGAAATAAATGGTAATCCGAAGGCGCAAGGTCAGGGCTATATGGTGAATGTGACAACACATTCCAATCTAGTTCCAATAATTTTTGGCGAGTGATCAAAGATGTGTGGAGCTTTGCATTATCATGCTGGGAAACAACACCCTTACGATTTATTAATTCAGGCCGCTTTTCTTGAACTGCATCGCTCAGTTTGAATCGTACGTATGACACGTTTGTATCGATCGTTTGGTTTCTTGGTAAAAGTTCAAAGTACAGAATTGCTTTATAATCCCACTAAACTGACAGCATAATCTTTTTTCGGTGAATCTCAGCTTTTGATGTCGTCTGGGCTGGTTCATCTTGCATTATCCACGATCTTTTTCGATTAACATTGTTATAAACTATCCACTGTACGTCGTCAGAAATCAGTCGTTTCAGAAATGGGTCAATTTAGTTGCGTTTCATCAAATGCGTTGCATCAACTGAATTTCCTTAAGCTGATAAGGGAGCCATAAATCGAGTTTCTTCACATAGCCAAGCTGTTTTAATTTTTTTTAATGCATGTATGCGATACATTGTGTTATGACGATTTGAATCAATAATGGCCTTGACATGGGTCTTATCAACTTCAACTGGACGACCAGATCCCTGAGCATTTTTCAGTGAAAAATCACCAGAACGAAATTTGGCAAACCAATTTTGACACTGCCTTTCTTTCAAGACTTCACTCCCATATACGGCACATAACTTGTGTGCTTGCGATGCGTTCTTGCCTTTTCGGAAATAACACAATAAAATATGTCTGAAATACGCGTCTTGTTCTTCCATTTTTAAATTGAGATAAAAACAAAATTAAATAACTAATCGATAGAATTTTTTACTAAATTAAAGGTGGAAGTTCAAACAACAAAAAACAATATAGATTAGGTGCTTTGAACACGTTGACAAAACAAAAGAATGTGCTAAGGTCACCTATTGACAAAATCCGCAATCACCTAGTTGCCAACCCAATAATTTCGTTAAGTACAGTTTGATTATTGTTTTATGTTTACACATATATTTCCATGTATTCGTATATGTACCTTTTTGTATTCTCGCTAAGTTTTCTAATTATATTTGGATGCTGATATTAGCATAACGATGAGGGATCACGAGAAGAAGATTGAAAGTACTAATGGCGTTAGGTTGCGAGTATATCATAAATATAAGGCAGTTAGAGAGAAATTAATCTTAAGGTTAGCCCGATATACAAAGTGCGACATGACTGTGGTGTGGGGGGACGAATGAGTGGATTTTTCTTAAACCAAGTCCATTTTATGGCCCGCTGGGGGCTAAAATTGCAACATATTATCACGTTGACTGCCGCGCGCGTTTTCAATAAAATCTCCTTCAGGTCACGAGTGCCGCTGTACCAAACGTACTCTACTAGGTACTCTTACCAATATTTTAGATAATTTAAAATCTCTGCCCTCATTCGTTAGAATGTCGAAAAGAAAAATGGAACGCTTATTTCTTAGTGAGTCAGATAGCAGTGAAAAAGAAAGCTTTTACGAGGCTTACAGAAATTCGGATAGCAGCGATGAGGAAGAAATCAGATTTCCTAGAAATAGAAATATAAATAGAATTACATCGTCTGATTTTGATTCGGATATTGATAAGTGCAATCGTAGTGATACTCAATGTAATGAAGATACTGTTGACGAGATTTTACAAGAATTGGTCATTAAGGAAGGAAGAAGAACTGATGATACCGTGGATAGTACAATTTAATTTGGTGAATGGAATGAATTTAGTGGTCGGCAGAAGTCAGTTCCTTGTCCCGAGACAGACGGCATCATTAGGCGATTACCTGGCGATGTCAATCCATATGATGTGTTTCAGCTGTTCGTTGATAACGAAATAATAAACTTACTTGTATCAGAAAATTGCAACAAGGAAAGATGTAAATATTAGAAGATTTAGAGAATTATTAGCTACAAAAGTATTAAGCTTGTCTGAAAATAGAAAAAATCCTTGTCTTCGACGGAATCAGCATAATGTCGCCGCTCGGAAAAATGATTCCGAAAGAAGCATTAGACGCGCATGTAAACTACGTTATGCAGATAAAAGACGTCGACCGGACCGATCAAAGACACCGGAGAATTTAAAGAAAACAACAACTTATTGTCCAAATTATCCCGACCAAACTCAGCTTTGTATAGAATGCTTTAAAGTTTTACATTCTAAGTAATTTTTTAAATAAACCATTTTCGTATTACTTTTATAACAATTCAATAGTTTTATTATTTTCCAAGTATTACTTACTTATTTATTACTTACTTTTATATCTTTTCAAATACCTACGACGATTCTTCGCAAGTAGTCAAATAAGCGTCACCCGAATACGGGTGACGCGGTCCTGCTAGAAACCTTGCTGTCACCCGAATATGGGTGACGTCGCAGTCAACGTATTGTTATTATTATTATTTTGATTATTAAGGTTAAATGATATTCACCCATAAACTCGATATAAATTGCTCTAACAAAATATTGATCAAAAGATTGATTTTTTAAGCAAATATTTAGTCCAATATCGATCAAATATTAGGACGTTTATAGATTTTCGTTACTATGTCTGTATGACTTGTCAAAGTTTAAAATATATGTATAGATTAAAAATAAAATAATATTGATGGAAACGTCGTTTAATAAATCCGTACTATTCATCTATTGTAGATCGTTCAGTTTGGACGTTGTGTGACAGTTTGTTTATTAATTGTTTTAGAAATATTGATGATGGAATATTTATGATGCATACAGTTGAAAATTAATAGGGAAAATAGGTATAAGATGACGATGAGCTTGTTCAGATGATTTAGTTAAATATAACGATGATTGATGTGATACTGATACTCCAAATCGTATGGAGCAAGCGGCGATTTATTGATGCATGAATTTACATGTAGCTCGCGATTTTACTCGGTTTCTGATTCTAAATTCATTACGTATTACACATTCTGATATTTAAATTCATTACATATCACGGATTCCGATCCTAAACTCATCACATATCCCGGATTCTCATTCTAAATTCATTACGTGTTACAGATTCTGTTTCTAAATTCATCACGAATTAAAATTGTAATCTAAAAATTGTCGAAAAATACTCGGGAATTTCACGTCCATCGACAATTATAAAATTACAAAAATATTCAAATACAAATAATTACAAAAATTATAAAATTACAATTATAAAAAAAATGTCAAAGACTGCTGTCTACCAGGTTATTATTTACAACTTACATGCCTATATTATTAGGTTGTCCGAAAAGTGTCTTTCCTTTACAGACACAATTTTTACAACGATGCATCTTTATACAAACATGAAACCTAATCTGTCGAACGTTGTAATTTTTATCTTGATAGAAAAAAAGAAATCATACGTAATTCGATAAAATAATATAAAACGAAAAATGTCGTGCATCCATTATTTCCTTATGAAATGAAGGAAACTTTTCGGACGACCTAATATTATGATAGGTACTAATATGTATCAATACTTCAACTAATAAATGAATTAGTCGATTGATGTACGAACCTCGCTCACAAGAATATTTTCCCGATCCTTTCACCTATGTATTTTGATTGTGAATTCGTCACACGGTACATTACGATACAAAATTTGTCCAAATATGTCGTGGAATCTGACGCCCACCAGCAATGATAAAGCTCGTGCCTCCTTCAAACGAGCTTAAACACGAATGAAGGGACATTTTCAACGAGCCATGCGAAAATAGCCCGTAAAGCAGCAATAAAATGTGAATTTTCTGCTCGCTGAAACGTTCGAATGCCCGAAACCCGGGCTTTACCCGTTTTAAACGGGGTAGAGGGGGCTTCATAAAAATTTGAATGCAATTCACTCGCGGGTACCTCGCGTGTGTCGCCCAATTTTCCCAGCTTTTTTCATGAAAATGTCTCTTCCTCCCCCTATTATACACAAAGATAGAAAGACATAGAGAGGGAAGAATGCAGAGAAGAGAATGAGACACGGAGAGATGGATCGATTCGAGCGTTTATATTTATTACCAGTTTGTCGTTTCGCTATTCTAATTTCAATTGCAACCCGACACCAGGCTGCCTGTAATTACGAACGTTTAAAAGCTTCGGCGACGTGTACTTTAGTTTGTAAACAATTTCAAACGCACCCAAGCCCCCGTAAGCCGAATTAATGGTCTCACTTTTAATTACCACTCCGCGTGCGTCCGGACGCCATTCGCCACTCCCTTTTTTTCGTCGTTTAATTTAATTGTTTGTAACGATTACTCGCCATGCTTTTTTAGTTCAATTGCAGCTGGTAAGTTCGTACGTCTTCTCGTCTTTCTATCCCCATCCCCAACAGTGCAAGCAAGTTCTCGCGAAATTGAACGAATTTTTTTCCAGCCAGCTGGATGCGCGACGCTTTTTTCGCACAGGCTTTTCCAGGCAGTTGCTGTTGCTGGTTTATGGGATGGTTTGAAAAAGATCGACGCGTTACGTTTCTGGGGCTTTTAATTTGGCGATCGAGAAAGCTTGGAAGAAATTTTATGGCGAAGGCTGGAGAACTTTTCGAATTTACGCCAAGGGTTGCTGAAGACCAACGGTGTCTATGTTTCGTATTTTTCATGTAGAAGTTGGATATTAAGAGATTTAAGGGTTTTCAAGTTATGGAATTTTAGTAGGTTCGAGCAAAATAAATTAGTGGCATATAATATCGGGAAAAAATAATAAAGAAATCCAGCAATAAGTGACGTCACTAAATTCATACTATACACATGTGCATGCACAATTCATATTATATACAAGCTATAATACCATTTTTCAATGATCGAGCTCATCATCCCCGGTTAACAGAATCATCATAATAATAAAAACATATATATATATATCCACATATACACATATACATATATATATATATATATATATATATATATATATATATATATATATATGTATATGTGTATATATGTATATGTGGATAATACAACGACACCCAAACACTCACACTGCTTTCTATCTTTACCCCAGATCGAAGCAAAGTTAAGATATACTTTATGTGGACCTGATTAAAGTTTAGTGCCCTTTAGTACACTAACCCTTTCCTCCAGTGTATGCATATCTGTCATGAATAAAATATCAATCTTAGAAATTCAATACCCGTGCAGGACACCATTAGCTTTGCACGACTCGCTCTATATAACTTACAATGCCCAGTCTCCAACTTTAATACATACTTTCTACAGGAAGTCAGTTTCTGAAAAGTTTGAGCCAACGTCGTTCCACGATGTAGAACGATTTATCAGTGCCTGGAGCGGCCCTATGGGGTTGCATAAAGACTCGAGGTTCACCGAGCCGATCCGTCACTGCGAATAATCGTCAGAACGAGGTTGATTTTATTGGCAATGAGCCTCGGTTATCGATCGTTCGAATGATAACGCACATCCGTAAATAATAGCGAGTCGATCGAACGAGAGTTATCGATTGACTGTTATTGTTATTGAAACGCGTATCAGTTGGTCCAGTTGAAAAACGTCTCACAGTTAAATTACTCATCTTGGCGCGCCGGTAAAATAAATATGGCAGTGAGCGTGTAACTACCTGCCTTACGTCGAGCGAACCATCGACGTTTACAGACGCGTTCCGCCGTATTTACGGCCGCAAAAAGCGCGGTTCCGTTCGCCGTTGCGTCTTCCTTGGGCGACGAGCCGCACAGCTTCCCGTTCAGTTTTACTCGAGCAACAGCGCCAGGGTAACGAAAGTTGGTGTAGGAGTTTTTATTGCTCGGTTATGTCCGCGGACGTCGGAGAAAATCTTTCAGGGTTTATCTCTGCGTGCACGAAGATGTGGAAATGGAAAATAAAGGTTTAAAGGCTGATGAAGATTTGTGTTGCGGCGAAAGAAAACGGTGAATCGGTGGATTAAGTTTAGTCAGCAGGCTCAAGGAATTCGTATTCCAAGGATGTTAGAGATATGTATCTGCTGAATAGGAGAAAACGTGATTAAATTAGATTTTGTTATCGATAGACTTCGGATTTTTATTTTTATTTTTCAGTTTATATCTTTGTGGGCGCAACTGGAGAAATAGAACTTAAAGAGAGATTCGTCCTATCTATTAAAAGATACGAGTATTTCTAATTTAAATATTTCATATGCTTTTCCATATTATTTTGTATACTTTTACATCTTTAGATTTTGCACAAATACATAAAAATCCGTAGTAATTATTACGGATGTGTTAACGAGTGAAGAGAATGATTTTACTTTTGTGGGGCGGATGGGATGGATACTGCGCGGTTCGAAGTTTCCATTTGTCGGTTGCTCCCCAACCGGTACGCACACCCACGTAGCTCGAGAATGATTTTATCTTAAAAGGATATGAGGGAGTTGCTAGATTTGTTAACGAACTTGTCGTAGAATACAGGGAATTGTTAGAGTAATTTGTATAGAAATATTGTATCAGATAAACAGTTTACGCTAAATAAAAAATTTGGAAGTTTTTAATTTCAAAGTATGTAAGTAATGATGTAAAAATTTATCAATTTAGAAGCTTAAAAAATTCCATAAGAATAACTTGTTGATAACAATTTATATTTTTGTTGAAACGGTTAACAACTACAATTCTACGAGCTAGTAACGCCGTCAGCCATGCCTTCCTTCGAGATTAGTGATAAACTACACCGGCAGCGATATTTTATCGACGATGCTTCGAATTTATTTCGCTCGGCGTGCTACGGGGCGGTTCTTTCGCGTGATTCTTACCACTGAGAGGCATAAGAAAAAGGAAGCGAAGGAGAATATAGACTTGGACAGAACGGGCGAGGAAAACCCAAGGAGAATGAAACTTAAAGGAACTGCTCGAGATTTTGCGAAATTTATGACCAAGTATAATGGCCAACGCTGAATTTTCTTTCTCAAAAGCTGCCGCGTAATTCTGTCAACCAATCCGGCACATTTGTACGCTTTCCTGCTTAAGAAACTACCGTGGCAGGCTCTTTTTAAGAGCAGCTTGCTACTATTAAAGTTTTCTTGGAAAGTTTGTGAGATTTCATTTATATAAAAGTGTGTACCCTGGACAGAAGTATATTGTTATTTGTCCATTAAAGTTGGTAATTTCAATAGTTGCAATATTAAAAATTGTTTTCAGTATTTGAAGAGAAATTTTAGCCTACAGTTGAGACAAGAAAAATGTATTTATTTACGCATATATCCTATTTTCGTCTTTTTCAACCACAATCGTATCTCTATCTTAGAATAGCTTTGAAAGCTGAAGTAAATTATTTTAACGTTTATAACTATTCCTACCGTATTTCCCAGATAAATAAATGGAATCTACACGTTTTCTTTTTCAAAAAATGCTCGTTTACTTTTTCTGAAATTTACATCATTTGTCACTTCAAGCCGTCAATTATGTTATAAATTTGCATCGAAAGATGCTTGACGATGTCTGAACCGTAATAAAATTGATATTCGATCGGGACTATTAATTTTATTTTGTTCACGATAGTAAAAAGCTCGGTTATTCTATGCCACGATATCCAAGATCTGCGAATACGAAACGCTCCGATTCTACTTGATCGTAATTTTTAAATTTCGTGGGTATAACAGCATAACAGAAACTTTGTTAATTTTACTTTGTACATGACGGTGAAAAGCTCAATTATTCTATATCACGATCTGTAAAATCTGCAAATACAAAAAGGCTGCGATTCCAATTCGATCGCGATTTTTAAATTCCATCCGCAGGTTCGGTCGTAAAGCTTCAATAACAGAGGCCATTCGTCGCGCGATAAACGTTGCAAATCCTGGTGTAACGCCGGTAGTTTCGAATGCACGATTCATCACCTCGTCGATCACCGGAACGATAGAGTGGAAGCGCATCTCATCATACGGAAATATTTATACACCGACTGCGGTGAATACGATCGATGTAGGTACGCACGATGACAAAGTTTGAAGGAACTTGTCTGAATTATACATGTTGGAGCTGCATGCTTCCTGTTTTTCTCTATTTTCCCTTGCGTTCCTCGCGCAACATCGCTCGAAACTATGTGTAACCTTTCGTTTGTACAAATCGATGAGGGATACTTGGATGTAGCATTCGCCAACGTGTTTCGAGTTCCCGAGTCTTTCCGCTGTTCCTCTTTCAACGAGACGACACAGCTGTTTGCGTGCCATTTTCGTGAACGCGTTGATACTGTTGATTCGATGATGCTCGTAAACTTTTCTGATACCGGAACTCGGCAATCCTTTCGTTTCTTCGTAGATATTTTAGTCTTTTTACCGTGTGAAATATAGAAGTTGTTTGGGTGTTAGGAAGTTTAATTTAAGAACAGTTGACAATATTTATCTTACTAACATGTTATATTTGTTACTTTGCGTATCATTTGCTCGGCGATATTTATCCACTTTCTTTTAGCCACTTTTTAGCCACTTTCTACGGATCTTTTTACGCGTAGTTTTTCGTCTTTTTTTATGCAGACTTGTATACGTGAGAGAGTTTAACGCTACTTATTTACATATTATTATTAATTTACATATTATCAGATAATAAATATAGATATATTTATTTGCAAACAATTTTATGATTAAAATTTGATTGTAATATTTATAACGAATTTTGAGGAGTACAAAGTAGATGAAATTGGCAAATTTTTATTTGAAATCTAATTTGGAGCACGAATTTTCAATGGGATATATACTGTAGGGAAATTAGCTTTATTCGTAACTTTTTCTGTTTATTTAATAAGATACACAAAGAATTGGATAAAGCATTACAGCTCAAAATGACGTCAATATCTGCTGTTTGAATAATACTGTTTTTCATCTAATGGCCCATAAAAATTTAACTTTAAGAATTCTGTATGCATAACATTCACGATCGTCTATAGACTACACTTTGACGTCAGCTATGTCTCAATAACCGCCGTTTATTTCCTCATTCGTTACATTTTACGATCGCAGACAACAAAGATGCATAACAGAAATACTCTGCGCTCTGAGCTAACAAGTCAAAACCTAGCGCAATTTCGTGTCTTCCATATAACTACTAATTCATATACTATAAATAGATCAGTGCCTCTCAACCCCATCATATCGCTAAATTTCTCTATGATAATTCTGTCGTGAAGCCATTTTTACAAAAATCTCATATTAAAATTTTCAATCTCATGTAGCAAAAGCAGAAAAAAAGTATTTCTGCACATCCCTCCTCCTCCATACAGTCTATTCAAAACACTGAATTATACTAAAAAAATCTGAACAAGATTTATTTATTGGCAAGATTATTTTGCCAAAAAGCAAAATCTTTTAACATCCCACACATTCATTACGCTCAATACACCAAATCTATACTGAACCTTACTAATTTATACCAACGATTTATATCAAATATAAAAACTTGCAGCAAATTTTATACCAGAAGATTGATGTTCTGTCTTATCAAAACTCATAAACACTCTTTTCCAACACATTTTAAAAGAAAATTCTTCCCCAAATTACTCCTCTCATTTTCTTTCAACGTACAGCCTAAGCTAACCACTCGATTCACGCTAAACCTTATCACAAAAGTCGTGAATACTTCCAGCCAATTACCTCGAAGATAAAAATAATCGAATAATCCGAAAGATTTACCGACGGCAACGTCATCTTTCACTTTGCGTTTCGCATGATTTATTCGCGGTCCCTGTAGACGGAATAAGAGGGAAAAATGGTGAGTTAGAGTCGCATCCAGGCCACGCAGAGGGTGACTGGGGGTGGGTTAGAGAAGCAGGCGGCGGGGTTGAAAGCGTACGAGTCCGAACAAAGTCAATGGCCGGCGAGCAAGGGCGTATAAATCTGAAACTTAAATTTAGATCGGCTCTGAAACGATGCTTTTCCCTTCCACACATCGTTCTATCAGTTTGTTGGCCAGTGCTGCCGCCCTATCCGTCGATGTTCGAACCGGAAAACGCGTTTTCACGAAGGCGGTTCTTTATGACGGTCATCGTGCGTCGACCGCACTCTCCTTGGCCAGGGTCATGGTCTTTCGTACTGGTTCAGGATTATGCTTTACGACGCTGTTACTGCACCAGGAATTTTACCAAGCCTTGTTCTTTATACATATTGTGCGCTGTATCTCGTTTCATTTATATCTTCTCGCTATTTTTAGATGTTCGTCGGAAGTAAGAATTACGCACGTAATTCGAGTGAAAGGTTTTTTGGTAGGACGAGTAATGGTATCTTGTTCGAGAATTTGTTTTTACGAAAGTGATTTTTATTTGAGAATTTTCGTGTAATTTAATGGTCGATATTGTTGATGGCAATTGTTATTCGTATTTAGTAAGAACGGAAAGCATTTTTCAATTCAAGGGGAAACGAAAGCTTGTTCGAGAATTCGTTTCTAAAAGAATGACTTTCATTTGAGGAGTTTTATGTAATTCGATGGTATATTTGATCGCGCGAGAATTTGTTTTTTCTATTTTTATGCATTCCTGGTAAGTGAGAAGTAAACTTGGAAATTGTAAGCTATGCTTCCTAAAATTATCGGTATCGGATGTCTTGAAACTACAAAGTACAAATAAACGTAACCACGTGCTTAATAAATTTCTCGGTTTTCTTCGGAAATACGTTAATCGAACTTGTAAAAAAGTATTTCTATTTTTTTCTTCAAAATTTGAATGAAGAAGCTGAAATACAAACCGATACTTACTGACAATATCGAGCCAGTTCGATACAGCAGCAAGTTGGGAGAAAATTAAGTCCCCAACAAGGCTGTTCTTTCTTTTTTTATTTAACTTGGTGTTTTGTTTCCTGTAATATCATAGCCGATATTAAGAGAAGTTTTACAAGCCTGGTCTCGAGTATCACTTTGATCCACTGCTGCTGATACACTTTAGTCTGGCCGAAGTTTCATAATTAGAAAGTTTATCGCGGCAGGAAAACTGCTAGGAAAAGTACGCGCGTCTGGCGTCAGCATTTCCTTATCGACAACTTTAATGACGTTTTGTGATTATTAATTCGGGCAAAAGCACCCTGCTTTCTCCTGATATCTGTATTTGATCGGAACACGTGAGCTTTTCAGCGTTCGAAATGCTCGATCCATGGGCAAAGTTCCTGTTCGTTCTGTAGTTTGACTGCAATGGAAAGCGAGTTTACGCGAACGAAAAGCTGTTGATCGTTTAATTAAATTCTGCGAGCTTTTCACTTTATAATCGTTGAAATCTGATGGTGTTTCAGCAGTGAAAGGAAAGGGATAGAACGAGCAGAAATCTTATGTACATACCGCTTCTTGAATAGAAGTTGTACATTACAGTCGGCAAAATTGAATTGCTTGGGAGTTTTCAGCTTTAATTTTGGTTAAATTACTGACATTTATTCTTATTCGTAGTATGTTTTACTTTATGTTTTATTCATTTTATATTCTCAGCAAGAATCTGTTTGTATGTATAGGTAAGTATGCATACTTAACTTTTAAATTACTGTATTATATTAGGTTGTCCAAAAAGTTTCTTTCGTTTTATAAGGAAATACAGACAATGTTTTTTCTTTTATATTAGTTTATTGAATTGTGCACGAATATAATAATAGAAATGAACGAAATGGATCATATCTAATTGAATAAAATAATATAAAACAGAAATTGTTGTTCATCTATTATCACCTTATGAAACGAAAGAAACTTTTCGGACAACTCAATACATTTTTTCGAATATATTCGTATTACCGAGATATATATCGATGTGAGGGGCAAAGTATCGAAGGTATCGACCAAGTATGAGATATATTTTTAACGTGATTTATGTTATATTTCGCATAGAAAATTCATTCAACGAATTGTAACTAAAGGAAATATATTAAAAAGCAGGGACAAATTTTTACGTATCTTTATAGGAAATTTATTTACATTTGATTAATTGCAGCTAGATCCAAAATAAAGAATTTTAGAAATATTTGAGAAGAAAGAAAGCAACAAAATTATATCGCGTTTATGTTTAACATTTTTCTTAAATGAATAAAACTTGGAACAATAATACGCACGACAAGGAGAAGAAAGTAAAGAATTCGAATTGGCAACGAGCTTGCCCCTCTCTTCTTTTTAAATTCTCTAGTCAACAGGTTAGTAAAAGAACAGTAAGGGTCGGCATCTTACAAATTTAACTCTCAGCCTGCCGCTCGAACGAAACGAATACAGTCCACCGCATGTTACTGTTATTTCTGGCGACAGTTTTTAACTAGTGCAATCTGCGAATAAAGCGTTGCCTGCTCGTCGAGCACCAGTTAACATCTGCGAGTCGTTTTCCATCGTTATTTTCACCGGGGTTCGTCGAATCCTCCCTTTTTATTCTTTCTTCATGTGCTACCAACTCCCTGTAGAACTCTCTTTTAATTATCTCGCCTCTTAAAACATGAAACTTTAGCGTCTATATAAATTTTACGATCCATATGACACGATGTAACGTTCTACAGCAACTTATACATTTGCCAGATCTGCAACTAAAATTTATTTCCTCTTTGTTTGTTGCATACACGTAGATTGTGCGTGTTTATGCAAATTCGTATTTTCGTGTTTGATATTGTCTCATTTTTTCATTATTATATCGAAGGCTAATAATATCTCGTAATAAACAATACATTTGATTATTCTGTAAAAAGTTGAAGCACGAATTTAAATTCACTTTATAATTATGTTGCTTCGTCTTTTAAAACTCGTTTCTTCACAAATTTTACGACCTATGAACATGACGTACGTAATACTCCAAAACAGTCTGCGCGTTTTCCGAGTCCAACATTTACGTCTGCTTTCAGGTTATATGATAATTTTTACGTTTACGCAAATATTCCACATAAATTAATTCGTTTTAACGAGTTCAGCGAGTTACCTTTAATTAAAAGAGCTTTTACGATTACGCAATTACTTAATTATTAATAAATATAATTGCACGATTGTTAATAAAGCCAAGTAAATTTTTATGAGATTGGTTCTATTCCTCATAAATATAATACAATTAGTTTCTAAGAGGCATGAAAGAAAAGAAGTAACTGAAAATAACTGAAGGTTACATTGAAAAATTTGGCATTCTGAGCGACGAGTTAATTCACCTTCTTTGGTTAACAGGTCCAAAACTTCAAATACTGCGCAACATAATTTCTTCTAAATTATATAGTTGTTCCTTTTAATATTAAAATTTGAAATTTGAATAGAAGTGTTTCTGTTATATTTTTACTACGAAGCAGACAGCGGGAATATGTACAGGAATAACGATGTTTCAAGTGAAATTTTTGCTACCGAGAAATTTAATTACCGTTGTATTTATTGAACTGTAGGAAACACACGCGTGCCGCGCAGCCGTCTGTGAAAGTAATTAATATGAACGAAGGTAGAGAGGCGATTCTCGTTTGCTTTTTCTACGTCCAAAAATCAAGTTCCACAGAGAGTTCTGCGTTTGATGTTGATTCCGTTCGAGACCGATCGGATTACCCTCGGTTTATACTTTGACTGACAGCTCGACCAGCTTGTAGTTTGTTCACGATAAATGAATTTTTTGAAAGCACGAACAGTAGAGTCGTCGGTATTTGTTTAATCCAGAGGCATTTTCCCTATTATGTATCTCCCTAAAGAATTAATGAATTTCACGAACTTTGTTCGATGCTGTTTCCGATGTACCCGAAGCATCAAAGTCATAACTTATATCTTGCTTGAGTTGAGGGCAGCTACGAATTCTCAAACGCCAAAAATCTTAGAAATAATTGAAGATCTATCGACTCTATATATGTTAGCAATTTTTCCAAATTTTCTTTAATTATAGTAAATATAACTTTGCCTTTCAACACGGTAAATTTACTAATAGCAAGCGATCGATACAGTTTATCACTACAATACTTTGCCTCTAATAGTATTTTTGAAAAAATGTTCTATATTCTGTAAAATCTTGGTTCGTCCATTCATTGCAAGTTTTTCATTTACGAGCTTGGCCATTGTGTGCATCTGTCATTATTTATTACATATATATATGTAAATTCTATAAAATTGAAACTACCCGCCAACCGACATTTTCATTTTTGCTTTGTTTTACCGACAGCCATTTTACTGAATAGATGAGATGACGCGAGAAGATCGGTAATTTAGGACATAGAAAATCGATTCTCGATTATATATACAGAGTGTTTGATAACTGGTGGTACAAGCGGAAAAGAAGTCGAAAATATAGAATAAACATTTTTCGTTTGAGGCTTTGTTTTCGAGAAAATCGACTTTGAATTTTCGCTCGGTACGCGTGCGGTACGTTATAACGGATCTCACTGTAAATCGTTGTCTTGATAGAAAAATTAAAAAAAAAAATTTTTTTAAATATTTTATTCTATATTTTCGCGTATTTCGCGTATATCACCCCCTTTCCGCTTGTACCACCAGTTACCAACCACCCTGTATATGTAATAACGTAAATCCTTAGGGTAAATAAGACGATCGATTCTGGAAAATCGAGTTTATTTTGGGAATAAATTAAATTATATACAATAGTAATTGGTAACAAATCTACTACAAATTTTGCCTGGAAAATCGAGAATCGATTTTCTAAGTCCTAAATTTCCGTTCTTCTCTCGTCATCTCATCTGTTCAGTAAAATGGCTGCCGGTAAAACAAAGCAAAAATGAAAATGTCGGTTGGCGGGTAGTTTGAATTTCATAGAATTTACATATTCATTATTTATATTAGGTTCAGATAGGACGGTTAAGTTTTAACTCAGAAACAAATATACAGTTACAAAAATAGATAATACGTAAATATATTGATTTTCGGCGACCTGGATATTGCGAAGCTTCTGACCGGTTTTCATTTTGGGCTAAGTTTTTCACTCAGTTCTCTTGTCGTCTTATCAGAAGGTTCATCGCTCTGCTCACTCCGTGGCCAGGCCCTTTTAGAAAATTCTTATCACTTTGCACGTGTCACGGGACACCGTGAGCCCGTGACTTCGACTCATCGGCTCCGTGCATGCTATCCTCGGCGGTGGACAACAACAGAGAGCGTCGGGTTACTTCTCGGCAATTCGAATCTATAACATCCGCGATTCGTGGAAACGTGCTCGTAACACCATTCAAAAGCACTATTGAGGCTAAACCCTGATGACACACCCATTTATGGTGTCGACTATCAGCAGTACAATATTCTTGGAAATGGATCGACATCACACGATGCGTCGACCTTGACGCATGCATATTCTCTACGTCCCTGACATATCCATCGTGTTTGAGCTTTGAACAACTTCGGGTATTTTACATTTTTATGATAATCTATGTTCTTCTAAGAAATATACCGCTTAATATAGTTTATGTAAAATAAAATTTTAATTTATACTTTTTTATTTCGTATGTCTTGTATTCAAAACAGAGAAACTGTAAATCAGTAAAATTATTTCCTATATTTTTGCAGAAATAAGTTTCTCTCCCATTTCTTGAAAAACAAAAGGTCATCCATTACTTTCTCAAAATGTTCGTCTTCGCTCGTGCTACAACCGTATTATAAAAATTTCGATACCTCAAAAGTGATCAACCGTTGGGAACCTCGTGAAACTTGATCAAAGAACGCGTCTTATCGGCCACGAATTTTTAACGTCCGATCGAGTCGCGACACGTAGACGGTGAAACGTCGATTCCGCGCGAGCAGCTTCTCGCTTCTCTCCTGTATAACTTGCTGATTTTATCAGCGATGCGTGTCACAAAGTCCTGGCTTCGGTTCGTTGCGTGCACACTTACACACGTACACTCGATCAACCGTGTACACGCGCGCGCCCCGCTACCATCTGCTATATGCCAGCGGAGCATTTCGTGATTTAATTAATTAGCGCAAATTAATCCCAATTAGCGAATCTTGCCTGACGACTGCGAGGTGAGTGGCTCCTCTCTCTTCGTTATGCACGAACGGTGTGCAGCTGCTTTCACACCGGGGCACCTACGTGACACAATGTGTCTTTGGCCATGCTGAATTTATTCACGGTCCCTTATGGTTCGAAAGGCCAAGGTAGAGAGAAAGGAAGATGTTTCCCGCGAAAATGACGTTTGCTGGAAAATTTGCTCGTTCGATGTTATAATGCATTTAGGAATTTTTTGCAATTTTAGGAATTTTAGGAGTTTCTGTCGATACGATTTGTAGAGGATTGTTGGTCACTGTAGAGGATGGTTGGTTTGTTCGAATAACGAGATAACTCGCTGTTGAAAACCGTCTAGTATATATAGTATATATAGTATAGTAAGTATATTTAAAATGATAAATAAATTAATGCAGACAATAATCGCTCGTACTAACAGATTCGCTAAAGACAGCGTGCAAATCGCTAATAAGGTCGCTGATAACTCGTTGATAACTGGTAGATACTGTCTTTAGCGAATCTGTTAGAACGAGCGATTATTATCTGTATTAATTTATTTATCATTTCAAATATACATGACGGTTTTCAACAGTGAATTATCTCCTTATTCGAACAAACCAACCATCCTCTACAGTGACCAACAATCCTCTACAAATTCATAGGACGTTGCAGTCTTTAAAACTACTTGTCAATAAGTGGTGGAACTTTCTTATAGAAATTGCGTGTTATTGAGGATGTCAGTGATTTTTTGTAAAGTATACGAATAAAAGCTTGCGTTTACTTCTTGCATTATACAAATATATTTATTAGCGAGTTGAAAGCATATTGACTCCCCCGTTTCGTATCATTTTTATATTGTTCTTTGAAAGACCCTCTATTATTTCTGATAGCTTAGAATAGCATTCGTCAGATACATTCTTTAGTTATTACGATGCACTTCAGGTATCATTTTGAATTAATGGGACAAATCATAGTGTCTTTTGGGTTGTGAATTTAATAAAGAACTAATAAATCGAAATGTTGTTTCCTTATTGTATATTAAAATTGTTGTTTGTGCTCATAAGTCACAATACTTAACACATTGTTGACCGGTCACGAGTTAACTCGTGTTTTCATGGCCAAACGTTGTCGACCAGCCACGAGTAAACTCGTGATACTAAAAAATTAGTATTTTTTGTGATAAACTGCACCTTGTTCAATGCATATAAAATGTACTGTACCTATCTGCCAGAAGATAAAACAAGATACAAAAAATTTCTACTGGAAGTAACTAGAGAATGGATAACTGTGGATTCCAAAGAATGCAGCATTGCACCTGACACTTCTCGAATTTCTAAAATAGCTCCTTATAATAATGCACCCTTCAGGCTTTCCGGGCATCTAAGAGACCACGTCTTAGAGAAAATAGTCACTGGCAGAAAAACAAATTCATCTAGAGCGTGTAGAGTATGCTCTTTAAAAGGAAGACGCAGCGAAACTGGATATATTTGCAAAAGATGTTGTGTACCATTACACGTAGGTGATTGTTACACTGTTTATCATACGAAAGAGAAATATTAAAAGTTGAATAATAAATAAAATTTATTAAAGTTTATTTATATTGTTTTACTTCCACATCCAATTACGAAATAATAACCGGCGACATGAGATAAATTCTTAGTAAAATTGCCGGTCAACAATGTGTTAAGCTTCGACATTTTGAAGCTCTTTTTATACTTGTTTCGTTGTAGCCTTCATTTTCATTATTTCGGTACATATCTTAGTTCTCGGTTTTGTATTAATACTTTCACGAATATCTAAAATATGTGGCGTGAAATATCTGCAATTATTAAAAAATCACTGATATAATCACAAGCGTGTAGAATAATAGGTACATACACAGATAGTTGATTAACACAAATCTCGAGCAGGACTCTAAGAAATAAAACATTATAATCCCCATGACTAAGAAATTTGTCATATCTGTGTAATTCTCTGGAATACTTTAATCCAGGCTACTCCGGATACGGAGAATCGTTTGGATTGCATTTTGTTACTTGGAAAATGGAAGCAGTAATCTCAGACTGATTAAACAAGATGAGTTCACGGTAATTCGCGGCGTAGTTTCGACTATAAAATTCAATATTCTATGAATGAAGATTACCTCTAGAGTTCTGCTTTATGGTCGGTTCACATGCAGCCGCGGTTTGTGGTTTCAAGAGTCATCGTCGATGCATATGTGTCGATGTTGTACGTAGATACGCTAGCCTCTCATAGATGTTTTCGTTTTTCGTATTATTCCACTGTTATTGTTTCGAGTTATAATCGAAACGTTAATTAACGAAGACTGTAATATCCCATGATATTTCCAGATGATCGTCAAACGTTATAACGATATTATAATTGGACATTTCGCGTGATTAGAGGTTGTTTACAATAGAATAAAATTATTCAAGTTGAGCTTTGATATAAATTAAATAAATTTAATAAAGTGGAATACTTGACATTATGCGGAGGATTTGGGAAATGAAAATCAAATACAAAAGTTTAGCTGGATGTAAAAGACTGTAAAGGTAGATATTATACTTTTATTAAAGGAAAGATTTTTATTGTACAAATTCAAGAACTAAATATCCCAGATATTCTACACTGAATAAAACAAAAATGTAAAATTTCTACGTTTGAAAGAAATAAAATAAAAATGTTTCGTGTTTATAAAAATAAAATTCGCACTTCTAACAATTGTACAGAGAACTTCAAACAAACACTTTCGGATTTCACTATTACACGTTCAGACTTTGTTCAATCGCAGGAATATACGATTTTTTGTTTTTTTTGTTTTTGTCAACCGAAAATGTACCACGGTACTACGATTGTTTGTTCGAAATGGAGCGTCCACGCGAGTGGAACTTTGATATTGGAATACAAAGTCGACGTGTTTTACGATGGCTGGAATTTTGCGTACTCCGATTTTCCAGAGAAATCGGTTTGCGCCATTGGTGATTTGGGACGCGCGCCGCCATGCGAAATAAGCTGAAACACGTCCGGAATCCTTGTTGGGAAAGCAAACGCTTTCACCGTGATATTCGCTTTCATGGAGTTATAATTAATATCCGCGACCGGTCAATTCAAATATCATCCCTCTGGTTGAAACGCGGCGCTATGCCTGTCACGATAATTAATCCCGTTTGATTTAAATCTGAGAAACGTTGATAGGCATATCGACTTTATCCGGCTTGTTGCGAATTCGAAAATTTGCAATACTGATAGTTTCATTTGATAAGGATAATATCGTGTTAAAACTACGATTAAATATGGTAGGAAATACAATGATATTAACGCTATATGCAACTGTGATTCTTAAATGTGTACTTAACTACCGATAGTTAACACGAAGTTATTTGTATCAAAATCAGTCAAAATGACTGGTCGTTAAAAAATACCTAATAATAGAATATTTTTATATTTATTGATTTATTACTTTCTTACAGGAGGAATTCCATGTTATGTAGTACATTTTTGATATTATTGATCCATCTGGGACCATGATCCTTAAACGAGGGTTGACATATTTATAAAATTGTAGATCCAGTCATTCGGACTGGTGTGGTATTTCTAGTGTTAGTATCTAGCGATCTAGTGATCCATTCGGAATTTTCCCGATAACTGATATCACCATATTGAATGATAGTACAAATTTTAAAAACGTGTGGGAAGTTGTACAAAACGAGGAAACTGGTTAATTGGGGTTCGATAAACAGATTATACGACCTTTTTACACTTTGACAAGTCCCGGTCATTTTGTCTGGTATTGGTACAAGTAACCTTGATACAAAATTATTTTGAGTTTGAATACATAAAAAACAAAATAAAATTCATTATGTTATCCTTTTAGTTATCGTTGCGAAAGAAAACTGTACCATGAAGTAGGAATTTGAAAATAAAATTGTAAAACCAGTCAATTTGACTGGTGTGGTAGTTTTAGTATTAAACATGTTATACACCGTTAATTAGTATTAAAGTAATATGATAAGAACAAATAGGTAGAATGTAATCGTCCTTGCATCTCAATAAACTTAAACATTTTAATATGAAAGCACGTTCACGTTTCCAGTAATCGGAAAGATGAAAATCCGCGACCAGCCATTTCCAGTGGTGTACGGTAGTTCTAGCGTTAAAGTACAAGAAAAATCAATGATTCATCGTCGTGAAACCATCGAATTTCATAAAATCTATACAAAATTTCGCGCTCGGATCAAAATTGTTAAGTGTGATAATACTTCGTTGATGACGTTCTACAGTAGAGGCGTTCGAAACATTATTTACAAGCATGTAATAGGACTCGGATGTAACGCGGTTTCAGCTAAGTACCTACCATCGGGTCTGCATCATGTTTCATAGTGAATTTACGCAGCGCGCAAATTTAATAGCAGCCATGCGTGCGCATCAATTACGATTACTCGATGCGACGTAATATAGGATTATCGATCGACTGCCACGCACTTACGCCGTTGTATAGTATATCGCTGGGACGATAATAACGCCGGAACCCGTCCAATTGGGAGGATATTACTAACGATTTTAATTAATTCCACGATACACCAGGAAATCCCTTGCAAAACGATAGCCCTTGCCTTGCCCTAGGGCCGGCATTGCCAATCTTCTCCTGCCCCGTTCTTTCGGCTGTTCGTTCTGTCTTCTCGTCCCTGCGTTCCTCTCTTCTGTCTTCGAACGTTAAAATGCATGAAAGAGGAAGGATATTGCATTTAAATTTTAATTTTTCATCAAGATAGAATTTGAATTTGTATATTAGTAAGTAGACTACGGATATTTATATTTTCATGAATATAATGTAGAAAATGTAATCCAAGTAGTAAATTATTTCGCTCCTTCAATAATTGATAATATATTGTAGATATATTCTTGTATATCCTTGCGTATTACGTTCATTCTTTGTATTTTTGTACCTTCAAAATTCACAAAAATACAGAAAAATTCGTGGTCTACTAATAAATCGTCTGTAAATTTATTCGTTTCTATGTCCAGGTAGTTAAAGTTCTTTATTGGAGATATAAATTAGTATATTGTTTTTCGATTTATTTGTTCGTTATCATATCAGACTTTACATGTAACAATTTAGGTTTTTCATCGTAGATCGTATTGATGGACGCTATAATTTCATTTCTCTTTTTAATTAAAACAAGGAAAGATATATATTATCGTATAGATTTACCTATGTTTTGTGCTGAAAAAAGATTGTAGTTTAACTACGTTCTGATGAAAACATACTGGTCCATTTATCACATCGCGCATCCATCAATAATCCGCAAACATGCCCGGCTGTTCTACGTCAAGCGATCGATTAAAAACGACTCGATGCGTCTGTCCTGACACTATTTTTCGTCTTGGAACTACACTCGCCAGAAGATATCAAATCATTTTTCGCTATCATATCTATCATACTCAATTTTCCAGAGAGATACGGTCGATAGAGACATTCGTAAAACTTTTAACAGGCTGTAACGCTATCCATTAAGCCATCTGAAATATTCGTATCGTTGGAGTTGATTTATTTTTTAGTCCCAAAGGTAACTTCCTTTTAGTAAAAGAGTGAAATGTAGGATCATTTAAGAAAGTGTTTTTCAATGATACGATATACAAATATTGATCTGAGATATATTGAGATATATTGATCAAATATTGATTGAGAATCTAAATTTTCAGAGATTTACAATTTGCCCCGAAAGAAATAAAAAATGTACATATTGCCAATAAATTACAGCATAATTAAAGAAGATATGGAATTTAAATTATTTATTTATACACTTATATACATTCTACCTTTGCACCTTTAAATTTCCCATGAACGTATAAAAGTCCACAGTCTAATAATCAATATAAGATTAAAAGCAATACTTTCGATATAAAATTTACCTTTGTATCTACGAGTATCCGATATCGTTAAGAATCCACTTGGATTTATTTTTATGCAGATATTTCAAGAGTTTAATCTACTTCCGAACGATGCTGGATTTACGAGTAACATACTATTAGGTCGTCCGAAAAGTTTCTTTCGTTTTATAAGGAAATAATGAATGCACAACATTTTCCGTTTTATCTTATTTTAAATTACGTATGATCCATTTTGTTTTATCAAAATAAAGATCACAACGTTGGACAGATTAGGTTTCATGTTTGTATTAAGATGCATCGTTGTAAAAGACGTGTCTGTAAAAGAAAGACACTTTTTGGACAACTTAATATTTATATTTATTTATTTGATAACAACTTCATTAAGAAACGATAGAAAGAAAAAAGTGTCTCGCGAAATACCATGCATAATCAGTCAGCTTTTCAAACCTTTACCTATCCGGTTTATTTTAATCGTGCTTTTCATCCATTCGAATTCCACTGGGAACGTTGGTTCGAAGCGGCGTGGAAAGTTCACGTTTCGTCGAAAGCACGATTTTTCCTCGAATCGTGCCCGCCCTTTTCCTCTTTTCTTTTTTCTCCCTTCTATTCTCAAAGGGTCGGAACGAGACGCTTAAAATCGGTCGTTTTTTGGCGGACAGCCGGTGGTAACGATGGCTGGCTGATATTTATACGATGGCCGGGAGTTATTCGCGTACGGGTGTAGGCAGAGGCCGGGGATTATTACGTTGTTCGGGATACGTATGAATAATATATCGTGACAGAGAATAGGTTTTGTGCTTAAGCTTGAGCGACGGGGAATGATCGAAGGGGAATTAATGGCGAAATTGGAAAGCGAAGGTCGAGAATGGCGGGGAGAGTCTGGCTCACGTTTTGTTGCTTTGCGTTTCGAAACGGACTCTCGATGGTTATCGAGTGAAAAGGATCGAGATACCGCTCTTGGCAAAGCTTTTTCGCCAGGATAATGTTCGAATGTGATGTCGTGCGTTCGATTCTACTGAATGACGCGCACGAATCGAGGTTCCCTTTGATTTAGACTGTGGCGATTTGCCGCGCTACAATTCGACTCGGCTCAGTTGCCATCGCATTTAGCTCGGCTCAGTTAGTTTCCGGTGGTATCGCTTCGGATCGTGAAAGTTCGATTTCCTGTCTTCGGATTAGGCCACTTTTGTCATGTGTGTATTTTAGGACACGTTATCCCCGAATTCATTCGATTCTATTGTTTTCCCGCGTATAAAATTCATTTTCTCAAACGAAAGTTCGATCGCGTACAGATATTTTTTTGACGAATATATTTTTAAATGTTAGAATCGATGATTTTTGTAAAATCACAAACTGCGCTACATCATATGGTATTTATTTTGATTACGTATTGTATAATTGGAATATTTATATTTATTTTTTAATTTATATTTATATATGGAATAATATTGGAATATAAATTTCAGGGAAAAGAAGATAAAATTTAAGGTTTTCGTACGACTATTTTGGATACACTAGAATAATGCGAAAAGATACAATTAAAATGAACTAGGTTTGATAGGGTGATATATTAGTATTATGTTTGTTACTTAAATTATTTTTAAACTAGTAGAGTAGTCGAGGAAGTTCTGTATCGATCGAACAATTAATACAGTTAAAGCCTGGATCGGTTCAGTTCAATTAACACCAACTCACACTAATTCATATAAGTTGAAACTAAGTCGCATCGAATTAGTCCAAATCCAGGTCAACTTCCATTTCAACTCATCAATCTATGTATTTCGAATCAACTCCAACCAATCGAACCGATAACTTTCTTTCTATTCCTCGCTACTTTCCTTCCTCACAAACTTTTACCCTCACTAAGGACAAACTTATGTAGCTGTTCTTCATCATTCGTCATTCATCACAAACCTTTGTGGACTTTCCTTTCTCACTCTTTACTCTTTGCCAGATATTGGTATACCACTTGATGTATCTGACACCACACATTTGTCGCATATTATTATAATATTTATACGCGTTTTGCATATTGTGCATGCTTTTTACAATTACCACAAAATGTTTTCCAAGACAAGACAATTCATTTTTATGGGAACCCCGAATTGGGTTCTATGGAATATTTTTGACCCTTTCGTTCCTAACGCTGGCTTTATCCGACAACTATGCAAGAGCCTCTGTATCCCAGTGCCAAATATAATCGGCATGCGCATAACGAGCCATCATTCACAGTGCTGTTTTCAATAAGTACTTTTTAATCGTAATAACCGTTTCAATACTTATATGTTCGCTAGTATTCAAATAAGTATTAGAGTAAAGTAAAAAAGTATTAATTTTTTGTTCTAGAACAGTTATAATCTTTCAAAATATTGGGAGAATTTGAAAGAAATCGCTGACTGATACCTGTCAGTTTCTTTTTTTTTTTACCCGTTTAAAGGCCAGTGTTTTTATTTTATTAAAAATAAAAACATATATTTAGGCAATTGTTTTATAACGCTACACATACTTTGCTCTTTATACAGAATAGATACTGGCAGTGGACTTTTCCATACAGAGGGAAGATACTTGCGCACACGCCACGTCGGAACGACAGGGTTAAGCTACACGTTCCATAAGTTTCAAATACCTAATGCGCTTATTGTGTTCAACATTACATCTGTAACACATGTATACCCAAACGATCGGTAGCAACTATAGAACCGCACTTTACTGTTAACGCAACTTTGACCAAAATGTGCTATAGACCTTCACGCGAGCTTTCCATGCAATTATCACGTTCGCTATGAAACCATCAGATATTCTAATACTTACGAACACCACGTATATATTCCATCAAGCCAGCTGAACGATAATAGGACCCCACTGAGCCATTTTCTTACCACTCTCCACCAATTAACCAGTAACGAGAGAAGTTACTGTTCTATTCTGCAACTCAACGCAGCACAACGCGTGCAACAATATTGTTTTGTATCGTGAATTTTCAAAAGAGTAATTTCCACGTTGGTCGGACATAGCATCGAGAGCGCGTTAGGTAAACGGTATTCGATCGGTTACCGGTCGAACGCGTTTGGATCCACGCGATTGGGGGTTAACCTCGTTGCTTGAATATCCTGGACCCTGACCATTGTGCTTGGCGGCTGCACGGTCCGCTTGCTCCTTTTTAGCCGGCATGCCGCGTTTCGTGCGCGACGCTCTCTCCTCGCTTGCCGATCTATCCCTCTGAATGCATCTCGTTGATTAACTCGCTTGGGGTTGCCGTACGCTGGCCGAAAGGAATACCTGGCGAACCCGATGCACCCCTGCCCACCGTCGACTGCGTGCCTTTGCTAATATGCGCGCCGCGAATACCGTTCTCGGACAAAGCTAATCGAATCGAACGACACGCTCGCCTCGATACACTCCCTCAGCTGCGAATCCAGCTATGCGAATTCTTGCTTGCCGCCGGTTTGGTCAGCTTGCCTACAAAATCATCTGCCTCCGGTTTGCTTGATCGAATATACCGGTACCTGCGGATCCACTGCAGACTGGCTCAGCGATGGAGGAATATCTCTGGTAATATTTTTGCACAGGTTTATCAGAGGCAGATAACGCAGATATATAATTGGTACGATTTACGATTTAAAGTTGTTTATTTAGCCCAAGATACAGTTTTAGATACATATTCACAATAAACGGTGAATTTTTGTAATGATATGATAGGCAAAGGTGCCGATACGCGACGATACGACGTAGGCATGCTGTATTATGTGTCGGCGCATTTTTCGTGTATAATACAATTTTTGGGTTTAAGCCGCTAGGGAGCGGAGCTTTTTTATGAATTTTTTTTTATTCTTTTCTGTCCTGAAAACTTGGTCGCAAAACAGGACGCTTCGGTAGTCTGCTTTTTGGATGCTGTGTAACTTTGGGGAGGAGTGGGTTGAGAGGGAGGGTGCGGTGGAGGGGGAATATATCTAATAGTGGGAGATCAGAATGTTTAGCCTCAAATAGGAATTATGGAACTACACTTTGTACAGGACGACGGTGGCTATGTGGTTACTGTAGCTGACTGCAAACACATAGGTTGGCGGTTCGAATCCGTATGTGCCCTCCTGGATTTTGATTTAAGTGTGTTTAGGATCAGAAGTGAAATGTGATGTGTGTGAGAATCCGTACTTGGACGACGCAGCTTCTCTATGTCTTAGGTCTCTCTAGGACATTACCTCCCGAGATGTGAAAAATAAAAATAAAATAGAAAGAAATAAAAAAAAAAAAAAAAAAAACATACCTATGAAAACAACATAGAAAAAAAAAAGAAAAGAGGAAAAAGAAACTCTTCCTCCTCATATTCGTAATACTTGTAACACAGCAGCATTGATACTAACCCCGAACAACGAAACGAAGATCACCTGTCATCGAAGTGATTGTGAAGAAGAATAAGTTCGTGAATATCCGTACTGCCATTGCCTTAGTGTAGTAGTCCAGCTACAGATTCCAGGTTTACATCCCCCTGGTGGTGCCCCGTTGTCCATATTTTTTGATAATTCCTACAATAATATTTTCTAATTAGACTTACAGATTTTTATGCAAATTTATCTTTTAAAAAAGTAAAATCCCGGTAAAAGACAAAAGGGTAGACAATTGCATTACCTATTAAGTATTATAGAAAAATATTAATGGAAGCATAGGAGAGCGTATTATTGTGAAATTTTGAGGGATTTTTAGATTTTAAACTTTCGTGGTGATTATCTGATGACATATTTGCAATTGTTTGAGCTTGGTTCATACGTCTTAATTTTGGGGGATTTTATTCGTAAGAACTCGTTCTATTTGAATAATTTCTTAAATTGATAAAGGACGTGGCGTGACGTATAACAGGATAATGAGATTCCACAAGAAAGAGCAAGTTGTAGAATACATTTCTTTCATTTAGGGTATCGTGTCAGACAGAGTTGATTTTAAACAAGTATCCGATCAACAGAACGACAGCATTTCCTTACCATTATCCAGAAAGATAATCAACAAATTAGAAAAATTGTGTTATGATATTTAAATTTATTTTCAAATGTGACTAATCTTCGCATGAACCATTCTAAAACCATATTATATAATCCCAACTATATAAATTGAAAAGCATAGGAAAATAATGACGTGAAAAACACTGTATTTTAAATTTACCTTAGAATTTATCATTATATATGCATACATGTACATAAATTTATGGAAGGGAATCATTTGTTTCCCGAGAATTAAATATCAGTCCATTATCGTTCTGATAAAATTAATCGATCAGTTCGTCTTCGAGGAGACTCGTATTCCTCCCAAATGTTCTGTCTGTAGTTTACAATTGATTTCTTTCCATTTTGAATAAACAATAGCACGGTCGAATTCAATGCAAAAGCAACCGGCGACTCGATTTAACAGTCACAGTAAATCCTTGCTTCCCGTCGAACCCTCACCCCGAAGTTCACCAGCAGCGTATCCGATGTCGCGACGCGTTTTAATAATTGAAGCCGGCCCGTGGAAACTTCACTCTCGTTTCGGATTCCCAGGGCTTTCGCGAGTCGCGCAACAATCGCGTCGTCTGATTGCCCGTGAGGTCGCCGGGTTACTACGGCTGCAGCCATCATTCCCCACCAGACGGATCGGGTTGCGTTAAAATCGCTCTAGTCGCTGGATCATCCAAGTTTCTGTTTGCCCTCGGGACGATCGTTTGAAATCGAAATATCTTAGTTGCTAGAGTCTAGTTCGAGTTTCTTCTTAGTTTGTGCATAGACGTTGGTAGTTCTGTGATTCCAAAGAGCGTAGAAATTTTCCCGAGAGAGAGAGAGAGAGAGAGAGAGAGAGAGAGAGAGAGAGAGAGAGAGAGAGAGAGAGAAAGAGAGAGAGGGGGGGGAATATAGTATTCTAAATATAATATTATATATATATAATAAAATATAATATTATATATAATATTATATATATAATTCTAAATATAATTCTAAATATATTCTAAATATAGTATTCTAAACTGTATTTTAGCGGTTATGAATATTTATGATAAATATTTCACTATACTATTGTAGATATTAATTTCAACTATTAGATACTAATTCACAATCGCTCGAGCTGATCACGTGATAACACAACAGCAGTATTTGCGGGTTTGACAAGTGGATTGTTATGGAAAGATTTCGTTTTTTTTGTAATTTAGATACAGTAGAACTCCACTTATGTAAACTCGTCAGGGGCAAGCTTGTAACATATATATTGGGTTGGCAACCAAGTGATTGCGGATTCTGTCATTACCACCTAATGACAAACTTAGTTGTCAACCCAATATAATTAAACTATTTCTTATATATTAAACTATTTCAGTATTTCAAAGTGGACGATTTTTAAATCTGCCGTTCTTGTATCACATTGATGTGACTGATCAATTCATTATCAATTGTGTTTTACTTGATAGAAAATAATGTTAATAGATTGTAGCATTAAATATGTAGTTATTAAGGGTGCTTTTAGAACGATGCAATTGTTAAGGATGGTTTTAGAAGCTTTTGCTTGAAAATTACGAGTTTAGTGTGCTCTTAGGAAAAGTGCATTTTATGGCTGGTTTTAAAGTCTTATAGCAGGGTTGTTTGCGATGACAGGAGAATGTAAGTTCTCGCCGGAAGTGCAGTAGAATCTATAACATCCGCATTAACGGAAAGACACGATCTTTTGGATATAGGAATTTTCGTATTCGAACAATTCGAAAAAAAGAGAGGAGAAAAAAAAGGAAAGTAAAAACTCGTCAAGCGACCCAACTCTCCCTAAAATCATCTCGAAGCGTCGTTTCTCCCACTTTCAAAGTTTATTCACTCGCAGAACGGCGTCGAACGGTAGCCGGTAGAAATTAAAACCGGCGCACAAAGAGGAAGCAGCGGATGGATCGCGAGCGAAAAACGCGAAAATCCTTGCTCGAATCGGCGTGGCGGCCTTTGATGTCGCGGATTACGTCATTCTAATAAACGACTTACCCTTGCGTCGTGCGTTTTGCGCCCCTTACGATTACTCGCCTCGTTCGTTCGTTCGTTCGTTCGTTCGTCACCTGCACTCGCTGGCGAGGGAAGCTTGAAAATCGCACGTTCGTCGTAGCGAGCTTAGAGCTTCGCAGTTTGCTTGTTATTTCGCGGACAAATCAAAACGGCCTTTGGTTTACCTAAGAAGAAGGGCGTCGGCGCGAAAAGGCGCGAGTCGATGCTCTGCCCCGGTACTTAAGCTCTCTGCTTCTCCGCTTTTAATTGCTCGAAATCCCGGCGATTTCTTTGCGACAGGTCCCCCGTGCTCGCTCCTCCTCCTTTAAGCGTCGTTCGAGCGTGATCACCCGACCCAACCCCCGGGGCTTCCTAATAAAGCCGCCCCTGGCCGATGAAATTCGCGCGGCGCGCGACGTTTTACGTACACGCGCGCGCTCTTGTGTACACTGGGTGTGGCGAAAATCGTGATACTGGTAGAATGATTCTCTTTGCAAAGGTAGTAAGTCGAAGTTGTGGAATTAATGAGTTTTCGTGTCAGCCCTTGATTACCAGAGAAATAATTAGTAAATTGATCGAGGGGAATCATTTCATGTGTATAAGCTGTGTGCGTGTAAGAGGGGGAGGGGCGAGTAGGCATAAGGTGTTCTCGGAGTGGTAGGTGAAAATTTAACGATCTTTGTTGCGCAGCAGTAAGGTTTTAAATAAATGGTTGGTGTGATGATCATGTTAATTATAAGAGGAGTTGCGAGAATATCACCGTAATCCAAAAAGGTAATTTCTGCTGCAGGTTGCGAGCTTGGCTATCAGATTTTTTGGGATTTGATTCATTAATGTAATTTTAAGTGGAAAAATATATTATGGGATGAGAATAGCGTAACGTAATCTGAGAAAGTAATTCTTGTTTTACACGGATGGTTTAATTGCAAATGCGGATATCGTAATCTTGAAAATTGAATAGTATGGATTCAAATAGAAGAATGTTTTACCGTGTGGTCAGGAAATTAAAGTCGATTCTTTTATTGCTTTACATAAATAGATTAAACTATTTTCAAAGCAATCAGAATTTATGTCAACTTTGAGAGATAATAAGCACCAATGGAACGCAATAAATGCTAGAATATAAATATAATGAGGAAAGAATAGAACGAATCAGATTTGTTAATGGTACACTAACAACTACCTTGAAGTGTTACCTATCCACACTTGGCTCATTATTCTCGCTCATTATAACGCATTAAACGTCACGCCAGCCGCGCTTTGACGGCACACCAATAATTCATTTACTTTTATTTTTTTCAATTACTCCAACTTATTACTCTCAGTACAATTTTCACCATTCTCCCTCGAGAAATTCTCGCTACCAACAATTCGCCCCTTGCGCGCGCAATTAAACCCACTCGATCGAGTTTCAATCTCAAGTTCCCTGCATCTCGCAAAAAAAGTCAAGATACAAAGGCAAAAAGAAGAACAGAAAGAAACAAGGGGAAAAAAGCAAGAACTAGCTACCATTCCATAGCCTTGAAATCTCGTGTCCACACACTCTCTCTCTCCCTCTCTCTCTCTCTCTCTCTCTCTCTTTCGAAACTCTCTCTTCCCTTGACGACGGAACCGTGCGATTTCCACCGCACCCTGTATATAACGCAAATAAAGGCAGGAGAGGGTGGCGTAACAGCGTGGTGGGGCTTGGGGTGGCGCGTACAGGCTCATTTTCCAGGAGTGTCATTATGAACTAGCAGATATTAAATTTGTGCCGGTCGGTCTGGCCGTGGTTACCGTGGAGACCCCTTTGCGCCCTCGTGTACAGCTTTTCGCGGCTTTGGGATCATTATTAGTGCAGCAAGCGCGCGCGCGACTGTTTAATGAATGTCGACCGCGTCGTGGTCGCCGATTAAATTCCGACGAGTGATCGATATGGTGGGAGAAACGGTTTGTTTGATAGTGTTTCACCATGCTGAAGAGTGTTCTTTCTTTTGGGGTAAATCAACACCAAGGGGAGAGACAGCAGGCGTTTTCCTATACTTGTAGGGGTATAGCAGGTTCATGGTCGCGAGGCTCGTCGGGGTGTGAACGTGGGAATTTTCAAGGGTTCCCTTTTTACCGTGGAGGAAATATACCGGGGAAAGGGGTGGGTCGGTTAGACAGGACCTTAGAAAGTAACGACTCATTAGTTGCCAGTACTTTGCGTGTGTTGTGTAGGGTAGATTTAGGCGAAAGTGTGGTAGTAGTGTGCTGTAAACATTTTACGGTTGTGATCTCTTTCGCCCTTTTAAGGTAATATGCATTGAAAGCAGGGTAGGTACTCTCTGTGTTGAAATATCCTGTGCAGCATTTTCTCATTTTCCGAGATACGTTGAGATACTTGAAGCTTCTTTTGATTTTTACTTTTTGGATAAAGTTATATTTTACAGGCTGCTACGAAATAACGACTAGATATTTGAGATCGAAAGAAGAGAATCAAGATGGCACGAAAAAGTAATGAAACTTGAGTTTCCTCGGATTGTTCGAAATATGTAGTACGTCGATAGCGCATTTCGATTAAGAAAAATACGATAACAGTAGTGTACTACTTAACACTTAGCCAACCGCGTGCACCACGGCAAACTATACGTTTCCACTGCGCTCGGAGCTATGCGCTGTCGTACCACTATTTAAAAAACAAAGAAGTCTAAAAATTATTTAAGTGGTTAATTGTATTTCGCTGTAATGATTTTATTTAACGATTTTACATATTATTTATACAAAACAAAATTAAAAATATAAAAAATATAGGTAAAATTAAAAACATTGAAGATAACCAAAGATAAATAACAGGACTTGCAGGTGAAATAAAAAATTCATAATGTATTTTAATATTTTTTTACAGTGTGATATCGTTCGATTATAACTTTATTTAGTCATAACTGATAGTGTAATTTTTTAATTAATTTTAACACCACTAAATTCGTATATTTTATTGTATACTGTACTTTGTAAAAGCAGAAAAAGTGGCGCAATTAATTAATTCCAGGCAGACAATAACTGCTAATAACAACAAAAAAAAGAAAACGCGTTTCTAAAGTCAAAAAAGGGAGATCTCCCCGTTCGGTCACCCAGCGATGTTCTTCACAGAGGGTAGATCTCCCTATTCAGTTGGCTAAGTGTTAACTATGGAATATTTTGTATCTGTGGATAGTTGTGAAGATTTCGCGTCTCGATTTAATGGAAAAGTGCGATAAAGTACGATATTTTGTTGAAAAAATCTCTAATATACTTTTTGTCTTCAGACATAACGTAATATGCGAACATAAACGAGAAAAATAATAACTGTGTTATAAGATACTATCTTTGAAAGTGTACGTGACACGTTATAAAAATTTACGTCGACTGGATACATCGGAAAGAAGCGGAAACTTCGTCTTTTTAAATTTAGCTCTAGAATTTACGATTCTTTGCTCTATTCGTGGTAAATAAAGTTATGAAAGTACTTAAATCATTTCTACTTTAAGAAGTTCAACGCCAACCATATACCTGAGTAACAACAAAGAATATAATTGATTAGTTTATCTTTCGTGGAATTCATATATCCCCTACTATGTTTCAACAGTTATTTAATAACGTGTATCGCATGCAAGTTAACGTTGATAATACTAATTTCACATTGAAGTAATAAAGGCAATATGCTGTTTCGCTAGTGGAACGTGTACATAATAAATCATTCGTACAGTAGAACCTATGTATAATAGATATTCGTATAGCAGAAGTTCTGTTGAAATACGAAACGCAGATACGTTTTCGAATAATAAATTTTACCGAATAAATTCAATTACTCGATAAATTTTCGATGGAAAGTTTCAAGTAAAAAATGCATGTAATCGATACAATGGGAATTAAAACATCGCTGGGGTTAGTTTTATCTTATTTCCGTCGGAATTGATGTTTGTTCATGCGTGACGTTCAATGTTAGAGGTAGAAATACAGAGGTAACTCATTTTTCTAGTTTTCTTTATTGCAACACTATGCACGCGCGCTAAACCGCGCGAGGAAGTAAATTTCCAGACGGTCGTTCTTTCTGTTTTATATTTCATAACAAAAACGTTTCACGAAGAGTAATCTTTTGTAGAAGTTTACACGGTAATAACGGCATGCGCAGCCATACAGCAAGACCTCATACGGCTACGATATACGTAACATAGTACGTAGCACATTGTGTGAAATATAGAAGATATTTCTAAAATGGTTTGCCAACCTTTGTCTATCTATAACGCCTGTTCTATCGATGAAACACTTTTATTGTAGCTTTCAAGATGTAGTTCGTAAAAATTGGAGGTAAAAGTCGATGAATTTCAAGAATGTTTGCTACTATACGAAATTGAAATATTTTAGAAATATTACTTCTTCTATTAGTACATACATTAGTTTATAGTACATTCTGTTAGTTTATACAAAATTCAATCGCTTTTGAAACTTTTTCCTTATAATCTAAACACTGATTCGATCTACTCTAATCGTTTAGTCGTAGTTACGTTTTCTACATATGTTTCTGTTAATACGTGATCGTTCGAAGATTTCACTGTGAATTCTTCTCTTATTCTCGAGATTGTTCAACGAACTATAAGAGTTTGAATTAATTTAGATAAATTGTTTTAACTAATTGAATAAACAGAGGTTTTTCTTCGATTAAAAACAATAGAGAATCACGTTATCAATGAACAATTTAATTAAACATCCGTGTAATATAATATGCAGTGGCGTAAAAGCGCATTCCAACTTCGTAAAGAAACGCAGATTCCATTGGGAGAGAGACGTTCTCCAACGCCATACGTTTCATGGTATGTAATACTTACGTACTTTTGCCCCGACATCCGTGAGGCATCTGTTCGCTTCGTTCACCATGAAATATCTATCTCGACGCGCGTTGACACGACGAACGGCATTCTAATGGGGAAATCATGAGTCGGAGCGGCTGATGCATGAGCTTCCACCATGGCGTGTTGCCTATACGAGCTCATAAAAACCGATCCACCGATGAGAAATATCCCGTAGACGGTGCACGGATGATTAAACTGTCGTTTACGCTGCTCGTGGAAATCTCTGATGCCCCGAAGACGTGACTGTCGAACGATATACCCAGGCCAGACTAACTGCGTTCATTTGTCGATCAATAATGCGCACCACCGTGGTGATGATAACGTTTATCGATCTTCCATATCTCTTGATTCATCTTTCTTTATTAATCTATTTGCCTCGACGTGTTGATAAAACATTCAATTTGTTTTTTTAGCCTTCTACGAGCTTAGTGTCTCACCCGTTTCGCACCATCATTATATTGCTCTTTGGAAAACTCATTATTCGCGTATTCACGCCATTAATCTGATTTTTATACAAATTATATGGTATTTTATATTTTTATGGATACAACTAAGAAAATACCAATTTAATGGAGATTTGTCTTTTTTCTCTTTTAAGTTAGATCAATACATATTTTTTAATTGTTTCCAATGGAATACGTAAAATACATAGTGTTTATGAATTAAATCGAATACACATATTAATTTAATTTCTATGTTATTGTTCATCGTTGGTTTATTTTTCCAACTGTTCGACCAAAGGAATAATTCTAAACGCGATCGATACCGTTAAAGATCGAAGTATGAGAATAGATACGATAATAATTGTTTTACTAAATAAGCTGCTACCTCTATGAATCTCTCCCATAAATCATAACAAACTTCAAACACAAAGCAAAATCCTGCGTAATTAATGGTTTCCCCTAACTCTACGTTCTAACTCGACTAATTTATACGCCGAAACGATCGAACTTATTTCGATCATTTGTAAACATAAAACAGCGCCATAAATAAAAGTCGTATTTCATATGCAGCACAACGAAATTAGAATCCGCAATCGAATAAAACACTGCCATAAACCAGCCCTCGATATCGAGCGTTCTAGTTTACTTAAACATACTGTCGCGGAACGTGCACTGGTTCCGTGGTTCTCATATTGTCGTAAACAAATTACGCAAACGGGGTGAGAGCCGGTCGATCGCGGCTCCTCGTTAAAATATTATTCGTTGTGCCGATTCTCTTGTTACGAAACGCGGGGAATCGAGCTTGTTACCGTGCCCAGGCAAATAATTTCGTTTCGCGTAATTGCTGAATATTAAACGAGTCGACGCGCGACTATTAAGGGACGAAAAATGAGAAATTTCGTGGAAAACGGTGTTTCTCGGTGCAAAAATGCAATTACCGCGTCGGTTCTTTTGCTCTTTACATCGTCGGTCGACAACGACAGTAAGCTGGTCGACGAAAGGGGAAAAAGAAGTTCTCGATAGCCTCTGAAACTCGTCGAAACGCAATAGCTCTGTGAAAATTTCGACCACTGCGATTAAATACACGAGTTGCCGCGAATAATGCGATTCGACGGACAAAAGAAGTCCCGATAATTAAACGATTCTGGTGAAAAAGTGGCGAACGTCTTCGTTGAGGAAGTTTTAACGGCCGTTCCGTGCTGCGAGCTTTCCTGCGTGAGGCTGGACAATAATGTTCTTTAAGAATTTTCGTCCTTCGATTGTAATTAGGTACCGTACAAGATTGGTACGATCGAGTGTTAAAGTACGAAAGGAAATTACGAAGGATAAGAAATTCTTTTTATTGAATTTCTTGTATATAAATATTGTACAATGGCTCGTACAAGTATTCGTACATCTACCGTACAAAACTTTTTCATGTACTTATATCATGTGCGTTATATAATATATAAAAATGTACTAAATATCTTGTAACTTGTGGATTTCAGAATTTTACTAATATAATCATACTAGTTGAGTGTCGCTATAATATTAGGTTGTCCGAAAAGTTTCTTTCGTTTCGTAAGGTGTTAATAGATGAAGAACAATATCTGTTTTATATTATTTTATTGAATTACGTACGATCCATTTTGTTCTATTTCTATTATTACCTTTGTGTATAATTCAATGAGCTAATATAAAAGAAAAAACATTGTGTGTCTATTATTTTCTTATAAAACGAAAGAAACTTTTAGGACAACCTAATACTAATGTACTACTCTTATAACATACGTAATATATTCATAAAAGGTGTTAATAAATGTGCGAATATTTTCGTGAGACATGTTATTCGAGTAACTTTGACTTCTTGCTTTATGGTCTTTTTTAAGTGAGCGTTTGTTGTTCACTGATTTAGAAGTATTATACGTACAATTTATATGTAATGATTCTCAGTGCAAAGAATTGAAATGGAAATTTGCGTTTAGATGAAACAACGCATGAAACTATCGATTCTAAAAGCCAGAAACATTCTAATTATCGACCGTTAAAAGCTTATGATATAAAATTCTAATTTGTTTTCTTTCGTTTGTTTTAGGTGAGTTGAATGGATGCTCGTTAGAAGATGAAGTTTTTGATGGCATTCACGAATGTGGTAGGATTGGATTTTTTCTATTTTTCTATTTTCTAAAAGATTCTAGGTATATGTGTGACTTATCGTGTTTTTTCATATTAAATACTCATGAACCACTGTGTTGATCTGACGCTTAAATAAATATAGAAACGATACGTTACAAGTAACTAATGACTTTCCTGGCGAAAAACATAGAAGAAAATAAATGAAAATCACTGAGCGGAAACGACGAAATTAATAATGGGCGCCATTCGTCGAGCAACGTAACGAGAATTCGCTAGCAGAGGAACAAAGCGAATTTACATGTCCGATAGCTATTAACCGACCACATTGTTATTATAATTGTATGTGCTCTATGGTACATGCGCTCTCGACGAAAGACGATAATGAGCACTTTAAGCTTAACTCCAGATTGATGTGGCAAATTGAATTCTCTATGGGATACATTTGATTCTGGCCGGGCAAAGCGGCTTGACCGACAGGATTTATGCACAAAGGAAGCCCAGGTAATTACCTGTGCGTCGACAGTGCCTTGAATATCAATTCGGACGAAAATTGGATGTCAGATCTCGTCGAATCCCACGCGTGTCTACGTTCGTTTTACGTCAAGCTTCTTCGTTTCCCAAAATTGCTCGCACGAAAATCGAATAGAACGCGTTACTTTCTATCGCTTCGTTATTTCTTCTGGTCCAATTATGCTCAACGCGGACTTAGTCATTGCGTATCTTGTTTTCAAATTTATTCTTCTTTATATGAAGAAATGGGGAATTTTATCTAGCGTGTGTCGAGAGTAAATTTGCTAATTCATGTTTATAGAAATACTTTATTTATTTGTATTTATTTTAATTCTTTTTACAGAACATTTATTATATATATTTGTTATATAGAAACATGATCGCTGATATTTCACTAGTCTCTCAAAAGCAGCAATACCTGAACAATATTCGAAATAGAAGGTTGGATAGAAAAATATTTTATATATTTCTTTTCCGATTCACTGCCAAAGTGTTAGTACCAGAGAATTACATTTAAAAATTCTCAGTTCACACCGAAGGAATATTCCGATTCGATAGTAGACTTAAATAACATCGTCCATTTTCCTCGCTATCGAGGAAAGATCGTATCGCCTGCAGTAACCCGATCGTTACAAGAAACATTCAAAACATTAACCTTATCTTTTTCCATTGTCCCAACTGCTATTCCAGAAGAAATGTAAAATCGACCGTCGCAATGTGTACTCCATCTACGAATCATTCACATACTCTACGATCCTCTTCTCAATCCCTCGAGCAAATCACTCGCTCTGCAGAACGACAAGTATAATACATGTTTTTCCAACTGAAATTTACACCACTATGAGTATAAGATCGGATTACAATGCATATAGTGAGAGTCAAAATCGGGTATACACTTAACGAACATGAGATTTGTGTAATATCGACTTACCTACAGATCTACTTTTACTATTTTACATTTGTATCTTTCCAATAAATTTTCAATTTATGGAACGTATGAGCCGCTTATTTGCCGAATCGGTCAACCCAACAAAACAAAAAGTAGAGGAAATTGACGAAATTGCATAAGAAGAGTGTCAATTGACACTAAAATTTCAAAAGTTTCAAATAGTGCAGATAGTCAGTTTGGTCCGCGAATGGCTCGCATGTGAAACAGTTTTCGAATAAACGTCGTGCCTTCAAGCTGTGCACTCACTTTTGACTCTCGCTGTACATACGCATATCGTATAATTTGCCATATCTCGGGCCATAAAGGAGCCCATAAGCAACGCCAGGTCGCTAGATTCGCGTGCACATCTGCTATCTGTCGATTCGAAAGGTGGAACGCGAGACGAGCAAGCGGAATCTTTAATGTTTGCAGGCTGGAATCGATGGTACGTCGAGATTCTGCGTAAGCACAATATCAGCTCCCGCCAACGAGAGGGAGAATGCGGCTACGAGTCATCTTAAGAAAATTACCGTCCGCGGACATTTTGCCAGAATGGAAAATCGATGTGTTAGGGCGACGCTCGAGCAACCCTGCAGGCTCTGTGGAAGCCTCGACATACAGAGAGAAAGAGAAAGAGACAAATATAGGATGGGTAAGAGAAAGGAGAGAGAGAGAGAGAGAAGGAGAGGGATTGTTCGTTGGAGACGAAAATTCCAGTCGCAGCGACGTTACCGGCCCGTTATACATTCATGCCCTTCTAATTTTCACATTATTAAAAGATTTATCGGCCACTCGGTCAGCCGTGATACCGGCTGCGCCCGAATATCGAGGCTCCATTAAGAGATGGAGGCGAAATTGCGTTCCAAAGCGAATCTATAGGGTGACTTGAAAGTTTCTGGCACTAATGTTCAGAGGATATCTTTCTGGATGGTTGCACTTAGACTTACGATGAAAGTTTGAAAGGTAAATGATGCAAAAAACATTGTAATTTTAAAAAATAAATTTCACAAGAATAATGAGCAGATGATAAAAGATGCGCATGTGATACTCACATATACTCAATTTCTTATAATATTCTTTTTTATCCGCCGCCGCATATGTAATCCTATCAGTTCTGTTCTGTTTGAATAAGTTTAAAAATAAGGAAAAAAGCTATAACAACGCTTTATTAAAATTACTTTTTTCCTCCTCGTTGTTTTAATTTCGCTTTTACCTCGTCAGTCTTAAAAGGGTTTAAAGAAGTTGCGCGTCGTTGAATGAGTAGGCACTACTCCGTTTACATTGTTAAATCGATTGTTTCTCGGCCAATGGTGTTTACTACTCGTCTTAAATATTAAAATAATTTAAGAAAATCGATCGTCGTGATCGATGAATCATCGGTGGTGGAACTTTTGTGAGCAATCATTTTGGAGTTGCAAACATCGTCCGCTAGATATACACTGAATTCCTCCATGTTTAAACCCATAAGGGGATAGACCCAGGTGTTCACGAGGCTATCGAGTCCATTAATTGCGGCGACACGTCTTCAGGTTTATGATACATCAGTCTGCAGGACATTGGAAGCCCATGTGGTTACAAATGTTCAGTAATAAGAGACTTCCAGGTCACCAATTGTGCAGTTAATATCGTCTAACTAAGGTGCGGCACTTGTCCATGCCCGGAAGACGGTCAATTTTGATCGTCTGTATCATAGAATTAATTTTTCAGCATGAGATATTTGGTATCGGAACTCCGATGTATTTCGTGAAATTTATCGATCTAAAAAACACACGATTTCTGATAGAAATTGAAAAACATTGGTAGCAAATGGGTAAATTTATGTTTTCCCCGACAATTACATTTTTTCATTAATGATGAAAGTATTATTCTATAAGTTCAAAGGAAGTTTGTAAAAAAAGGATATAAAAAAAAAGAGATTCATGGAGCTAGAAATTGGAAATTGTTGACTTGAAAATGGTACTAAAAATGAATGTCTCTTCTTCGTAAATTAAAATTACTTTTAATAATATAGAGTAGCATTAGTTATACATAAATGAATTTTTTATAAATTTTCTAAATATAATATTTTCTTCTTCGTATGACAACATGGAAGTCAACCTCAAGATTATTACAAGAATTACATGAAATTTGTAAAATTTCCATTAAAGATAAGCGTCCGTGAGTGTGTTAATTCAGTTTCGCGGTTGCCTTAGTAACGACATGAAATTTGCGCAAACTTTTGGCGGTGTAATGTTGAAGGTAGACGTTCACAATGGCGTTAATTCAGTTTCGTGGTTGCCGTAGTAACGACGTGAAATTTGTGCAAACTTTTGGCCAACTAATGCTTGGAGGCCAACCTTCCATTTGCATAGGGCGTGATTACTCCGAATTGACATAATAATACCATCTAACAAATTTATAAATCTCGTCAGAAATTTCCTCAACCACTTCCCAAATCATTATATTAGTTATTAAACTCATGTAATATCAGTTATTAGTAAAGCATCAAGTATATCATATATAGTTAATTAGTTAATTATCACTTCTATCGACTATCTAATTATCAATCGACTAGCAATCTTGTTGTTAATACCGATAGCAATTTCTCTCAGTTAGATAAATTTCTTTTACGACGATGTTCCCTAAGATAACACAGAATTTCAAGTCAAACGTTTTTCGAATTTTCGAATTTTATGTAACGTGTTATTCCAAATCGTGTTTTCCCAATAGATAATAGAAGGTAACTTATTCTTTTAAAATGTTAAACTAACTCATTTATTTATGTATCTACTGAAATGCAAATTTATTCATTTTCATCCCAAATTTGTATGTAAATATTTCATTAAAAAATCTGCTTTGCCAATTTATAATTATAGTTTCTTATTAAAGTTCCTATTAATCTCGTCTTTCATTAAATTAATAACATTCAAATAACATTTTTTACAAAAAGAGAAAGTCATAGTAAGTTTGAAAAATGTTCCACAATTTTAATATACCTGCGACTGAGATTAGGTTTTCCACGGCGGAATGATATAGTTTCACAGGTAGGGTGTGTCTCGTCTTCAAAAAACCGATATTCGAGAGTGTTATTACGAGCTGCTATCACCTTACGCTTTCCTTACGCTGCCAAAGCACTCACTCTCTACCATACTTGAAGTTGCAGCCACACGATTAAGTGTTGACGTTGTCATCGATATGGCTCTTTGCAAATTCAAGCTACGTCCTCGTCTCCAGTTTCACGAGGAAGGCTCTCCTCTCTCAATTTCAAGCCGTGTTAGGTTGTTCCAGTCACGATTCGATAAAGACGTCAAATTGTGTGTACTTCCTCTTTCGTTTCATACTCGAGAAATGATCGAGTATCCCGCGGAAATTAAACGTCACCCGATGGTTACCAGAAAATAAATTACTATTTATTCCCTGCGGGAATTGGAAACTTCCAATATCATTCTACAAATGTAACTTTTACATGTTTCAGAGTTTTCAATTTCTTTATGGGGAAACAAAAGTCTGTATGCTTTGATAAATTTCAATTATCGAATTTAACGTTACTCCATATTTTTGAAGGTTCAATTTCTAACATTCTTTTACCGTGCTAGGTTTGAAAAATATCTAAGAAAATTGTGGGATATTTATTAATATTTATTATACAATCGTTGTTTGAATCAGATGTTTGGAACATTTTCTAGAAAAATAAGAATCAGTTTGAAAGACAATCGAGGGTGAAACTTTGCCTGGATCGTCATCGACATTGTTCGTTTCTTTTATAAACTAAAATTAACCACTAAATGCTCCCACCCGTGACATATATAAGCATCGATTATTTTTCACTTACCCGATTATTTTATCCATGGATCTGCATGAACTCATAATTAAAACACTATCTTATATTTATGCTAAAGTATTTATATATATTATACAAAATGTATATCATACCCATTTTTATTCCATACATTTTCGCGACTGTCTTTCGTATCATCATCCCATACTTCAATTTTCGAACAAAACCAGCCAACTCTCGTATACAAAAACCAATCGATCTCCCAGTATGTTTTCGCTCGGAAACGAATTAATATTTGTCTGGGGCGCGTCAATTAAAATCGTGCCCCTTCCACTGGTCGATGGGTAACGATGTTGATGGTATCGCCGAGACGAACGACAGATTATTAGCGGATACACGTGAATTGACCGATGTCCTAGGTCGAGTAACACGATGTCTCGTTACCCGTATTACGCGTCGCAACAAGATAACCAGAAAATCGAGCGACGTTGTAAATCATGGCCCGGGATTGTGTTCTCCGCGTTGGCCAAGATAAAATGGCTACAACACCGGACTTGGACGATGTAGTAAATCGCCGAGCGTGTTCTTAGCCTTTATTACGTCGCGTGCTTCCTTTAATTAGATTCTACGCGTTGTATTTTTATTCGTGAGGCACGTTTCGTTTCGTTTCTTGTCGTGGCTAGCTTTTGATTCTCAATGCTTTTATCCGTTGTTTTCAGAAGGATGATCAGGAAGAAATGTATTCCGATGGATAAGGATGTCAGCTGTGGAGTTTGTATTTTGCCGTGAATTATTCGTAATTTAGATTACTAAGTTTAAAGTGTTTGCTTTATATTAGGTGGTCCGAAAAGTTTCTTTCGTTTTATAAGAAAATAATGGATGCGCAATATTTTTCGTTTTATATTATTTTATCGAATTACGTATGATCCATTTTGTTCTATCAAGATAAAGATCACAAGTTTTACAGATTAGGTTTCATGTTTGTATAAAGATACATCGTTGGAAAATACGTGTCTGCAAAAGAAAGACATTTTTCGGACAACTTAACATCAATGGTTCTTTTGGTGGGTGGTATTTTGAGAATTGATGGTAGGTTAGGCTTAATTAAATATTGCTTTTAAAATATATTTTTCTTGTTTTATCGTAGAAGAGAATACAATTGTGTAATCTGAGATTCCTATCTTATCTCACACTCTGTATTTAACCCTGAACTGATATCGTATAAGCGATTACAAGAAATTATAGTTCAGTTTGCGCGAATTAAATTAATTTTAGTATCTGATTTCATTCTTTATTCCTTATGACTATTAATTGCCTTCAATCTCGAATTAACTTACATAATGTGTAAGTAAACTAATCGAAAATGAAACAATGCGATATAATTTAAAATTATTGCGTAATATTCTTCGATGCTATAACGATAACAATCGAATGTTAATAATCACTACTTAATATGATTACACACATTTATATATGTAATATAACTACAATACAAAATTTCAAGTTCCCATCGTCAAAATCTATATTCATTTCGCCTTATAAAACACCCACCTTTTAACATTCGCAAATATTGAAAATCTTCGATATGAAAAATGTGTCCTATAAATCTCTCTATTCTCTCATCCCTTCGATGATCTCATTAGGGACCCCGTACCAAACCGGAACACCGTCTCTAATTCGATCACATGCAACGAAACGAATCCCTATTCTCAATCTCGGCCACCCGAAGCGAAAAGAACATCAAACACACGGGGTGGCTGACTGAATGGCCAAAATAATGACGCAGTTAAGGGTTGATCGATGTCTCGGACCGCGTAAACACGTATAGCCTCGTTATGGTATCGTGAGACAAGGGGTGTGCAACAGCGTCTTACACGATGCCCGCTAGGACAACATTGTAATCCCTGCTCTGTGAGCCGTTGTCTTTTCCTTTGGCCGAGCACCGGGTTAGCGCTAACAAGATTGCTCGAAGGGATCGGGCATAATCTCTTCCCTTCTCCCGTCTGCTTCGCTTCCTCGTCTCTTTTGAGATTACATCTTGTACGTCAGGCACAGAATCCACCAGCGTTTCAGCTCAGGCCTCCTTGTCTATGTGTAGCCCGCGCCTCTCTCTTTCTCTTTCCCTTTGTGTGTGTACGTCTCGCGGAGCGCTTTCCAGGCTGCGAGCACGTTACAGAAATCGTTTTCTCCCTGTCCCAACGAAAGGTAATCGACTTTTAAGCACCGCCGCCTTCGCTGTAATTGCAGAAGAAGACACTGAAAGAAGCGACGACAAGGGTAAAGGGAGAAAGTTAGGCAGGGCGTAAAAGAGATGAACGAAGAAGAGAGAGGGTGGAAGTTCTTGTTGCGTAACAACAGCTCGCGGCTTCCGCGGAGGACGCCTTTTAATTTGCAATTGATAGCAGGAAATTAAACGCCCTCCACCGGTGAACGTGGTGCTGCTGTTCCTCAGATTGGACTGCACTGTCTCGGGGAGATTCTTGGGAAATTTTACGACTGAAATTGCAGATAGCGATTTTGTTTGGTTAGAAAATTGCGAGCAGGAAGTTTTTAACGAGTCTTGGGATAGGTCATTCTGTGTCAAATGTGGGCCGATAATCTTGGAACATTGACTTGGACGTTATTTCAATGAGGAAAGAACTTGTTATTTCACATTTTAGGTGTGCTAGGCTGCAGACAGATTTTGAATCGAGGCATGTTATATAAGACGGTGATAAGTATGTTTAATAAGGGAAGAACAATATTAATTTATAATAATTAAAAAATTTTTGTTTGCTTTATTTTACCGATATGTTTGGATGGTATCATTATTCATTGTTGAAAGATTAAACTAGACAATTTCCAGGGGTAAATTATAGTAGTTGTCCGAAAAATAGTTTGAGAAACTCAAAGCTAACTTAGTCAAAATCTAGTGGCAACTTAAATTTAACCGCTTCAAAATTGGCCTAGCCTGGAACCTGATTGTTTGAAACATTGTCACGGTTTAATTGAAGTGATATGACATAACAAATGTTTCTAATTTTTAAACAAATTGATTCCTATAATTAACTTTCTATTGACGAGATTCCTCAGTTTCCTGTCAGAGAGTTAATGCATTTCTAATTTCTGTTTTACCCTAGAAATCAAAAGATAACCCTACTTGTTTAATTTTACTAATTGTTTTTACTAATTTGTTTATTAATGATTCTTATAATTAACTTTCTATTGGCGAGATTCCTCAGTTGCCTGTCAGAGAGTTAATGCATTTCTAATTTCTGTTTTTCCCTAGAAATCAAAGATTAATCCTACTTGTTTAATTTTACTAATTTTTTTATTTAAAGAACATATACTTTCATCATGAAGAACATATAGATCGTGGAATTTTGACTCTGGCTCAGCGTGTTTAATTCGGGAAGGAAATATTCCTGGGACGATTAGCTGAACTTCTCGTATCGATTACACAAATTTAATTAGCGCAACCCTTTGCAATCTTGTTAGCGTCCGCAATTAAATGATCGATCGAAAGCAGCGGAATGACTGATAAAGCGAAGAACGGTTTTCTAATGCGAATAACGTGACCATGTCTTACGGAGTCAGTTTAACCTAAACAACGTCCGGTCCAACTTCTGGTTAATTACGAGTCGCAGCTTCGACATCGTGACGAGCATCTGTTCGTGCTTTCTTCGCATTGTCGAGCGTGCTCAAAGGACCCTTTTGACACCGTTGTTTGCGCTCCACGCGATCACGCCAACGAGATAGCGCACGTAGCGAGAACCTGGCATTGGGAGTGAATATTCATTCGTTGCTATCAGATTGGGGGCGACAGAACTATGCTTCGCCGAAAGAGAAACGCCCTGAACAGGAGAAAGAGACATCGTTGATCTGGCGAAGAGAACCAGTTTCGAATATTCTTTCCATATGTATTTCAAATATTCTCTTCAAATGTATTTCGAAGGAAAATTATTTCGAATTTGCAACAAGTAACAGTGAAAATAAGTTTGATACATTTGTTGTTTATGGATGTAGGCAGAGGGCTAAATGGTTAACACTTTGACTGCCACACCGAAATCACATGTTTCGCTCAGGACGCCACGGGAGCATTTTTATTATTCAAAGCATATAATGGTAAAATAATAATAAATTGATGATGTAAGACAACATTGTTCCCCAATGGACCGTTTATCTTATTGGTGGTCACGAGTGACCACCGTGACGCCTTGGTAACAGTTGATAGCGACATATTATAACAAGGCTTCGTTTATTTCAACAAACCATTCGCATTCGTTATTTCGTCGTAGGCAAAACGTGCAGAATATATTGTTGAAACGTGTAGAAGATATTAGTAAACAATATTTGCTCATTCTATATATAATAGTAAGGTATGTGCACACTTCTAACTTCAATTATACGATTATAAAGCAGCATTTACGATTATTTTCTAAGGTGTGTTTATAATAATATTCGTAGATTACCCCTCGAAGATATGGATGCAAACACAGTGCATCGTTAGCTGGAAAATTTCTTCTCATTTTTTTTTTATTAATGTTCTAATAAAAATGTTTAATTCTTCGATGGGGCACTTGTTATTTCAAAGTATCTTCTAATTATCGGTTATATTCAAAATGCCCTAACCGTCAATTTTCATACAATTTTTACAATTGTAAGAAGTTCAAGCGCTCCGGTCACCAATGACCACCGTGGCGTCACAGGAGAAACCGTGACCAACGTGGCAGTCAAAGTATTAAAAAAGAAACGAGTTACGTTCATTTTTTACTTCTGTGTTTTATGCGATGAAAGTGACCGAAATCTCGGATCTGGACCTCTTGCCGTTTTCTCGGCGACTGTCCAAAACTGATCATTGACGGTTCCATGTCGGCGAATGTTTCGATTATCGACGCTCGGCCCGTCGCGAACACCAATGCCTGACACGGGTCCGTGAGAGAGGCGTCCGTGCCTTATTGCCTACACGAATAACGAAATTAATTAAGGTGGTAAATTGTGCAAATTGGATTTATTTATTATCTTTTATTCGCTGTTTATATTTTTGAGATAACAAATGTTGTATGAATTTCATTTACATTTCATTTAAATGTTTTCTCATCAAATGTAAAGCGTAAGATGAAGTTGACTTTTTCAGGAAAAAGACAAGTATACCAGACTTTTTCTACAAAATAGACTGTCAATGATTAAAAAATGATGAAATTGAATATTTATTTGAAATGATGGCGTTTAGTAATTGCTATAAGAATGGAAAGAATAAGATATTGCTTATATTAATCAGACAATATTAGCGAATAATTACTATAAAAAGTGGTGCATATATTCAAAAAATATTAATTGTGTAAAAATATATTATCTCTGAATGTTCCTTCAATTCCGCTATAAACTACTCAAACAATTCAATACACTAATCTGACATACTATTTTACCGTGATCTAAGGCCATTTTGCTAAAATTATCCTGGAATTCTCGTCATTGTACAATCAGGATCGTTTTCACCGTACACGAAAGCCACCAGCATCACCTAATCCAACGCAAGACAAATCAATACGACCGTTTCACCGGTAGAAACCGCATTTGCATACAATGTCGAACGTTACAAATGGCTACACGCCGGCGAGTCGCCAGGAACTTTTCCCGATACGCGTCCATTTTTCCCTCGGCTTGGCCCTTTCAGGGACGAGCGGCTTTTTTCCGCGATTCACACGCTCTCAACGCACGGTTCGTTTCCACCTAAGCGAGCATCCACCTCGCGTAAACGTTACTACGGCTTAGCTCGTAAACCGACTGAAATTTTCTCTAACTGCCGCTCGTAAGGAAAAGGCTATCATTCGAGAGGCTGTGTGGATATGCAAACCCTGAAAAGAGAGCGTACCGTGTTAGAGCTCCCTTAAGAGGACGCGCGCGCGCGCGCTATCATGCGAATACAGCACTGTGCAAAAGAACCGGACTATCGAAGATGTTGTTACTTCGTGAATTAATTTAGGAACATTTGGTGTTTTATATATTTTAACATATTTATATCTTTAAATGAACATTTATTAATCAGTAAGCCGTAGATATTTGTGCATTTGTGCGAAATTTAAAAATGCAAGAATTCGCAGAATTTGATGTGCACATATATAATTCAATATAATGTGCTGATAATCCATAGAGTGATTGCATATAGTATGCAAAGGTGTATGAAATATTCAAAGTAGAGTAGTACTGGTTAAAATTTTCAGTAGATAAAATGAATCTTTATTTAAATTGTGGTTTTTAGTTATGTTTATAAAGATACAAATTTACATATTAATTAGACAACTATCTTTCCATAACTAATTATTTACCAAATTATTGCGGTTATCGCATTATTCGTTTTTAAATTTTTCGTACAAATATTAACAGTCTTTGTGCTGGTCTTAACTGGAGCTACAATATAACAATAATACTTTGTATTAACGACTCAGCGATTATAGGCTGTACCTCAATTTATTATTTTAAATACAATCTTAAATACAGTCAAATCTCGCGTTATTCGTATCATCGAGTTTGATTTTCTTAAAGAAAGTAGACATTACTGGAAAATGTTGAGATTTCTAATTCGAATCTTTCGAAGAAATTAGACGAAGCTGATAATGAAATAATATGATAATAAAAGTACTTCTATAATCCCATTTATGAAAGATATCAGAGATTTGAAAAACTCGAGAAATATAACCTTAAGAAAATTTTCTACTTCCAGTAATGTTTTCCTCTGATACTTTTTCCTATTATCAACGTGTAATAAATAAAGTATCCAAAATACTCAAGTTAGATTGGATACCCTGTATATGCGGAGGTTGAATACGGAATAATCGCGACTCAAGACACTTGTATTGCTTGTTGGAGACGTTGTTTCACGTATTGGATGTGTATTCAGCAGACTAGTCGCAGAAGCTGGTATGATGGTGACGAGAAGATTGAGATAGCTGTTTGTTCGGTCCTTGATTCGGTCAGGTTTCAGCTTACATGATCGATCATTCTAGTAGCTCGTTTATATCTATAGGAGAAATGTCATTATTCTAGGCGGAGAAGAAGAGGGCAAATGTGGGTAAAGGTGAAGTTCATTGTTCCATATATGTATATATTAGGTTGTCCGAAAAGTTTCTTTCGTTTCATAAGGTGTTAATAGATGAATAACAATTTCTGTTTTATATTATTTTACTGAATTAGGTATGATCCATTTCTTTCTATTTCTATTATTGCGTTCGTGCATAATTCAATAAACTAATATAAAACAAAAAACATTGTGGGTTTATTATTTCTTCATAAAACGAAAGAAACTTTTCGGACAACCTAATAGATAGAATTTGTTTGTTATTAATCTTCTTTTTTCTTTTTTTTATACCAGAATGATTAATGCATTTGGTTCTTATAACATACGGTTATAATAAGAAGTAATTTCTCCTTGTAATTTAACTACTAGATCAAAATCTTAGATCATTCCATCCTGAAAAACCGAAAGATAACGTAGCTATAGAGAAATTAAAATCTCAACGCTAACAATGCGTAAAACTAAAATACTATTTTTCGTCATAAAATATTAACAAGATCTGGTTTTTAAGAAGCGAGAAACAACGAGAAGAGGAGAAACAAGCAATTATCGCTGAAATTCCGCACTTCTAAAGCGAGAGCCCTATTTCTCAACACAGTAGACGAATTAAAATCCGCAAAAGACCAGCGGCAGTACATTCGTTTCTCTCTACTAAATTTTTCGTGCTGCTTGCAACGGTTCATGCTACGAGAGCGTGCATACCGTAGCGCGGTGGATAAATTTCTTTGCTCCACCGTTGTCGCAGCATCCAATTCTCTTTCCCGTTTTCAGAGCTTCGATTTTCACGGTCGCATATTTCTCAACAGCGACACAGCTGCGGGAATATTTCTCCGCCCTCATTAATAACAATAGTTTCCTTAAAAAGAGCGTTTCTTATACCATAGACGGTGGTACATCGCGTGCCCTGTCGCGTTCATGCGGTTCACATGCGTTTGGTCGAATGTAGCCACGTGCAGAATAGATGTACACGACCGCGTATTCACACGCGTAATTTGCAGTAACTCCGCAAAGCCGGCCATATATATGCGTACAAACCGCATTTACATACGTGTAGTCGGTGTTTCACGTGGCCAATTGCGCACGTGTACACTTACATAATAACCATGTACGGAAATCGCCTTCTGTTATTACGGCCAGCAAGCGGTCTCGTTTCCAGTCGACTTTCAAGCTCCTACAAGCAAGCCGAGTCTCTTCAAGCGACGAATTTTCTCTGACTTTTTAACTGGTTGACGATGGTAGTGAGAAAAACGGTTATTTCTTTAACAGGATTAGGCTGGTCAGCATGGTTGTAATCTTTCAGAGAAATTTCATAGATTTTATGGCATAGAGGCTCTTTACCGTAGCAGTGACCTTATCTTGTTACGTTGATTACGTTATGGTGATGCAGTATGTATGCGATATTGACAATAGTCATTTATAAATCAGTGAAATTTATGCATCTGGTTTAGTGAAACTTCAGGGTTTGGATATGTCAAATTGGATACGGATGTGAAGCTGAAGACGATTAATCTTTGAGTAGATTAATCCCGTGACGTTAAATGACGTTTCTGGCATGTCGTGCATTTTCCATGTCAAATTGCACAATGACGTGCTAGAGACATCACCTGTAGCCGAACGATTAGAGGAAATTCATGACCAAATAAACATTTTGATTTTAATTGGATAACCGTTTTGTCAGTGTTTGTATGGAGATTTCAGCAAAATTAGAAACTTCGGAAAAAATTTTCTATTAGAATTGCAAGAAGGATTTATTGTTATAATTACGCTTAATTAGTCTGATTGAATTTACAGGAATTTTTAAACTTTATTTTACGTATATTATACGTATACGTATATCATAACCGTGTACAACAATATGCATAACTTGCTGAAATAAGCTACAGGATTCTGACGCTGTAAATATGATATACACTGTCGCTCAAAAGGATGTGTACGTTTTGATTTATTTTTATTCAGAATACACGAATGTCACTAAAATATAAGAATTAATGGCAGACCAATGATCAAAAGCATTTGCTTACTATTTTCTTCTACCAATTTGTTTACAATTTTCTTATGTGATCATCAAGTATATGTTATAAGTGTCGAAACACTTTTAAACAAGTCGACGCGTTAACCAATTCACTTGTCAAATGCATCAACTTCTATAAAAGCGAAGAAAATCCTAGCAAAATCGTCTTTCCTTAAACCACCACGAGAAAGAACATTCTCTTGTTCTTCACTGGCAAGTCGGAAAGGATTGACCACTCGAAATCGATCATCGCTTCGTACTCGTGTGTATATATGTGAAATGCAATCGCATAGTGCTCGGAAATAGGTTCGATGGACACAAGATCTGCGATGAAAACCGGTCTTAACCGATACCAGCGTGTGCTGTTTCTCACGTGGGTTCAAGAGCTGCACACTTTACCGCCGCTTGAGGTTGGATCGCCGCAAACCACACGCGCTTCTTGTTTTACGCTGCTTCTTCTCCGAGATTGCCAGCTTTTCGCCTGTACTCGTTCTATTTATCGGAGCTATAGTTATTCAGCTGGATTCTTTTGTCTGGAAGACCTGGTCTGTAAGAATCGCGATAGAATTGGACCTGTTTCGTCAAGCTACCGCAATTTTAGTCGCGATGAACTGGTTTCGACTACTACTGGGCTTTCAGCTCGAAATGGGATGTTGACTTCATTCTGCATAGCGAGTAAGAGGAACGATGCGGTTTGGAAATACTCGAGAGCTTTTGAAAGCTCGATGTGGTTGATCTTTTATTAAGCCAGCTAAGATTTTTCATGGATTTTCCACCTAATTAATAGACTGCGGATTTTTATACGACACGAATACAACTAGAGAGATTAAATAGAGATTTATTCTACCTCTCGCGTATTATAACTAGCATTCTACGTTGAATTCATTGATAATTTACCGTAAAGATATCTCGAACTTTTGCATTTCAATCTTACCGTTATGTTAGCAAACAAAATAGGTCTGTGATATTTCAAGAAAATTGTTTCGTACAGTTGCAAGTCTCATCAACGGCCGAAGATTCACAAGGCAAAACCATACTACGCTCTTTATGAAAACGGTACATTGAAAGTTCAGGTTGCACCCAAGATAAATTTAACCCCTTTGAGAATGTTACGCGACACTCGACTGTGGACGATCGTCATATAGAGACAGCGTACGGTAGCAAAGTGGAAGACAGATGTTTGACCCGTGAAAGTCCTTTTTCTGGGAAATTACAGTACCGTTCAGGAGTAGTAACTTGTTACCAGAGAACCGGTAATTACTACCGTGGAACCGCTATCGAGTCAGCTCTCTGAACCTCTTTGGTTTACCTTTGCTTTTGAAATTCTCCCTATTCGTGACTGAGTGCGGCGGTACGTTTTTACCTACCGCTTATTCTGTTTACCTCGTGGTACGCAAGCTCGCTTGCTAAACGTCGGTTAACCGTGGAGGACCTTTCATCGAGATTTCCTCTGCGGACCGTTTGAATTTTCATATGGCTTTTGACTCGCGTTCTTCGACCCTGTCGCTCGTTCACCTCGCTCGGGAATAATCGCCAATGACGCTGCCGTCGGTTTCAATAACCTACCCGTCCTGCGAAATACATCGACTCGAAACAGAAGAATCTTGTTACAAGATCGCTAGGGTTTCCGATAGATAAAACCGATACATTCTTGTTCGAATCGATTATTCTCACGGGAACGAGAATTTGTTACGACCGGCTGTAGCAAGTGTTTGAATTTCGAGTGTTAGTCCTTTTTCACACGACGATACGTGTCGCGATACACGTTTGAATTACTCGTCTAGAAGTAAAAATAAAAAAAAATTAAGAAAGTATAACGTAGTATTTATGTAATAGGAAAATAAAAAGCGACTGACAGATTGGCACACGAGAGAACTGAACAGAGTGAGCGAACTAAACGATATGGTATTTCTCGTGTAAATTACAATTCGTTGTTCCGCTTGATTTGTCGATCACCAGTAACCGAGGAACTCAGAATACACAAAATCGGTATGTGTTAATGTTATTTACGAAGCTTCAGATGCCTCTAGTATTTTATTTAATATAAAATGTCATACAAAGAAAGCACGGTATAATATTGCGGCGACATGAATTTATGTTTTACATCACGCTGTATCAGTAGTATAATCCAATTTTTAGATGACATAAATTTGTGCTTTATGTCGCATCGTATCACTAGCATAATTCAATTTTTCGATGGCATAAATTTGTCCTTTACATCGCATCGTATCACTAGTATAATTCAATTTTTCGGTGGCATAAATTTGTCCTTTAAAATATAGTTACGTTAATGTAATTTAAATACAGAAACGAGAATGCGTTGATAATGAACCAGTGACTTTTAACATTCTTTCAAACAGAAGTGAATTTACAATATTCTATTGTATATCGTCGAGTATTAATATTTTAATACAACTATGTACCGAATATCTTAATACAAGTATATTATACTCTAATAATTATAATTATAGGTATTCTAAGAATTCTACAAATAGATTGGCACAGAGTACAAAAAAGCGTGTTAAATGATCATTTCTAAAGACTAGAAAAAAAAGATGGTAAAGTGTAGATTCTTTTAAATCAACAAAAGTTTCTCTATATAATTGTTAATTTCTTAGGAAGCAACCATAGACTTAAAATACCAACTACTAATAACATCCATTCAATAGATCTAAAACTTTGCACATCACGTGCTACAATTACGCCATTTTCTTCTTTCAATTTTCGATCTTATTTCAACATGATCGGCGTTATAATCAAGTAGCCGTTTCCAGGGGTATTTGATTAAATCCGCAGTCGATTAAATAACTGCGAGTTTCCACAATATTTCATACATCTTCGTTGGGTTCGCGGAAAGAAACGTGCTCTTCGCCCTTTACTTCATTCTTCGCCTCCCTTTTGGTCGCTAATGTCTAGCCTGCCGTTTTTCCTCGAATTCAGTTCCCGTACTCTGAACACGTTCTATTGGCAATTTCGATCCCGAACGCCCGGCGAATGCCAACGGTACGCCTTATCCGTCTACTTGGACCGCGTTATCAGCGTAAATCCGTTTACAAGCTTACGAAAGCGTATATCCACGCGTACACCGTGAAACCGGCCTCGAACCCTAGCTACCTGATCGTAGTAATTCCATGTACGCTCACGCTGTGACTGTATTACGTCGGAATTGGATTATTTAAACGAGTGGAATATTTTTTTCAAGGAAATTATTGGGTATTTTTGATTCAGTGCTCGTTTACTGTAATTGTTCTTAATCGATGTTCATCGGAACACCTAATATTTCTCGAAATTAGATGTTTCACTTTGATAAAAGAATTATTTTAGTTACAGTTTCTGTTGAAGTGCGTCTCACTTCTAGGAAAACTCCACATCTCTAGTGTTTAGTTTTTGGCACAATGATTCTCTTTACAGCGGCTTCTTTGGTCTCTTTTGTAGTACCCAACATACAGGCAATGTTCGACTGTCCGCGACAGATCGCGTCAACGAGAGTCGTAAATTCTCGTTACGATTCGATAATCGAACTGGTGGATCCCCTATTTTCTTTAGGGTGATAGAGATTGTTGACTGATTATAACAACAAAGTAACAGGTTATAATATATAATTTATTTCAACATCTTTGTAGATATAAATGTTGAGTTGGCAACTAAGTGATTGCGGATTTTGTCGTTACTACTTAATGGCAAAATCCGCAATCACTTAGTTGCCAACCCGTTACGCGACGTGCGTATAAACGTATTCTCAAAGACGTGTAAATAATAAGTTACAACCCATGACTGATCAATGAATGAAAAACTAGTCAAGTGATGTTCACTTATCTAAGGCAGATAAACCAATCCAGAGATATTGACTGATATACAGTGAAGTTTGGTGACGATGTTGTCGCAGAGGAAAACTATTGCTGGGTGTTAGGCCCCACCACCGGTCGCTTGAACATGAGAAAAATCCGACCTTTCCATTTTTTACCTGATGGAACAATAACCATAAGGAACGTCTCGACTTGAATATATTTTATAATAATTAAGGGCCCTGAAGGTAGAATAAAACTGCTTAGTTTTATCACAGTTCCCTAAGATTATTGCGGTCCGACTAATTATTAGGTTGTCCGAAAAGTTCCTTTCATTTTATGAGGAAATAATAGACGCATAACGTTTTTTGTTTTATATTATCTTGTCAAATTACGTATGATCCATTTTGTTCTGTTGAGATAAATACCGCGAGATTTCACAGATTTGGTTTCACGTTTGTATGAACGTGCACTGTTGTAAAAAACACGTTTGCGAAAGAAAGACACTTTTCGGACAACCTAATATATTCGCACAGCTAGTGGCCGTCTTGACCGAGGGATGAATTCTGGTTTATGTAAAGAGTCACCGGACGTAACAGGCGATGTCGACGATAAGACGAAAAGATCGGAGAACTTAAATAAGCCTAACTACCATCAATATATTTCGGCACCGCAGCCGTTCATCGTCAGTCAGTCACCGTAGAGTCAAGAGTCAAGAGTCGTTAATCGAGAGTTGTCATATCACACTACTGCATTAAGTTCAAATTAAATAATCATTGTTTTTTGTTTAATCCACTGTAATAAATCCATCTAGCAATACATTATCATATAGGATAGAAACCACTGGAAATCCTAATTTCTAACATTTCTAAATAAAGAACTTCTATAATACATTGATCCACGCGTTTGCTCTTCCCATTTCGAGATATAAAACCTCAACAGTTTCCACGAATAACAATATAATATTTTTCTTAAACTAACGTTCCCGTTTTACATCGTTACATAGGAAATCTATAATTTATATATTTTAATGAAAAGCATGTTGGCGTATATCTTTATTGTTCGTTTTAAGACCTTTGTGATTTTGGCGTTCCGAAAATTTTTCTTGTAATCTGTAATCTATTTATAAAAAGTGAGATTCGTAAACGATACGATCAGAGTGAAATCGAGAGAGATAAAAAGAAAGAAAGAGACATCGGCGTACAAGCGTGGAATAATGCCGACAGCAGGGCAAAATCCGGTCTGATTTCGTCGATCCATTCTTCTCTATTGAAACAAGTTAAAGCTTGCTGATTTTAATGGATGAAGGATGGCGACGACATTCACGAACACGTGCGAAAATTTTCTGATAAGATCTACGAATTGAACGAAATGGAAATCAACAGAGACGTGGACTTGCAAGTCTGAATGTTCCTTTTCAGCCTACCGCGTTGTTTCGAAAATTTCAACACGCGCGATCGAGTCTCGCAACTATCTACCATCACCGGAAACGCTTTGTACGGAAATAATCGAAGAGAGTGACGCTCATAAAAAAAATTGAGGTCTCGACGCAAAACACGATGCCTACGCACAAACGATAGATGGGAAAAATGGGAAAGGCTAGAAGCGGTGGGATCAACGCTGCATACAATTTTAATACACGCTTGTTGATGCGATGACAAACGGATTGACAGGATCGAAACATCAACGTTGTTTGCAGATATTCGACCTGAGATCTATCATATTGCAACGATCTACTCTGCCTCTCGGATAAAGTGTGTCGATAATATCTGTACCTCTGTCTTGCGGGCGCAACTCAAAATTGCTAGTTTTGTAGAGAAACATTTATAACAATTAAAGTGCAATATAAGACCAGGTGTTAGATTTTAAGGTAAAGGAGCGAGAAGGAAATGAAATTGTCTTGGACGTGTTTGACGATTCACGTTCGACCGACACCTACATATGGACATGCACATATGTATGTATATGGGCAGTTAGTTTTCTGCTTGCAACCACGTGTGCATCTCATTTGTGTTCTTTTTCTTCCGGACGAGACGATCGATAAGCTTATTTTTTTCTTATTTGAGAAACCTCGATATTTTTTCTTTTGTGTTCGCGACCACGCGAGGATCATACTTCCGCTCACAGATTAGCTCGTCACTTACATGTCCGACAAAAAATGATAAATCGAGACCGATAACCTGATTGGGAAATATACAGAGAGTATGATATATGTGTTATTCGGATAATCGAACGTTCGGATAAAAAGTGTCCACAACAGAAAAAAAGCTATGTAAAATAAACAATATAAACGAACGAAAGGTAATACGATAGGAGAAATATTGAAATCCAGGTTTTTCCTCTTCTGAAACATTTCCAATATCCATGCGGTCTGATTCTAATGATTCTAGAAACGGAATTATTCAATATTTTTAGAATTCTATACTCTTCGAAGACGCTTGAACCTCTTGAAGCAGTTCCAAATATAATATTCGAGAGGTCGACTTGGCGCGAATGTTCGAGCCATGGTAAGTCGAACGCTAAATGAATCTGCTGCGATTAATCACGAGCTCAGTCAGGTGCCATTTGTTACCGTTTCCAACCCGGAAAATAATACCGGCCGTGTAACACCTGGTCGCTGACTGCAACTTTGAAATCGCACCCTTTCGGCTGCTACAACTATGTAATTTCGAATTCGATTGCTAGGGTCCGTTATACTACGTGGAAAAGGCTGTCTGAGCTAATTGCAATTTCTAAGGACTATCAAACATTTCGTTCTCTGATATATTGCCAGAAACAAGTTGTTTTCATTTTATTCAATTTCCCCAATTTTCATGTATGTATATTGTATGTATCATGTATGTATATTGCAGTGAAAATGTGTGATCAGTCGATATATGCGTTTATTAATATATTTACTAAATTAATAAATTGGACGTAATATACGTATGTATGCGCATAAAGGAATAATCGAGCTTAAAATCATAAATTTCATCAATTCATGTTGGTCAATTATTTACGCATTTTATAAACATAAATTAATTCAATCTAAAACTCTGCATTGTAATAAAGTACTACAATGTTATAATTCAAGTATCGTAATAAGTTTCCAAGTACGTATTTCCAGCATATGCAAGTTCGCTGCAAATAGAAACCATATACTTTCGTTCATTATTCCAATATCTTATTAACTTTAAAGTTAAATTTTGATATTCTTTCTATTCTTAGTTCGTCTTACTTCTTTCATAGTTCAACAAACTACGATTGGGAATCGTAAAAGACAAATATCAAAGATAAATACAAATCAGATAAATCAAAAAGTTGCGGAAATATCGAATAACATACAACAGATGCCATGAGTATCTCATTTTGAAAATCGACTAAAGTAAATCGCATGTCACAAGGTTGTAGTACCTTTCAAGCGCATTGACGTTCCAAATTTTCACGAGCAACTCGATCGTTTTTTTAAGCATGTCTCTGTTCTTATCGTTTTAATAAAATGTGACCCCAACTCGGGAAGGACCCTCTAACTATGTCAAATTAGCTTTTTCTGCATTAAAAACCCGTCTCGACAAGCTGTCATGGCAAGGGTCAAATATGAGCCGCCGTCAACGCCGAGGGAATGAAAGTATTTTTACCACCGCGCAGGGGATGAAAACGGCCTGCCAAGGACGGGATTAATTACACCCAACAATTTTAATTCCAGGAGATACAGATCGCGAATTAACGTTGGATTGCTATGTGAAATAACTTCTGTCTGGTCTCTTTCACGGTGTAAAATGAAAATCTTCTCATTTCTAAAAATATTCCTGTGGGAAAAAAGAAATTTTTATTATTAGACAAATTCATACAATTACTACCTCTTAGAAATTGGATATTTTCTTGCATTAAATACAAAATATGCCTTTGTTCGCATATTTACTTTTAACAAAGTAAACGAATGTGTGGTTCACGATGAAGTAGAATTATCGACAGCGGAAGATCTGATTACCTAATTTAAATACAACATGGAAAGACGCAGGAGGATGAAATATCCATTGTGACAAAAAGCTTCGTTAAACAGAGTACAAAATTAAACATTATTTTTATGTAACGATCGATGTATATCGATTTCAACGTTTCATCGATAAATATCTTCATTTCACCTTTCGTTCGACGGCCAAACGTCTAATTACTAATTAAGATTCAACATACAAAAACATACAAGGATTATCTCAAATATCCTTTATGACAAAAAGCCCTGTTAGGCCATGATTGCGATGCATATTCAGATGAACTGGTATTCTGACGAATGAAACGTCTAAAGGCTACAACGTACATACTCATAGAAATCTACATACGATTCTTTGAAATACGCATCCACTGTAACCAAAGCCCTAACCAGAATACATAATTGAACATTATTTTTGTACAGCGGTTCGTGTGTGTGTCGTTCGTGATTTCACTGTCTCGACGATAAATATCTTTTTCGCCTTTGGTTCGACAGCGAATAGTCGTCTTGGGAGAGAGGGTTGCGTGGGCGGACGAATTTTGGTCAGGGAGCTCGTAAGCAACCCCATGAATCGTACGTGCCTCGTCGGAACTTGGCTTCTCCGTTGTCAACGTGTATCAACGCCCTCGTGCGCGTGCACACGCGTGTCTACACGTACACTGGCAGTTGCACAATATGTGGGTGGATGCAGTTCTGTCGACGAGTCGAGAGGAAATGTGTTTTCAGAGCTATGGATACAGGTTCGGTTGAAGTGCGGTCGGTTTAAGTACGCGGGTTTAACTGTTTCTTCAGATGTTATAAAAGCTGAAGAGAGTTGGGGCGGGAAGTCGTGCTAGTGGAATTTTCGAGTCTCTTCTTTGAATATTGATTAAGTCTCCGAGGACGAGCGACAAAGTTCTGCGTGGTGCAAACGTTCCTCATGTGGCACCCGGTGGTTAAACGGAATAACGTAGGAATGTGGACAAATTTTAGTGACATTTACGTTATTGGTCTTGTAATAGTGACTAAATGTTATTTTTGGTTACCTGAATAATTGAATATTTAAATAACCAAGTAACGAGAGATTAATCTCTGATTTCTTTAACATCTTGATACAAAAATCAATTTTATTGCAGCATTGAATGTTTCAATTTTAACTCTGCTATGATTCTCAAATTTTCCTCTTATTCCAACAATCAGAAAAACTTTTAACGTTTTACGAAAACGTGTAACTATCGCTGTAATGATGTAGCTTTGTTCAAATTATTAATCTCTATGCCTTATAATTTTCTTATGCGGAGTATACACTTCAAAGTTAGCCACATATTCGCCGTTTCATATAAAAGATTGAAATATTATGCACAATTTATATTCTCCAATCTACAGTAAGTTGAAAGCAAAATCAGAATTTTTTTGATTGAACTTCTTTTTCATACACTGGGAACCTGCCTCCATTATATGCATGATTGTTACTTCGCATTACAAACATAAAGTTATTAATATGAAATCGACGATGTTAATTAAAATTCTATTTAATTATAATTGAATCGTAATTTAAAATTATAAAATTAGAAGATATTAAAATTAATTTAGAGTTATATACTAACAAATTCTTGAAATACTTCATAAATACACTTGGATTGCAATAAGCTTTATAGTTTCATATTATTCTATCTGCCTCTATTGCCAGTCTAAGAAAGGAATGCCAGACATTATGAAACCTCCTATATGAAGCAAAATCTCGCCGATCCCTTCATCTCTTTTCTCCTTTCGCCGAAAATCTCTTGTCACGAAAACACTTTAGTAGTTCCCTGGAGTGTCATCTGGCTCTCCTTTTCACCATCGTCTACATTGCTAGCCATTTTCACCGCAAATTGTTGCGCCACTGTTCATCGCGTTGTTATTAACCGTGCGACAAAGGGGCCCAGATAAATCTTGATAACGCATCCAGGATCCTCCGCAATTCTTCCGCGGTGTATCGTCGCTCTGATTCATGGCTGATGAGAATTTCATTGCTCTCCGTGGATTTGGTCACTGTTTCAAAATTATTGCAATAAAGAGAAACTTTCCCTCTAGACTTATGAGTATTAGGTCGTTTTACAAGCTGTGTCGTTTTATAAATCTTCAATAAAGCAGCACTGTTCCTCATTGTGTCAAAATCGCATTGCCTCTTAGTCGTTTTGTTTAATTCTATTCCGATCGTCGAATTCTCGTATTTCAATTTTCTTCTCATTAAAGAAAAAAAAAAAAAAAAGAAAAAAATTTGTAATGTTGTGAAAAAATGTAATATGAAATAACATAAAGTTAAAACGAGAAATTTGTATATCAATCAAACAGTCTTCTCACGTTTTGCTTAAATTTCAGATATTTTTTTAAAAGCAGGAAAATGTAGTTGGGTCGCAAATGATGACCACTTTAGATGACGTAATACTGATGACAAATGGTACTAATTTCCTGAAAACAGGAACTTCTCGGATAAGAATTGATAATAGACTTTATCATCTTTTTTGTCGGCTTCAGATTAGATACGATGATTCATAATTATTCTGATCCTTTTGTTACGTGTATATAAATAGTATTTATTAGTACAAACAAATTTTTATATTTTGTTTCATATTATTGTTTCGTATACTTTTTTTCCATATTATTCTCATTTTTCCGTTTTATCCACAAAATTCCAAGCTTCTTAATATCTCGAGCTCTCATTGTTTGATACACCAGGCTGCAATATAATATGTTTTGTCCATTGCATTCCGCAACACTAACCATTATCTACCATTAACCTACTTACAACTGATACCAACTTCCATTCTGATGTTCCACATAAAAGTTCTCTGCTTCTTTCACTAAACCAGACATTTTTTTCTCTCTCTTTCAAAACAATTATCCAGTTGTGCACATCTGTTGTTACAATTCTTCAAGATACTCTTTAATATCACTAGGAAGAGATCCTTAAAACTTTTGTGTTGTATTTAAGATAAAAGCCCATTAATTCCACTTGACGTATCAAACATGGAGCAATTCTTTGATTAATGAGGAAATAATATTAGTTTTGTTAAGAAAATGAATTAACTTATGCTTTAGTGTCCATATTTTATGTGCATGTAATAAAAGTCCATTTATTTGAACTCATCGAGGAACAAACAGCTCAGACAACAGGAGTTTACAGATCTTCTATTGTTCTCTTTACTAATAGGACAATAAACAAGATTTCTCTTTACTATCTACGATTTTTTTATTTTTACAATAGGAGCTCAGATAAGAAGATTCAATCAGTATCGTTTAACTAAGCACGAATTAAAATTACGTTCCAATAATCAGAGTTTAGATAAACGAAGATCCAATTTAATTAGTTATATAATTGTAACTGTTTATCGTGACTAACTGAGTTTCGAATGCTACAGATACGTGAATCGACCAATTGTGGGTGTTCGCAACTGAAGAAACGGCAGGGAGGTTTTAACAGAGATTTCTTTCATCCTGTGAATATTATAACGAGAACTGTATATTTTTGTATTAGGTCGTCCGAAAAGTCTCTTTCGTTTTATAAGGAAGTAATGGATGCTCATTTTAATATAATAATGGACGGAAACATTTTCCGTTTTATATTATTTTATCGAATTACGTATGATCCATTTTGTTCTATCAAAGTATAGATCACAACGTTTGACAGATTAGGTTTCACATTGGTAAAAAACGCGTCTGTAAATGAAAGGCACTTTTCAGATAACCTACTATATTTCAATTTTTCCTAAATGCATAAACATCGAATGTGAAAATGACACTCTATACTAAGACAAAATTTTTCGTTAAATTCTTCTTTTACGATTAAGAATATCCTATTTGTATCTTTTAGCACGTACTTAACAATACGTAACGTATTAGCCATTCGTTTATACGTACACAGTCGCAAATCGACGTTATTTTCCCACGAGCTCAATAATTTCTCTTATGGAAATCCTATCGTCAATCCTGTTGTCAATTCTTTTCGTGTACCGCTTAATTGCTACACCAACTTGGGAGTCGTTCAAAACAGCAAACATCGATCAACTGAAATTTCTTCTTTCAATCCGAGATCTCGCCAATCTCGAAATATTTTCATTCTCGAATAATTACTAGCCATGTAACGATTCGTGTTTAGTCCAATTTCAATTATGAAACTGCCTTATTGAACGAATGTTCGTGTATCACGTAGTATCTCGCGCAGCGGGTTGACAGAACGAATACGCGGCTCGAATGATCTCGTTGCAGCGTGAAGAGTGGCCATGGGTCTCACCGCGAACCAATTACGATGTATTCAACTGTGGAAGAGCTAAAATTCCGGTCGAGTGGTTCTTGAACCTCATCCGCAGATGCGGATAATCGTGTAATCCCGCGCGAACGTGCACGAGTGGCTGCCACGACCTCTCGGTTGTTCGGATTGACTCGGATTGAGCCACCTAAACGTCTCTGTGCCTCCTTCGCAGACGCGGTCTGCTTGTCAAGGACACAGTTGCGCGTGGTTACAAGGGGCAAATATGAGGGTATAAACGTTTGTGGTGTCTGGAGATGTGGCAAGCCTCGTGAAGATCGGTATTAGAGTCGTGTTAAGTTTGTTGGAAACCGTGGTTGCTTCTTGTATTGATTTTCAGCCTATGTCGTAAGATGCTGCTTAATCTTCCAAAAGTAGTGTTGGGCTTATGCCAAGTTTCTTTTAAAATATGATCGTCAGACACGATAATGAACTCTTTCGCTATAAACGGTTGTACACTACTGAACACACTTAACAAAGACACCAGTAAATTTGAATAATCGCCGAGGAATTGTTAAAATAATTAAGAACGACTATCTGATTTTAAACGTGCTGTTATAAAGAGCTGATACCTCGCTAATTATAATTAATGAAAATTCTTTTTTATCTATCTCGATAACTGTTTCAACTAATCTCGACAATTATATCATTAATTTCCCTGTTCCGTGTATATCGTTAATTGAATTCATGAACGTTATAAATGATTCCACGAACTAGATTTAAATTTTGACTTTTAAATTAAAGTTTCTTCTTACCCAGTTTCACTCCAAACTTTTCCAACGAGTTTTACAAACAGTCTCTCTTAACTTTTATCGTATATTTTGCATCATTATTTTACACGAGTACGACATTCTGATCGACCATTCGTTTGTCTGAAGATCTAAATCGACTAGTGCGTTTCTTATTGAACCAAAAAGTGCCCTAATTATGAAAGGATAGAAATGTAATACATATAAACTATGATATTTCGATTTGAACAATTACACAGCAAATAAATTTTGATAAATTGATACAATTTTAACATCACCACGTCAGAATTTTAAACCGATTTCTGAACTTTTGATTCGTATCCTACGTGCAGCATATGTCTTAGTAGGGCGAACACGAAGAATAAGAAGAAGATCCTTTAAGGAAATTACTCAGAAGAGAAAGAAGAATTTCCAGGGTGACAAGACATTCTTTCCCAGTAGACTTGCCGGAAACCGAGACATTTAGCTGCTTCGTCTCGTATAATGCACCGCAGAGCCGGGAATAATCTTTTTCCATGTATCCGCGACTTCTAGCAAGCCTGTCAGCCTATCTGTCGCACGCCAGCCACTCAGACACGTTGCAACGTATGTAAATGACGCAAATGCGCCGTGCTCGCTGCTTCCCGTGATCGAGCCTCTATATTACCAGCTCTTCTCTAAGTAGATTTTCGGCCAAGAGTGTCGAGCTCAGGTGCGCCTATCGATTTCCGTAAGAGACTCGACGAGTATCGAGACGTTGACACACTGGAAATTTGTCTCATATCGATGTCGACTTTCTCCCTATATTATCGCACCTCGATTGACTCTTAAGCTCATTTTCCTGTTTATTTCCGTTTTAACGACCGTCTTGTTTTTAATTTGAAGGATTCGCTTCGATACTGTATGAAAATTGTAATGTATAGTATAGGCTAGATATAACGGGATCGTAAATTATCGTATCGTAACACGTTCAGATATTTATTTTTATTGTGGCAGTTTGAAACAGTCTGCTTATTGAATTCCCGGTGCTTTTATTATCTGTTCGATGATCAATACGTAGCACGTTTCAAAAAGACGCTTCTCTGATCTGCTGGATTATTAAAGCGTTGTTTCGAGCCTGGAAAGCTTGTTTTTACAGCCAATGGGGCTTTCGATTTTGAATATACGGCAAAACGTTCGTTGGTATGTAAACCGAGCTTAACGGAATAACGTAGCCAGATGAAACAGCCGTTTCAGAGTTTGTAAGAGCTTTCACGCTTGGCTAAATAGTTGCAGATCAATTTATACGCTAAATTTATTCATTATGTTATAAATATTTTAGAGGGAATGCGTTGAAATTTGCGATCGATTTGTAGAGAGATACGCAGTTGTATGGATTACGTGTGATCATATACGAAACTAAAAGTATTTACGAGACTCACGAGAGTGAAGTTAATTTACTATTCAAATTGTAGTTTTAAGTTATTTCAGCATACCAGTTTCCGTGTTACGCTACATGCTAGATATTTGAAACTCTATATTATATATTCGCTATATTCAGCTCTATACTCTATATTCAATACTATATATTCAGAGTTTGAGTTTTTGGCTTTTCTTAAATCTGAAATGTAATTTATTTATTCTAACAGTTATTCGTATAAAACTTGGAACGAAATTTAAATAGTAACGTACAAAATGTACCTGAAAGAGATTTTCGAATATAAAAATGAAAGATTTTCTCTTTTCTGCAATATGGTTAAAGCTTATATTTTTGTTTTTAATTTTAGTATCAGAATATATGATGAGTACTACTTAATTCTTCGAAAAAATTAAACAATTAATCTAAAAATTATTGGTTAATTTATCTTTTATATGGCTCATATACCATATTTTTGTCCGAATTTCTATTAAAATTACAGGAAGACGTTTTGTTCTATCTATTACATTAGCAAAATCGAAAAGAGATTGCGCGTTTATTTATATATCCATAAATTACATGTATCCAATAGTCAAACAACATTTCGATACAGAATATAGTTCAATTACTCAAATCAAAAAGCCTTTTCATAGCCAGAATAAAAACGAATTGGTGGCAATTGCTACGAGATAACCGCTGTGTGCCATATCCCAATAAAATCACCGGAATAAACACATAAAAATCATCAATTAATCCACTTAAACCGCAAACAGAACTCGATTCCGACCGAATCGTTTCGGCGACAATTTCGCCAGATTTTTCATCAATTTTTCCAAATTCGCTGCCACGAAATAAAGTATCGGAAACCGAGAATAAATATTAAGCTGTGGGATTGACCAATGATTAAATCAACATTCAGGTTTAATTTTCACCATATTCTCTCGGAAAAGTTACAAATTTAGAAGGCGGACCGTTAAAATCAAAGTGAATTTCAGGATTTCCATTGCGATTTATTTACTTATATCGTTATCGTGTATTGCGTCTATGAATTCTAGAATCTTTGTTCCTATTAATTTATTTGTCGCATCACGCTTTTATATCTATGCATTTAGAATTTCCGACTTATTTGATATATCAACGTTGAAATAAACAACGAACCAAAAATTGAAACCTTTGGTGGATATAAAAATAATTGTTAACCGATTTCTAACCCAACCTGAATGAATTTAAAGTATTAGGTTGGCAACTAAGTTATTGCGGATTTTGTCATTAAGTGGCATTGACAAAATCCGCAATAACTTAGTTGCCAACCCAATAAATTCCATGTGATTTATCGATATAAGAAAAAGAGAATATATTGATATATCGAATTAACCTACATCGATATATGAAATACTGGCTTAGAATTTTTATTACGAAAAATTTATTTATAGTATCATATTGTTATATCTGTGCATTAAAATTTTTTATTACTATTAATATTATTTATAATGTTACGGCATGACGGTTATCAGGTTATCGTTTGAGAGAATTCACTAATATACGAGGACGTATGTATAGCTTTAAGCCAGATTTGAATGGCGACCTATCATAAACGTTAATTTGATACTGAGCCATGGTTTAGTCCTATCAGTAGCGAACAGACGACAATAACGATGCTTTGTAATGTTTCCCATTGTAGCGGTCTATCCCGGGAGAAGACGAAATACAAGCTCTCGTCATCCGTTCCGTTGCCAACGAAGAATTTCGTTATTATTGTTTCCGCTTTAATTAGAGTTGGTTAACGTTTTGAGAATTGGAACAATGCGCGTCGTTGCCCTTCCTGCTTAATACGGGACAGGGAATGAGCTCATTTCGTGCTCTGCAAATGAATTCTGCGTCCATTTCTGTTTCGAGTCGAGATTCGTTTGTGACAGATTGAAGGAAATAGGATATTTCGGTACGAATCTGCAATTTTACGATGGACTGGTAGATCGACTATGAATTTCCTATAAATTATTGGGAACTGGATCATGGATATATTGTATTATTTGTCGCGTCACTTGTACGAGTTTAACCCTAGAACTACCGATAGTTAACACGAAGCTATTTCTACCAAAACCGGTGAAAATGACTGGTCTTTAAAAAATACTTAATAATAGAATATTTTTATATTTATTGATTTATTAGTTTCTTACAGAAGCAATTCAATGTTATGTAGTACATTTTTGGTATTATTGATCCATCTGGGATCATGATCCCTAAACGAGAATTGACACATTTATAAAATTGTAGAACCAGAAATTTTGACTAGTGTGATATTTCCAATGTTAGCATCTAGCAATCTAGCGATCAATCCGGAATTTTCCTGATAGCTGATATCATCATATCGAATGATACGCAGTAAAAATTTGAAAAACGTGTGGGAAGTTGTACAAAACGAGGAAACTGGTTAATTGGGGATCGATAAACAGATAGCAGAACCCTTTTACACTTTGACAAGTATCAGTCATTTTAACTGGTATATTAGTATAAGTAGCCTCGATACAAAATTATTTTGAGTTTGATTACATAAAAAACAAAATAAAATTCATTATATTATTCTTTTAATTATCGTTGCGAAAGTCATTACATCATTGCGGAAAGAAAATATAACATGAAGTAGGAATTCTAAAATAAAATTGTATAACCATTCAATTTGACTGATGTGGTAGTTCTAGTGTTAACATCTATTTGACTGAATTTTGTGGAAGTATACTTTTGCAAGTTTTTTTTTTTTAGAAAATATGGACATTTTAGAAATCACAATGAAAATTATACATACGTAAGTATGTTCTATTTTATACATACACGAGTTGAGAATTTTTCCTCGAAATTTGTCGCTATTAACGATTAATCACAGATAACATGAGAATCAGAATAATTTCTTCTTTAAGCTGAAAACAAGTTTATATTCATGCCGGGTTAATCTGTGGTGAAGGATTGCTGGAATTCAGCTGCACCAGTAACTTTACCGCAATTATTTCCAAGAGTATCATTTGTCATCACGCTACTTTCAGTGTCCGTATTCGTACAAGATCCGAGTTGTTGGTCTAATGACTAGCAAGCGCTACGTCATCTTTTCCCACTAAATAGTCTAATATATCCACGAAAATTGCACTTTCAGCACTTAACGCGAATTGCAGTAGTTGCTAGTTCGTGTCAGAGATTCGTCAAGTGCCTTTTATCTTCTTTTGTACTTTGTGCTACGTGTTGTCGCAAGAAACTGTTGGTAAAACATGTTTGCAGTTCGTAAAGTGCAACCTGTTTCCTCTTTCTTGTTCATAATTTCTAAAATGTGTCGTAATATTTACTGCCACGTCTGGGTTCCGGAATGTTTACGGTTGATCTAATTTTCCCCACGATTTTTATCCGAAAGATCGTGTTAACCTTTTATTCTGAAAAATATTGCGGGTAGATTCTGAAACATTCATGGTTGATCTAATTTTCTGAACGATGTTTAATCGAAAGATTATTGCAATCTTTTATTCGGTAAATTATCGTCAATAGATTCCACAATATCAACAGATCCGTTGAAAACAATTTTATTACGAAATTACTTACACTGCTTAGACTATAATTATAAATATAATAAAATATCATAACGTGATATACATGCGTGTACGCGTAGTGTAATGTAAAATATAATAAAATGCAGCATACCAAATATCATCAGAATATAAATCACTCTACTGTATAAACATATCTGCATTCAGCAAACCCCATTTTTATTCTAAATTTCGTCCGAAAATTCTTACAATTTCTTTCTAAATCTTCCTCTTATTTTCGTACCATAGAATAATCTTTTTTAGAATTGTACCACGTGTACTGCCACACCCTGTATGCTTTTCTTTATATTCTACCGCATATTCCATACTGCACTTCACCATTGTAATACAGCGTGGTATTCTTCCCTTCACGCATGCAACACAGTCGCTGCGGAACTCGATCGCGCATTATTCATCGACGCGTTTTTCAATCCCATGGTACACACCGAAGAATACTCGACAACGCGTCCGCGACGTCGAGAGCCTCGTTCGAGATAAATCGTAGACGCTTTCGTTGGAAGCCAGATAAGCCTTGTACGTCGGCTGTGATACGTGACATCGTCTTGCACGATTGATTCTTTTTTTCTGCGGTCGTGAAGGGCTCGCGTGGGTGCCTCCTCTGCGAAAATGGATTTAATATTTCCATTCGCGGCGCGGATCGATATAAATGCAAATTAGGGCTAGCGGGGGTGGTACGATTCCCGCGCGAGAATAGGCAGACGAGTACTACAGGGTTGGAGGAAGAAGAAACGTGGTCGATGAGCCGAGACCGATTTTCAATCGGCTGCGTTGCGCCAACAACGGGATTATGATCGAACGTGGATCCGACTCTCAGCGAGTGGATTAATGGATTTCCAGGCAACCGGATGCGGATAGAAGAAAAGTGGCGAATTCCTTCCACGAATAGACTCAGTCTTTTCCATTCGCGTTAAGGTTTCGTTCGCTCTTTCACAGCGTGATAATTAGACTACTACTGGATTTCTTTTGCATTTATGGGAAATTTGAAGGTGCATATAAATGATATGTACATAAATAAACTCCGAATTTAGTATTCATCATATTATTTAGTAAATGAAACGATCGTCTAAATTCCACTACTTAATTAAATTTATAAAAATATGAATTTATACAAATATCCACAGTCTAGTTCATGTCTCTTAATTCCAAATACCTTCTACGTTAGAAATAACATTGATTTTTCATTTTAGTATGTATAATATTGTTCGTGCGTTAGTCCTCGTTCTTATGCTGATTGCGTGGTGATATATTGGCTTGGCAACTATGATAAGTGATTGCGGACTTTGTCAATACCACCTAATGACAAAATCCACAACCACTTAGTTGCCAATCCAATATTTGATGTATTGGAGTTACGCGTGAGAATGCCCATGAGAAATGCTACGATACGCAGAAGCTTTTTGTAGCTACATCATATAGTGCAAAAATAAAATCATACGAATCGTCAAATATAAATCATAACTTTCAAGCATCTTCTCTCGTCTGGAACTCAAGACGAACAGATCCTTCTTTTTTCCTGTCAAATTCGAGTCTGACTGAATCTAACGATCTAAATGAACCAGTACGAAAGCAGACTCGTTGGAGAAATCGGAAAAGTCGGAGAAAGTATAAGGCAGAGAGTAAATTGGTCGGTCTGCCGTGACTCCCGCGGCGAAGTTATTGCTAGATGGTAATTAAATCGCGAGTGTACGTAGTCGCGTTCGCGAAACGTCGAATTAAATTAATCGTGTCGATGCCACAGCCTCCGTTCTTCGATAAATTCACCCGCAGCGCTTGCTGGCCAATCGAATTAATCCTGTCGCGTGCACACAGACTTTGGCTCGAAAACGCGCGGCGGTCTCGAACTTGCACAACCAGTTACACTGCTTCGTCTCGTTTGCATTATTAATCGTCGTTCATTGTCGTGGATACATCGTGTTGCGCCGAGTATTTTCGATTATCAACTCTTATACAATAGCATCTCGATTGCCCGAACTGATTACTATGATACCGCGGATATTTATGCAAATTTATACTTTTGTGAATTCATAACTTAAAAAATTTGTTTTACTTACTAAATAATATAAATAATACTACACTTTGAATGTTCCATATACCTTTGCGGACTTTATACATTACGTGCATTTTGGGAAAAAAAATCCGCAGTCCACAGATTGCTCACGGAAGAACCGGATAATCGAGTCTTTCAAATAATCGAACTACTAATACCGCGATTATGTTTCACACGTAGGATAACTTAGATCACTTATTGCATATGTATTAGGTTGTCCGAAAAGTTTCTTTCGTTTTATAAAAAAATAATAGACGCACAATGTTTTTTGTTTTATATCAGTTTATCGAATTATGCACGAACGTAATAAGAGAAATAGAACGAAATGGATCATAGCTAATTCAATAAAATAATATAAAACAGAAATTGTTGTTTATCTATTATCACCTTATGAAACGAAAGAAACTTTTCGGACAACCTAATATGTCCCAATCATTTCCTTCCTGGATTTTTGACTCGAATGATTTTTTCTGAAGCGACAAATTACAAATTTAAAAAAGAATTAGTATTTCTGCAGAATTACTGTTCTTTCGCGCTTCGTACCATCTACCAGCTGTTTCTATTGTTACGAATGCTTCTGATTTACAGCTCATCGATGTTCTCGCTACAGTTAAATTTCTCTCTAATTCTGTCGATAATTTTCCAGTCGCTTACATATGTAACGATGAACTGAGAACGGTAACGTGATTGGGAAATATACAAAGAGTATATATGACATAGTTAAGATCGTTTGTTTCCTTTTACTTCCCGATGTCGTTTGGATAATTGAACGTTCAAACAAATAGATGTTCGACAAATCGCTGTATCATGAGAACGTTACGTAGAAACGTATCGAAGAATACAGATGCATGGAACATTTCCTTTATCAACTACGCTTATCATCAAGAACCAAAGTTCAATAAAACCGTCGCTGACAGTGCCATTCGTTCGATAGTATGACAGATCTTCTCCAATGCCAACTTCCTCGCTAACAGTGTCAAACTTGGTACAACTATTACAGTCATCGAAGAAGCTTCAGAAGAAAAAGTTTAAGAGTAAGAAAAGATTATCAAGTCCGTTTCCGTTTACTGGAAAAAGTTGACAGAATTTATCGAATTGCAAAGTCGGAAGTTTTGGTCGCGAATGGTGAAATTGGAGATGAACCGATAGACAACTTACTACAGTCAGCTACTCCCTTTATCCCAACAGGACAGCCCAGTATATCGTGTATCTTATTCCTGTGTATCCGTCGGTACTCCCCGTGGAGTTCCATCGACGTTTTCAACGTTCTTTTTCTTCGTTCTCGTCCTTCGCGCTTCGTCCTTGCCCGTCGACCGCACGCTGCTTCGTGACACCTAATTTTCGCGTGTATTCCGACGCTACGTTGTGTGAATATTCTCCGTGTAAAGAGGAATTCAACCAGGCCGGGAATTAGTGTGAAAAAATTGCTGCGAAGATTCGATGGGTTTCGGTTTTATTAAACACGGTTGTATAGTTATACACTTAGGTTTTATTAAATGGGATGCAACTACTTAGCGTTCGAGAGGAAACTTCGGCGAATTTAGTTGCGCCGCCAACTATTCGAACAGGGAAATTAGACTACTTCTTGCTTGAGATTAGAATCGGGATCAGTAGAGCGTGTTGTTTAAGTTCGAAGAATCTCATCGAATGTCGAGTTATTTGCAATTCTCCTTTCTAGGTAAGAAACTACGATTAAAAGCTTAGTTTAATAAAGTAATGTTATTTTTTTTTGGAATTATCATAAACCTGTATCTTGATTTTTAGCTCAAAAGTTATAGAATTCTCAATATTGAGATTCTAATATACTACAATAAATCTTTAATAGGCAAATTCAGAAATTCTAAATAAGAGAATACGCTAAAACACTTGCTTTAACTGTTAATAACAATTTCCAATTGGTAGAATACTTCTCAGATACTCGTAGATGCTTTTCTAATCTTTGATCAAAAATTAAGACATTTTACGTAATAGAAGAATATTATTAAATTTGAAATTAGATTTTCAATAGAAAAAATGATAAATAAATCGTGATTTTAATTCTTAAACCAAAAGTGTCGAAGTCGCAAATAATAGGATAACTTAACGATTTTATTATGAATTAAACTAAACTTTTAATCTTGATCTCCTATTTGAAAATGCAGGTACTGAAATTGTAAATATTGTCATATTCGATGGGATTTTTTGAACTTAAATGATACGCCTGACTGATCCTGATTCTAATCTCAAGCAAGAAGTAGTCTAATTTCCCTGTTCGGATAGTTGGCGGCGCATCCAGGTTCCCCGAAGTTTGATGTTCTTAACTCTATAATCCAGGTCTGTCTGAATCCTGACGTTTCCGTTGGTTGTCTAGAGAAGTAGGAAGAAGCTCCAAGTCCGCTCTAAGACCTAATTAGAATTTCCGATGTTTCTCGTCCTGAAATGTCACAGGCTAAAACTCTATACAAAATCCTTGATCCAAGGGTTTACATGCCGGTATCATGTTCCCTAATCCTCGTTGTCTTTAGTTAACAACAAACCATTTCCCAGTACCATTTAGTTTATTCACGTTGAAACGCTATCCTCAAAAATTGATTGATTTTATCATTTCTATTTCACAATTTCCAACGAACAAGAATTATAATCTCAATAAAAACAAGAACTAAATAAACTCGACCAAATTAAAACAATAAAATCAACCAAAAGGTAAAAAGCAATCATTTTCACGTCGTCCTAATGAATTCCTCCCCGAACACGTTAGCAAACCATATAAATATCATTACTAACACTTTCATCTCGAAAACACGAGACCAAAATCAGCCATAGACCCTCCATCTCGTTTACCCTCATTCACCCCAATACCCCACATCGAAACCTCCTTCTAATCGATACGACTGAACGCATCATATTTCCCACATAACCGCTTCTATCCTTCATCCAAAATCCAAGGTCAATCATTTAAAACCCTTGTTAGCAAACCAGCATCGTTTCACGCTCACATTGAACACGTGTCCCCGGAACTCGTATATTTTTGTAGATGCATGCAGCGCGAAGAACCATCCAGCCAAACTAGAGAGTGAGCGAGCGAGCGAGAGAGAGAGAGAGAGAGAGAGAGACAGAGAGAGAGAGAAAGAGAGGCGAATAGAACGAGAGGGGTTCATCGTGGAAATGAATGAGCGTATAAATCAGCGTTAACGATCGTTCTGCAAACAACTCGGGAGGCCGACCGGTCCCGAAATTAAATAAGTCCACACCGATCGCTATCGTATCCTCATCTTTTTTCTCTCTATTTCACCTTTCCCTTTCTCTTTTTCCCCTCTTTGCCTCGCTAGCTTTAATACAGGCATATAAACATAGAGACGAGGCAAAGGCATCGATCTACCAAGGAATGCATTATTCTTGGGTTCTCGGAGGTTGCCTCGTTCCCGCCGATTCGTTCTGCTTTGCATATAACAGCAATAAACTGGAGATTTATGCATTTGATACGATAACCGCTGAGATTCCGATCGGTCCGGTCAGCTACTGCTTCTTCTCGCTTGGACAACGAGAGGAAGAGCGTCGCGTGTTGGCCACGGTTGAACGATCTGCAAGCAGAATTTCTGTGATTAGGCCCGGAGTGTCGGGAACTGCAGACTCGAGGGAATATTCGTTTCCGAACGACAGAGCGTACAGTTGTGATTTGAGCTGTTATACATCTCTGACGTTCGATCGTTGGAGCTTGAACTTTCCACTCTGTTTTTAACTACGCTCCGCTCTTTCGCTCATTTTCTCAGGCTCAACCCCATTTTTGCCATATTGAAGAATATCTCCAGTTTGAACAAAAAGTCTCGTCTCAACTTTATGTCAAAAACTTTGTTAAAGCAGCGGGAATTCTTTTTGTCCGCTGAAATGAGCGCAGGACTGAAATATAAAAATTCAAGGATCGAAGTAGAAGTAAGGATGGATAGAGATAACGATGTTGGAACATCATTTGTTCGTAATTATAGTGCGTCTAGGAATCTTAAATCTACCGTTCGAATATTATAAATCAGTAACACGCTGTTAGGAATTATAATTAAAGACTCGCGAATGTAAAATTTACTCCAAAAAAGTTGATTCTAGATTTTGTATTATAACTCTTAGTTTTGAATCTTCTAAAAGTTATTTTTTTATATAATATTTTCAAATGGAAATTTTAGTACATTTGAATCTTTTCTTTTCTTCTTCATTTCTCACTACTGTAGACTAAACGTATATTTGTATTTCGTCGAGAGATTCTTATCAGAGGGATAGTTTGCTGTTTCTAACCAACAATATCGACGTATTATAGCTCCGTTGGTTACCGGAATGGCTAAACACGAGCTGTACTGTTGTCGTTTACTTAAGCTCTGCTTGGAAACACGTACCGACTTTGTTCCTTATAGTGGTAAATTTATCTTTGATAATTGCACTGCGAGCTCGATCAATCATACGTAAATCGAAAGTATTTTAAATATGTGTATTGTATATTTAGTATATTTGCATATATTGGGTTGGCAACTAAGTGATTGCGGATTTTGTTATTACGTGGCAATGACAAAATCCGCAATCATTTAGTTTCCAAACCAATAGTTGTGTAATATATTTCAATCTATCGCGAGTTCCAAGGCAAAATATATAAAATTCGCGTGAAAATTAACGCGTCAAATAGCAAGAAAAGTTAGATACGTTAGAAAGATATTTCTGCACCGGTTAAGTACTTTCGAGAATCGAGATTGACAAAGCTTTCGCAGAGGGAATCGCACGTGGGCTGTGTCCATTAGCGCGCGCAGGAAAGGAATTCCCATTTCCGGCGTACTTTTAAGCGGTTCGATACTCTTTTAGCAACGCGGCTTCCACGGAACAAAATTAGACACGGGAGAACGTCTTCTCCGACTGCATTCATGTCTCGCGACTTCTACTAAGTGTACACGTACACATTAGTGCGTTTACATGAGTACATTAGAGTGTCGGATGAATTCATTATGCAGCGTGTGACTATATAATGGGAGGCGTTTGCTGATGAATTTATAGATATACGATATACATGTATGATTAACCCTGTGGATTTACTTAATTAATATCGACGCAGTTAATTATTCATGTTATTTAATTTTCATTTCTATATCGAAATTAGAAAAAGGCTAATGAAGTAATAATAATGTACCTATTAATTAAGATGTAAAAACAGTTATAATATCAACTTTATTTGTTGAAACGACTCATACAATTTACCTACGGGCCCACGTGATAATTTGGAATAATGTAAATTAGTAGTAGAGTTGGACGTTCTGATTATAACTTTCATCTTGATAATCGTACTATGCTTCATTCGTAGTAACTGACGTTTAAATATTACTGTAAAGGTAGAGATTGTATACGCAGGGTAAACTTTTATGAATATTTCATCTGATAAACCTTAATTCTTATTTTTTCAATCTACAACAAGATTGATGTATTTTATGAAAGTATAGGTATGCTATATTTTTAGTATGTTTTTAGCATATTGTAAAATTATATACGAGTAGAGTTGAAAATATTATAATATATTATTGTCATTAATAACTATTAAGGACACAATTAACGACAATTCAATATTACGGTATAATACTTTAACAATAAAACAGATAAAAAAAGTTACAATTTAAAAACTACATTTACATACCTACATATCTAAAAATTAAAATCTACATATCTTAAACGTGTCTCGATAAATTACAAATTTCCTGACACTAATTTGACGCCAGTTGTTATAAAGCAGCAAGCAATCCATAAAAAGACGATTTCAATAAAAAAAAAAAAGAGTTAGCATTATTCTGGCCTTAAGGAAAGTGGATCTTCGGGGATAAAACTCGCTTCGATTCTACGGAATTCCGTAGAACGGTGAGATTCGAAGCGATTAACTTTTCAGATGACACGGCGTTTCGATCCGATCAGAAGTGGATTCGACACTTCAACACACTTCGGAATTTCGTAACTTTTTATTTCGCGTCGGATCAGCTTGCTTTCTACTCGAACGCACCCCCAGACTTCACCCCACTTTTCCCCTCTTTTTACCAACGAGTGTGGAAGGCGTGCCGAATCGCAGGAAATTTGAAACTGAGAGCGAAGCATCCGCGATAAAAGTCGAAAGCTCGCCGAAACGTTCTCTTCAACGATCGAATTGCAATGTATGTCCGCACGGTGCACAGGTCTCCGAGGAAATTGCGTTTCCACGGTAAACCGCGGTATTTTCAACTTTGATTAGAAGATGTGTTCTATGACGGAAATTGATTAGTCTCATATAACCGAAATTTTATTCATTTCGCAAAAGAGAAAATTATTTGATATTTCAGGACTTTATTTGAAAAACGAGGTCTAATAATAGAAATAATAATTTCTTTATTATACAAATAAATAATACCAACTTTATTACACAGATAAAGGTATATTTATGCTGTTCAATTATAGAAGCAACCAGCAAGTGTAAACAAGTACAAAAATTTCTGTACAAGCTTTTTTTTTAAATTTCACTATAGTACTCTCATATTTAATCTTTCTATACCTAACTTCGATACAATTATGACCAGTGACGTAACAAGATTTAGATAATTTTTAATACAATAAGTGCAATCCTTATAATTCTTGTAAAATTACGAATAATGTAGGTAGCTCAACAAATCTGAATAAATCGTGTAATGCAATTTTGATAACGTAAAAAAGATAACAACTGGTAGTTTAAAAACATTAAAAAGATAAAAAAAGATGGAAAGATATCAATCTAGTACGTTGACAGTGCATCGTTTGTTCAGAGTTCATCCATCGACGCTGTAGCTCGTTTCGCATGCCGGCGCAATTCGCAAATATTTGCGCGACGAAGGAGCGATTGCAAAAACGCGGAGTTCCGGCAGAGGCAGAACCGGCTCCGACCGTACAATACGTGTGCTCATAACAGGATATTGGATGTTTCGTGTAAATGAACCATTTGTGCCGCGCGTTGTTCCACTGTATTTCAATTTAACTAAAGTTTTTAATCGTTTGATAGAAATTTCTACTGAATTATTTAACAAAAGATGTTGGAGAGCTTGGTGATAATGTGACTTCAAAGAATTGGAAATCGATTCGAGTAACGTCGTTCGATGTTTAATTAAAATAAACGTGAAAAGAGAAAAATATACGCGAACAGAGATCAGTGAAGTTTCATTAGTTTAATTAACTCTGACTTATTTGTCCACATTAGCAATTATTAGTTTTCTATATCGATGATAGAGCAACGTATAAAACGAAGAGAATATGGATTTTTAATTTGTAGAGTTGAACCAGAAATGAAATATTTATAGATTACAAATATATTTGTTTCTTTTTATACTGCACAAATAATTGAAAAATATTTATGATCAAGATGTATATAATTTATAGTCTCAGTAATAGATTTTATTTCTAAAGACAGCTTTAAAATTCTTAAAAATTGTTTAAGAAACTCAACTTTCGCAATCTATATTTGTTAAATAATTTTAAAACCAAGGATATGATAACTAGGACGCTCCTTATTTTGACGTGGGCTGTGATAAATTCGAATATTACTGAAACTTCTGATATGGAGATACAAAGATAACCAACTTTGGAACGATGTACATAACTATATGAAAGTTCATTAATTATTATGATACAGTGAGTTATTAAACTACCAGCGGTTAACCAGTGTTTCAACACAAGTTGCAACATAATTTACATAACGTAAATTGCTAAATATTAATGCAAACTATATAGCAGTGAAACACGTTTTAGAATAAAAAATTATTTTCTCAAACTACAAGAAGCATTTTCCTGGAAACCTTTTAATAACATTCCTCCACTGAAGTTTTATTTTACTATTTCTTTATAAACCAAAAGATTTCGGCAGAATCTTGTAGGAGTCGCGTAACATGGTAAAACAAATTTATTTCAAACATCGCAACGCTGCTCCAGCTATTTTCAATAACGCTCTCGTTGAGAATTACAAAGAAAACTTCGACGCAGGGCGAATTTCCGTGGAAAAAAAGATGTTACAATCCTGTCGAAATTACAGGATGGAAGTTTCACGGAAAATATTCCTACGGGAGTTTTTCGCGTCCAATAAAAAGGGCGGATGAAAGTGGCTGCAAGTTTCTCGCTAAAGAAATTTCAAACACTTTTGCGTTTTGCCCCTGGCGAAGAATTCAACCGTACCTCCGTTGTTTTCGCGTTCTATGTATACTACCAGCATTACACTTGCGGCAGTTTCATTACTCTTTTGGTAGAAGCGTCGTCCGCCCAATTTCGACGGGCAGACTGCGAGCTTTATTACGTTCTCGCGTTATATCGCTGGGCCGGACACTCGAACACTGGCTAGGAATTGCGCTTAATACATGATGTCAGAGCCTGGAATGAAGTTTCTTCGTTTAGGTCTTTGCCTGTTCCCACGAGGATTAAATTAGATTGGATTATCAGCTTTTCTAGCCAAGTTATTGGACATTGCAGGATATTAGAAGTTAGTTGATAACTGTTTTAATTTTTATGCAATTTCATATTTTTATCAACATAATCAAGAAAATGGAAAGTAACAATTTACCTGGAACATTAAAAATTGTAACAACTTCATATGTACAATTATATATTTTTTTATATTTTATATCTTCTTTTTTACATTTTATATATCTTTTTATATTTATATTTTCGCAGGTTATCTGCATTACGTAGATTTTCACATTTTTCAATTTCTCATAAATGCATAAAGATCTACAGTTTACATCGAATACGATAGTGAAGTGTTATTGTTGTAGAATAATCTTTAATCTTTTGATGCATCGTATCCTCTTAGTTTTAGTCGTATCACTTAGTTTTGTTGGATTTTTTGACATTTTTGTATCAATTCTTTTTTTCTTCTTGTCTTTATGTTTGCATGTATAAATTCAAAGAACATATATATATTAGAGGTCAGTTGGTGGTCGTTTGAATTTAAGAAAAGAATCGACACTTTCACTGTGGGTTAAAATAGTGGTTTGCTGCAATTATTGAGTTGGCAACTAAGTGATTGTGGATTTTGCTATTAGGTGACAAAATCCGCAATCACTCAGTTGCCAATCCAATAATATGTTTCAAAATTTACTAATAAGTTGTTTCATATTGATTTTACATATAATTATTTATATCGTTAATATATGCTCGCCATATGCTAGATTTTAAATTAGAAAACACGATTCTGACGATTATAAATCTTAACAACTTAGAAATACGGATTCCACAGTGAAAAAGTCGAAAGCAAAAAGAAAAAAGAGAAAATTACATAGCGATATTAATAAATCCGAACCACTTAAGTATACGTCACTAAACGTTTTTCTTATTTCAGGTAATTATACGTCTTTACACAAAGATTTGCTTAAACTACGGCGCCACGACGTTCGCTCGGCCTGACCGGATTCATAAAGGCTTTACGAGGTGCGTAATTAAAGCTGATTATCTTAACGGCCATTGTAACAGTAGATATCGTTCCCGTCTTCAGCCTATAAATACTTGCGATAGGCTTTTAATTGGAATTCATGGGCTCGAGTGCATAGTATTCCCATCCGATAATCTTCGTTGTATCGCGCGATATCTGGCCCAGACGAATATAGCCAAGCTCTGTTTGGTAGCGTACGTGATAAACGTATTTCTCGAGGAGGTTGTTGCACAATTACGATATATCTTCAGGGTAAAGGTAATTAACAGTTGAAACAGGTTTTATTTCTTTCGCTGATTCCTTCGTCCCAGCGAAATTTGAAGAGTCGATGATACTCGTAAGTTTGAATGGGTCTGACCATTTGTGGCTAATCCATAGTAGTGTGTCGAGTATTTTTGCATTATTTTTATGCAGTTAAAAAGTGATAGGAAACAGGTTTTTCAGATACAAGAGATTTGCTTTAGTTAGAATAAGATTCGGAATAAGTTTAACACGTTCCATGCAAAGCAGATAATCGACAAACCATCAATTTATGGAATCTATTTTCTCTTACGATAGCTTTCTTCGGTTTTCAATCTTTTTATCGGCAAAGAAACAAGATAAATAAAAGTTTTCACGTTATCAATGTCACTGTAGCTGCGTCGGGATAAAGAATTAGTCACACGAAAGGTTCAAATGTTTTCTCGTCGCAAGATATTGACTTAAACTTTAGATAATCGATATTGGTGTTACATATCTTTCAATGAAACTCTCTATCTTCTAAAGATAAGCAATTCATCTTATATGAGTGTGTAACCGTAGGAAGTTCCAATTGCTGGAAAACTTTTCCTTCTATAAAAAAAGTGTCTCGAACGAGAGTTATTGGTACTCTCAGATCTTTCACAAGATTATTTGACACGCAATAAAAAATTCCCCTAAATTAAAAGAATCTGAAAATGAACTCTTCGAATATCATCAAACGCAAGGCAACTTCATTAACTTGATTTTCCTTTAGGCATCCAATCTCTGACCCAGTCAAACCTCCCTCTAATCCACGCCTACCGCATGATCAAAGTACGTATTTCCTTGCCCGAGTCATATCACATCCCTTGTCGCGTACAATGAATAATTACTCTCGTATAAGTCCTGCATATCGTTGTTCTTGTTTCACAATAATCGCATCAATTATTCAAACGACCTGTCACCACACAAATACATACCCTTAGCTGCTCTAAAGAGAAGTTTAGAGGTTGCTACGCGTTGTATAAGAATTTAATCAGAGATTCAGAGTCAGAAAAGCCCAGGCGGTGAAAATCATGGTCGAAACGAAGAAACCTGATCTCGACTGACATTTGCAAATGACGTTAGCTCGTATTAACACGGCGGCTGTGTCCGCGCCGTGAGACAAAACGTTTCACGCTACCTTCTGACGATGGAGTCGTCGTCGTAAATTAGTTCCAAGTTAATCGGTGACGGCGTAGGGTTGCGAGCGCCAGTCTCTTCTGGAAAGATGGCCGCGTGAAAAGAGATAATTTGCATTTTAATTGCGCCAGTCTGCTCCACTCTGCTCCCCCCCCCCACCTCTCGAACGGTGTGCACCCTCGTCGACGTTGACACTGCACCCTTGCAACCTGCCCGCGCCTTTTCTCGCGAGCGTTTCCACGCCAAAAGCTTTGTTTCAGCCGGCATTGTGCCATGAACCTTCGCCTTTTCGGCTTCCAACTCTATCAGACGATGGTAAGCTCATCGTCGATCGTTGCCAGCTTTGGTTATCTTTGTCGCCGCGATTTTGTCTTCGTACTTTGCCACTTTTCACCTTTTGTGTTGGTAATGCGATCAGAGTGGATGCTTTTGAAATTTGTTTTATTTGCCGATAAAATTTTCGATTTAGGATATCCGATTTTGTGATACTAGTAAACTGCAATTTTTGTGCATTTACGGATAATTTAAAAATGCAAAAATGTACAACACGCGTGTAACATACAGAGATGTAAAAAATATTCAGTTTTTGTAGGCTTTAACGAGCGAAATACATATTTGCGTAGTTTTCATTGCCTCAGGTATGTTAATAAAAATTTCAGGTTTCTGATTTTGTAACATGGCAAGTCAGACATTTCAATGCAGTTTTGGCGATATAGTTGGAAATTGAACTTTCTGAAATTCGATTTGTTCCGTGATGAGGTTTGTAATTTGAGGTTTCTGTTTCTGTGGCAGGAAAAGCTATATTTGGCAAAAATGATGATTACGTAATTGGAGGGAGGCATTTGAGATTCATTCCGTTTGATAATAAGCTTTTCAATTTCAGTTTCGATTTCGTGGTATGCGAAGTTGTGGAGATTTAGTGAGATTTCTTTCTGTTCATTATCTACCTGCTTAATTATTTTTCTATCGCTACAATTATGAACTACTGTGATTTAAAAATACACAATTTTTATTTCACGTTTAGCAAAAATGATTGAATTTCTACAATAAAAGCCAATTACAAGTAAATTATATTCTAAAGGATTCGGGGATACCTTTCACCGAAATAAATTGAATTGTTCAATATTTCAAAGCCAGCAATCCTGGAATCATAAATTAAGGCTACGGAACTTCCATAAATACAAATTCGCGCATAAATATAATTTCGTTTGAAAATCCTGCTTATTGAAAAAAATCAAAGAGCATTTCGCGGAAAGAAATTATCTCCGGCCGCGGTTCAAGTTTCCTCTTTCCATTTCATGGCTTCCTCCCTCTTGATGCTCTTAAACTTTCCTTCCCGCGGAATGGCAAAGGAGAGAAAAGAGAGGAGAAGCGGCGCGTTTAATTGTAAGTACATTCAATTTACCTGGCCGATTCCTTTCTTTCGATTTCTTTCAATTTCTGCTTCACTCTCCGCGTCTTTTAAGCAACGGCGAAAGGAGTTGCTGGAGGATGGAATAACGGGAACAGAGAACGCTGGAAAAGTTTACGCGGAAGATGCTCGCCAACTTTGCCTTTAACTTTCGCGCTCACTCGCTAAACCCCCTCGCACCCAGACCCATTAATAAATCGGGCTCTTCGAGTAAGTTGCGTAGAATAATCAATAATTCGATGAATTACCGAGAAGGATGAATGACTCGGCGAAAATACAAGGGTCTGCCCCGTTGTTATTCCTCAGCCGGTGTACCATGGTGGTTTGTTAAGAGCCATGGGGAAAAAATTGCTGGTAGTATCAAGTCGAGCTTTGGGGATCGGAAAATAATTGCACGCAAATTGCAGGATGTTTTTAGTATATTAATATCTCGAGTATAAAAGCGGAGATTCGAAGTGGAATCAGTTTTCAGTCGATATGAATAGTTATTATTTATTTCTTTTTTTTTTTATTAATGGATTAAGGGGATCATTCAGTTAGAGTAAGTATAAATAGAAAGGATGATTTTAATCCTCAACAGTGTCTGCTTTTCAATTCGTAAATAATTTCTAGGAATGAAAAATCTCTTATTGAAGGATATGGAAAATATTGAACAGCTGTTGGATGAGCATATCGAAATTAATTTTATTGAAAAGTACAATCTTTCTGGGATATTTGTATGAAATTTCACATTAGAGATTGTTAGAGTAACGAAGTTATCGCATTTTACTCTCAACTCTAGCCAATTACACGTATACGAAGTTTAGTTGGAATCGTTGATTGGATTTTTCTAGGCACAGTACTAGAAATATTAGAAAATATTGTCCAGCTAATTTGGCTGAGATTTTACATAGCTGTTGTACATCGAATGATTTTTTACATCTTTTCGTAGGATATTTTAAGAAATTATTACCTTTTATGTACAAAGAGAATATATTTGTAAAAGAAATTTTCAAAAATTGCAATTATTCTATATTATAATAATATTGCTAAATTTCCTACGATTTTATTTACCTATTGAAAAAAAAAATTGGTGTTTCTTCGGCTTCTGTTAAACAACAGCACTTCGAAACCCCGCATCGAAAAATGCATTTTATCTTATTACTTTTTAATAAACTTTATACGATTGTCAAACATAAATATTCCTTCTAAACGATCTAAACTTTACTTTAAAATTATATTTACATCTCTTAGAGATTATATTATAAATAAAAACCAATCTGTCTGACTTACATACATCAATTTGAAATCACGCAAGATTTGAAACATCAAACAGACTTCGTTTCACTTTACAACAATTTATACTTTCGAACTTTTTTAATGAATATCGCCCCTTAAGCTTAAATTAAATGCGCAGACGTATTATTTCTTAACGTAGTAACTGACGTCGAAGCTTAAGCTTGTAAAAAGCTTTCTATGAATCGCGTTCTATGAATCATTTTTCTCCCAGTCGTATTTTTCTACCGTTAGGAAATTTCTTCAGTTTTTTCTTTCTCAAATTTTCTTAAATCCTACTCGTAAGCTCTTTATCCGATTAAAATAAAAATGAGATTAAAATATAAAGAAAATAAAAGAAGATCGCAGCAGGGTTAAATTCAAACTGGTTAGTCGAACGAATAGAAAATCGAACTTTTATTCCATCCTTTCATTCTATTATTCTTAGAATCGGTATTAAGAGTAATCGATATAAAATTGGATAATACCAGGACTTTTTACTGGCACAGTTCACGGAACTTTTATCGAGGCGATCATTGACGTGGTCTGGCTTCTCCGCGTCTGGTTCCTCGTTAAATATTAATCCCCTGATTCGATCCACTTGCGCCTTAAGCATCGTGAGAGGGCAGAGACTGTGCTTCCGTATTCCTGACAAGAACACCACGGTTGCAACTGTCACCTGAACGGTAACGGGTTTTATGGTGTCCTGGTTCTGCCGGCGCTAGTTTTACGACCTCCCCCATTGGCTACAGCGGTTGCCCTATAGTATAGTTACGCTGAAGTGAAGGTCGATACGACTCCTCCTGGAGCATGCTAGCTCTCTGTTCGATATTTTCCTTGGCTACCCAAGAATCCACCCAACTTAAGAGTAGAGAATTATTATTACATCGGTGCATATAAAATACCGCTCTTCTTTTTTAACTTTAAATTTTAGTGGGAAAAACTATCCATTTAATTTCGTTCTATCGCCAATTACTAAATACATCGAAGATGAAGAAATTTGCTGTAAAACACATATATGTGTGATACATAGATGTGTGAAATACTGAAATGATTTATAATAAAAATATTACAATTTCGTATGAGGTCTACATTTGGAAAATGTGCTATTAAAGTTGCTGGTAACACAGAAGCATTTGAGGAAGTTCAAAGGTGTTCTTATTTAATTATTTAATCAAATTGAATTATCAGAGGAGATACTGTAACAGTTCTATTTCGAGGGTGTTTCATTTTAGAACCAATAATTTACATAAGTTTGAAACGATGGAACTAATCAGTTATTCCGCTAGTGTATTGAATGACAAGTAGAAATTCGATTAAATATATGATTCTTTACATAAACAATGAGCGGCAAAAGTTTTCTTTGATAAAACGATACTGTAGATGTATCGAATTAAAGTACACCGTACAATTAGAAACGTAGTCTGATGGTTTGGACTATTTATTCTAAATTCCTCTTACAATTAGTATCACTCTCGCTTGGTCGAACTATAGATTCGCTGGCTCACAATACAGACCGAATAAATTAAACACTCTCACATTCCTCAAAGATATCAACCCCCCAAGACATTCCATCCACATCAGGCCAGGCTGATTAAAATGAAACCCGAGGGCCACACGCTGATAAGCCAAGCCACAACATAAACAAAACTCGAACGTTTAATTAGATCCAGCCAGAGCCACCAATAAAACCAATTACGGACTCCCTAAACACACCCGTTGCCCCAGCAAGCGCACCAAGGCACGTTTCCACTGCTGGTACTTGCTTTCCTTGCCTTCACGCTGCCAATCTCTCTGCTACTAACAGAATTAGTCCTCTCCCTCTCTGAATTCAGCACCATCGCCTCCTTTTCTCGACCAATATCCAAGCTGCCACTTCTAACTGTCCTCATTGAAGTCAACGAAGGCCTCTTCTTAGCGTTGAAGTAGAGAGACACCCTTCTCATCTGTTCCTTCTTGGGCGAATCTTGACCAGACGAAGACGATCTGCTCTCGTTTTTATCCTCCTGACCCTCTGATGTAGTCGTAGTAATACTAAGTCTCGTAGGCTTCTTTCGTGTCGATTTTCCAGGAGACTCTGGCACTTCCGACGACGTGACGCTACTCTGCTTCTTATACTTCCTTTGAACAGTAGGTGACGCAGGTTTTTGCTCCTTATTGGTACTACACTTCTCTTTTTTGCTCGTTCTCTTCCTACGTCCACTTGGTGTACTCGGTACACTTTCTTCGTGAGAAAACACGTGTTCGTCTTCTTGATGAGAATCTCCATCTATGGAGGTCTGCGTCTGAGCTGGCACCTTCAATGTTAGGTTGTCGTAGTACATCATCCCTCTTTGCGGATACAAGCCTCCTCTTGGCAAAAATGGCACGTTCTGATACAAATTCTGTGTATGTAAATAGGGATTGGTATTTAACCTACGCATAGTGTTGAATTCGTAAGGAGTAGGTGGACCTACTAGAGTATGCGGACTCGGTCTCTCAAAAGACGTTACCTGAATCTGAGGCTTGCTCGTTGGAGACATCAGTTTTCCATTCATTAGTTGGTTAGATGGGATTAAGAGACGGTTCTTGTCAGACTGAACCGGTCTGTACCTTTCTGAAAAAGGAACTCTGTTAAAGGTAGGCACTTCAGATTGTGATGGGTAGCAGCACAGGTTGTCATCGTTCACTTGGACGGACAGCGGTCTGGTGACATTGTTCTGGTTCATGTAGCTGGTAGACGGCTCGAAACTTCGTAGAAAGGGGTTCTTGAAGAGTCGATAGTCTATGGTGGGTAACTTGGGGATTTCTGGGATGTCGGGGCTCGCTGCCTGTTCCACGCGAGGCGCCTTCAGAGTGACGTTCAGGTACGATTTGTATGGCTTCGAGTCTGATATATTGTCCAAAGTGTTGTCACTTCGGGTCAATATTTGCTGCTTACTGTTAGATTGATTGACCGAAGCGGTTTGAGACTTACTAGGTAAATCCTGCCACGACATCGACTTTGTCAATTGATTGGTCGTACCTGATTTGACTTCAGCGATTAGTAAGTTGTCTGTACTTAGGAACGTCCTCTGTTCACTTTTATCATTCAACAGATTGCCCTCGTATGGAATTGCTCCATCAACGTACAGATCAACTGATCCCTTTTGAGATGTGAACTGACTTTTTGAGATTACAGTGGATCCAGTCTTGCCACTACTAGAACTATTCCCGGTTCCAAAGTGACTGACAGTCGGCGAGGATTCTTCAGTCTGTTTCTTCAATTTCGAAGGCAGTGGGGCAAAAAAATGCTTCGGTTTCTCAGCTCCTGATAACCCAGGACTCTCTTCTGTCTCTATCTTCGTTGCATCACTAACACTCAAATCCGTTGGTCCCTTCATATTTGGCAAATTTGCATTCGTACTCCAACCATTTTCAATCATCTTCTCCGAATTCTGACGACTATTTCCAAAGAATGTCGAGTTGAGTGGATTATTTGACAGTTTTAGGCCAACGCCTCTTCTTTGCACAAAGCTTGGAAAATTTGGAAAACCACCGATGGTCGATGCGAATTGTTGCTTTAATTGTTCCTGGTGAATTGTAGCAAAGCTCTGGATACTTGGTGTTCCGTCAGTATCAGTTGCTCCATACGTGGTCACCTGTGTCTGAGGCATTATAACGTTACTTTGCCAGCCTACAGGAGGAGCGTGTATTATTTGATCGTTGATTTCATTTATAGCCGGACCTGCTAAACTTGATATTGAGCCTATTCGGTCTGTATTTATTCTTGGACACGGAGAAGTTAGCATCGTTGATGCATCAGCAGGAAGCATTAGGTTTAGCGTGCTTGGGAACTTGAAAGGATACTCGTTATAGTAAGTAGAGCTACCTAAGCAAGTCGATGATTGATAGGTGCCAGGACAGAAGGGGATGTTGTCGTGAAGTTGCCTCGACTTTAGGATAGAAAGTGGACTTTTCTGTTCTTTGGATTGCAGAACATCTTCCAAAGAAACTTCCTTTTTATCCTTGTCTCGTTTCGGCTCTTCCTCTTCGTCGACCACTGATAAGTCGTCGAAGTCTACGTGTAGCCTATGAAGGCCGTTACTAGTCATTTTCTCCGTGGAAATCTTCTGATTTTCCGCGTTGTCTAATTGCTCAGATTTGTCGGGTTCTTTGGTGGTATCTTCGCCCTCCTCGCTGAGCTCTTCGTCCTCCTCGAAGGAGTAATCAGATTGCAGATCGCCATCCTCATCGGAGCGATCCTGAAATGTATAATCCTTTAAATCTCTTAATTATTCTAATCTGTAACATTTTTTGTACATACCATGTACATTTGAATTTTTATTAAAAATACAGTTTTTATAAATTTCGTAACAAGTACTTCTGAATTTTTACATCGATATTCAAATTGATTAATTCCATCAGGACATTATAACAATTGTAATAACTTTATAATAATTCTAATAACTTCTCTCTGGTCTTCTTGTATGCAACCAATCAAATTTTATATATTGATACGTAGACTACAATTATTACACTGCTTAAAACAACCAAGGAATCACTGCTATAAACGTTTCGATTACACCAATCAGGAGAATAGAGTCGTCGAAGTATCCTTTAGAAACAACAGATTGATATACGTATAATGTTACTTATATGATACTTTGATAAAGATTGACTTTAAGATCATTGTTCAACATCCAACTGTTTTAAGCATTGTTTAAGTAATTATATAAATTAACTGGTTTAGAATGTATACTTTGAAAATACCAGAAATCTTAATTTCTTAACAAAATTAAGAAAAGGAGTTGTTTCCAGAGTCATGAATCATTCATTGATGACCACGCAAGTCCTAAGCAGATATTTATATGAGATATTAATATATCGATATTCGATTTCGGGAAAGTAATTTATAAACTTGTTCTCGCTAATTCCTCGCGTACATTAATTTCCCATCAGTATCCTTCAAATCAGAATACCACTGCGAAAACAAAGTTTCTGTTATCAATCAAATACGCAAAATCTGGAAAATCGACGAATCGATCAGTCATCCCTTGTCTCAATTCACAATGAACCAACTTTAGCATCGAGTTACCTCGTATTCTTCGCTTTCTAGGTGGCACTGTTGCCTCTTCAGGATCTCCTCGAGCTTGTCGTACTCGTCCCTGAGGCTCCATATCTCCCTACGCAGCTGCTCGTTCTCTCTGCGCAGCTTCTTGATGTCGTTCTGACCTGAAATCGAATTAAATTACTTTCCTCCCTTTTTTTTTTTTATTTCAATATATTCCTCTACAATTTGCGCGAAGAGACGTTTGACAAATTATTGTAACTATTACGATAATTATTATTGTTATTATTTTATACCGTAATTAGGTCAAATAGGTGTTTCCTCCTTAGAAAAACAGATTAAATTTTATTCATTATCATTGTCGGTATCGTATTTCAGAACGAACGTTCTTTTCAATTGGGTCAAAGACAATCTCTGTGGCTCGATTTATTTTCAAGTTCCACTTCAGTTTCATTAACGTTTCGAGGTTCAGATTACGACTGGGCACAGGCCAAACACACGTACCTCTACATAAACACTCACTGGAAATTGAGTAAATCTAATAAAATCAACAAAGATCATGGAAGAATACGTTTCCTGGCCTTGTAAAATGAAATTCGTGCAAAAGTACCGGTAATTTTCTGCGTATAAAAGGAGTTACGAAAGTTGAAGAGCGACTATTTTATTTAATTGTGTCAAAAACACGAATTAGAGTTATCAATTAGTTTCATCACGTTTGAAACGAACCACCTACACAAACACAATAATTTAAAGATTCTTCGAGTTCAAAGGCCCAAGCACTAAGTACACTAGGAGGGCTCTTACAGTTGCAGATTCGAACCCACTGACTTCGAACATTTACATGTTAAACCACGACTCGAACTCTCAAAGATCAAGGCTCGAAGCTCATTTCAACGATGCTGAATCCGCTTGAAAATGCTCGGAAAACTCTACACCACGTGTTCTCTTGGAACTCGTTTTTCTCGTGGAAATCACTTAATCACGATCTGACCGGTCTGGTAACGGACAGACCGTCCGTTGCACCAATCGAAACGATCGATCATTGGTCAGGCCTGGCAACAATCTCTAACCCTTCGTCTTTCGGTGCGTCAAGGAACTGGTGATAAATCACCCACGGTGAGAGACCTTCAAATTACTTAGCCGGCAGATAGGAATAAAGTTTCGGCAAAGCCTAATCTAACCGACGAAAGGCTGGCACGCCGCGAAATAAATGAAAAATCGCGATAAAACGAGGCTTCCTTTCTTCGTTCTTCTGCTTTTTGTTCTTCTCGTCCTACGCGCGCACTTCCAAGGCGCGCTTTTTGATCGATCGTTCGGCGAAACGGAGATTAGGAGGTCGATTAGATGGACTTCATGGATTGTTTCCATTGTGTCTGTTGGCCGTTCTCGAGTGATTAATGCGATGCTCCCTCATCGTAGAGGAAGCTCGATGTTTAGAGGGAACACGCGAACTGCGGTTGTCTTCGCGTCTCGAGATACAGGTGCGCAGGAAGTTCGCCTGCCACTTGTCTGGCGAAGGGATTGTGACGATAAGTGGGAAGTTACTGTGTAAGGAGTACGGGAAGTTCGCGTTGTTCCGTCAGGCTTGATTTCGGCTTTCGTAAACGTGGTTCCGATTCTTGGCAATTGCTTCGGATGCTGCGATCCAAAATTGCACCAACATTATTTTTCTAATCTGAAAGATTCTTTTGTTTTCTATATGTTTGCGCGTGCATCGTAGATTGTTGCTCTTTTAAGCTAGGAGATTGTCACAAAGCCATAAATTAGCGACAGAAAAACCAAAGGGTTCCAACGAACATCCCGCAGGTCATCGAAACAACAACGTAGAGAGTGTCCCAGTGTCAGAAAACAGTAACAGCATGATCATCTCTAACCTGGACCCCGGCGACACTACTGGCGACACCCCCTCCATAGGAGCCAAACCCATAGTGTGTAAACCTTCCTAAAATCAGCTCTGGACATTCTCTGTTCTAACATTCTGAACCGTCACTCTGTTCGATTCGTACAATACATTTTACTACTATATCTAAAGTTCAATTCTTTATGTTATTTGTGAAACGTTCGAACTGTGATGCGAGGAGATCACCGGTGATCTGTCAATTTCGTCATTTCTTGTGTCTTCTACGTGATACGATCAAAGTCGTTAAACGTTAATAATATGATCGGTTTGATAGTTTGTCATTGGAAACTGTCTAGGAATAACGAAGTTTAGGAGAATTGAAACAATAATATCTGCTTATTCTCTGAGATCATGAACATGGAATGGATCGTGGAACATAGAAATCTTTCCATTATTCGACTTGAAAACTCGTTTTATGATATAGCAAAGACTAATAATTTGCTCAGATTTTTTGAAAGCCTGGAATAATACAAAAGCTAAGCGTGACCATAAACGACTGCTACGTTCTTTGTAACAAATATATATATATTTTGGTTTGGTCAAGATGTGACAAAAGTCTGATTGGAACGCACGATTTCCCGTTTCCATTTTGTGTTAACATTAGAACTACCACATCAGTCAAATTGACTGATTTTACAATTTTATTTTAGAATCTCTATTTCATGTTACATTTTTTCCCGCAATGATGTAATAACTTTCGCAACGATAACTAAAAGAATAATATAATGAATATTATTTTGTTTTTTATGTATTCAAACTCGAAATAATTTTGTATCAATGCTATTTATACTAATACCAGTTAAAATGACTGATACTTGTCAAAGTGTAACAGGGTTCTGCTATCTGTTTATCGATCCCCAATTAACCAGTTTCCTTGTTTTGTACAACTCCCCACACGTTTTTTCAAATTTTTACCGCGTATCATTCGATATGATGATATCAGTTATCAGGAAAATTTCGGATCGATCGCTGGATCGCTAGATGTTAGCACTAAAAATACCACACCAGCCAAATTGACTGGTTCTACAATTTTATAAATATGTCAACCCTCGTTTAGGGATCATGGTCCCAGATGGATTAATAATACCAAAAATGTACTACATAACATAGAATTCCTCCTGTAGGAAAGTAATAAATCAATGAATATAAAAATATTCTATTATTAGTTATTTTTAAAGACCAGTCATTTTGACCGTTTTTTGGTAGAAATAGCTTCGTATTAACCATCGGTAGTTTTAGTGTTAAGCATTTCCTTAAAACAGTACAAATATCGCATATTAAAATAACAGCGACATTGAAATATAGAAATTCGTGAATCATAGTAGGACCAAAAAAAAAAAAAAAAATCCTTCGAAACAGTCCAGAGATTGTGTGAAAAATTTCCGATCATGTACCTATCATGAAACCGTTAGAACGTTTGATACCGGAAGCCGCGCGTTCTCCATTATCCATCTCCGCGTTCGAAAACTGCCAGTCCGGTTTCATGGCCGCTTATCGGCCGCGCAAACACGCTTTATAAGCAGCCGCGTGATAACAGGCCGCTTAAGCCGCACGCGGTGCCCATTGCATGGTGGAACAAGAAAAGCCATGTGGTAAATCAGGATTAAAACGGCGCTGGCCGCTTGGAAATTTAAATAAATTAAATCCTTCCGGAGGTTCATAAATTCGGATTTTCCGGCTGGACACCAACGGCTATTTGGATCCTATTAAATCTCGCGCCTCTATCTCTCGGTCGTTTGCATTTTTTCTTCCGCTTCTTCTTTTTCTACATCCCCGCTGTATCCCCTCTTGTGCATCTCTTCCAAGAAACCTTTCCTCCACCGATATTCTCGTTTCATTCGATGTCGTGATGCTCAAGGGTTTGTGACGAATCGCCACGTCGCGTCGAATCGAGTCAAACTCGAAACGTTTCTTGTCTATTGGCCGAAACGTATCTACGTAGCATGGAGATTGACGAGGATAATGGATATAACTGTGAAAAGAGATCGTAACTAGGGATGAATCATAGTGATGTTAGCGTGTAATGTGCGATCGTATTTACAGGCTAAATGACTTTTATAAGCATCATATCTCGCGGTCTTGAGACGATACTTTGGGTTTACGAGTGTATGTAAATTCGTTTTGCAAGACGTATATATTCTAGTTTTATGTAGGATGTTCTAATAGTGAGTTTTTGTCTTGTTGAAGATAGGTTACGGTTCTTTGAAATTCGTTGGAAATTGTACTATATGATAAGCGATGCTTCTTTGGTTCTTACATTTATTTATTTATTTATATTATTTATACGTAGTATTTTATTTGTATTATGTTGTGGGATGTGGCTTATTTTATTATATTTAGTGCATGGAATGATTTTGATACCGTGGTAATAAGTATGTTAACTATAGTGATAGGTTAATTATATAGAATTAAATTCTTGTTTTATGTAGAGATTTATTTGCGAAGAAATATTTATTAAATATATCCGGATCGAAGGAAATATCTACCTATTAACGATTGTTACTTTGAAATGTCAGAAAAAATATATTTTACCAAATTAATACTTCAAGTTGCCAGGTATGCTTTAATATTTCTATTTCAATTAGCTGTTTTAAGACGTGAACATGTTGCCGATTTGGGCGAATATCGTAGCGTAACATCGTCCTTTCCAGCAAGTTATTTATTCCAGAAGGATTTCCGCGTTGGCGAAATGTCAGGGCTCCGTGGGAGTGATATTTGTAAAGATGACACGGAAGAACGTGTTCACGGCTCGTAACGCTAGTTTGTCATGCACCGAGTATTCCTTATTTCGTCGTATTTTTCTATCTGCTGAAACATTCAGCCATTTTTCAAACGCGGAAAATTTTCTAACGTTGCCTTTGCTTCTATTTCAACGGGACCGTCTTACGAACGAATTTAATACGAAAATTGCTCAACATCATCTAAAAACTATCTTATCGACATAGACAATGTACAGCATTAGCCAGAAGCTTCGAACCGGACTCATATATTCCATACGCAGATCTTAGTGAAAATCGTAGGATGCAAGCTTATCTCTCAACTATCGAGTGCAATTCAAAATCACCAACTTTGGATTAACGAGACCCTGTCAACCTTTCGCCCTAAAATATTATCCTGGCTGAAACCATTCTTACCCTCTAAACATGCTACCAATTAATTCATGTCCAGATCAGAAAATGGTGCACATAACTCCTGTCAAATTAACGCGAGACTTGAGCGTGCAATTGCCACGACAACCGTCGTATTTCGCCGTACTGCCTCCTACCAAACCATAGAAAACAAAAACGCAGCTCGTGGTTCTCCGTCCCAGCTCTATATTAATTATTTCACCGGCGAGGGAAGGTTTTGTCGATCGCAACTGCGTTAGACCGGAAGAGGTACATAAACAGAGACGACGTACATTAACTCGGAGATTGGTATGCTCGATGGAAAAAGGAGAGGAAACACGGAGGCCGGCGTTCTCTCTGTTAAAGAAGAAACTGATCAAAGCAGCAGCGCGAGCCGCGTATTTGGTTTCGTCAAGTTTCCATCGGGGTTGGGTTGCGTACGTTGGCCCCTTTGAAAAATGGAAATTGCGTCCCGTGGATGCAAACGAACGTCGAGCAACGGCGAGGAAACGGCCGTGGGCTGTGTTTTCCCTCCCCTTTGAGCTAAAAACAAGAAATCGCGTAAGCCCGGCTTGATTGATCGCGCGCCCCTCCGCAAGAAAACTTCGCGCCTGTTTGCCCGTCATATTTACGGCCGATGTTAACGAACCAGAGAATCGGCAGAGATAGAGAGTAGTTGAACCGGGTTTTAGGATGACGGTCTCTGTGGATGGTTCAAGCGGCTCGTGAATATTTTTAGGAATTATTGAAACTGCCGCGAGGTGTGGTTGGAAAACAGCAGAATTCAGTGGAAGGGATCGGTGCGCTGAATATTCATTTTTAATGAGCTAATGCGAATCGTTCAGCCTCGATTTTCAACTTTTAGGTTTCGGACATAACGAGCCGAAAGATGTGCAGAGATTTGGTTGGAACAGGTTCTTTTTGCAATGACGGTTGAGCGAATATTTTGAAAGGGATGAAATTATTGGAATTATTGCGGCGTGTACGATTGAAAAACGGTGGAAAGAGAAAACGAATAGGGTCAGAAGATATTCATTTTGATGTGAATTACCGAAAGGGCAAAATTGCCAGAGTTTTTACATTTCAGGTAACAAGTTTAAATATTTGGTTCGAAAACAGTGGGAATATTTCAATTTTGACGTTCGAAACTATATTTGACTATTCTTATTTTCAAATGTAAAATCGTACACTTTAAACATTACGAGTTGGAACGTGGAAAAAAATGCAATTGAGAATATTTTTAGATGAAAAAAATTATTGAAATCCTTCATCGTGGTATCGTGAGATATCGTGGTTGAGAATGTAGAAAGTGGAAATTAAGAGTAATACAATAATAATAGTAACAAGTATAATGATATTCATTCATTTTAACGCGCGATAACGATGAAATTGTAGATATTAGAAGAAAGAACGTCAGATTTTCTGAATTTCAGATCGATTACCGAAGCTGAAACAACGGGAATTTTGAAATTTGAAATTCCAAACCGCAGACTTTACATTTCTTTGCGCTTCTACCCATTCTCATTTCATCTCTTTATTTTTCACGATACGTTGAAATATTTAAAGTTCCCCGGGTTATTACCCGAGTAAACTTATGATATTCAAATTGGGTTATATTACAAGCACAAAGAAATAACAAATCTTCGGTTTCCTTGCATCTTTTGAAATAATAGATAGAACATTTTAACCGAGGAGAACAGAATCCTGCACTTTGAATCTCCTTCCATTGCATTCGCTTATTTCGCATCAAAACGAGAACTGATCTGTCAATGAAAGACTTTCATAGAGCCTGCAAAGATTGCACCAACGACAGTAACTGTATTACTAGGGAAAATGCCGATCGTCTATGCTTAATGGCACGGTCGGTCCTAAGCCATAAGCTTGTAAGCTTATAATCGAACGTGACACGGGCGTCTGCCAGCGGCCAAAATTAGATCACGCCAATATCCCGTGTAAATTATCGCGATCGGGTTTGAGAGAGGCGAGACGACGTGGCAAGCTCGCAGGAAACTCGAGGAACCGATTACCATAATGCAGATTGCCTTTCGTATTTATAACCCGCGTTAATTAACTCGTCGCCTCCCGCGCGAAGATTAATCCGCCTCGGCGAGCATTCCTTCGAAGCGTTGATATTTCAACGAGATCGACCAATGATGAATCGAGACTCGGTTTCTCGAGCACGCTAATTGCCGTTTTATTGTGTCTGCAGCGTCCTTGGTCGTTTCGAGAAGCGACTATTATATCGTTGTTTCAATGATCGCGAGTTTCGAGCGAAGTAACTCTGTTCTCTGTAAGATATATAGTTTCGCTATGTTTTTCTTATACTCATTTTAGCGTATTTTGCTAAACTTTCGATGAATCGGATGGGCTTGAAACAGAAGTTCTAACGGCTCGACAGTTGGATGGTTTTAAGTAGAATAAGCTTGTTTTTGATCAGACTCGCGGTCTCTACTTTTAGTCATTCTTCTGAAATTTTTAATGCTAATTATAAATTTAAAATTGATTTACGAGCATATTACACGTAACTTATAGTCGTAAACGAGACGGTTTATTCTTTTGTAAAATGAAAATGTTTAATTAGCTTTCTTCTTAAATCGGAAATGTTTAGTATAAACCTGTTTTCAATCAGGTTTATCGATACACTTTCGTTTTCTTTCGGATCGTAATGATATCGATAGATCTGCAATTGAGGTGGATATGATTTCTTCATTTTGGAAACGAAATTCGGAAAAAGCGTTTAGTAGAAATTATAGATTCTATGTATAATAGTTGGATTATCTTCTCGCAGGAGACATCGGTAACTCAGGAAGATTCTACTTTTTTGAAACTCTGCAAATTCTCAGGAAAACTTTCGTGGAAACTTTGATATAATTATTACAAAATTTTTCTTCTTTATACTTTTTGGTTCTTCAGCTTTGGTTAAACACCCTATGTGAAATAATGTGTGTCCTCTAGTTTTATAAGCAATCTATCTTGAAAACCCTGAAGTTTCAGGTTTTCGTTAGGAGTATCAAACAAGTCCTTTGTTGGTCAATTTATAATATTTTATTAAGTTGAGATTAAACAAATTTTCTAAAGTCTAATGTCATAAAAGAAGAATAGTTTCTATAGTAACTTCTATAGCCAATGTGAGTTAGAATAATTAGAGGTTCATAAGAGAAGCAGAATTTTCCGAAGTTAGTAGAATATGCTTGTTCCAGATCAAACGTATTCTAGTCTACAACTATATATATGTCCAATTTTATTTATTTTCTGAATTCAACCATTCTGTGATCGAAACAAACGATTCCGTCAAATATCTCATACTCCAAATTGACAATTAGAGATCACGGTTTTACATTAAATAAGGGAGATTTACATTAAAATTTGATCAGTCGTGAGATTATCGAATTCGATGAAAATTTGTATTTTTATACGAAGAATTAAAATCACCTACACACGACTGGTGCAAAATTTCATACTAATTGTATTTTGACGAATTTTATATTAAAATTTAGAGATCTCGCGCACGGCAGATAATTTCTACCTCGATTCAGACTCACGTCTGTCTACATTAATGAATACCTGTTTTCATCGAGTTTTCTGGATTTTCGGTTTGAAATAGAAGAAATGGAATATTCTTCTCTAAAACGTACGTACAATATTGGCAGAGCGGAGAGAATTTGACATTTCCAATTTATATCCTACTCGTTCTCGAAAATTATTCAAACTGTTCACTTCGAAATAGAAAGAACAGAAGATTTTTTTTGGAACGTATTTGTAAAATTGGCAGAACGGAGCAAGTAACGTGACGTTTTCAATTTATACGTATCTATTCTCGTAGTTCTCGAATCTTTGCAAGTGAAATTAGACGAAACAGAATATTCTTCTGTGACTTATTTTCAAAGTAGATAAAATCAAGTAAATGTGATGCGACAGTTTTCATTTATAAATGTCTATCCCCGTAAATTTCGCAGTTTTTAGTTCAAAATAGAAGGATCAGAATATCCTCTGTGCCTTTAAAATTGGTAGAATGATATATTTTCCTGTGATTTACCTATTTCCAAAATTGACAAAATCAAATATAAATGAGATTTAATAGTGTTATTTATACATAATGCATAAACTGTGAGTTGTTACGCATTTATGCAAAATTTAATATACAAAGTTTAAAATAAAATATATACAAAGATACGTACACTATTCGAAAGAACATTCGTCGTAATTTTTAACAGGCGAAACGAACCTCTGTTTAGATTCTGCCTCTTTACGCGTGTTCGTAAAAATATAAATTCGCATAAAAATCCACAGTCTAATACTGAATTTCCAAAACCCTTTAATTGAAAATAGTGGAAACATCATATTCTTCCCGAAGGTGTTCTTCAAAGTTGGCATGATGGAGTAAGTGGTTCTATATTTTTAACGGTGTTGCGTATGCAAGACTATCGCCCCAGGGAAACCGTCCCATTGACAGAATGACGAACGTTCCAGGTAGTCGGTGGTTACTCCCAGGGCTTATAAATCAGACGATATTTCCTGTTTCGACGTTCACGGAGACGTCCCGTTTCCTGCGTGCCATCTTAAAGTCAATCCTCGTGGAAGCTCGCTGGCTGAAGTGTTTCTTTCCATTTTTAGATTACTCAGAAACATTCGAATGTACTTTTGGTTCTCTGCATCTCCGTCTGCCTTTTAGAATTTCTATACTTATTTTTAACCTACGTTCGTGCGAATTTTATTCCTTTCTTTTTATCAAATCAAATCTTTTTATCAAATAAATTTTCCAAGACTCGCCTACTTTAAAAAAATTGATATCATCGTCTTTTAAAATACGTTTAGTCTTGGTACGTTTAATTTAGCGTATTTTCAAGTTCTGTGTGATTAAATAATTTTTATAAATCGTCGCGTTAGTATTCCATGTGCTTCCGTACGAATATAATTATTAAAACACAAATAAACGTCAAATATGAAACATAAGTACGTCTAAATGAAACAAATCAAATTTATATGAAATTTGGAAGTAAAGAAACGAATGAGAAGCCAATTCATCTAAATAAAATATCCAAAGAATAAAGCTCATTGTGATATTTGATGGGAGAAACAAATCTGTTCTTGAATTTTCTTTCCTACGTTATACTAAAAAAAAAAAAAAAAAAATGTGAATTTTCATGCACATTCACAGTTTAATCGTGGCAACTAATGGATTATGAGTGAGAATTTACGACAGTCCCCAATGTCTATGCACATTTTCCTGTTTCAAATGCAAAGCAGGCTAATAATTAGGTAATCCTTGGATATGGTAATGTTATCTAACTTCAACGCTCATTGTCGTAATTTAATGTATTTAACTTTAGCTTTCTACGATAGATCGTTTCAGGATTTTCTCCATTCTAAGGCTAAAGTAGTGCTCCTATCTACATCTCACCCACGGCGTCATATTTCAGGATCTTCGTAAGTTTCCTAATCCGCTAAGTTCGCTATAAGAGGATGGATCTTCGATGAAGCACTGGCTGTTTCTAACTTCAAAGCAAGGACCGGTTAAGTAGTCGTGCAAAGTAGAATTACTTAGAAATCGATCTTATCTTCGAATTTTACCGTGTCCAGGGCAGCGTGAACTTTCGAAATTTGCGTGTTCAAAGTGAGAAGCCTTGTTCAGCTTCCTGAACTTTCTCGAAACTATAGAATTTAATATCACAAGCAAGCGTTAGTTCCAAAACACAATCTTCATCGTCACCACATTATTCTATTTTATTTTAGATTATTCGTCAAACTCTTTATCGAGTACTTTATGGAAAACTTTCTCTAAATTGCAGCATTTAATATTACAAGCAAACGTTAATTTCAAAAAACAATCTTCATCGTCACGACATTGTTTTATTTTATTTTATTCTCTATGGAATGTACCTTTTTTTACATGAAAGATAGAAAATATAATAAATGCAATGATATACAAGGTTAATCGATAATATTGTGAATTGAAGTTTCACGGAATTTATCGTTCAGTTTATTGGAAAATTCTAATACTGAATTTTTCACAAATGTAAAATTAATATGCAAATCAGAAAATCGACAAGCATTGACATTTCATACTTTTCAAGATTTGCAATCTGGAAAGCGAAGGAGGTAGCCCCGGTTGTCCTCGTTTGCTATTCAACACTCGAAAGAATCAACGTGTCGCGTAAATCGACAATTTTCAGACAAGTTATGGCGTCTTGGGCAGAAATCCTAGTTCCTCGGCTCGACTATCATATTCTTTTGTCGAATATAGTTTATTGCACGTTCGGTTGCACCTGCGAAAAACACAGACGTAGCGAATGTCGTCGAAATAAGAGATCGTTGTTTATGGTTTCAAGCAACAGACAGGCTTCGAGGTATTGCTGCACGCTCGAGTTTTACAACCACTACAGTTCTCTTGACACTAAATTATCGTCGGAGCAAGCGTACAGGGTGTCCCTGTAGGAAAAGGCGGTATCACGTAGGTATCGATAAATCTTGGCTGACGAGCTTCATGCAAGATATATTGCCACAGTGTCGAAATTTTGGTTTCAGCTATGTGCAGTGAACATATTCTGATTTCCTTTTAATCTGTTGCCCTTTTCTAAACACTTTCTTTCTCAAGGCGACCTAATCATTTCTTTATCAAACTAGAGTTTTTGTATTTTTCCTTATTCATAGGTTTTCGTACATTTAAGTAACTTCCCTTAAAAATTCCACTTTAATTAGTTGCGCTTTTCTGTAATTTTTTTTTCAACTTTCATACTTCCTTTTTTTCCATTTATATCTTCATTCATTTCTTGCTGATCGTAGTAGGTATATTTCTGTATACAAAATAACTGGGTGTTTAGAAATGTTGTTCTCGAGTCAGCTTATACATGATCATTGTTGTATATTTATACAGCACGAAAGTGGTAACAATTGTGATCACTACACTTCTAACGATGCACAGAGAAAATAACATAAACATCATTTCTCTACAGGATTTCCGCTTGATTTTTCCTCTATGTTTAGATATTCGAGACACCAGAAATTTAAATATTTGCCATTTTCGAGCCAAGATTTTACTCGAAATTTACATCTCTTATGCACTTAATTCTTCTTCATGTAAAATTCGCCAGACTCTGGGAATATCAATTTTCTAGAAATCAGTTGTTTCGTCACTTAGATGTTACAATTTTTCTTTCTATTTAATCCACGATTCTGTATAATCTTTGCAATCTGAATTTCCTGTTTCTCAGTTTAAAAAAGTGCTAGAAAGCTTAAAAAAGTGTTAGAAAGCTCGCTGCTTTACTTATACCACAACTCTGCCCTTTTTGTATTTTATATCTATGATTTCAAATTTGCAAATTAGATTGATGTTGTCTAAGTGAGTCACCCTATATTCCCGGTTATGGAGCTCCATAGAACGCTGGATCACGTCGTTCCCAAGCATGACCATGTCAAAATGCCCATTTGCCCGCTTTTGAATAATCACCGACGTCGGTATTTTTAACTGGAAGAAGTTGGAGGAGTAGTTCCCGGAAAGCATTTGTAAAATGTCGAGACGACAAGCTTTCATTGAATCTTTAATCTTTACTGTGGAATCGTGGACAATCTGTGCTGGTAGCGTTCGTTTTCTTTTCTTTCTTCCGAGAAACGTCCATGGAAAAACAGGAACGTTCGTGTAGAGCCACGCTATGTTCATTATTGACTATAAGCGTGGGATTTCTCAGTGCTTGGAGCAAACTGCTACTCTTAATACTCGTTGCACTGGTATATGAAGCTTTGTATGGAACAGAAGAACGTAATTTTTATTCATTAATCGAGTGAAAAGATATTTAATAAGTTTTTTCTGAAATTTCATATTTTTCTCGTTGGTATGTCAAGTACTATTAAAATATATCGTTCATTGTCTTTTTTATCTTTCTGCGTCGTTCTGTCGAAACACGTAAATGTAAAGCAGTACTAACCCATATTTAAATAATACCCATATAGCGATGGTGACGCAACATATGCGTCAATGGTAGCGAAAGTGTTAAATAAATATATTTGATATAGAATAATTAAGGAATAATTAAAGAAAATTAAATCTACGTAAACTTAATATCTCGTTGGAGATTCGAAGAATGATCAGTGGAAAGTTAAAGGATATTGAAATGGTAGAGAGTGGAAGATCATAAGAGGCAAATAGCATAACGAAAGAAAAATCACGGAAGATAGAAAATCAGGACAAAAATTCGTAAGATAATCAGAAATAAAAGTCCAGAGAAATCCAAAGAATAATCACAGAAAAAGCCACAGAAAATCTCAAAAAGTACTAGAAACTGAAAAGGCTATGAATCACATCTAAAAGTCCACACGTCGAATCGTAAAATAAAAGTTGGCAAATAATCAGGAAATAACGAAAGAATGTGAGAACTGCGAAAACTTCAAATTCAAAACGTCAAAGTGATCAGAGAATCAGCTGAAAAATCTAAACCACGTGTTGAAGCCATTCGACAGTGTCTGCTCAAAGCGAGCCACCGCAATTCCAAAGAAAACAATGTAATGTCCAAGTTACTCCAAGCCAAACTACCCTGCTACTGGGCTTCCCTCTTTCACGGAACTCCACTTTCGAAACAGAATTACCCAATTTCCTGCAACCACGACATATACATGTAGACAGCCTTCTACACGTATACACACGTGCGCATATAAAGACAAAGACCACGCTTGTAGAAAACGTGGAATACGCAGACCTTGTCCGACAAGTCAGTCGGCAATGTTGGAGATCCAAATCCGCGACAGGCAAAATGATTTAGCCCCAGTAAGTTCGATGGTCCCTTGAAAACCCTTGAACGAAGCTTCCTCTATAGATCTCCCTTCGAAATTCTGGTCATGACGTTTACTCGACAAAGTTTCTGTTGTGGTTTCGAAATGCGAATATCGCAACTTCTCGTAAAGTAATAATGCAATAATACAGTATTACAAGCTCTCGTTGTAAAGTAATAATAATCACAATAACACAAATACACACTACAAAAGATAGTTGAAAATGGAAATTATAAACTAGATTGGGACAAAGCAATGCACATCGATAAGATGCAGTTACATGTAACAGGCCGGATATATTTATATTACAAAAGAGAAAAGAAAAGCTGCGTAGTCGACGTTACGGTACCAAATGATACGTGCGTTACGCAAAAGGAACGAGAAAACATGAAAAAGCACACTCCATTTGCAATAAAAATTCACACCAATGGAAATAAGAGAATGTGACAGTACTACCGATGGTTATATCCGTCATACTTATCATTCATGAACAAAGAATTTCTCCAGTTATTTTAAAACACTAGGTATAAAGACACACCTTCGTTCAAACGTACGATCAGCTACGATATTCGAAAGAGCGGCAATAGTCGAGAAAACGCTACGACAATAACACGAGAATATAGATACGAGCTGGTGAACACGAACACATCATGTAATCTTCAAAAGCACACAAGTATAAATAGGGATGATAATAACAATAAAACACACCTAAAGCTCTAATAACAAATAATAATACCCTTCCCTACACACAAGAAAATTCAACGCCTCGTCCTAACTTGGTCGAAGCACTTTGGAGTGGACAAATCCATCCTTCAAAAGATGAAAAAAGAGAAATAAAAAGCAATGATAATAATAAAACACATCTAACGTCTACGCAAAATAGAGACACATCGGCGCATAAAAATCATTATTCTTGGTCACATGGTCATTGGTACGAAATTTCTTAAATACATGATGGACAAGGCGAATATTTGACGATAATTCCGTATTTACCATAAACATCGGCGCATCTTAAGAAAAAGAAATAGACGATAATAATATTAACGATAATAGTACTGATAATTATAATAACAATGATAATGATAATGATAATGGCGGAGCGATAATGGTCGGTTCCGAGTTCACCAGGAACTTTGGCGGGGAACTTTAAATGCGCGCCGACGGGATAATAGGAGAGTGTCGCAGTTCGGGCAATTTATGGCGGTCATTCTCTGGACGATAACGAAACGCCGCCGCGCTACCGCGAGAGGCGAAAACTTGTCAAAAGGCGAAATTACCGTTGACCCAGCACGTTTAATCCGCCGTAGCGATGTTTGTTAGTTTGTTCTAGCACGGGGAGGGCCGAACGCCGAGGATACACGAGTTTTACGTTTCAGATAATTTCGTCTATTTTTGGAATTTTCGGAAAACGTGGGCTGCTACACTGGCGAGAGACACCGAGGAAAATGTATAATTTTAGTGGAAATGTATTCTTTACGAGGTTAGATTCGAAGGTATTAGGTTTCTTAGAAGTTTCAATTTAACGGGCAAATATTAGCATCTATTCAATTTTCACCTACCATCTATCACAAACCATGTTAAGGAAGAAGAAATTTGCTGTTTTAGATACGTGCAACATTGAGAAAACTTGTTAGAAAGAGTTTATTTATAGAGTTCTTATTTTATTGTAAGATTTACAAAAAGTTTATATATTTCTGAAAATTAACAATGGTCAAGCGACGTGACTCATTATTGTATCTAGTTGTATGTTTACATCTGTACATATTTTTATCGTTCTGAACATCCGCTTACATCTGCATAGGAAATAATTTTTCTAACTTCCACTTTGTATCCACGTCATCCACCTACGCTATTTCATTTATCCTAACTGTGAAAGAGATTAAAAAAAATTATTTTTTTTATTTGGAAGTAGTTTACAATCCATTCTCATCGAGAATTATAAGTAAATTATTCTGGCGTGGTACTATAACGTGAATAATAAATGATTATCGTATGTTTGATTCTAGCTGAATCTAATCTTTAAATCTAGAGAGTAATGTCTTTTTAGCTTGCGGATCTGATCCGTCGTGTCAAGTAATTGAGTAACTAGTCGGTTTTGATGGTTGTTAATTTTTATGTTATATTCATTACTGAATTTGGATATTTCTTCTTTAACTATAGGTATCTTAAGGTCGCGATGTATTGTTTTGTTGGCAACATACCAAGGTGCATCTATTGAGGATCTTAGAGTTTTTGATTGGAATCATTGAAGAATTTCTATGTTGGAATTACTCGCTGTTCCCCATAGTTGGATCCCATAGGTCCAAACAGGTTTTAATATGGCTTTATATAGCAATATTTTACTCTGCACGCTTAAGTTTGAAACGTCTGTCAATGAGTCAGTAGAATAAAAAAAGTTATGGCACAGTTGAAGTTGAAGCTTATTTTTCTTCAAATTCTTGGCTCCTATGGAACACGTAGTGATTCCGGACATTTGGTTGGCAATGTATTACTCGTTCGCAACAAGATGCATATAATTTCATATTAGTCGTTATATTTCATTTTTATTCGTACTTAATTCTTGTAATTCATATTTTCAATCACAGAATTACATTCTAAGGTTGCATTCATAGTCACTAAGACGATAAAAGAAGTTAGAGAAACTTCTTTAAAATTGATATAGAAATGCGAGAAAGACAGGCGAAATGCGTATGCAGAGTTTCAACTCAAAGGGAGTGCAAAACCAGTCCAGAGTATGCAAACCAAGAGTGTGAATCCAACTAAGGGTATGTCAACCTTAGATGTAACTTGCGATTCGCTAAACCAACAACCATCTCATCTAAAATTCAAACTCGGCTCTGTAACATTAATTTATCACGGAGATAGCATGTAGAAATTATCTTATGCGTACATTACGAGTGTCAGACGAATTTACAATTCGTTAACCTAAATGGGATGCAACTTCGAAGACAGTGATTAGACGGGACGAGTTGCAAATGCAGCTGAATAAATCTACGCTGCAATCATTTAAAAAGATCGTTAAATAATTGAGAAATTGACAATCTTCTATCTTAAATCATTCGTTTGAAAGATCTTTCCTCTAATTTCTCATTGCGTCACTTTCCTAGCAAACCAACGATACGTAAAACGAATATAATCTTCCTCGCCCCACATACTATAAAACACGATATCAAAGAAAATTCCATGAAAATTCGATGAGAAACACACGACAAACGTTCTAACGCCAGTACACTTTCAAATCTACGAAAACCTTCAAAATTCAGCTAAAACAGGCAGAGACAACGTTTCTGCGCGATTTTTACTCGGTCGAGGCGTGATCGTATGCAAATTGAAAAGAACGACGAGAGGATTGCGTCGCAGCGTGGAATTGCAACGCAATTCAAGCAAGCCGAAGGCTGCAAGTTCGTGGAGCGACCGAGTTAGGTTTCCAAAGCCGTTTCAAAAGCCGACAACGGGTTTTCTACCGGCAACGAGAAACCGACAGCACACGTGGAAATAGCACAACGCGTTTGCCCTCGGCGATTTTTCCGTCCACGAGCCGGCAAATTACGCGCGGTTTTGGGGTCGCTGGTTATTTCTGTCCGCTTTTGTCGGCAAATGGGTAATTAATGCGCTCTTAAAGACGACGAAATGACGATACAAAGCTTGTTTGACTTTCACGGTAGGTAGTTCCCGCGGAATTTGGTTCGCGAGTTACGCTTTTAGGAAATTTCTATAGACCGGCGTTTCGTTCTTTCCCAAAGTTTCTAACTTTGTTTCGTTTTCTGACGGATCTCGAATAATTAGATCCGCGGGTTTTTATGCATTTCTACGAAACTGAAAGTATCACTGTACAGAAGCTGACTGAATGTATATAATTTGTAAAGATATGTAAAATATTTGAGGGAGAATACTCGTTTTCATGTTTAATAGATATAGTGAATCTTTATTTCTTTAATTGTATTCGTAAAGATAAACATTTGCATAAAGATCAGTTTCGAACGACTAGTTTGGTTTTTCTTCTATATTTTTTTACTACTTTATGATCCTTCATTTTATGCGATTTTCTTATAGTCAGGGTTAACAGTTATTTCCCTTCTTAAAATTAATTAAAAAATTATTCATACAAAGGTTTATTCATATACGAGGCTATTTACCAACAGAGCGCACAATGTTCAAACGTTAAGATGAAAAACCTTCGTCTAATCTGAGAGAAGACAGACAGAAATTATCGATAGTAGGTGTACGACAATAATAATCGCGATTAAACGTGAAATACGTGACTCGTCTGCAATTTAATGAGTAATCACGTCAGCAGAGAAAAACCATTACCATTGTCTATAAAATTAGTCAGTGTTATAATACCATTACGCTCCCTCGCACTCGGCAAGATTACAGTCGTGCTTTTGCTCGCGGAGGACTACAAAGACCTTTAATTTACTAACTCCTCTATGCGAAGTTCCTGCAGGACAATTAACGAAACCTAATCAAGTACTCTGAAACACGGTAGTAACCAATTTGCATCCTTGTCGAATAAATTTTTGACAATGTGATCCATCATCATAGCAATTCTAAATTCAAGCGGTGCATTGTTATGTAAGTTTTCATCTTTAATCCTAAACTAATACTTTAATCCTACAATTATACGACGACTAAAATATAGAATTTGTATGAAAGAAAAATTGAAATATGCGTATGGTAAATAAAATAAAATAAAATAAAATAAAATATATATATATGGTTCAGGAGAAGAAACAAGCCTTTATCCACGTGTTTCACACCATACATCGTTTTCATCCACTTCAAACTTTTCTAAACAAACATTAACGTCATTTGAAATTCTAACTGAAAATGATGGTTTGGTTATGTAAATACCAGCTAAGGGTATGACTTGTTGTTTGCTTTTTTATGTGAAGAATTCTTAGTAGAATGACTCACGAATCGCGCTGGTCATCGTATTTTCTCATGTTCAACTTCATAAGTTTCCTAAGCTCCAAAATTAAACATAAGATGAGATCTTCATTGACGTAACTTCTACTTCAAGTGCAAATCTCGACCACGAGTTTGTTATTTTTAAGAGTAAGGATCTTTAGAAAATATGAAATTGTTCAATGAAATCTTCACCATCATCGAACCAACAACAAGAAGATGACATTTCTCTTCGTTAGTTATTTATTAAATTTCTCGATCTTCTTGTCAAGGTTTATAAATTTCGGTAGGATAAAGATTCGAATGAATATCATTACTAGTAATAACTATGCAATCTGTCGTTAACTCCACGTCAAGAAAGTTTGTTTTCTCCACATTAATGTCTTATAGGATTTCTCAATATTCTCTTAAAACACGTAACTTTCGAAAACAATAGAAATTAAAGTCTTGAATTAAAACTTTACCACAATGTCAGTTGTTACTCTCTCGCTAACACAAAAGACACTTTCTTTCACATTTACATTTTGTTATATAAAACTTTTCAATATCTTTCCAAGGTTCGCACTCTTTGAGAAACTGCAGATTCGAATAAAAATCTCATGACAATGCACGCCATTATAAACTTCAGCAAATTCCACTCTATGCTATTTTCTGTAAACTCACCTATATAAACCATCTGTCATCTTTCCACCACGAGAAAACGTAAACTTCAGTTAAAATCATACCATCAAAATTATATCGCCATATACTATATACCGCGAGCTATCAATTCCACAAAGAAAAATACACTTTTCGTAAACTTAGAACCGTAAAGTATCAGAAAACTCTTGCGATAATTCGCACTACTATTAACATATTCGTTGCTATTTACTACGTCTATCTATTATACATATTTTACGCAACAATATTTCTTCAAACACATTATCTTCTAAACTATATTGTATTAAAACTCAAAGAAAGTACAATCCAACGATTATGTCAACAGCATTACTTAAATAACTGAGCATAATCGACGCAGCATATGCGTCACTAACAGAGAATATCCACCTCAAACTCTTCTAAACTAAAATAAACTTGAACTTTTGCACGAATAGCGATAGATTTGTCACTTTTGCCTCGAACAATCGATAGATTCATAAACTCTACTCACTGTCTTGCATCAGTCGTGTTCAAACAACGTACCACCGGTCATAGATCGAAAAGAAAACAACGTTTCTCATGGATCGCGCACGTTTGCAGCTTGTTTTATCACGATTTGCTTTTCTTCTCGGGAACGGTTCATTGTCGCGTTGTCAACTCGAGTTTTCTGACGATCTCGGCGCCGGATCGCGTTCGCCGCGTATGCTAATTTTGCTGGTGCAGTCACGTGCTTTCGCAACGAGGATGCACCGGCTTGGCGTCGTTCAACAGCGAATATGAATGTTCCGACACCGGGATTTGCTCTGTGCCTGCGCTGGAACTTTTTTCTACGCTTTTCACGACCTCTTTTGTTACCATTATTAAAACATTCCGCTGTTGTTCTTTTGTAAGCTGTGTTTTGAGTGCTTCAGTTTGAAACATGAACTTGTAGATCGTTTAACAGGAAAATTTGTTCTTCTTGTGATAAGATATCTTTTTAGAATGTGGGATTTTTTCTCACATTTTTGTGAAAAAGTTTTATGTAGTACGCCAAAATTGGAACAATTTTTATCGCGAACAAATACATTTGTCGTTTGGTTAATAACTTGTTGAAGCGCTATGTTGCTCACGTGCAACGTCAACTGTGAGAATATTAAAAGAAACGTATTGTTCGTGTTTTTAAAGGGAAAGAAATAGCGAAGGAAATTCATTTTATTGAGATAGTTTCTAGGTTACGAAGATTAATAATTCGGTGAACTGTGACAGTGTCGTGTCCAGGTCAGAATTTATATTCGTAGAAATGTTGAGTAGCAGATTAGGTGGGAATAAACGAACGGTTTTCTAGAGGTGGAGAAACTTCGTATTTCATTTCAACTAGTTTTTCTAGACTGAACAAAGATGATTTACAAAGACGAGCACTATTGTTCATACTGGAAAATGCTTCTATTAAGTGAAGAATTTTTTTAAAAGTAAATATGAATAAAACTGCGTCGTGATATAGAAGTAATTAGTAAGTAGAAGTAATTAACAATTGCCACTATAATTTTAATCGATCATTTATTTCCCATCTATGTAATAAGTTTTTAAGTTTGAGAAATATTTTTCCTAAAGTTTCAGAGTTCTACCTAAAGAGAACAAAATAGATCGATTTAAATTTGAAACTTTTACTTAACACAAGAGAAAAAGCTAAGAAAAGTACTAAGTAAAAAAGATACTAAGAATAATTGTTGTAAATCTTGATGCTTCAAATTAAATATTGTTCTTTTAAAAATTGTTATATGTCCACTTATCTGAAGAAGAAGGAAGGAAGGAACATTAGTTAAATTAAAAATCTTCAATTAATTATAGAAATGTCTATCTAGAGTTTAAGAGTCCTAACATTTTTCTCGAACAAGAAGCTTTTTAGATTTTTACAGACAAGAAGAATTTTAATTTCATTTAAATAATTGCTTCGAAATAAATTGGCAGATAAATTAAAGCTCAGCCGCGCGTTTTTTTCGAAAAGAGAACTTCATCCAGCTTTCAAGGGGATCGCGCAATTCTTTCCTTAAACTGAAATAAATTTTCCTTAATGCAGGCGAAACTAGAGCGCAGCGGAAGCTGCTATTGGTACTTGCGCTTAATAAGTTACAATAACGTTAATTACTGCAGATAATTACGTTAAAACTCTAATATAATTACAACGTGACTCGCTCGTGGAATTCTCTCGTCTGCCGTTACTACAGAAAGATTTTACAGTTACGTTTGGATGTTGTTGAAACGTAATAACGAGGTAGCTTCTGCCCCCAAAAATCGATTACAATTTTCTATTTATTTAATTATAACAAAAGACTGTTATAATTAAATCTTCACCCGACTCTAGATTTAATACAACTACAACCATCAGTTTCAGTAAACAACGTTTTCTATCCCGAAACTGTACAAACGAATAACTTTTACAATCCAAAAGATGATCATTATGAATATTCGAATTACACAGAACAAAGAGTTTCCTCTCTCCAACAAAAAAAAAAAAATATCAAATTTACGGCAACCTATCCAAACACTGGAGCGTGGTATTCAAAGTACGGTGGAAAAGGAAGCAAGACAAACGGATCCACGAAACATCCATCAACGCGGAAGAATCCCAGGGCGTGTGAAAGGGGTTGTAAAAATCTGCATGGTCGAGTTTAATATCGAGGAACAAACGATGATTCCCGTGAGCTGACAAACTCTCTCATCCCCTTCTTCTCTCTAATTCCTTTTCTCGATTGTACCCTTCATTCTCTCGGCGGAAAATTTCTTTTCTGTTTACGACCGACTGATACCTCTCTTTCATCGGTAGATAGAAGACTAGAAAATAAGGCGCAAGGTGTACGTGGATCCTATCAGTGAGAATCATATACACCTGTGCCCAGTGGTCATTATCCCGTCTTCGTTTCTTCCATTTCCTTTTTCTTCTTCCGTTCACCAGCAACGTAACAGGGTAAAGAGGAGAACAAAAAAAAAAAAAGAAAAGAAAAGAAAAGAGATCCGAGGGATGGAAGGAGAGAATATTAAAAACTTTTTCCATAAAACGTCTTTGCGAGGCGAGACGCCGTTAGACCGAGCATGAAAGCTTTGGTTCCTTGCAGTTTCAAGCGTATCCTCGCCGGTTTTTCCGAATTAGTTCAGACGGTTTTCCGCGTTGCGCCTCCTATTTTTCTCGTTTTTTTTTCTTCGCCACTTGGGCCGCGGGCGAAATGAGCGCACGTCCCCTTTCGCTGTGGATAAACGCGGCACAGGGCTCGAGAAGAGGAAACCCCGGGAATAGTAAAATTTAATTTCGACCATTTTAGTTGTGCATCGCGCCAAGTTATTTGGCATTTCGAGGAAATGCTCGACCTTGAGATTATCGGTGGAAATTCGCGATGGTTAATAACATTGAAAGGAATGTTCGTGGAGTATTTTTAATAGAAATGAAAGATAAAGCGAAGGATACAACGAGAGTTTATGGATGTGTGTGTGTGTGTGTACAGGTGTAGATACTTAGGGAGGATGGGAATTACGACAGACTAAAATCTACTGGAAAGTGTGGTTTGAAGTTTCAAGCTCAGTCTGAAGCTGAGATGTGGAATCACGATGCAAATGTTTATTTCATTTGGTTGAAACTTAGTCTCTCAGTAAATACTAAGAACTTCGCTACATATTTCTAGAAATTTAATACGAAGAATTATCACTATTATGAAAAAATATTTCAATAGGAAAGAGAAATATTTATTTTTACCAAAAATTCAATTCTAATTGTGTATATTGAAAATTGTATTAATCGATAGTAGAAGAATGATAGTTTGTAAGGTATCGTGGCAAATATTCAGAGGAATAAAGCATACAGATCGATAAGAGCACGTTGACGTTATCGAAAGGTTAATTGGAAGTACGTGTTTGCGATTGCTTGCCACTTAATTAAGGAAACTGAATACGTAAATATGATTAGGAATGCGATTGAATGCGTAACAAATTAATTAGGTATGATATTTAATTGGTGAAAGGTGTGTGAAAGCTGACGATAGAACGAATTATACGACATGCTTGAAGAAGATCTGAAACACTTGAAGAGTTCATTCAAATTCAAGTGTAGTTACTTACTATACGTATATGTAATTACGAAGTACTATCGAACATGGAGGATCAGAATCATCTACAACGATTACTTTTCTGAACTCAAGAAGATTGTCTTGCCTTTTCTTTTAATTTAAAATTTAGCTTCTACTGCATTTACTTTGAAGAAATACGAAGTAAACGAGGAAATACGAAGTAAAGGAACGCATATCTTCCACGTCTATCAAGACAAATACTATTTTTATCTATTAAAAAATTCTCAGTGAAATAATAAAGAGAAGTCAAATAAAGGAATATCTGCTCGTACTTTCTTCCACAAAGAAAAATTCTCTTCTACATCAATTTCATTCCAATAGTAACTTCATTATAGAAACTCTTTATGATACTACTACCGCCGTTTCCATTATAGCAATAGCACTACTTTCAACGCGAAAACCATTACGTTGCACGATTATCCTCGCGTAATATAAAACGAAAGAAAGATATCACGTACTCCCTTTTTCTTCGCCTTTGTTTCTTCCCCTTTCTCTTCGGTGCATTGTGTCTCTTTGCCCATCTCTCCATTCCAAATTTCTCGTTCGTTCGAACGGTTCGCCAGGGCCACCAGGCGAATTATAGCGATTTACGAGCGTTGATTTACGCTCGACAGATACGTCGATTCCAACGCCTCCAAATTATCCTCTCGAAGAGTCATTAAATAATCGAGGCAACGTTTCGTCAACAAATAAACTCCCTTCGACGAGCCGTGCGAAACAACCAGAAGAACGACGTCGTCACGACCATTGATTTCGGGAGGAGAACGCGCGAAGTCAGTTTTCCTCGTCGCGAAGAAGTTGGCAAGTTCGCTCTGATGGATCTCGATCAACGTGCAACCCATTCATCTCGTACACGACGTCGAAACAGAGCTATCTTCTGACGCTCGTCGTCCTTGTTCTAAATCCCTCGATCGTGTTCTTTGATGTTACACCTCCTCTTCTTTTCACTTTTTCCTGCTCTTTTTTCCTTTCTTTATTTCCTCCGGATGATTGTCTGCATCTTTTCTTACGGAGTTACGGAGCGATGATAGAGTTACGTGGAAATTGAATTTTTGTTGCGGCTGATGATCCATAAGATCTGCTCCTTCCTTCTTATTCTCGTAGTTTAATCTTCTTTATTAGTCTTAATAGTTATCCTATTTTTGGCTTCACTTTTGTTATTGTTCCGTTTCTCCGATAGTTTTGATTTATTTTCTCCGTTGTTTCTAGTAATTATCGTAATATATTGCTTTGATTTGTTGCTCTTCTTTCTCTTACGTACAGTATTTTCCGTATTACTTTTAATAGTTATTGTATCTTTGCTTCGAATTTTGTTATCCTCCTTCTTCGATGGAATTAATTTTCTTTTGTGTTTATTGCTTTTAATAGCTACCCAATCTTTTAATTTATCGTTGTTGTTTGCCTTCTTCGACCGCTTAATCCTTAGAATATTCGAGCTATGATTTCCTCGGATAGAAAATTTCTGGGAAACTGTGCCAAGTCCTACTACTAATTAACGTAAGAAACTTCGAACTTTTAGCAAAACGACGATAATATTCAATGAACGACGAAAAAATAAATGGCATAAAAATTGAATAACAAAAGAAAATCTATTAATATGGATGTCAAATATTTATACGTTTAAAAGCTTGTAACTTCGTTCTTTCGACAGAGACGAACCATTTCCCGTATTATTATTTATGAAAGAGGTTTGGAAAATTTACCAACAACTTTTTAACTTATATAATTCTGAGAAAGATTTGAAATATTTCCGTCAATCAGTATATGTATCTTTCCAAACATCATTTCTCGGATCACATTAGATCACATCACGTGTTTACACGCTGTTACACGAGATTATTTTAGCAGAAGTAAAATCTTGCATCCGGTAGTGTAAATGTTTCGAAAAACACATGAATCTTGTTTGAATGATATTAAGCATCGTTCGAGGCAGCTTTACTTTCAAACAGAATACAGATTATATACAAATTTCCCAAAAATAGCCGTGTATATCATCTATTACTATTTTCATCTCCATTGCGTTCTGTGTGTACTAAGCAAATTTCAAAAGAAAATAAAAATAAAAAAGGAGAAAATATCTTCAAAATCAGCGAGTCACTCTAAGCAAAGACACGATCAATTTTCTATCGACTATCGATCAAAAAATTCCATATAATATACTGTATAGTAAATGAATTTTATGTTAAAAAATAAATGCAACAGAGATATGAATATCTCGCAAGAAGACGAAAAACAGAGTATATACAGAGGAAATATAACGTTCACAAAGATTAAGTATAATCACCACTATCACCGTCTCACAAAAATATTTCTCCGATTCATCTTAAACTTCACAAAAGCATCGTCTCAATGCATTAACACATCACGACGAAATTTTCACTGGCAGTCAATTCGCGTCTTTCAATAATTAACTGTGAGTCACTGTTTAATTTCTCTTTTTCGTTGAAGTATTTCTCCATTTCTTTCTACTGGCAAACTATATCAGCACGATTAAAGCAACGTTCTATCGATACAATCTTCACCGCTAACTAATCTCTCTGATCGATTTTCAATTTTCAATTACATCGTGGAAACAATCGTGCAACTTTCATGAACGATTAACAAAAATTCCTCGAATCCTCGTCCAAGTGTTTTTAACTCTCGCCAAAATGTCTCTGTAACTTGATAACAGCGCACGTAAGCTTCGATACACAAAATCTTGGCTAAAATCCGATCCATTCGCCAAATTATCCTCTGGAAATTGAACTTTCGAATAAAACGACACGCGATATTGATGTGAAAAATGGACGTATCTGATCTGACGTCAGAGAAAAAATGGAAAGTCTCGGTGAAAAGAGGCAGACATCCCTGTCGTTTTGAGCCTCCGGATAAAACTAGTTCGCGGATGGCTGTTGAAGCCCGTTAGCCCTCTCCTTCTTTCTCCGTCGCGCGCGCGACTATTTAAATCTTTTGTAATAGCTACTGGCCAAGACGAGCTTCCACCAAGATTCTGTCGTCACGTGGCGACAAGAACGCTGTCCATGTTCAGCTTTCGTAGGATGTCTCCGCTTCGAGCATCTTCTTTGGGGTGGTTTCGGTGGTTTCTTGGTGGTTTTAGCCACTTGAAATTTGTTTCTCAAAATTTCCAAGTAGCAAGAGAGTAATTTCCTAGAGTTGGAATAGTTGTTAGAGGCTGGCCTTTGGTAAAATGTCGCCCTCTGACGAATTTCTTCTTATGGCGTCGATGATTTTTCTTTCGAAGAAATTTCCTCCAAGTTTCTTTTTTCTCTCTTTTTCATCGTTTGTTATATATGTTTGTTGTATATTTTTTGTTGTCGATGATTGATAAGGTTTTTGAGAACGACATGAAGAGCATTTTAAAATGTAAATTAATGCTTAGTGACGACGTACGGAAATTTTATAACGTTAACGAAGAAACTTTTATTGTTTGGATAAAATTAAATTGAAATCTTCCAGGAAAGAGATTTCCGGTAATCTTCTATCATTTGCTTCGATATATTTTTCCGCTAATTCCTATATTTTAGCGATGACAAGTTCTTCGAAAAAGTGTTCTTTATACAAATTGCGTGTCAAGTATCATCGATCTTTGTATAAAAAGATCTTAAAAAACAATTTTCCTATATCTCGATTCTCACGATAACTACAAGTTAAATTAATCGCTGCAAAAATAGCTCATCGTTAAGAAAACCAGACTTTCCTTTTTTTTAGTGTTTTTTTTAAACATGCTCTTGCCATGCCTTAAAAATAATCGTAAAAGTACAATCTGCTGTTATTTTAAACAAAACACAAAACAGACACTCGTCTTTTAAACACAGAATCTCGGAAGTAGCTGAAGAGGTCAGAGGAAAACTGATACAAGTGAGAAAACATTTCAATTACAAGGACAACGAATAAATTTGTGTTTTATAAAAATATTTCTGTTTATTCTGAAACATTAAAACGTTAGATGTTATCGTTATCACGAAAAAACATATTTCCACTATTTTTCTTTCAAAAGATGCGTTCACGCCGCGTTTCTACTCGGTTCTTCGATTACGCTTCTTTGCATTTTTTAAGATAATCTGCCTAAGTAGTCTCTGTACATAGAACAATTACTCTCAAACATTCGTTTTAAACGAACGTTTCATTTCGTTTGATTTCGAAAATCTGTATCCTTTACTACTTAGAAATATGTCATACAAATAATGCTACATATAAATCATGTCATATGAAAAACAACTACACTTGTATTATTTTTCCACCAAGTTCTTCAACGATACCTGTTAGTAAAAATTATAACTTTTGATGATTTCCTAGAATATACTTTAAAATAGCGCAATTCGCTCTTTTTAACGTTAATTACCTTCCAAACGTTCGAAACGCGAGTTGTGATTTAAACAAAAATACAACAGTTACTCTACATGTTCATCAAGTTCTCCTATTTTACCTAATACTAAAAATAATAGCTTTTATCGATTTTTAAAGGTATTGTTTAAAATAGCCTATCCAAGTCTTCCTAGCGTTGCTTTAACTTTAAACATTCCTATTCAATTTCAACCCCGACGTCTTAGCAGTTCACTCATCTCGTGGCAACCACCAACTGACAGAGAAATAAATTTTTCGGTGTCTCAGATTTCATCCAACGTGATACGGCTACCGTGACGCAACACACGCCTTTTTCCCCCTAGGCAAAAAACACACGCATGAAAGAAAATACGCAGCCTCTAGGATGACGAATCGTTGATTAGGACGCGGCACGTTTCCTTCACGCTGCAATGTAATCTGTCAAGCGTTTTAAAAACGCCTGAAAATAATCCAGCGTGACGCAAGGGGCTGTATAGCTCTCGCTTGTCGAGTTTACAAGCCCCCCATGAAATTCTGAGATACGTACAGGTAGAAATAGTATGAGCACCATGACCAAGAGGCGTGGAAATTATGGGGAATAGTGATCAATAGAGATTCGGTTCGAATCAAATAATTTTTACAAATGTTTCAAGTCTGTATGTATTTGGTGAGAGGTTCTTGGTGGAATTGTATTAGGTTGTCCGAGAAGTGTCTTTCTTTTACAGACCTATCTTTTACAACGATGCATTTTTATACAAACATGAAACCTTATCTGTCGAACGTTGTGATCTTTATTTTGATAGAACAAAATGGATTCCTTATAAAACGAAAGAAACTTTTCGGACGACCTAATACGTAGATAACTTTGTCAGAGGTTTACTATAGAGATTACAGAGAATTACTATATTAGGAAGTATTTTTAGATGAACTTCTATTTTCTGAGAGATTGATTCAATCGCTGTGTTATAGTAACGCAGAAAATAAATTGCAAATATATATAAAGCGATATTTTCTTTAAACCAATTTTTGTTTCCGGAGAAAGTTTGTTGTTGCATCGATATTAATTACATTTTTAATGAACATGTCTAGATCACTGTGATAAAATTAATTGGAAATATTGTACAAGATATTTTTATATTAACTTTACTGTTAAGAAATAAAATCTTGTTTTGGAAGAGATTGATTTTGAAAATTCGTTCCTCCTATTTCGATTCCGTAGGATCTATGAGCAAGCATTATTCGTTTCATTTATATTTGTTGGTATTCATAAAATTGTATTTTGCATATTACCACTCTTAACGGAATGACAATCAATAATTATGATACATTTATATGAAATTTCTCTATATTCATAATTTATTTGTATAAATAATTAGAACTACCCTCATTCGTGTTTCTTAACAGGTAATGTGATTTATAATTTGACAGAAATAAGAATGTTGAAGTAAACTGAGATACATCGGAAATTGAGATTTCAATATTTGTGATGAGAAATTTTTGCGCGAAATATTCACTTCCTATTGATTGTACGTAGTAAGAGTTTATCAGGATTGAAAAGCTATCAATTCACTAAGAAAAGCTGAAGACTAGGTTAAACGATCGAGTTAAGATATGAAAAGGTGAAACAAATTTCAATAACAGTTTCTCAGGAAACGTAAAGGATAATAAAGTTCGAGGCCTGAATCCACTTCGCCAATTTACAATTCTGACTCATTATTACAAACTCAGCTTTCAACAGCGTTGAAACCTTATCAAAATCTTTTTATTCTATTGTATAGTTAACCAATGATAGTTCATTAATGTTTAAGACGCACCATATTATCTTTATTTTTAATATATATAACTGTTAGAATATATAAAACATTAGAATAGAATTAGAGTAATATTATATGGAAAAATAAAAAATATTTTAAATAAAAAAAGACAAGCTTGTCTGTACGTAACATTTCAAAATTCTTTCAAAACTTATCATGTTCAAGAGTTACTTTAGACACTTAAACGTGAGTATAAAAAGAAAGTTCTACAAATAAAAAAGCTTTAGAAAATATTTCCAAATTCATGCTTACTTTCTTATCGAGTTTTCTAATAACGTAATGAAGATTGCTCAATATAAACATTTCATGGTGTTTAATAACTGTGTTTGATTTTGAAGATACGTTTTCTCCCGCTCATATGAACGGCGCTCTTCAAGAATCGGTATAGAGACGACATCTGGATTTCTAGAGCTTCGGTAGAACAAGCGTCTGCCGTGGGCGGGCATTGCTGCCAAAACAAAGCTTTTCTTGGCTCGATGGATAAACAAATTTTGAGAAAATAGCCGGCTTTTCGCAATTCTTCGCCGGCATGAAAATGTTCGACACGTTCTAAACGTTTCATCGTTATGTCGTATTTGTTCAGAAATTAATTATCTTGCATCCCCCGCTACCTTCTTCCTACAGTGCATCTTTGCTCCTTCAACTTATAACATTTGCGATTAAACATTTAGAGAACATTGTTACTTTGTATTTGACTTTTCATTTTCTAATATTATACCACCTAATGACAAAATCCGCAATCACTTAGTTGCCAACCCAATAGTATTATCATTTTGGTATTCTTTGTTATGCAATTTTTTCAAAGATCTTTTGTTATATTTTCATTAGGCAAAACCTGCGATTAGTTTGTTTATATTTTACTTTGGACATAATACGAGGGTCATAGTAACTTTATTAGTTTCACCTTTTTCCTAAATAAAACATGTTTTTATACAACAGAAAAACTTTATCTCTTTAATATTCAAAGGCATTTTTAAAATAATAATTATAGATATTCATTTTTATTGGAGTTTTAAATAGTTAGGATTTACGAGCTATTTAGAATTTAGGGCATAATAAATTTGGAGAGACCATGTTTTCATTACTATCACACTGACAAATTTTCCAGAAAGTTTCATAGAGCTCTAGAACACGTAACACGTAACATCTAAATCTTCCTTATGACTCGAATATTTTTCTCATGCCACAAACACCATTATCTCTGCTTATATAATCAGCCTGGTTACCAATATATTTTGACCTAAAATGTTTAGATAATACATAATGCACGTTTGTTCTCCGGAAAACTGGTAGATAAACCAAATCTATATCATAAATTTCTATCCGCACCGCTGCCAAAGGTATTATTCTTCTATATTTGACTGCTTCAGAAAATTCCACGAGAAATAAAAACAATTAGTACACTCACCATCATCGGAATCATTCAGTCATTGGTTTAAAATAGTAGCGAGATCCATTAAATCACTATTTTACATTTATTCACTTGTCTTCGTTCTTCTTCACGATGATGAAATTCAACAAAATTTCTTTCGCGAATCGAAGACGAAGAAAAATTCGATTTTCCATCTTCGAATTTTTAGCACGATACTCTTTCTAGTATTTTATTTGTATTTTGCCTTATACAAATATTTTTTACTGTACGTGTACAATTTATACTGTACGTTAGAGGTAGTATAGGTTGGAGATTTTGCAAGATTTGCAAGAACGAATAATTATGAAAATATGTTGAAAAATTTGAGAGCTCGAGTGACTGGAACTGCGACAGCTGCCGGCCGGACACGAAGTTGGCGCGTTTGGCTAAGTTTCGAAAATAGTTCGCACCGGATTCGACGATGGTGTGTCTATTTGTAGCATAAAACAACCAGTCAGACCCGCCACGTTTAATTTACGAAACTCCCTAGCGATCTAGTAAAAACTATCTCCTCTTTCAGAAATATCATTTTTATTCTTCTTGTTCTTTGTTTTATCTTTTTCGTAATGAAACATTATTTTTGATTTTTCATATCTTAACTTCATAACTTTAGGTATACAACCTTTTCCAAAACATTGTAAAGTATGATATGGCATTATCTCTGTTTCATAGTCGTTTCTTTTATTTTGAGAATATAGCGAGACTTTCGGTAAGACACAAAGTAAAGTAGCTTAAAACAGCTTTTCTATGCTTTTGTCTGAACACCCTTCACTTTATCTAATATCCAATTATTGCCGAATGCTCTTTATTTTTCGATATTATCGAGCGTTTTTTCTCTGATATCCCACCTTTTATCTAATATTCCCCGTAAATAATAATTGAAAAATTTTCTGAAAAGAAGGATCTCTATGATCCATAACGAACACGTATGTACCGAGCACATGTTTTAGTCAAATAGTTAAATTACCATTATATTTCTCTGAGACATAAACAAAGAGGAAAGTTGATTAAATTTATCAAAATGATAAATTCAAACTAGGTAATACTAAAGCTGATTACGTAATTACGTAATATTCGCTAATATTAAACAACTAGAACTGAGACATTCGATGCAGTTTTGTCTCATGGAATTTTTTTCCAAGAACCTTTTCAATTCCGCTATATGCATTATAAACGTGCGGTACAGAATTGCTGAGCGGGAACAGCCCAGAACAATAATTCCGACCTATGCTAACATAGTAATCCGGTAATATCATAAACTCTTTACCTTGTTCTACTTCAGCGTTAATATGAATAGTCCTCAGCCTCAGCTCTTCGTTCTCATAAATCATCCCTCTCGAGGACTTCCGGTCGAGCTTCCTGTTTGGTTTTACGCTGCAGTCTCTCCGCCTGGCCCTCAGCATCCCAGCGCCACCAACTCTGACACCAGTACCCGCCATCATTTCATTAATTCGATAGTGTCACAGTCACGATAAGTTAAAAAAGAAGCGAAATATAAGAGAAGAAGAAATTCACTTCACCTAAGTGTTCCTTAGTCTACCGATTACAAACTCGTAACATGTCCTTTTTTTTTCTTTAAACTTAAACTTCTTTAGGATTAAACTCACTGTTCTCGACGCAGTCGTTTTCGAGTGAATGCTAATAAGCAAAAGTATATGTTTTATGGGGAACAAAGAGGGACGTTCCGTTGGTTGATTTTTACTTGTGTCTTCTTGTAGCTTTACGATCAGCTGTGAGCCATTTCATGCAGTTTGTACTTTCACTTGATGCCCGTGGACGCGTTAAAACATATTGCGCCATTAAGAAGCGAGTTTAATGTCTTGAGAGAGAGAGAGAAGCGGCGTGTTCAAGTGGCGTTTAATCTTACGTGAAGCTTTTAAATTGGATTTGCGGCGCTGAACTTCCCTCAGATTTTCTTCTTTATGGGCTTCTCTCGAAATTTTTCTTCCTTCCAACTATCTCCAATCGTTCTTTCCCCAATCTTTTTGGGATATTAACTTTCGCGTCTTTTAATTTCCTTCTCTATTAATTTTCTTCCTACCTTAGATGCCTTGCAGCTTATTTCAGTGTTACCAATATAATTAATATCGATTTCGAATTGTATTTTAGATGTCTGGAATCATTTTGTATCTTGGAAATTGTCTTAGATTTTATTCCTGCTTCTTCTACGTTCTTAAATAATTGCATGTCAGTAATTCCAGGATTTCTTAATTTCCCTCTGTTAGAATTCCATCGAGTTAAATAATCAAGTTAAATAATGATTGTTTAATTTCTCACTTAAACCTCTCTCAAGCCTGTTCTTCTCACTTTCCCTTTTCTAAATCTCTCAAGATTTCATATTTCCCCAGATTTTTCAGAGATATCTGTTTCAGAATCTTCGCTTCGATCATATCAGACTTTTTCTTCTCTTTTCTAGAACCAACCTCACGCTCTTAAATTCGGCCCAAATTCTATCCCGCTTCTAAAATTTCTCACGTGTATTATACTCTCTCTCTTTCTCTCTCTCTCCCTCTCTCTCTCTCTTTCTCTCTCTCTCTCTCTCTCTCTCCTACCACTCCTCTATCATTCGATTTTCAACTTCACATACACCTTTCACTTCCTCTGGTCTGCAAACCATGAACCGGAATAAGAAAATTCCATCCAACCTACGCCCTCGTTCTCAAGAATCAACGTCCATAAAAATGGGCGTAGAAATTCCAGAAAAATTGCAAGTTGGATCGAAGCGTCGCGCGACCAGCTCGATCGTAAGACAAGGCCCTTTTCAGCGGAAACGGCATGCTTTCCATCGAGTTGCCGCGCGTCCGCGCCAAACCCGAAAGAATTTGCATCATCCGTTCGTTTATCACGCGTTGTTCCTCCGGTGCAATTTGCCTGCCCATTATTCAAGCGTTTATCAGCGTTTTCGAGCACCCCAGCCCCCCTCTCCTCTTGCACGCCGCTTTTGTCCTTGTGTATTTCTTTCAATTTATTCGCGCGTCCTCCGGCATTTTATCCGAGATGTTCCGCCGCTTCCGGTTTCCCTCTCGCTTCGATTCGCCGGGATTTATTCGCGCCACTGATCCGAATTTATCGCGCACGAATTTTTTCTACCCCCACAAGTTGCTGTCAAGGGTCGAAGCTGGTTTTCCATGGGACTTGGGACCAACCGTTTCCAGTGAACTTTAAAAACATTTGCTGCTTCCTTCGTCTCTTTCTGTTACCGGATTCTTTTTAAATCCTTTTTAGAGAGGATTTTGAAGAAGATTCCTGTTGGACATTAGATCGCATTCTCGATTCGATTTGATATTTGAGATCGCTAGGTCGGTTTTCTGACGTAGTTACTCGTTGAGACGTTGAAGATTTTCAGTATCAAATTTCTTTTCCATGATATCGATACTTGTTGAGAATTAAATATTCGAGTATTCGAACCTAATTAGAAGGTTAATTCCGTCTTCCTTTCGTTTTTGTTGCTTGAAAATGATTCGATGGGTAGTTGCAACGCTGTTGTGATTCCAATGGTTTTAAAAAATATCTTCTGTGCACAAGATTCTTCAAATTGATCTTCAGAAAGTCTACAGATATATCCGAGTTAAATTAAATCCTTCGAGTTATCTTCTAGATCCAGTTTGGATAGATTCCTTTGATGACTGGATCATTTCTCTGAAAAATAAAATATTAATGTTACTTGTTACAATTATTAATGTTGTATAGATTTTTAAAAATCCAATTCAGATTAACTTACCTACACATTTCGTACGTAATAAATTTAAAACACGTTTGAAAGAAATTTTGAAATTTCAATGTTTTGTATTTGATACTTTAATCTCTTCGAAGTTAAAAAATTTGTTTCTTAAATACGATAAATTAGTAATTAATGATAAGTAGATAAATAGTAGGATTTGAAATATATAATTCAAGGTTTCTAACGATGATTAATTGTAAGTAAATAATTGTACAGGATTATTGTGGTAACACGCGTGGGAACTCGTTTCGATTTAAACAGTTTATTTCACGGCGCGTTGAGCACGAGAAACAACCGAAACGCAACTAAATAACATGCAATCGGCTAATCAGCTTGAACACTGAAATCGAACAAAGTGCTCGGATAATCAAAATTGTAATTCTTGCCTAAATAAACTGCTGAATGCAATTAATTGGGACAAAATCAGTGAAATATTGAAATTAAATTCGAAAATTATTTGTTTATAATACACATTTCCTGTATGCGTTTGATATTATTCGAATTCCATAGTCAATTTCATATGATATTTTCAAAAAACGTCGGAATACATGATTCAGAATTAAAAGAACAAATTGTAGTAATATTCTAATTTAAAAATTGAACCTTAAAGACTTTCCATAGAATATTTTACCGTAGAATACACTCCCTTATGCATTTCGACTACTTATTTATTTCGAAGTTCGTTTAGTAGCAACTAATAGTTGTTATTTCTTTTAATACAGTTAGAGCTTGAGAATCAGGTCATGATAATAATAAATTCAAAAGACAAAATAGGAAGAGAAACTCATTATTTTATGTGAAATGTACGAACAAACAAAAATCTTCTTAATGTACATTAAACAATGAACGAAAAAATGCAGAGATATTATTTGGAACGAAATAATTAAAAAATCTCCTATAATTAAATGAATATCTGATCAGAATAAAATCCGTAATCAAGATACATTTTTATATTTACGAGTGAACAAAAAGACCTGCTTGATAAAGATCAAATAACGAGTATTAAACGCAGCTACAGCCATCATTCCATATATATAAAACTATTTCAAACGAAGCAATTGAAAATAAAAATAAGTAGACTAGTAGTGGAATCGTGTCTATTTCCTATATCTGTTCGCTTATTTTCGTCTCCGACTGTATCGAATATATCCAATTGTTCGCGTTCGTATCTGTCTCATATATCGTGTCATATATGTATCATATTCAAAGCATTAACCCTTTCGCTACGGGCGGCTTTTCCGTCGCGTCAAAACAGTGCACAGTGCGCGAGGAAGATCGTCAGCGGCCGCGTTTACGTCTCACTGCAAACCGAGCTATTCTGACGGTGTTTTTCGAAGAAAAACAAGTTTCCACAAAACAGAGTATTTATAACTTCTTAACTTTTAATTACAATTTGGAAACAAAAAGATTACAGAATATAATAATATGATATAATATAACATAATTGTATGATACTAATAGCTTTTAATAATGGTATTGCGTATGGTATTTTTCGAAACATGGTGTTACACATAGGCTAACATGGCAAATCTGGCACTGGTATCGCGATTCGCTCCACAGTTCCCATCAATCGATTATAATCGACAACACACTTTGGTTTTTGAATCATTTTTTTGCGTGCGATAATGACGTTTCATGTGAACAAATTTTTCATTGTACAAAGAGGATAACATATACACTGTCCTCTTGTCACACCATCTTATTGTTAATGAAAAGCTTGAGGATGTATTAGGTTGTCCGAGAAGTTCCTTTCGTTTCATGAGGAAATAATAAACGCACAGTTTTTTTATTTTATATTATTTTGCCGATTTACGTACGATCGATTTTGTTCTGTTGATAACACCGCGACATTTCACAGACTTGGTTTCGCGTTTATATGAAGTTGCAGTGTTGTAAAAAACACGTTTGCGAAAGAAAGACACTTTTCGGACAACCTGATACGATACTCGTCGTATGTACAATACGCGGCATCTTACGCACAGCGACTATAGCCGGCCGTATTGGCGAAAGGGTTAAAGAAACTTGATTGAAAAAGTTCGCTGTAAACAGCATTCCGGCGAAACGAAAATCAGCCAAGTAGAAAAGCAAAAGCCGAAAAAAGAAGATCGGGTCCGGCACAAAGAGCTAACCAACCGCGATGCCGAGACGTGGAAAACACTGCTAAAGACAAATCGAATAAACGTGTGTTCAAAGGGCTATTGAAGCCCTATGAAATTGAAGCCCTTCCAGGGAAAAAAACAGCGAAATAGCACGAAAATGAATTATTCACGGAAGAGAAAATGGGAGGGAAGCAGCTTGAAAAATTTGCTGGGTCGAAAATCCAGGTCGACCGCAGCTTCATCTTGGTTTCAAGCGTTCCCTGGCGAGCTGTCCCGAGGGATGGTCGATTAAAGCGTTCGCCGGCGGGCCGATTCGGCCTTAAAGGCGCGGCACTCGCGCTTCCCGCTGCAGATATACATGGAATAGGAAAACATTCTCGGCGGAAAGCCGAGGTAGAACATAAATCTATGCTTTGAAGACCGTTTTTGGCTATAGCTCTTTCCCTCTCCTACGGCGGCGGCCGTGCTCTCTGTGTACAGTACACGGAGTCTGACGACGTGACATCAAAGAGCAAGAGGCCTGAGAGAGGCTGCCGCGAAAGGCAGACAGCATGAAAGCACAGGTGCATATCGTCGTGTCACTCGTTTGTGGGCTGCTGCGTTACTTTTCCGTGGAGGAGGATTCAGAGCAAAATGGGGGGGGGGGGGAGAGAGAGATTTAGGAAAGAAGCAGTGAGAGGGGTGTAGGGCGTAGGGGAAGTTTCAAAGCAGGAGGAACGGATGGGATAGAGAAGAGAGATAGGGACAGATTGGAATACAAAAAAGGGATAGAAACCAGAAGCAGAAAATAGATTAGAATAGAATAGAAGAAAATAGATTTGAGAATGAGGAGAATAGAAAAGTTGATTGGAAGGAAAAGACGTTGCTGATGTTAAAAGAGGAAATGAAGAGATACGGTTAGTGCTGAGAAAAGGGATGAATGAATAGAGAAGTGGGGAAAGGAAGGGATAGAAAAGCGATTGATGATACTAGCGATTGTGGATTATTATGAATGAAAGCTACTGGAGGATTAAATTAAGGAAGTAAGAAAATAGCAGCTTTGGAAGGAAGAGATATTATTATCTAGTGTTAGACGGGTGGAATGATTTAAACACGTAGCAGGGATTTGCTATGATTAAACGATTGAGAAATAGACGAGTAATCGATAATACGAGAGCTAGAGATGAATGAAAAGTAGTGGAAGATTGGAAAATGAGGAAACTGGGGATGTAGCTTAAAAAAGAAAGACGTTCTTAGTGCAGTGGAAGATATAGCGATAGAAATAAGAATAACGAATAAACGAAAAGACTTGAAGCTAGAGGAATAATTAATTCAAAGGAAGTGAGAGATTAAGAAATAACAGAGAAGAAAGAGATAGGGCAATGAAAATGAAAGAAGTGGTTGAAATGAAAGAAAATAGACAAAAGTTGAGCAGAGGATAAAAAGAATGAAGAGGAAAGTGTTTAAAGGCAAAAGAATAATTAATTGATTATTTATCGATACTAAAGAAATGAAAATTTAGACAATATGGAAAAAATAAAAAATGATAAACGTAGAAGGAAATGACTAGGAAATAGGAAACTGATGAACACGAAAGGAAGAAATGATCGCAGTATGAAAAATAAATTATAACAGTAAGATAAAATAAAACAAAACAGAAATCATAGAATAGTAGAAATGACAATGAAAGGAGAATTATAAGAACAATGAGATTTTTAAATGGAATAGAAAGGAGACGTGAAGAACAAAAATCAGTTAAAACAGAAAGGCTAATTTTCAGGACAATAGAAAATTAAGAATAAGGTATAAAACGAAGAAGTAACGTAGAAGGGAAGAATAGCAAAAGCGCACAAAGGTATTGAGATATTGGAAGAAAAGTAGAAACGAGACATGTATCTCCTGAAACTTAATTAGAAAGGAATAGATGAAAGAAATGCCAGGAAATGAAAAAATGATCTTAAAGAAAGATTGTAGTTGGAGAAACGTTGGAAAAAAGGAAGGTAATCGAAACAAAGCAACGTAAAGGAAACGACACTGAATGAAGAAGCGCGAGAGGTTTAACAAACGGAGAGAAAAAAAGAGAATCAAGGAAAATGGACGTTGAGAGGAAGTCTAGAGAAAGGGAGGTTAAAAGAAAGTGAAATGAAGTCACAGAAACCTAAAGGAAAGCAAGCCTAAAAAAGAGATTTTAAAGAGGAGAGATCTGAAAGATGAAGAACATGAGAAATGAAAAATTCAAGAAATAAGGCACAGAACGTAGCTTAAAGTGAAAAATATCCGTCAAGAATAATGTGATATTATGAAAATGAAAAAAAATTAAAACAGAAAGTTTAAAAAGTTTGTAAAAGAAAGATTTAAGGAGATTAGGAATACTCGAAAATAATAGTCTAAGAAGAAGGAGAAATGGCAAGAAAATAAAAAAAAACATTGCAAATATTTAAAACAACAATTTTTAGAAACTTTAGAAACCACAGATTCAAAAAATAGAACACCAAAAAATACCAAATACCAAGAGCAAACAGATACAATTACAATGATGAGGACAAAATGTGAAAAAATAGGAAGCAAAAAGGAGAGCTTTAGTAAAAACAGATTTCAAAGGTTGAAAAGAGAAGAAGTCAACAAAAGACATAGGAAGGTAGATTAAAGGAGATCTTATAGAAAGGCGGATCAAAAGATACGAGAACTCGAGACAGAGAGAAGTATGGAGAAGGATCTAAATAGGCAAGAATTAAAAGAGAGGGATTTAGAAGAAGTGTTCTTCATCTATGGAAGGGAGCGAGAACCTAGAGAGACGGGGGTCAGAAACTAAAGAGATTAAGGCATGGAATCCTAGAAAAGGGGAGCTCAAAGAGAAGCACACGTGGATTAAGAGAGAAGGGGATCAAATGAAGAAGGATTAAGAGTCAAAAATTTTGAAAAAAGAGGCACTGGTACAGAAGGGACGCAAACAGATATGCGTGTTTAAGAATAAAGGAATGAGCAGAAATGAGTCAGGAGTTAGAACCAGAATACGAATATTGTTCAAACAAAAAGGTGTTATCAAAATCATTTTACGAAATAGAACGATAAATGTTAATTACAGAAGCTACTTTAATAGCTACTTTATTATTTATGAAAACAATGAGATTGATTTATTTATCAGAAAGATAAAGAAATTTAGAAGATTGTATGAAAAATAATATTTCAGCTCAAGAAGAAAACGTTCCAAAATGAACAAAAATAATAAACACTGCGATGGTAAAAATCAAGAGAGAAAAAGTGAAATGAAAATGTAATGAAAAACTAAATCACACGATTTAACCTCAAATATATATGAAAGAACAATAGTGTCTAGAAGAATGGGAAATAGTTAGAGGGAAAGAAGGATAAAGGCAGATAGGAAGTAAAGGTAAATTATTAAAGGACAAGATTTATCTAATAAATTCTTTGACAACGTACAGGCGCAACTGATTTATAAACAATTCACTGGGAAGTGCTTCCTTTGTAATTGTTTTGAATTTCCTCGGATGCCGTAATTAGAAAAGAAAAAACAGGAATTTTCAAACGCCTTGCAGTCTGATGATTATTGTTGCATCAGCGGAAGCGAGGTTAATTTGTTCAAAGAACCATGCTTTGCCTGGCTATGTTTAAGTAGATATGTTTGTTTGCTCTGTGTCTGATCCGGTACGGTGTTACTGTCGCCGATTATTAAAATTTGTTTTCCTATTTTCACGAATCTTCCTGTGTTCATAGTTTCAATTAGTATTTATTTTTATTAGCATAACTCTCAATATTTCGGTCTCTTGTTATTTCTATTTTTAATTTCGTTTCTTGCCGATCTTTTATTGCCTCGCTTAAAAAAACAATTCCCTTTCTAAGAAATTTTATCCAAACGTAAATTTAGGAATCAAATTCTTCAAAATGATTACTATAATATCGACCTCGCTGCGTTTTTTCCATCATTTTCGATCTGATCGTATTTTCCTAATAGTTGAAAAATATTTCAAGATTCAGGTAAGTACGACAAAAGCCTGTTATTAAGTACGCGTGACTTGTTGTGCCAAATTGTAATTTCAAATTAAAACTCTTTTTTGAAAGTCAAACTCTCGATTAAAAATCTTTTTGTTTGTTGAGACAAGAGCAGCATTGGAATATAAAAATTCAATTCGCAGGATTAAATACGAAAGAAATGTACAGATATAGAGTGTTACTCATTTTTCTTCCTTCTTTATCCTGTTCTTCTTGCATTAACAAATTACCAGTGTTCTTTTATTTTCTTTTTCATTCTGATTTTATATAATAACCACATAATAACGAAATTATGAAAATTTGTCTAACAGTTATTTAAAAATAGAATTATTGTTAGAAAAGATAGAATTATTATAAATTGTAAGATAATTTAGCTTCTTGTAATTTTTAATTTTAATAAAACAGTAATTTATCTTTATACTTACTTTCTATTTTTCATACACTACATTGGTACCATTGACTTTTGTTTTTACGTTTGCAAGAGTCTCTCCCTCGTACATGGAATTTTATGTTAGAATCTTCACCAAAGTTTATCCAATTGTTCGAGGCTTCAATGTTCGTTATATTGGGCGCTGTGAACAAAAACTAACATGAAAATAATATTCCAGTGTTAGAAGGTAACCAATTATCCATATCTTCTGCTTGAATTTTACCCAACATCTAAAAGAAACTAATTCGCGTTTATAAATCTATAAAACTTATTTAATTCTTTTGTAAAATAAAATTTTGTCTATGTCATAATTTATTATTATTACGTAGATATACGATAAAAGTAGATAACAAGAATTACATAACAGTGAAATATTTTTCACAAAAGACGTTAAATTTGTGTTACTTGTAAAATCGATATAAGAACCAACGCTAGAATCATCTTGAAACAAGTAGTTATAAAAACAGAAAAATAATCAGCGGGTGAAATATGAATCGATATAGGAATCATTATGTCAAATAAATTTCCATTCATTCCAACAGTTATTCACAATAATGAATCTATTTTAGAAAAAGCAACATTGATGATGGGAAGAATCGTATCCTTCTGTTTACAAATGTACACCAAATTTTAATACAAGATGATCAGATCTGTATCAATATTTTTCTTCGTCGCTACATATCAGTCAGTTAATATCGAATCGTAAAATGAATATCGTATCAAACGAAGCAGCACGTCCATTACGCGGAAAAGAGACGACAAAATTTTCAAATGACAATCAACGGAAGTTTGAAACTACTTTCTTCATTTTTCCTTCTATATTTTTTCCCTATTCCACTTGGGGAAGTTTGCGGGGGTGGAAACGAAGTTCCACGGTTTCACGGCTTTTCCGACGAAATATTCGCGTAATCACGTTCATTTGAACGCGGATGCATTTTAATAGCGGGAGCGAATCGCAGGCAACTCGATTCGGAAAGTTGTCACGCTGTCGGGCAAAAACTTAGACCTCGTTAAGGCGCCGAGGTGCGTTTGCGTGACACTCATCAAAGCAACGGCGAGGTTCCTTCAAGAAGACGGAGAAGGATTAATGAAGAGGACTGTCCTTTCTTGCGTTGTTCGCAAACTTTGTAAATTTTTTTCATAAACGCGTTGATGAATTTAGTCGGAATTCGAGATTCATGAAAAATAATTTTAATTTTTGAAGGATTTTGTTACTCAAGGTGTGTAGTTTAGTTTTGTCTAAATAATTAATGTTTCTAAAATGACCTTATATGGCATTTAAAAATTTTAGTCCTATAAGGTGATGAGCGTTTTTTTAATATTCTTTTCAAATTAGTAAAAGATATACTTTTTTTCTTTTACTTCATTTGAAATAATATTTATTTCGTTTAGTTGCTCAAATTGAATAATTCTTTTTAATTAACTTTAAGTTGTGCATGAGATTTTTAATTCTTTGAAATCGTAATGTCTTTTAGATTATTATAAATTACAACAACTTTTTCAAATTTAACGAATAATGTTCCTCTAATAGTAAAAATTCTTCTAATTAGTTTGAATTATAAACAAGCTATTCCGAATAAACAATTCTAATCTAAAAATCCAATTGTGATCTTTGTAATTCCAATTGAAAGTTCAAATTTTCATCCATTTTAAAATTAGATAGTTTGTTAACCCGACTGGGTGATAAATCACGGCTAGGTCCGTAAATAAGAAGTCACAAGTGAAAAATCGCAGAACACTGTAGGAATACTGGCTATGTTAAACAAGACGCAGAACTACCAACACTCTACTTAATTTTGATTTTTATTACGATGTCGAATTTACAATGGAATTTTCCTAACGAAAGAGTATCTAGCTTTTAAATTATTAATTCAAATAATCAATAGCAGTATAACAAAATTTCATATAAACAAATACATAAATATGTACGACCTTTTTTTGTGGGCCATCTCACATAATTCATTCATTCAGCATTTATCATATCAATACAAGATCATAAACGTACAATGCAGATTACATCGCATAACACTATTAATTCCATTCGTAATATATTCTTTTTCAGTTCTAAAATAACCGGATAATCGACGTACGTAACGAAAGTGTTTATTGTAAGAACAAAAATTGGATCACGATTATATTCGACACGAGTTCGATTCAGGAGCGTTTTACAGACGCAAAACATGCTATGGCCACCTGGTGGTGGCGCAATTTAATGATTTCCGGTAGCGATTTTCGATACGCATTTCGATGACCATGAGTTACGTTCGATAGAGTCGAGAACGTAAAGCAGATGAACTGCCAGAATGAAATTGCACGATCATTTTCTAGAGAAAACTTCGCTTCGCAATTGCCTTCAAGTTTGTTCATAACTTCTAACATCCCTGTTCGAAACGATTTAGAAATTTTAGCTCAGTTCGATAAGGTCATTACGATTTTTACCACTTTTTCAATGTTCAGACTATTATTAGAATCCCGATGTGATAATTCGGTTGCTCGACAAACTTAAAATTCCCAAAATTAACATATGTAACTCCTTGTTCATGAAAAGTGTAAAAGAAACATTCTAAATTTCCAAAGAATTCGAGGATCTCGAGGAATTCAATAAGCTGAATGAATCAAAATAATCCAAGGAATCGAAAGATCTGGAGAATCCAAGGAATATAAGAAATTGTAAGATCCACCATATAGAATGTATTGAAAGATCGAAAAATCCAGAGAATTCTCAGAATCCATTGAATATAAGAGATTCGAGGAATTCCAGGAACTAAAAGATACTAAACGAAACAAAATAATCCAATGAATTCAAGGTTAATGTAAGGAATCCAATAAATTTGAAGACTCGAAGTATACAAAATGTTCAAAAGATCTAATATTTCAAGAATTTAAAAATTCTAGGGGTCCGAATCTCTGGGAATCATTTAGAATTAAATCGGTTAATACAAATCTCATTTATAATATTATATTCCTTTAACGCAAACGATATTTCTACGATAACTGAAACTTCGACGTACATTGTCGCTTTTTTTTATTAAATTTGTATTCAAAATATATAAATGCATATTTCGAATATCGAATGCACTAATACAAGCACTTTGTTCGATCAAATATGAATAGTTTATTTGCAAAAATTCGTCGAAGCGTTAACAGATTTTAAATTGATCATGGCGGTTTCTCAGTTAATTTGAAAGAATCTTCTTTACCTTATCTATTGCTTGACAACCAAAAATAATAATGAATTGCTAAAATGCAAATGTCAGTTTCTTTATTACACTAACTATACTAACCTGTAAAATGAAGTTTTATTCTATCATAATATCGTCTGTTGGCTCTAATAACGAATAAAATCATTCTGGGTCTTTTTACTTGCAATTTCGTGACTAAATTACATTTTGCCAAAGACAAACAAGCGTCCACATATTTTCTAGTGACAGTGTAATAACAAAATCGTTTATTGCAAGAGCACGATTGCAAATGCGGATCACGATTATGTTGTACACGAGTTGCTCTGCGATTATTCAGCTGCAATTGCAATTCCTGCACGTTCTTCAAAATTTTCCGTTCGATCATTGCGTTATAATATCGTCAACGTTGCGTCAGAGTATCGAAAAATCATCATCTCCGCGTAGAGATACGAGCCAGTGAATCGTGAGTGTCGCGTTGGCTACACGCGGAAAGCGTGCACTCGCGACACGGTCGAGGTAACGACAAGCCATGGATTACTCGCGCGACACGTGTTGCCGACGTTTACCCGCGTCACGTTAACATGTGCATCGGCGTCGTTCCGCGTAAGTGCGCGCAGAAGTGCGCGTACACGTGGTTTCGGCCGGCCGATCCTGTTGCGGATGATTTACATGCGGTCGCGCAACGCCAGCTGGCTTTGCTCGCCGCACAGGATACTACTTTGCCTCCACGAGCGTTTTCGATCCTCATCGCGGTTCGCTGCCCCCGACTTTGCGCACCGCCGATGCTGCAACCGAACCCGTGGCCGGTCGCACGATTTTTAGGGGATATCGAAGGAGGGTAGCTGGAATTTTCAATGGCTGGAAGAATTGGTAATAGGGTGGTTTAGGGTGGTTTGAAGAGGTTCAAGGTGGTTCGGTTGGGTTCGGTGACGAATCAAAGTAGATGGAATGTGTAAAGTGGTTTTTCGAGACAGTTATTTGACTTGATCGAAGGTGGCTCGGAAATTCGTTTAACTCTGCTACGTTCTTTCGATCATGCTCGAGCCAATTGTACGTCACGTTAAAAAACATCTTCAGGTTGAATAAAATACGAAAAGGTCTCGTCGATATGCATGATGTCTCGTTTCAATTTTATTAGGTTGTCCGAAAAGTTTCTTTCGTTTTATGAGAAAATAATAGACGCACAACATTTTTTGTTTTATATTATTTTGTCGAATTATGTACGATCCATTTTGTTCTGTTCAGATAAACACCGCGACATTTCACAGACTTTGTTTCACGTTTGTACGAAGGTGCACTGTTGTAAAAAAACACGTTTACGAAAGAAAGACACTTTCCGGGCAACCTAATGCGTTAACTTTTCGAATATTGCGTACGATATCGTTCAGTAGTGCTGAACAATTTCCGCAACGGAAACTCAAAAAGCGATACAGGAAGCGTAACTACGATCCGGAACTCCATTGAGAAAATCCGATGGCTCCGCTCTCGCGATAAAATAAATCACGGCGCCTGGCCTTGAGAGACGCAGCTTCGCTCACGACTTGAACCCGCGAGACGGCCAGACATGGCGAACTAACTTCGTCCCCGCGATTTCGAGCCGTGGCTAATTGAATTCGATCGAAAATACTCGTCTAATTGCAGCGTCGCTGGTGACTCGACGGTTCCTCTCCCCCGTTTGCCCCACGTGGAAAGTGGGGCTGAACTTTCCAGTTTATGGAACTGAATCTTAAGTGGCCGACCCTCCAATTTAAACTTGGGTTATCGTTCTGTCCTCGAAAGCAGGTTACCGTACACTCACACCCCTTGCCACGACTTGCCTCGTGAATCAAACTCTCTGTCCCTTTGCCGTGCTATTGAATTCAAGAAACAGCGATGGAATCAGGTTCGATACTTATAAATTCGAGTCCAGTAATTGTAGATCTTAAAAATCTGCTTACACGCGCGTATCTCGGTACACCTTGTATTTGATTCTATTTGGCAGTACTTTCTTCAATTCTCAAAGTATATACTCATAGAGAATTCGATTCTCTCAAGTCCAAGTCTACTCGACCTTGTAGGTACTACTTCTTTTTCAAAATAAAGAGAGTTCAAAATTTAGGAGACCAACATCGAGATACTCCATCATGAGAGGGTAAACTGGTCCGTGGAATTTTTTCGAAGCGCGAAAGGGGCGATTCTATGGTATTTTGGGGGATGCGCGTGATTCACGAGTCACTGAGGAAATTGATGGGCCCATTGGACTGTTTGGGAATGGGAGTAGGAGGATTCTTGACCTATCGGTCAGAAGTTGCTCCGAGGAGGAAATTCAAGTTGGTCGACTGGTAAGAATGTGAAAGGAAAGGAATTGGGAAGTTTGCACTTTGATGGACGTGGAAAAATAGATGGCGAATTAATTTTCTATTTCGACAACGCAGGGTTAATGGTATGAAATTGAATTTTTATGATGAGAAGTTTTTAAATGAATATATTTGATACTTATTTGTAAGGCTTTTTATAGATTGATTTCAGCATGTGCTCATATTTATGTTTCGAGTTTCAGTTTTTTTTTTTTAATTTCAGTTAAATCTATTTATAATTTTCTTCGTCACCGGAAGTTTGAGAAAATGTTCTGTACGTGAGTAAAACACAGTATATATATTGATTTGTGGTTTATATGTAAAATGCTTTTGCTTTAAAATTTGTGGAACTTTCTTTCAAAAATATATTCAGCTTTCATTTTTAATTAACAAAAAACAGTATTCGAACGTTTTACTCAATACATGTAATATTAAACTGTACAGGATATTGAGAAGCCTAGGATAAAATAAAAGCCTAGAACTTTAAAAGTTTTTAGTATTTGATTACTTAGCAAAAGTTTGGAATTATTTTATACAGGGTGTTACGAAATATGTGGTAGATATTTAAAAGATGGATTCTAAACATGAAAAGAACGAAAGAAATTCATATACAAAAATGTAATACGAAAGTTTGAAGCTTATTTTTCAAATTATTGACAATGAATCAGCTGACGAACCCTACTGTCTATCTCATTTATACTGTGTGTTTCTCACTTTAATATGACGTATCTGTCTATATCTGACGTCATTTGTTTCAATTCATGGACCTTGGTGTATAGATACAATAACTCTATATGTATGGAATTTCTAATTCAGTCGCCTATAATACGTGATATAGTTCAATTATAACAAAAAGTTTTCAAACGAAACACATCGTGGGCATAGGAAATAAAATTTTGTATCTTTCAATAATTCCTGATCGATATTAGCAATAATCTTTTATGGCGTTATAATATTTTCTGTTAAATCTCTCGCAGACTAATTTCTTTATTTGTATTTTATATTTTGACACAAAACGGTTTAACTTGCTCATAAATACGTAAAAATACAACACCTCACTCGAAAAACTTGATCTTAATCTTCTTATTTCTGTTGGCAAGTATCATAAGTCTTTACAATTATAGACTCATCTCTTTAACACTTTGTGTAATATTAGCATATCGCTGCAAGAATTTTATTCTATAAATCAAAATCCTATATCTAATGCAAAAAATCATCCTTACTCTGGAATCTTATTTTCTAAGAATGTAACCTCTTCGAATCTGATGGGACGTTTATCTTTACCGACATTTTGTTTTACTTTGCCAGTCAGAAGCTCTTTAACGGATAAAAAAAATGGTTTTAGATTGTAAAGACGAAAACGTAATAAAGCTCTCATCAAAAACTCGCGATCAACGTTCGCTCTCGTTTCTACTAAATGCATGGCGATGAAAACTTGATCGATCCTTCACAAACGAGCCTCTTTTTTTTGACGAGTTGTCGGTTCGCGTTGAAATAGCGTCGCGGCGCCGTTCGAATGCCTGAAGATCGAGCGTCGACCACCCAGTCAGATCCCCAAGTAATAAATTATATCTCGTTTTCTGATACACCAGAGAAGAATTACAGAAATTCATCATTCTGTGTTTTGAGATCTAACACGCTGTTTTCTTTGACAATTTGTTCACAAATTTCTGTTTATGTAATTAATTATTTCATTCGAAATAATTTTTAAGTTCATGAATTTTATTTTCAATTTTCTACATCTTCAAATTTTGTAAATCTTCGTGTCAATGATTACATATTTGTACCACAATATCCAAGGCACAAAATAGTCAAACATTTTGTTTGTTTTCAAGTTTTAGTAACGTGGATTTTTCTCAAATTCACCTGTTAGAAATAAAAGCACAAAAGTTAAAAATTTAATTAGTTCCGGTGTTTGAAAATTTGTGATTTAATTAATACTTGGCATACTTTTTCACGTTGTTTTACAGTGAAGGTAGTATTTCAAGAGAAACAACGTGGTACGTTAAATTTACTATTCTTTGTCTAATTAGTGGAAGAATGTATATATCCTTGTACAAATACGATTTACATTCCTAAAAATATTATGTGACTATTATATACTCATATCATATTATACTCATTAATCACGCAACTTTCTTGAAACCTTCCTTAAAATTCTATTATTCAAAATTTGAGAAAATGCAAACCAGTAAGCGCGTTAAAGGCATCTTTCCAAACATTTTACCCAAACCCAATTTCCTAAAGTGGACTCCTAAACATAAACGAAAAGCTAGCACCGCGCCGCGCCGGACAAAAAAGGGGGAAACGAGAAGAGAACAACGGTTAAACTGTCTCAAAGTCCGTCCCATTCACTGCCACCGGAATTTCCATCCCCTTCCTCTGTCCGACCTCTCCAATTAGCCTTGTCAAAAACACACGTCGAACTACCCCAACGAGATCCAACCCCCTTCGTCCCGTGTCATTCGCTCTCTTGGTTCACATGGCTGACAAGGAAAATGAAATTTCCCGGTAGCGGGTGGAACAAACGGAAAAACCGGAGGGCCACGGAATTGCGTCAGAAAAATGAGGCCCCTGGTAACGCACATCCCCGCGTCGTTCTATATTTCAAGGGTCGTGTTTCGACTGGCCAGAAACTGCAAAGTCATTTCGAGGCCGTTGCAACGCAATAAAAGAGCAGTAGGGGTGGCAATAAAGGCCAGTGACGCGGTTAACTGAAAAAAAAATCTATTTTTTCGCTTCGAGACGCGGTTATCATCCCCCTGATGGTGGTTCAGTCTCGGGACGGTTGACAAATACGCGTCCAGTTTGTTAGTGGGTTTCTTTCTTTTCGAGAATGATCTTCTATTGTTCTTAGGGTGTAGGAGATAAGGGAGGTTTATGGGTTGACGTTAAGGATGGTAGATGATTCCATCTTGGAATTGCAACTTTGGCTTTTCTTCTTCATTTTACGACGACCGGTTACTTTCGAATAGTTTATGTTTATAGAGAAGTTTAATACTATCGAGTGCCGTATTTTTATTTGGCAGATTCTACAGTATTCTTTGATATAAATATAAATATAAATATAAATTTAGCGATAAGTAACTATGAAACTGTGGATATTCCTGCATTTATGTAAAATTGAACTTGATTCAAAGCTGCACAAACTATGCAGAAATATATAAAATATCCACAGTACAGTTATTATTGTAATATTTAATGATAATGATTTAACGATGTGTAATTGTATAGAGACCTGCATTCTAACAATTATATACTAATAGTTAATAATGTGGACAAGTGAAGTGATTGAATCTTGCTAAGTAAAATTTAAATGGAAATGATTGTAAGAGATTAGCAATCCTAGTATCAAGTTAACTTGTCTTTCCCTTCTAGGAAGTTTAAATTAAGCTTAATAGGAGCAGCTTAGTTTATTAAGATAATCTGTAATAGAGGAGTATATTTGTCAAGAAAATATTTATAGGATACCTGCACCATCTAAATTATAGATTCTAGAAAATGCTATATATAATGTTTTTATAATGATAATGTTTTTAATGATTTGATAATGTTTCTTGATGTAATTGTGAAGAAACTCGATTAGCTTATTTATCTCGGTTGTGTTTATGAAGTAGTTCTGTCTCACGATGTGAAAATATGAGTAGAATAGATATTTCTAACCTGTATAGGTTGATAATAAGAGAATAACTTGTAGCTTCTTTGTAGACAATATATATACATTTCAATGATTTAAAAACAAACAGTTTCATTATTTTGCATATTTCTTATCTCGCAACTGAATTAAGTGCACTGTTTTATTTCTCAAAACTTGGAATATTGTACTGAAAAATTATCAAAGAATCAATCGGTTCATAAAAATATTTTGTTGATACCTTAAATGGCACGAAATAAAAATTGCAAACGTCCCGTTAAAATTTATATAAATGGTTCCATTTTACTTATTCATCATATAGTTTGATGAAAAAGAAGAGAAGGTTAGTTTATTTAATAAATAACCGTAGTCTAAACGTGGTATCATTTTAGTATTTCTATCAAAAAATTTCAAAACGGCAGTGAAGCCTTTAAAACAAATCAAAGGTTTTCTTGCATATCTTACAAAAAAGAAATAAAGTAATGTCAAAAACTAGAATCGTAAACGAAAAATGCAAAACACGATGAGTTCTCGCGCCGTGAAAATAAATTCCCAAACGAAGATACATTCTTCGTGAATGAAAGGGAAGATGTATGTGCATTCCTAAAACCACCATTCGTAATCCAAACAGGCGAGTATTAATAGGCGGGAAAGAAAACAGTGAAAATTTTCAGCGACCGATGTCTGACAATCGTCGAACAGCTGACACACGGACAGTCCAGAAATAAATTTTTCTTGTCGCGAATTTTTGTCGATTGTCTCGACAATTCCTCTTAACTTCTTCGAAATTACGTTGTTTTTTATTCCAAAAATGTAAAAAATCATCACTGATTCCAAAAGTAGAAATGTAGACGAAATAAATGTAGCAATAAGTAAAAAAGTGTAGAAAAATTTTTTTAAATATAAATTATAGTATTGTCGTATTTTTGTTTAGATATACGTCAATTCAATAAGGATAAACTAAACTTCATTATATGTTCTATATATCTGATTTCGTTGTATACAATTTTTATAAACTTTCATATGTCCTTTATTTATTATTATTAAAGTTCCTTTAAAACCGTGAATTTTATGTTTTATGTATGACTCAAATTTTTCAATTTCCGTATATATGCATAAACACATCTGGTTTAGGAAGCGTCTGGTTCAATAAAGTATGACTCGTTAAAAATCAAGCATTTCATATGCGCAAGCTAATACTGTACAGTGACTGCATAATATTTTTGGTTCTTGTAAAATATTCTTCGATGATGAAGTTAGTACAAATATTCCTTACCAATAATTAATACAATTAAAATATTATAAAGTAACATTTAAATAAACACATGTACATGTTTTAAGTAAAGTACATTTATTCTTAATAATATAGATTCAGTAAAAAATATTATTGAACGAAGAATTAAAGAGAACCTTTTAAAGGGATTGAAAGTCCGAACAATGAATACAAATGAACAAATATATGAATAAATCAGAAATTGCAAATTAATGTAAATTGTAATATTGATACAATTTTTGTTAGAAAAATAGAGAAAAAATATACATTCTATTGGCAGTTTAATTACGACATTTAGTACAATTTTGATTTTCGCATATTTCTCTCAATAATAATTAAGTAAATACTTCCGAGCTCTTATTGATCTGGAAACATCTTTCAAATATACTTATTTCCATAAATTAATGAATTTTTTCAAACATCCTTTAACCGAGATAATTAACTCTCTGTTAGATCATGCAACCACGAAAGTTATATACGTATATGCCTATTCCTTCTTAATTTCATTTTGATATCTGTGCGTCACTGTATTATCATATTTTATTAATGCATCTCCATGCCAGTACCAAATTATTACATATCAGATTAAAATAAGAAATTGTTCTGAATTATAACTTTTTCCTCTCGGATCCAAACGAAGGACTGACCATAAGAAATTATAAAAATATAGAATATATAACTATGAAATATATGAAATACCTAAACAGACATCCACTTGCTTTGAACACATCTATTCACTATATAGCATAAACTCGTCAAAAAATAATCTAATCACCTAACAAAAAAAGAAATAAAATGAACGTTTCACAGGGGTGTTAAAAATCACACCATCGCACTCACTGTCGTCCCCTCTGTCCCGCTTGTCAATCTCCCGCTGTCGAATCTCGATCGTTCCGCGTCGTAAATACGAGCCATATGATCGTCGGCCGTCTCTGAATCATCGCCGCAGAAAATATCCACGACCCCGAAGGTACAACCTACTCCACGCTTTCCACCTTCGAAAAGGTACCACCAGTTCCTCGCTTTAATATCCAATTCCTTTCTAAGAATTTCCTTCCTCACACAAACTCTCTTTTAAATCGCACGATGAAAAAAGAAAGAATAGAAAACCACGAACCTTTGTTCCTCTTTTTTTCTTCCAAAAGACACGACAGTCGCTTTAACCGCGTTTAGAGTTCCAAAGCGCGTGAAAAAAATGCCAAGCTCCTCGGGGTACGCGACAAGACGAGGGCGTCACACGCGACACACATTCACTCGACTCGAAAAAAAAGGAGGCGCTAAGGGAGCAAAAACAGCGAAGAAAGACATGGAAGAGAGGAAAAAGAATTGAAAGAGAGAGGGGAAACAAAGAAGACAAGGATAGAAAAAGAAGGAACGAACGATAGAAGAAGAAAGAGAAGAGGCAAAAAACACGAGAGTGGTCCAGCTCGAAGCAACAATGCCTTTTTCATCCTTCTTTTACTTGCACCTCACTAACGACCGGGAGCACGCTATCCAACCTTCTTGCTCGCCTTTTTGCTCGCTTTTTTATCTCTCGACCCGTCGCCCCATCGTCGAACGCGTCCCTATCCCTTCCCTATTTTCCCCCCACGGCCATCCCTTCCCTTTTCCACCCTTGTTTTTTCTACACCGGTACACAGGAAGGCAGGAAGCTTCTTCACGCGACGTACCTCTCTTTTTGCCCCTCTGTTCCTTACTTCTCTTGTTTCTCTCTCACCGACGCACCACCCTTTCTCGACCACCTTCTTCTAACTCGTTGCTTCGTCTTTTTTCCCCTTTTCCGTCTTCGTCGTCTGTTTCTTCTTGCTCTTCCTGTTTCCCTTGCGTTTCCTTCTCGCGGCCACGGCCGTGCGGAATTCGAACCGGGGTTCGATTTGGCGGCACCCGGTTTGAGCCGGTCGGCATAACTGCGTTCGAGTAGACCACTCACTCCCGGACTCGTGGCCTCTTGCCTCTTCTCTCTCGCTCTTTTTATGTTTCTCTCTCTCTCTCTCTCTCTCGCTCGTTCGCTCACACTCGTCGTTTCGCTCCCAAGCTCGGCTCTACCACCTCTCGAACGTTCTTCTTAGTACTCCCTCTCTTTCGCACCAGTTTAACGGTCTTTCTTTGTCTTGCGCTAATTTATCGCTGTCTTTGTTGGTAGTAATGGGTTTGAGGTGATTTCATTTGGCTCGAGCGAGAATAGAAGGTTGCACGGAGGTTGAAGTGGAGTTTTCATGATTTGGAAATTTTTGTCAGATGCAAAGCACCAAATGAAACAAAAGTTGTGATATTGGCACTTTAGAAAACGCAATACTCGATAAATGACATAAAAATCAGAATGCTGGAGTTTTTGAAACATATCTCTGTTTCAAAGTCTTCGGACAGGTGTTGTATTTCATTAAAATTGTATCAACCCTAAACTGCATAAATCAAAAAACACATTTCTGTCTCTGTATTAGTTGTTCAATTGTGCTCTATACAATTATGCTTCTCTTTTGTTAAAAGTATCCTTATAATTAGGTATTTATCGTTTTAACGCTAAGATTATAGATAGCAGTAAGATTAATTCATTCAACAGACTCCAATGAAATGTCATGATAGTACTATAAACTATAAACCTTACAGCTTATACGTATATATTCATATTTTTATTAATACTGTAAAAAAGTAGAGCTTGTATTTTAATTGATAAATGTTGTAACGTGCATTTTAACTTCGATATTGTAAATTCATACTTGTCCATTTTTCTGTATTCACACTTGACACATTGTAAATGTATAACCATCCATTGTCTAGGTTTATTAACTACAACCAGCTGAAAGTACGCATTTTATTACATCTAATATCAGAAATACAACCAATTTTTACGATGGTTATTAATTATTCTCTATCCGCAAGTAGTTCATTCGAGATAGCTCGTAACTTTACTACACTGTGAAAGATTGAAAAAATCTCCTTTCATTAATTATCTTCTAAATAATAACATCATCACACCGTGAAACAGATAAAAATCTCTCGCTTTCGATGAATTAAGAAATCCAACCCTCCACTGAAACACCCACAAAACGCCTCACCTCCAAAAAAAATGCAATCACTAAATCACCACAAGAGAACCACAAGAACATCCAACTACCGCGTTCCAAGTCATTCTAAACTCACGAATCTAGGTCTTGGCGATAGTCACGAGGTGTCCTCCCGGTGGTAATCGAATTTAGTCCCATCACTATCATCACCCTGATCTTCTGCTTCGATTCTTAGCCTTGTTCCTCACTTTGGATCACCAATTTTCCTTCCTTTTCCATTTTTAGCCCCTTCTCCGTTCGTTTCGTTTTCTCTTTCGTAAACACGGTTCAACGTTGCTGTATCCCGATTTTCTCCGCCGCCTTTTTTACCCCTCCACGTTCTGTTATTCCTCCCCACCCCATTTACTGTTTTTCTCTTTCTCTTTCCGGTACCCTTCTCTCCAACACCCAACACACTCGCGCACACACCTTCTACCGTAATGTATGTGTACACACATACAGGCATTAGTAACGCGTACCACGCTATCTTGCCGATCTAAAATTACCCCAGAAACGAGGAACGGCCGCGAGGCGAGTCTCTCGCTCTCTTCCGCACGCTTCTTACCGCTAACACGCACGCGAGTTCCGCCCTACCAGGTGGAGGATCGCTGGATCACAGTCGTGGATCGGTTACGGGGTCGATGGATCGGTTTTCCTAAGTGGCCTTCCATGAGTCTTCAAGTATACTTAGTGCAAGCGATATAGTAAGATAAAACGTTAACCCTTTGCGCCCTGAACAGCGTTCGAAATTTTATCCTAATTGATTATTCAAATTAACTGCTTCTCACAGATATCCATAATGGAAATATACATATTTTTATATTCCCCTAATAAATATTTATATCGGTATATTTCTGTCAAAGTTATGGTATAACACGAAAGAATATGTTTTATAATAATCTGACAGTGTAAATCCTATGTACTTGTTGGATCGTCACATGAGCTGTTCGGAAAAATACAGGAAAGCGACGATGTTGCTGATCACACGGTGGGTCGGTTTTCTTAAGCGGCCTTCCGAGGGTCTTCAGATATACTTACAAATGGTGTAAACGATATAGCGGGGTTGTCAAATAAATCGTTAACCCTGTGCGGTCTGAGCAACATGCGAGATCTTATCACAACTGATTCATGTAGGTACAATAAGCTGCTGCTTTCCAAAGGTATTTACAATTTGTCTGTATTTTCATGTTTTTGTAACTAATAGTCTACATCGATATATTTCTGTTGAATTAAATTATAATCAGATTGCGGATTTTTATGCATTTATGGGAGATTTAAAGATGAAAACAATGCATATCATGTGCAAAAATATATTTAACGAAATATTGAAAGTAGAATATTTACCATAATATCTGGTAAATGAAACAGATAATTGTTTGAATCCCATTTTTTTAATTAGTCTACAAAAATGTTTTAACTTCTGATCGATTTTATGGCCTAACTATGCATTTCGCTTCCACCGTCTATAACAAGTATTAGGTCTGCGAAAAGAAGGTAAAAAAGTTAGTGGAGAAGAGAAAGTAGCTATAATGATGGATAGAATGAATGCATTCAGGCAATTGGCTTGGTTAATGCTGTTTGTCGATGTTGTTTGTATATTGATTCTTTCGTGAGCTAAGGGAATCTGAAGTAATTGGACATGTTTGAACAGGGTGAAGAATGGTGTTCTGTTTTTGTGGCTGAAATGTGTAGGGTTGAACATGTTGATTTTAGTTCAGGTCTAGTTTTAATTTCTTAATGATTTACTTTTCTTCTTTTAATACGTCAGAGGAGTTAACGACGTGTAATTGATCTTTCAATTTAAATTTCACTATCTCTGTAAAAATTAATAATTATTTTGTAAGTTACAAGAGTCTAAAGTAAATGAATACGTTGGAATTGAATGGAAGATACGAATTTGTGTAATTGCGTGATCGTGAAAATTTCTCTTTTGTATAGTGTTAAAGGATCGGCAATCTGTGTATGCATCTTTAATTTAAATTTTACTATCTTGAGATATATCAAGAAGAAATCATTTTTTTAATACAACTTTCCCTCCTCCTATTTCTTTCATAATATTTCTAACAATATATTATTGTTGCACACGGGAAGCAAAAGGGTTGGTCAGATTTCGCATTCGAATGTTCGAGGATCGGCTAATAATCCGTGTAATTCGACGAACAACGATCACCGTGACAATTATACGGTATTGTTTGTAACTAGTGATCAATGTGCCAGCGGAGGGTGTTGCGGTTACGGCGTTTAAGTTCCGGGTAGAAGATACGCGGAACGGTGAGCGCTGTATGTAAATTCCTGTGGCACATTTCACGCGCCATAAACTTATGAATGACCGGTGTGGACAAGTCCGTTCTGATGCGTTGCTCGTATGCTCCGCCAGGGTTGATCCATAAACATGCGACGCGGAGAATTCCTAATGATTACAATCACGCGGGAACGTTGATCGAGGCTATGAATGAAAATTGGACAGGGGTAACGCGCGTTTCACGCCCAACCATCAAAGAAAATGCGTTAGTAGAATGCCAAAGGAAATGTATAGTATATATCGGGCCTCCAACTTGGTTCAAAATTATGTTCTCATTACTGATCAAAATAATTTAAATATGTAAATTTATATTTTCACGTTGTGTATCGCATAATACATTTTCAATATATTGTTGTGATGCAAAAAAAAGTAATATGCTAAAGACATAAAATCCTCTGTTTGCGTATCGAATTTTGCTGAAAGATTGTCCGCACGTGATAAACATTAATTATTATCAATTCTCAATTGATTAAATTATTAATGACAGCTTAAATTAGGATGCAGAATTTTATTTTATTTTGTATTTTTGTATTTATTTTGTCTTACACGATATAAATTATCGGTTTTATTTATTATTAGATGGATGAAAAATACAAATTAAGATTAGAAATAAGTGAATACAATTGTGATCGCCTCTAACCTAACGATACTAATGGAGGATTAAAGATCGTTTGTCTGAGTTTATGATCTAGGTGTTAACGTAGGTTCGAGATTATTTTGGCACTCCTTCCTGTTATTTTAAATAACTTTTGAGTTAAATTAGAATCAAAATATATTGCACTCCACTTTTCAGAAAATAAATGATCTCTCAGAAGAGTAATTTAATATTTGAAAGAATTTTAGTTTTGATTATATAAGGCAAATATATATGGAAAATAATGACGGAGGATATTGTACTTGAATCTTAGTACCGAAACATACTAACAAATACAAGTTACGTGTAACAATACGACATGCAATTTTGTAAGATTAAAAACATCTTCTTGTACATTTTTTTTTATCAATATTCTCCATTAAATAGATACATATAACAATATATAAATATAATCAATATGCTTCTTTTATCAGAATCTTCAAACTATGACTTATCCCTGGCATAAAGTAAGACACATTTCATTAAATAAATATAAAATAGAGATTTAGGAAATCTTTCATCGTAAAATACGTATTTATTTCATTTCACAATTAGTATAAATCTTAACAAATTTCGCTTACGAACCACCATAAGAATCACTCGACCCAAGCAATAATTACCTTAATCCTTCGCCACTTTCCCAATCTCCACCACTTTCAAACTACCCAATTCTCCAAATATGCATCACCAAACTTCAAAACGAAGGCGCCTAGCAAACACTTTCGAACTGACTCAAACCATCTGCTTCTAACAACTCCTAATTTCAACGGCGCGAATCAGATCTATTACCGTAAATATACGTACAAGTTTCAAGAATAAATATGTCAAATCTGAACGCAGCTGCTTCGTTCATCATTCACGATCCCTCGCCTCCGGGTTAATCATCCGGTGGTCCAAAAGAAAAGTTTGGACGACGTTCAGGAGAAACGGACAGTCGTGATCCGGACGCGGGTCCACATGTCACTGGGTGGCCTACATTTACAAGTTAAATCCACACCGTGTTCCACTGTTCCAGTCTATTATAAATTGGACTGTCGTCGAGTAAGTGCCGCATAGTAGAACCGTGAAGAGCTTCATTATTCCGGTCTCCGCGCAGTCCGATTGCTCAGGGACGAAGAGATAGAGGAACAGATAGAGATTCGAATGTGCTATGTGTGGGTGTTGGGGAAAGTGTTTGGAAAGTGAGCGTAGAGGATAAGTCAAAGCGGAAAAGCGAAAGTGAAACGAAGTATTAGGTTTTATAATTTCAAGATAATTAGGCGAGGTACTCGTGGTTACTTCTCCCATTTTTAGTATATTGCGCCTTGTTCCAAAGTCTCGTGAACGTCGCTTCTTTGCTTCAATTGACTTCCTTAGGGAAGACCTACAAATATCAGTCTTCTTTTTTTATTTTCATAGTATTTTCTTTTTCCGAGAAAAAAAATATTTTCAAGTGTACCCTGAGCAAGTGCACTGGAATGTTCACGAAACGTTGGAACAAAACATGACAAACCAATCAAAACCTGATCAAAATCAGGAGAATCAGAAATATGAAACGAAATTGTTGAGTACCTTCGATTTCATGGAGTGAATTGAACTTCTGTGCACGATTTTGAATGTGTGAAATATATGCAATTCTGTTTTTACATAATGCATTCACTTCTGAAGAAACGTGTCAATAAAAATAGCGCAATGAAAAGATAAAAAATTGAATAATTGCATGCTTGTTCTTTAATAAGAGAGATGTTTAATACTTTAACTAAATCAATTAATCTATTTTTCCAGGAAATATTGCGAAGAATTCTGATGTTTCTTGTCGCTTTAATTAAAATTTACTATCAACCGAAGAAACATCAAAATTCTTTAAAATTAAACAAACAAGATTTCCTTGGCAAGAATCGTGTGTATGTTTATTATTAGGTGCATCCGTCTTCGAAGGATCACGCGAATTAAATTCGCGATCTATATAAGCTTTCATTGAGTCTATTTAGAAACATTGGGTCTAAATCTAAACCTAAATAACTATTTTTATTTATAGAAATTGTATTCAACGCGTAATTATTTCAAACTTCTAATTTAATTCAAATATTTATTCGTGATTACATTTACATTAATATCTACGATCAAGTATATTTAATCGTGGTAAAAGATGAAGGCCAAAGGTTAAAAACATTATAACCTACATTTCCTGCCTCTTATATAAGAGTAATTTTAAAATTCAATATGCTGTTAACCAATTCCGCATCAAAATTATCTTTCCTTTTGACTTAGAATTAAATATGTAAAAAATGTTAATAACATTCACTATGTAGTCTAATATTTATTAAATTAAATCAACATAACAACTAAAGAGATATCTTGTAAATGTCAAATGTCGCTTCTAAACAACTTGTCTAGTATCAGACGCGCCAGTAAGTTACTAATACGTGACAAATACGTTCTGATTTATCCGAAGAATTTATATTGATGTTTTATTGTTAGATAGTAATTGTGAATGAAGGACAAGTAGTTGATCGTTCAACACTTACACGTAATTTAATTTGCTGGCGAAACTGTTTTATAACCTTACCTTGTCACCTTGTCCATAGCGCAATAAAAATTCCTGCAAGTATATATCGACTCATAATCACGTCCAATCGCTCGATTAAATGCCGTTGCTCTCCGCGTGCAATTTCCCGGGGATAGCCGCGACAGGTTGGCGCTCGAAGAATGACGACGAAGAAAAATGCAATTTCGCGTGCACGCCGATTCGGGAATTCCAGCATGCGCGGCCGGACAAACAAAAACGAGTTAATTAAAAGCTGGCTGCCGCAGAATAGGTGGAGAAACGAAGCCTGTGGACACACAATGCCGCGTTTCCTGCGTGCCATCCGGCCTACGTATGCATATGCATACGCATTCGCACGGAAGATGCAATTTTTTGCCGCGTGGAATGCATATTCCGTCGATCACAAGCGCAGCAATTTCGGACAAGCGGTCACGATCACCGGCTCCTAGGGAATTTCACGGCCAACGTCCATTCCCCATGGATTCGTCGACGAATGTCGCGTATTCCATGGATTCCGGGCAACGGCAGTGAGGTTATGTTCATAATGGAGTTCGTTGGCTATTGTTCGGATGGGTTTGGGTTAGGTTTCAGGCAGAATTCATGCTGAATATCTGAATTGTGAAAGCTTGTTCAGGTTTCAAGCAGGAAGTTTTAACTTTAGTTCGGAAATTTTGGCTAACTGCGATTTTTTAGAAATTTATGTTTCAGAATTTGCAGTAACGTTATATTCATGATAAAATCCAATGGTTATTGTTTGGACGAGTTTAATACTGAATGACTGGTATATGTTTAAATAGCTGTCTAAATAAAATTAAATGTTTATTTAGATTTCAGACAGAATTTTAGTTTCAGTTTGGGATTTTTGAAACACCGTGGTTTCTTTCTAAATGTATGTTATGTTTCATGGATTTCGAAACTCGCAGTCGCATTGTTTTTATAATGAAGTTCGTTGATTGTTGTTTGGATGAATCTGAGAATCAGTTGTGTATATCCAAATGTTTGTTCAGGTTTTAGGCAAAGTGTTTCAGCTTTAGTTTGGAATTTTTGGCAGACTGCAAATAGTTTTATACGTGTAATGGAATTCATTGTTTCTTGTTTTACTCAGTCGAGAGGATGTATAATGTATGTCTAAACGTTTCATCGTGTATAGATTTGTAATAATTCCTGATCTCTAATAAATTTGTAATGGTTCAATCTAGTGGATTAAATAGAATTAAATTCTAGGATGTTTAAGACATATCGAACTGAAGAGTGCACAGATCCATAATGTAAATATGAGAGGTTTTGAAAACGTTTGAAGTGAACGAAATTGTAAAATTTTTACAGATAGAAGTTTGCAGTAGTTTTTGAAAGACATTTTCGTTTTTACCGAGCTGGACTATAATTAGTTGGTTAATTCTTATTTTCATTTTGCACAAAACTGGCTTCATGTAAGGACATTAATGTTGAAATGTTGCCTGTGCAAGTTAATATTGTGAAGATACTTGTACAATTTTGCAAAATATTATATTATATTATAATAAATGTTAAATTATACATCGTCATAATAGAGTCAGTAAATTATCCTAGAATTGTTTATTCAGTTTACGATAACGATTCTTTACAAATTGATTTCTGATATCTCCGACGAGAATATTAGCTAATTGAGATCCGTGTGATAACAGAGTACTCAATGTACATTATACTGAAAGTACATCCAATACTGAATATATACTGGGTATATTTATGTATAAAATACATATTGTATGAGAGCACCATAATTTAAAGGACTGCATATTAAAGCAAGCTATAATTAAAATTGTTCTCCAACTACTTTAGATGAATTTATAGCGTAATATAAATATATGATTTGTATCTTTGTATGAAAAAATGTATATATGTTTCTCAAAATCGTGATAAAATTTATTCAGTCCCTAAAAAAGAATGGCGTCCGGAATTAATTAAAACAAGAAAAATATATCCTTTTGATAAAACTCTACAAAAATTTCCATTACTTTCGTAATTAAAAAAAAAAAAAAGGAGAGTGCAAAAAATTCTTGATGACACTGTGAGAAATTTTTACAAAAATGACAAGCTGTTTAACATTCTGAAAACATGAGAGCATAGAAAGCTCTATCTCAATAAATCGTCATATATTCTACCAAAAAAATGTTTCCATCGTGTATAGTTCGTGATGTAAAACCAGTGTCATAAAAAATTCATCAGAGAACTAATTTTTCATCTGCGATAAAGTATTGCAAAAGGCTCGTGGCATATTCTTGGTAATGCAGACTGATTGTAATAATCGCGAGCAAATTAAATTGCGATTCACGTCGCGAGCACAAAACTCGTTAAGGACCCATGAAAATTGTATGGAAAATAAATTGCATGGCCCGGGAGCGCGGAATTACCTGGCACATGCAGCCCGGATTCATAGGAGTTAATGAAACTTTCAGCTAATGCACACAACGAACAATAAATTAGAGGAGGCAAAAGGAACGCAGAGAGCGTAACGCGATTTGAGGAAACAGCATGATTTTTCCTCACGCTTCTAGCGGTGGATTTTGTTACATTTACTAAACTCTGCTACTATTTTATTTTAATAAATAAATTGCACTCGAAATCTAAGTAAAATACCTGATGAGCTAAAAATATAATTTTCAATAAGTTTATATATATATATGACTTTATCGAATATTATTAAAATCTCTATTTAAAAACTTTGCTCGAATAAATTTAGATTTTAATATATATAAATATGATGTTATAAAATATACATATATAAGATAAATTAAAAATTCTGATAAAGAACATAATTTTTCTGAACTAATGACTGATCATGTTACCCTCGAAGAGTCAGTCGTACGAATTATAAAATTGTCACGAAGAAAATTGAAAGATAGTAAGTATTTTAATCGCGAGGGTTAAAACGAAGGTAGCGCTCGAGTTTTACATGGTTGCAGTCGACGTAAAAACTCGCGTTTCGTGACCCGTCAGATCGCACGTCTCGATTAAAGGAATCGAGGCAAGGTACTCCTTTGATCTGGAATCCGAGGCTCGACAGGCCGAAAAGCTTGGAACGATGGAGAAGATTGCGTTTTACAAATGCTCTATCAATCTTACAACAACTGTTAATTTTCCAAGATGGAAGTACGACACTTGATTGACTACCAACGTATTTCGTTAAAATTTCTTTCTTAACAATGAGATTTTAATGTTACAATATTTCACTCGAATGAGAAAGAGAAAAAATCGGACAATATTTTAAGCTATTATGTACTCTGTTCGGATATATTCTATGGGCATAAAATAATAAAAAATGGATAAATTGCGCTAAGATAATCCGCAGTTTTCCTAAATAGAATAAAGAGATTCGCGAATTCTCGAAGAACCGCGCATTAACTGAATTTATTGATCAATAAAGTAGCCAGTTAACGTCATCCATAAATTTAGTAATTCATTTCCACTGGCCGAAACCCCTTTTAATTTATGTCTATTGTTTATTCATTATACCGTTTAATCTTTGATAAATTCATATACCCTTTTGAAATCGTTATTCAAAGCGATATTGGATTTTTAAAAGATGTGAAAATATAAAGTAGAATTATTAAATGTACAGAAGCAATTAATTATTTAAGTTTACGAAATCTGAAACATTATTTAAATGTAAATTAAGGACACGCGGTGGTCTTATTATAGCGAAACGTACTATCTGTGTCTATGTACAATCTTTTAAATTTATTTCTCCGCTTTAACTAAGCAGTTCTTATCTCAAATAGAAAACTTCCAATATTAATAGAATGTATGAACAATAAGTTGAGAAAAAAGATTCTGATTGCATTCAAAATGTGAAAAGTTTCATTATATCAACATAATACAATCTTAAAATAATTAAAAATTTCAAATGTTAAAAAGTCATATATACGTATTACCAAAGTTTAAAATATTCTAATAAATGTCCGAAAATCTCTTTAAAAAAATTAAACATCGTCCCGTTGCTATCTAGAAACCTAAAATCTTCAATAAATATGTATGTATATACCTGTAGCGGTAGATCTTAAAATACCATAATTTACATACATACAGCATCACCCATAAATATACATTGGGACACTTGCAATTAAATGCCTTTCATTGCTTTCATATTTTAGTCATTTTATTAGAAATCTATTATTTCATTCGTATCATATATATCTTACAATACAAAATATTAGGTGAAGCAAAATTTATTAAAGTTTCGCAACCAATGTAGCCAAGTGTATTAATGGACCTCAGAAGCAAGAACAAACGAATTGATAAATTATTTATGACAGAAATAAAGTAGTACTTCTTACGAGTAGATATTGCATGTACCACTTAATAGACATTAATAAATAATTACTATTACTACTACTACTGCTAATACTACTATAAAGAATAGCTGTCACTTCTTTAAACCTATTCTCTTTGTTTGAAACTTAGCCGTTCATTTATTCCCAGACATTTTCAGAAATAACAGGAACAATAAAAATGACGACACGAAAGAAGCAGCAACAATCGAATTGATAAATTATTTATGACAGAAATAAAGTAGTATTTCTTACGAGTAGATATTGCATGTACCACTTATTAATAGACATTGATAAATAATTACTACTACTACTACTACTACTGCTAATACTACTCTAAAGAATAGCTGTCACTTCTTTAAACCTATTCTCTTTGTTTGAAGCTTAACCGTTCATTTATTCCCAGATATTTTCAGAAATAACAGGAACAATAAAAATGACGACACGAAAGAAGCAGCAAAATGGATAGAAAAACGAAGGAAAACTAAACGTTACCACGACAGGGACGATAAATCACCGGTGTAATATCTAGTCACGGCAGGTCAGGTCCCAAGTCTCGACGGGTAGACGCAGCGAAGTCTTATTCAATTCGCATGCCCCAAGAACGCTGCGATTACATCGCGTGACTCGATGCACCGGTTCGGATTACACGTGCCTCGGGATCTTGGTGATCCTAAATCCTGTCGGCCCTTGTCACCCAGCTCCAGGAACTCCGAAAACGACGTGGGCGACCGACTATGTCGTGCCTCGCTCGACCAAACACCTACAGACAGCTTGTGTCTGGCCAGAGTCTTCTGTCTTTTTCGTGATTCCTAGCAATTTTCTGCTCTCTTCTTCACCTCTTCTCGATTTTTGCAATATTTTACGGGTCTCTGTGATTTTCTAAAATTTATTTCCATCTTTTTAGCATTTTATATGATCCCAAACAACTTTGCAACATTTACAATGTTTTACTGTTCTTTATTGTTTCCTATCATGTTTTTTTTTTTTTGTTATTTTCTCTAATTTTACACAATGCTTTATAATTTTATTACACACATTAACATCTATGTTATGCATAAATATTCTCGTCACACAGAAAAGGAATCTAAACGGCCGATTACTTTTCGTAGTGATATTAAGCTACACCAAGCTACATCTTCTTCCATAAATCTGTACCACGACGAGTTAACCTTCTTCGTCAACCTATTTCTCAAATAATTTATATTTCTTTCCGCTTTCTGAGATGTTGATCGTTTTTGTCGTAACTGGAAGTGGGCGAGCATTTTCCTTCGTCACGTTTCATAAGCGAACCTTTTATTCGGCCGCTCGACTCGTTTGTATTACAAATCGCTCTAAGAAGATTTCCGAGTCCCGCGCTCTTCGTACCTCGCCTAGATCCTGATTTATACTTCTCGATCTGCGCGTCAGCAACCGTGGCTCGTTCACGGCGCTCTTCAACGACAGAAATTCTCGAGTATATGTCTCCACTGTACTGAAACAGAGCTCATAATGCGAGGAGAATTTTTCCCGTAAATCCGTACCAAACGCTCCCTAATTGCGATTATTGCAACATTTCGAGTGCAGTTGAGGAAGTAACATTAAATTCCAGATTTAAATTAGCTTGATTTTAAAATGTTATAGATTTTTTAAATAATGTGTATAGCAGTATAATAATGTGTAGATAGACTTAAACAATGTGTTAAATATATGCTGAGTTAATTTAATAATTTTAACAACCCAGATAGTTTCGAAATTAGACTTAAGTCGACACCTCGAACTTTCACAAAGCACGCACCTTGTGAATCAATGAATTTCAGTAGAACCAAAGTATTCGGAAATACGGTACTATCGCCAATTTTACAGTTTATGTCATCGATCCAAACCTGAAGGTTACACAAGGCCTTCACGTTAACGACCAACGCCAACCCTCTTGTCTTTGCTTTTTCACAAAAGAAACCAACTCTGACGATCTTTCTCCCCTAACCTCTACGTACGATTACGTTCGTACAGTAATTGCTGGAGAAATAGGAAAGCGCAAGTGGCCAGGGGTTCGCGAAAATGAACTCACACACCCTCTGTCAAATTGACCTCGCTGCTACCGGGGGTGGCAGATGGCTCGGAAAATCTAGGATTACGAAACTAACGGAAATATCGAATTACTGGCACCGTGCAAACTGTCGCGAACGAAGAAACGACCGTCCGTGCAATTGCGGCAATCGAACGGCGTATAACCGTGTCTCCTCCGCCTCCCTTGGGGGTGGTTTATGGGAGTGACGCGTGTTCCCGCTGAATGGAACTATTCCCACTCCACGGGCAAACTCTTTTCCAATTGTCTTCGTAAGAAGGACCTCTGATTGGATCGGATAAATTGAGATCTTTTAATTGGAATAGGGTGGAAGACGATTCTCGGCCGATGATTATGGAAAAATTTCAACGGAATAGGTTTTACGCTTTGGGTATCGGCTATGATTTTTAAGGTGTTTCCATAGTTCGTACTTTCCGAAGAGGTTTCTTTTCTTCGGAGCAAACCACGAGAAAAATCACGAAATATGTCATCGTGAAATTTTTAAATCTAAAGAACCTAACACTTCGCTTCGTTACCAATTAACCATCATTAATTTCAACCACCATTCAAATCATTTAAATTATCGCATTGTCAAATATGATTCTTGTAAATTTCCTGATGGAATAAAATGTAAAATTCAGCCAAATTAATCATCGTGATATTGGCAGCGACTAGACTCGATCGTATTTGAAGTATTGGAAGGGGGCGGGTAGGGATACGCATGGTGCTTCGTTAACCGCGTCGGGCCTTATGGAGTATCTATCGGAGGTCGGCGAATTTCGCGTCCCGTGAAATCCCGCGGGTGCCACGAATCGGCGATCAAGCGACAAATTAACTCTGGATCGCGTCGTAGATCGCCGCGGGTGGCCCCACGACGCAATGCGACGCGTTAAACGTTCGCGGAACGCTGACGACGGCGCGTTATCTGTGTTGCTTTTTCGCAACCGGATGACATCCCCCGTAAACAGCTCGGTCGGCCGTGTTGCTTCCGGGAACAGGATCCTCCATGCAGTTCCCAGAGGAACGTCGATATCTTCTTGAATTCTACACGGTGATTAGACTAAGTTTAATAACTATACAGGGTGTTTCGGACGAAGGTGATCACTTGAGTACTTATGAAAAACATATATATTTAATAAAAAATTAGTATACAATATGAATAGCCATTTTAATATTTTTAAATTAAATTTATTATATTTATTATTATTAAATTTATAATACTTTTATCATCTCTGCGAAATATATAGTTGTAATGTATTGTATTGCGAATTATTTGTATATAATTCCACTATTTCGTTTGTCTATTAATAATTATTTTTTTATTATTTAAGTCTTGTTAAACATGTTATTTCAAACAAAAAGTTATTTTAATCTTTCACACTACCAAAAAGTTCAGATTATTTTACTGAAGAAGAAGGAGAGGTAGAAGTATCTTTCTGTTTATTTTCGTTCTCGCGATAAAATTGTATTTTTTACTCGCGCTTTCGAAATTAGAATTATTTAAACGGATCATGTTTAATCACGTTGAATAACATCAACATCTTATGATCAAAGAATTTTTCAGCCTCCTTTGATTCAGAGGAACTTCAATTACAACTCAAATAAATTCAAACTCTAGATGCGCTTAAGTCAAACATTCTAAGAAATCCTACAAGATATTCGCCTTAAGTTTTGATATTAGCACAGAAACTTCTAAATCGAAGTACTACGAATGTATCTACGAAAGTCTACGATATGTATCTGATTTTTAATAATTCGTATATAATTTATGAATATACACAAAACCGAAATTTTTAATAATTCTCAAGCACATCGTGTTCTTTTAAATTTCATCCAATTCCAATTCCAAGAAGGAACAATACCAAATTATATTCTATAGAAAAACATCTCAAAAATCTACTTTTTATTTTACTCGCAATTCTTCAGCCAATTTACATTACGCAATTCTATTCTTCAACATCGTGGACATAAAAGCCAATGCTAGGGATTTAAATCTAATTAATCAAATAGAAATTAATGGGAATTTATTTCATTCGCTAAATATTATAGCAAACACCATACTTTAAATATTTGGTGGTTTTAAATTTCCTATAAATCTTACTTATTACCTTTCCAATTCTTAAACATCAGCAATTCTTCTCCATAGCATCATTTTCCTAAAACTCGATGCCGTGGTATATCTTAAAAAATTTCTCAAAAGTCCTGCAGGATAATCCGAAAGCAGTTGAATCCAATAACCGTGCCGGAAATTTGTACCAATTCGAAGGTTGATCGGCAAGGAAATAGCGTACAGCTTTCCGCTCGAAATCTCGTTCGAATTTCCATGGACGTCGCGACGAATCGACGCGACATACGAAGCTGCTTTGCTCTCTGGTTTCTCGCTCGTTTTCCAGCTTTGGTCTCCCGAGGAAAAGGACGTGGATCAACAGCGCTGAAAACGTGGAAGCTAGGAAACTTGGATCCGATCAAGAACAATAGCAGACATCGGCGATGACGGTTTATCGGCATTCTTCGTGACGTTTTCTACGCTCGTGTACTTCGTTCCTTTTATCGTATTGACTTTATCTTTCGAGAATAGAGATCCGAGCACACGGAACTCTGCATGGAGATTTACGAAGATCGTTTTTTAACCGTAGTCCTCGGTTCTCGCTCCCTCGAGGATGTATTTTGTTTGAGAAGAAACTTTTGCCTTTCATTCGAGCAGAATAGGTGGAAGTTTTTGAGTTTCCCATCTTTCTTTTCTTGCTTTTACGTTTTCCGAGCGGTGAGTGAACTGAGAATTTGAAGAATGATTTTTTTGATTGATATTAAAATTAGTTTCAAGTATAATTTGTTTGGAGGTTATGGCTGGTGATATGGTGATGCGTGAGCGCAAGCTGATTCCTGTGTTTGAGCACTGTTAATTGTTTTAGATGTAAGTTATAATAAATTCACATTGTTAACAATCTTTTGTTCGTGAAATTTATCTTATCTTAAACATCCGAAAACATTTAGCAACGTGGGTCACCGATGGCCACCGTCGCAGTCAGCGCGTTATCTAAACTCTAGTCTTTATTTTATACGATCCAACGTTGATTTTCGGCCTACAGTTAATTATTTATAGCTACGTTGATCTGGAAAGAGGGTAAGTGTAAGCGAGTAGAAGCTTCTACGTTTAACCTGTTGCGCCGAGGGCGGATTTATCGACCTGTGTCGATGAATATTTCACAGGAATCGTCAAGTCTCCCGACAGCGTGATAATAAACTGTGATTTTCATGGCTGGAAAAAATAGAGCATCGATGAACGAAGTTTACTCAAACCAAGGATTATTGAAATCGTTCAAATTCTTCCCTCCCTTCTCTTCTTTCCTTCGCTATTTATCTCCTTTTATGGATTAGATTACACGATCGAATATTTCCTTTGTTCGAAGAAGCGTATTAAAATAAGATTACGTTGAAAGAATGTACCTTTGAAGTAGTTTTTGGCATTAATGTCAGAGTGATAAATGAAAAATTCGCAATTTTTTATAGAAATTTCAACTTCTTTAGTCGTCACGGTTATTACAGTGTTAACGAAATTTCAAAATGTTTCGTATAATACGCGTAATATATTCATAAAGGAGGTCTGTAATAAGTCTCCGAATACTTTCGTGGGCCACTTTTCACTATCTTCATTACATTCTGAAATATATACCTCGAAATCTACAGAAATCTTGATCCCTCGCCAAACGCGACAAAGACATTACACTTCCTACCTGGCGTTATTTCATCCTCCCTTTGTTCGTACCAAGTTTCCAAGTAAGCTTTCCAATCGAACAGCCTGTAAATCGTTGTTCGCCGAAAGAATCGTTCCGTTATCATCCATATTCAGCCGACACCATCGTTCGGAGGAAACGTTCCATGTTCCAGGAACGGCAGGCTGCAATAACGATAAAACTGTCCCGACCATTCTGTGGCCGCAAACCGCAAATGTAGACGGCCAACCAACCCCGCGATGGCGGGGATAGTTTCCCATGGAAACAGCTTCAGACAACAATTCCGTAGGACATCGATGTTTACTGCGCGTCGAGTTAACGCAAAGACAACCCCTGTGCTGCTTTGGACGCGACCGGAAGAGAGAACAGGATCCGAGCGCATCGATCTCGCGAGGGGGCGGACAGGATCCCGAAAGGGTTTCGTGTTGCTACAGCTCGACCGGGGATTACATTCCATTGGCCAGCCGATTGTTTGGCCTTAGTAAAGTCGTGTGTAACGTTCTTTGCCACTTCCGTTCTTTCCTATTTCCGCTCTTTGTGCTTATTTAGCTTGCAGCTGGATGCCTTGTTTGACAAACGAGTTAATATTGTAGCTTTAAGTAATTTTGGAGATTTTTCTTTTTAAGTAAAATTTCTCTGTACCAACGCAGTACAGTCAATAATTAACAACCACGTTAATTTACACAAAGATGAAGAGTTAAATAGTTATAATTGCGTGAATAGTTATAGCTAAAAATAAACTATTATTATTATTATTATTATTATTATTATTATTATTATTATTATTATTATTACATAAAGATAAAGGCAAACATAGATATTAGATGAAATAACAGATTTCAACATGTTTCATGAGTTTAAATGCACTTGTGCATGGATTGTTAGTCCGAATCATTTCTGTAGGACGTTTTAGGAGTAAAGAGTGTTGAGAGAGAATTAATAAATTTGGGAGGTGTATTAGGTCGTCCGAAAAGTTTCTTTCGTTTTATAAGGAAATAATGGTTGCACAACATTTTCCGTTTTATATTATTTTATCGAATTACGTATGATCCATTTTGTTCTATTAAAATAAAGATCACAACGTTCGATAGATCAGGTTTCATGTTGGTATAAAGATGCATCGTTGTAAAGGACGGGTCTGTAAAAGAAAGACACTTCTCCGACAATGTAATAATAGACGAGTAGGTTAATGAAAGATGGTATTGGTGATTATGTTCTATTGATTTATATTATTAAACTTTGAAACGGATTTGAAGATATACATATAGAAGTAGATAATATTTATGAGAAGTATACAGTTCGAAAAAATTCTGGAGATAAACGATCGAATATTTTCACGGGTCACTGTGCTTTCAACTTTTTACTGGAAGGTAATATTAATACATAATTACCTTACGTATAGCGAAATTTAAGGCGTGAGATTTATTCGAATTGAAATGAGTACGTGATTGGTAGTTTCGAAATAATTACATCTTCCATGCGTTGTTTCATAACGTTGAAATTTAACATATTTTATGTCATTTGAAATATTATTAGATAGGTCTAAGTAGACTAAAAATAGTAATGCGAATGATTTATATATAGCGACAAAAGTTGTGTGATCTTGGAATTCGTATGGACTTCAGTTATATCAAGCAAAGATTTTTAACAAGAATGGACATCTACTAGATCGCCGCCCAGTGTCCGCCCAGTTACGTCGAGTTGCTCATCTTTTTGTCCTCAGACCCTCTTCTTCCTCATCGTTTCCTGCCGGACCTTTCGATCGTTATCTAAACGATCTTCTGGTGCGCTGGACCGGCGTCTCAGGGTAAGATAACGCATTGCCAGTATCCTTCGTCCTTGGGACCACATTCAACGACCGTCTGAACCCTGTTTCTCTTATCATAGACCCTTTTTCTTCTTGTCAAGCCAGCGAATTGTTACGTTAGCCATCGTTACGTTATTAGGCGGAAGGTACGATAGGGTCGTTTACTAAGTTTCTCTTTGGAGACTGGTACCACAGTCTCTGTCTTCTGACTGAATTTTCAACGTTCGATCCCTTGTAGCTTGATTAATTAATTAATTAATTAAGAAGGTCCTTGTTACGTTGCGCGGTGATGTTGAAGAAAATTAGGTAGAAAGGAAAATGGAGGTACACGCGAGGGAATATATATCTGTCTAGATTCTGGAAGCTTGAAACATGAGCACATCATAAAGTGTGGTATGTAGTTTCGAGGTTCTCTTCGAGCATTAGATAAATTAAACATTCCAAATTCGGTTATTGATATTGCGTGTTGTATTTTGGCAATTACAGATATTTCATCAAATTGATCATTATTAAATTTGAATTAATTGGATATTGAATATCAAGTGTATCAAATTGATGTATATGAATGATTACTGCTGCAACGAAAGCAAATAGAAATGTGTAATTACGTTCCTACGTTAATGAACATTTTTTTCGCATTAATTGATCTATAATGAAATTGATCAAATAATATTACTACATTTAATTTCTCTTCCTTAACACTTTTTTCTTATTTCTTTAAAAATTAGAGAAGATAAACTTTCAATGACACACTTTTTCTATAAAATTTAATATTTTTTTAATACATCAAATAAACGTTTTCTCTTTTTGCATCTGCATAACACGTTTATAAAAAAATAAAACAAGTAAATGTCTTGCATACATCTCACGTCTCATATACATCCCAATTACAATTAGTAATAACATATTATGTTATAATTATTTTATTTTATTATATTATATCTATTATATAAAATTGTCATATGCTATCGCAATACGTTATACATTAATACTTATAATTAATTTAACCCTATCTTTCTCATTCATCTTTACGTTCGTAAAGGAGTGATCCATTCTAAAAAAAAAGCTCTAAACTATATACAAACTTCTTTTGAACATTCCCGCAAATTGGGAGAATTCTATAAAAGGGAGAAAAAAGCAAAAGATTCGGTGCTATCACCTCGACTGAACATTTTCAATTTCTCGAATAATCCCACGATCACCACCCGATAACAAAAGACAGAAGATTTCTCATGCTCGTGGAGTTGCAGCAAATTTTCCGGAAGTCCCTAAACAAAGAGAAAACTCGATGTAAAGAAAGAGAAGAACGTCGATACGGATAGAAATCGAAGGCAATCGATGGAACATCCTTTGCATTTCGCGAGCTGCATACCGTGGAATGTTATTTCGCGGCGAACGCTCGGTGTAATGGGATTCTCCGAGGACTATCTAATTTCTTTCGTCCATTTCTCTCGAAACGGAATTCCTGGCCGTATGTTCTTTAAGTAATGGCCCGGCAACGCGAAGTGAATTTACATTTCGATGGGATCGACTTCATTCTCGGCCCTCCCACGTTCTCGCTCTGTTTTCTTTTCTCGTATTCGTCCGTCCATCCTTTTCGATAGAAAGATTCTTAAGTCGGCTCCCTTCTTTCTGAAGCACAGATGTCGCAGGAAATCTTCTATGGAAATGGACTAACCGAGGGCAAATGAAACGAATCGAGTGTTGATAAGTTTTGTTAAGGACGATTTTGTGGGATTTTGATTAGGTTTCCATTTGTTGTTACATGTTCTGCATACTTTGCTCGAGAAAAGTAACTGGTGCTAATAAATGTCTTACAATAATGAACGTGAAACCGTCTTATATTTAATACTTGGTATTGTTATTTTGAAATTCAAGCTTTGTAAAAGGCAAAAATCGATAGACTAAATATATCTGTAATATCTGCGGGAAAATAATTAAGATAATTTTTTTTTTTTGTTACAGGTGAGTGGTATAAACATATGATGATTATCTTCTCCAAATTATCGTCTACGACAATTTTAATGTAAGTAAGTAACTATAAAATTAGTAACATATATTGTAAATACTCTGCACTAGTTGTATAGTACATCCACTTAATTTATAATACTAGTCAATTAGATCTAGATATAATCGTATCGTTTAACAGTACTTTCAGTTACAAAAAATTATAAAGATATATAATCAGAAAAAAAATTTATTGGAAAGCTTTAATGGAAAATAAATGTACGAACGACAGTATGCATATTCTCGAATGTGTTACTATAGCAATGACCTCCACAAAGTTAAATTATTTCCAACTTGACCCGATATACCACCAAACGCCCTCAAACCATGACCAATCCACTTACTTTCACAACTAAAACCTACTCAATGTATTGTACCTCCGCCCTTTCATCAAATTTTAACTTCTCCATGCCACAAAAGAGAAACCATTGTTGGAAAATCTTTTCCAGCAGTTACACGTCGCTAATTGCTGAAATTGAAGGGAAAGAATGTCCGATCGTAGAACTATTCGTTTGGATACTCGAGTACTAGGAGGAAGCAGCTGGTGCTGGTGAGAAAAGGGACAAAGGAAAGGGAAGTTTTAACGAGCCTCCGGTATTTGCATACGTCTCATTAGCGATTTTTAATTGCGAGTAGGCGGCCACTTGTTCCTTGGCTGTTTCCCTCTGCTTCTTCTTCGACTAGCAAGTAAAATAAAGATATCGTTCGCACTGATTGAAACAATTAACTTATCACTCTGATGATCACGTCGTGTCATTCGCGCGAAAAACAGCAAAGTGAACGAGTTCGTTGTCGTGCACGAGAGTTGTCTGTTATCATTGCGGTGATAAACTGTTGCCTACGGTTATCAGCCGCTAATTGCGCGAAATGACACGTTTGCAAATTATTTCCGTAGCCCTACAGCGCACACGTGAACAGCCCAGTTGGTGCGACCTCAAATGTTAATTATAATGAAATATATAAATATATATATATAATATTATATTATATTTATATAAATATGTAAGTAAAAGGTTTGAATTAAACGAGTTTAGAATAATCTCTCTTTCAATCTATATTGTACCAGAATCGAGCATCATTCAACAATAAATATAATCGGTTATGATAAATAAATATTTAAATTAAATAAACGTCTTTAAAAGATTCTTTGGTCATAATGGGGTTCTTTGGTTAATAAGGTAAGAAATAAAACATGGATTTCAGTCTTGTGACTGGTACTGAGTTTACTAAAAATAAAATCCAACCTTGTATTTAATAAAATATTTGAATATATCCAATCGTCATTAACGCGTTAACGTAAATCTTTTCGTTTACTTAAGCTGGAGACCTATAATTATCGAGGGCAATATGTACCATCACGAATAATTGGACAGAACAGCGACAGTTTTTGCTCGTAAACACAGTCCACCGGGCTGCGCGTGGCAATTAAAATACTAATTACGAGTAACGTTGACACGACGCGGACGTTCGTTTAATTTCTTTCGATTTAATTACCGATTTCACACTCGTATTTGATGCCACGTGGGTCGTTGCACACCCGCTTCTGTAAACATTTCGCGGTTCCAGATTCCGGACCTGTGTCTAATCATTTAGAACGTTTCAACTCTGAACGTATTTTAGACCTCTGTTTGACGATTATTAATTGAAATTTGATCACGTTAAAATCGCGGCATTTATCACTCTTTACCTTTGGTTTTATGTTTGTGGGAAAAATTTAGACTTTACTTTAAACAATTCATTGGAAAAATAAAAGTTGAACATTAGCTACATGCTAAATCCAATTTAATGAGATTACAAAAAATAATTACCCTTTGGTTTCTAAAAAGTGCTTAATAAAAAAGAAGCTACTTATTATGTATTTTCTTAATAAGATTGCTATGTATATGGTTTCCAATGATATTAATTTTATTTATAAAATATGAAATCTCTCGAATTAATAATTATATTATATTATATTATATTTCATTTTCTATTTTAGAATTCTAAAACTCGGAAGGAAAATAAGTAGGTACACTTAGCGCTGTTTAAAGCAGCATGAAAATTGTTAAGTTCAGTTAAATGATTTGAATCAAGTTGGCTTCTTGTTGCTTCTAATCAAAAGTTGAGTTAGGAATTATGACAAATAGCATAACGATCTATCCTAGTATAAAATATGAAGAATCTAGCATTTTGATTTTAAACCCATTAAAGTGAAACTCCGTTTCTCGCAGCACTGACGTGACATAATTTAATTAAACCGGCATAACTCAATGAACCTCGTTGAAATTTAAAGTTGCATCTAATTTAATTAAACTTCAATTTAACTTAGCTTCTACACTTTCACATAACTATCTTCTACTATCTACGTCAATCTACGAAATACCTCTTCTCGTATCTAATTCTCCTCAATTTCTATTCCAAGCATAACTTTACTCGATAATACGTTTACTGCCACGCGAATTTTGTATATTTTGCCCTGCGATAGATTGAAATATGCTATACTATAATACCTCATTTTTATATTAAATATTATTTACATTATACATTTAAATATTAAAATATTATATATATGATATATTGTATTTTTCTGTCAGTGTTATTTTTAAATTATTTGCATTGTTGACAACTTTTTAGTCCGTGAAATTTATCATATCTCAATCGTTCAAAAAAAAATTGAGTAACTTGAATCATCGATGATCATCGTGGCAATCAGCATGTTAACAAAGATGAAGTTTTTAATGCTTGAGTTACGAGAAATAGGGAAAAAAGGGAACAAATGTACAGGATTTCGCTTTCCTTTAGTTCCCCTCGTTGCGTTGGTCTAAAGCATAGCACATTTTTAGAACAATGTTTGCTATTAATTCTTCGACCTTGATTATTATCCTTGCAATACAATTTATTACAATACAATGCGAGTTCACATCTCGAAACTTGCACTCCATACACGTCATTTTATCGCATCAAGGAAAGGAAATAAAAAGTTAAATGAACTTAAATGAAAAGACGTTATTCTTTTTGTTCGACTTATTTTCGCACGCACAATCACCACTCGACTTGTTGTGCCACGATTTTGGGAACACCCTGTACATCAGTTAATTTCCATTGGATCACAAATTGGAACACTGGCATACGCAATTGTGAATGAGATTTTTATAGAAGCTGTTTATTTAGATTCGTGAAGTATGCGAATTGATAGAAAGATAAAGAGATCGATGGCTGATGAATGTAAACAGATCGCCAAGCGGTCCGAAGCGGCAAACGTGCGTCTGCTATGCTTGTGACTGTGTCATAGAACACACGCATCGACAGCTTTTTTCGAATATCTCGGAAACTATGTCCGACCGACGATTATATGTATAAAAAAAATTATCTAGAATCATGCATCCGACATCACATTTAAAAATCGTCGCTATCAGTGAGAGAGTAGTCTTTCGACAAGTTCTTCTAACGAAGAATGAACTTTCACGTTGTCCGGAAAGATTGCATTTGAAGAAAACGGTGTGATTCGCGGAAAATGCATAGCCGCCGCAGCAGTTTCCCGAATATTTTGGAAGCTAGGCGAATCCACCCCTTATACGCGTATGTATAGAAAAAAGTTAGTCAAAACGTTGAGTTTTACAACATACTCAAAAGTCATCGAAATTAGAAAATACTTAACTTTTCTGTAGTTTCATCAACAATACCTTCATAAAAAATTTTGCAATCTACTCCTTGCGAATACGAGTATCATTTTAACACTAGAACTACCAATAGTCAACACGAAGCTATTTTTACCAAAACCAGTTAAAATGACTGGTCTTTAAAAAATACGCAATAACAGAATATTTTTATATTTATTGATTTTCTACTTTCTTACAGAAGAAATTCCATGTTACGCAGTACATTTTTGGCATTATTAATCCATCTGGGACCACGATCCCTAAACGAGGGTTGACACATTTATAAAGTTGTAGAACCAGTCATTTGGACTGGTGCGATATTACTAATGTTAGTATCTAGCAATCTAGCGATCGATCCGGAAATTTCCTGATAACTGATATCATCATATCGAATACGCGGTAAAAATTTTAAAAACGTGTGGGAAGTTGTACAAAACGAGGAAACTGGTTAATTGGAGATCGATAAACAGATAGCAAAACCCTTTTACACTTTGACAAGTATCGATCATTTTAACTGGTATTGGTATAAGTAGCCTCGATACAAAATTATTTAGAGTTTGAATACATAAAAAACAAAATAAAATTCATTACATTATTCTTTTAGTTCTCGTTGTGAAAGTCATTACATCATTGCGGAAAAAAATATAACATGAAGTAGGAATTTTAAAATAAAATTGTAAAACCAATCAATTTGACTGGTGTGGTAGTTCCAGTGTTAAAGAGTCGTAATATCATTGAGACAACCAAACAAAGTAGCTGTTCATCGATAACCCGTTCCAATCCCGTTCATCGTATCAACGATCACGGTTAAACCATTTTCCTCGTATCTCGCGAGTGTAGGTGATACTTTCCGTTACTCATCACTGATATCATCGAGCCTAGACGTTTAAAACATCCCCCTTGGTAATTAGACATCGAGTCTTGGAACCCGATATCCCGTTCATCTGCTTGTAACCAGAGATTTTAGCAGGCAAAGCTTGAGCCTTAAGCCACTGTCTCTGTTCCCGTTGTCCAGTGAATTCGACCAGTTTAATTCTCGTGCGGCCATGCCACCATGCAGAAACATTATGTTCTTTGTTTCACGTTATGCCGGAGATCCGCCTCCTACGCTCTCATATCGACGAGTTACGGCCACTCGGACGACTAAACATCCGAGAGAAATCACAGCGGGCTTCCTCTTGCTATACGATGTTCCGGAAAACTGAAGAAGCCATTGTAGAACGACGAGGAGACGCGCCGCGCGGGATACTTGACGACTGTTCTATGCTCGTTTGAGAACAATGACGACGGCGGGATCGTTGAACTGAAATATTTGAAGTTCACTGTGATTTTTATTTTTTAAATATAATTATCAGAAATAGTAACTAAATATTTTTGACTGAATGCAGGAAGACAAAGACGGCACAAACCAAATAATAAACTACTATAGTTTCCTGCAATTTCGAAATAGTAAATTTTAGCTAAATCCGACTTTACACCGTTTCACTTTACAGGAACACGGTAGATGGACGATCCTTTCATCCTTGTTTCATACGCGGATAAGCGTTCGTCAGCGACGCTCATCCGCTGTGTTCCTTCAAAGGAAAATGTTAGAAATACATTTTTAAAGGAAATAACAGGACGGATTTGGGATTTTCACACGTCATACAATGTATGATATATCAATGTAATCTTTACTACGTTTATTTAGTTAAAATCGCGCTAAAGACTCTTCATATCATATTCAAGTACCAGTTTTAGACATTGCGAGCTCTTCCTTTTAACATTCTTGTTGAGGTTATGTGATAGAGGAACGCGTAGATGAATTTGTAATAGTAATATATATTGAAGTAAGTATAAGTATAAGTATACTGTATACTGATGCAGATTCTCACTCTAGCAGTGTTACATTACAACAGGAAAATAATAGGGAGCACGTTGATACATTTATAGCAAAGGATATTACCAAAAAGTTAACTTTGGTATGTAACTCTAGTTGAAGGTTACAAGAAACAGCAATAAAAATCTACTTATAGTTCTTTTGTTTCTAGAACTTGTAACCCAAGAACAACATTCATATTCAAGGGCACAATAATATGGACCTCTCGTTTTTTAATTTTTTGCTTCAGTAAATTCTATTTTCTTCGTAACGACGGATATACAAAAGAAAAAGATGTAAAGTTTTCCCAGAAGTAATTACTTCAACTATCCTAAATCATCCGCCAATTGCAAATACTTCAAGTGTATTATTTCTGTTATAGCATGAAAATGTACTTGCGTATTACGTTTATCGACATCATCTCAATAGGCACATAACCACACACGATGCTATCATTTTTCGCTCGAATGGGCCACAAGTGGCAGCCATAAAATCAACTAAAAAATATTCGACCGCTTTATCGGCCAAATATCTGTTGCCGAACTCGATTATTTTATCAGTCAACGTTATTTAACTGGGTCTTCTGCATCAGCTTGGGAACGAGTGCCACGTTTGTTCGTTTATCGCCGTGTGTCCAGGTTCATGCGTCGCTGACGCTTATCATTATCGTCGCCAGGCACGCACAACATTTCCAACTCGCTCGTTTTCCGGACGGGATCCACTGAATCATCGCGTGTAACCCATCGGAGGTCCCTGCGCGGCCGGAAATTCAGGGGACCAGGAGGGACGATCGCCGATTTTTGAAACGACCCAAGGCATGTAGGTGTCCTGTCATTGGTGTAACTTAACAGATGTTGAAAATATTGGAAATCGAAGGGAATCGGAGGTTTTTGATATTGGAACGATTTACAACAGCCGATAAAAGAAAGTTGAAAATTCATGCACTATAAATTTCAGCAACTTTTATTCCAGAAATTTTAGTGAATTATTTAGAAGCTTGGATTTCTCAACGATTTCGATTTTCGATAATCGCTTCATGAATTTAAGTCGAATATTTAAGCGTTCGTTGTGTCGTGCATATCAATGACAGTTTTTGCATATTATTTTATTTAAACTCGAGATATTTTTTAACATGGAAAAAATATTATGGAGAGTAATTAGATATAGAAGGATTGAAATACGATGACCAGGAATCGTAGTAATCGATGCCTAGAAACGATTCCAGTAAAATATTCTATGGAATCCGGGAAACGTTGCTTCCTAAACGATATCCCAGCCAATTACTTGAAATTCTATTCTCCTATTGGTAATTAAAACAGCAGATGGTATCGTCGATCGGCTGACAGTATTCGAACGATACGACGTTGCAGGGATGCATCAGGATCGAATGAAACAGCTCGCGAAATCTAACAGCGTGGCTCTCGATGGACCGTGGTTTCGCTACGTAGCAGATGATATCTGTGGGACCAAATGCACGTGGTAATGGATTCCCGGAAGGGTTGAAATTAATTATAGAACGTTGTAGCTATTAGGAAGGAAGCACGGTCTGCGCTGGCACGATAACAGCGACAAGAACTTTGTTGTTTTCGAATTGAATCGTGCATTCGCCTAACTAGCAATGCCGCGTTCATTAACTTATTAAGTATTAATTAAGTTCGTTTCCTGCTTCTGCTTTAACGAGCAATAATCACCCTATCTTCCTTGTCAGACAATTATGTAACTTCTTGTTTCCAAAGCAACGCTAAAAATATTATCTTTTAATTATTTTGCAGTGCAATTTGGTTTATGAGTAAACAAAATACTATGTCTGAGAGAGGCAATCGAGTTGTATAAAAGTTGGACAATTCAATTTACTATTATTATTACGGTAATGTTTTTCATTTTCTATTAAGATTTTGTATTTAAAGATTGTTAGGGTAGTAATTTTCTTTCGATTTATTCATCAAAATTATTTTCAAAGTAACTGTCAGAAAGAATCTGAAACCTTTGTCTTCACGATCCAATTCGATTTTCCAATCAACGAAGCCAGAACGAAGTTAGGTTCGCCTAAATTTTCCATGAGACGAAACACGATACTGGCTCTTTCACTAGCGGATCTACACAATCAACACGGGCAAATTTCAACGGAGCGTCGCGCGAACGGCTCGATGTTGCTGGATAGAAGGGATAATCTTTCCTGCCTGCGCACCATTATCCTGGCTAAATTGGTATCCATTGTTTGTTGATGGGCCTGCTAATTACCTAGCGCCGCGCACTGACGTCCTAAAGGGTTCAGGGATTAAGTAGATCGGTAGGTATTAGTCTGCGGTTCTTGGTAAATGCGCACTGTCTAGTACAGCCGTAGCTCCTTGCAATAAGTTTCCTTAATGCCCGCACCACCGCCGTATCGAAACGACCGGATTAATAAATTCTTGAGCTCGTGAAGCGAACTCTGTCAATTTTCAGGTTAACGCGGCTCCTGTGTCGAAGACACGATCTAGTTTAATCCTCTATGGTATTTGACATATGTGATTTAAATATGTGTTGAACTCTGCTAAGATTTTTTTTTTATTATTTAATTTGTACTTTATAATTTTTTCTAACTTAAATGCTAAATAACATGTGGATGGCTACCCCCAGCGGGATACCATCTTCGAGTTTGACTATTTTATTTCTTTAGTTAGGTCAGTGGCGTGTTTTCTTTTTAGTCTTCTTTCTATGAGAGTTTTGCTCGTTTCAACAGCCAGCTGGTTTGGATGTGTTGCCGTTCTTTCCTTGTATTTTTCTGTGTACCTGTCGATATACTAAGATGGCATGTATAAAAAGTTCATTGTATATGATTGCTTGATGGTCGGTTTAGCTTTCAGAAGACTCACTAATCTCATACAAAGCATAGGAATTATCATGATTTCTTAATATAACGATTCTGCTGCCTGTCATTCACTAATACCAATTATAGGTTAAATAAGTATAATTTTTCAATTCATGAATTCCGAATTGATCATGACTAACTTACTGTCATGGACGCAGAATGACAGTTGGAGTATTACATATATACTGTTACACATATTATGGTTTACCAATACAGCGAATAATGGGACTGTTCAAATGTTTTGCTGGTCTTCATTAAGGTATCCAATAAACATCTTGTAACTTTTAATTATATGCATTTTCTCATCCATGTTTCAAATGTTACAGCGATAGTTGTGTTACAGTGCTAATGAGATTTCAAAATGTTTTGTATAATACATAGACGATGGTTGTTGGAATACTTTTGTCAGCAAACGTACGTCACTCGCTAATAAGGTTCTTCTTTCAGCCCCTCTACACTACAAACGTCCTTGAGATTCAAATCGATGTGATCTCAACGCGAGAACGATCCAAGCAGAACCCACGTCGACATCAATGAAACAAATTCCACCATAAAGCTTTACGACGACCCTTTCGTATAATACTCCTACTTACTTTATCCTCTGTTCAAGGATCATTCTCCGATGTTGCAGTCAAAGGAGACACAATGTCTCAACATCGACCAATTAACTAACCAGAAGATCCAAGTTTTAAATTGAAAATCGAAGATATCGAAAATCAATATCTGGTTGTGATGTCGTTTTCTATGCTAATTAATTGAACAGCATTATGATCCTATCGGCGGCACGGCACCATTATGTCGTCCCAGTGTCTTATGATCAAAAGAAGAAAGGCTTGGAAGAAACGTGAAACGATGTCGATTGCTCGCGGAAGCCCCATTAACGTTTCTTCCAATCGCCGGGGAAAAGGCGATCAATTTTTGCGGGACCAACGTCAAGGAGATTACGGGTATAATTAAACGTACTTTGCCTGGGAACAAAATGACGTGATTTAAAGGGTTCTCCGGAGCCGCTTTTGCTGCCACTGGCATTACGCGGCGGTAGTTCGACGATGGTGGAATTATTAGATGGAATCTTCATAATTTTCACTAAGAAATTTTACTTTTATTGTAGGGTAAACAGACGGAGGGAAAGTAACATAACGACATACTAATTTGTGAATATCGACGAGTAATGAAAATATTTTTATTGATATTTCTATCGAGAAATAAATCTTTAGTGTTTCTTTAATCATTTTTTTAATGTGTATTTACGAAATATTTGGTCACGCTAACATTATGTAACTTTAATTCGAAGATGGATTTTAACTCGTTCTTAAACGGAATTGTCATAATTTTCAATAAAGAATTAAGTAGATCGAGAAAAAGTGTAGCTAATAACTGGTGGGTACTAGAGACATTTTTGCAAATTTAACCGAAAGGTAAACGAATTCTTTATTCTCTTTGTTCGTTCTTTCAGGGTTGTATGTGTTTTTTCGTATCTGCCGAATATTTATTGTGTATTAATCTATTACTTTCTTTTCTGTTTTATTAAATACATGAGATATAAAAATCTTTGACTCGTGTATTTGCATGGACGTTTGGTTTTACTCCGGGATTGTTTTATCGAATAACCTAGTTGTTGCAGATTTCCTATCTTTCTTTTGTTTTTTTGGACTGCTTATGTTTTCACGAATCTGTATTTATTTTTTGCAGTTTATATTTCATCTATGAAAACACGGAAAATTATTTTTCCATCTTTTATCTGTTTTACTTATCGTTCGATATCCACTTTATTCAAGTACTAAAACTTTTGTTTATTCCTTCGTACTGTAAGTACAAAGGAAGTTCAAACAAATAAAACTTCGCTTTGGCGTACGAATTTCCGTGACACAAAAGATCATAAGGACTCCATGATATACAATTCGTTTCATAAAATTATAACACATCGTTTTATTACTCTAATACATATTGACGTTAAATAGTAGAATAATAAGACGAAACACGTACAACTCGTTGCTAGACTGTGAATTTTTAATAGAAAATTTGAAAATGCGTTGAATAAAAGGTCAACTCATTACGTTGTGAACCTCACGGCAGAATATCACTCCGAAAAATATTCCAACAATGAAATCGCATATAAACCCGGCTCATGCCATGCAATTTCAACATTATTCTACCTTGCGTGTCTCCAAATATCGCCATCATCAAATGTTGGCGAATCGTCCGTGGAAGCCAGTGGAAGGTCGCTTCCCATAAAGAATCCGCTCGGTGAATCGGTTTCATAAAGCCCGTCGGATGCAACCCATGCGCCAATCGCATCCCCACGGTGTGTGCAAGCGCGGTCATGGACCATGCTTCGTGCCATAGTGATGCAGAGAAAACATGAGGCGGGGTCGTTGGCAACGGGACGCGAGGGTCGGGAGATGATTTCTGCGTTGCCATATTGAATTTCATTTGGGTATCCAGTTTCGCGTGCGGATGACATTCTTTGTCTTCTTGGCCAGGCGGAATATTGCATTCTTCCGGAAAGCTTTTCCTTCCTTTCCGGTACCGGGCGGCCTCTCATCCGAGGTGAAATGAAATTCCACGTCCAATTTGCCATCGAACGCCGCTGCGAACGGTCCCACCCCCCGCGCCCTGTCACGGATAGGGAAAAAAAGAATCGACCGAATCGACGAACGCAAAACTGGGGAATCGTCTTTCGAAATGTGCGTGGCTCGCGTTATTTCCTCGTGAAACTCGATACCTAGGTATCGTGATAAAATTGAAAAAAATATAGAACCGCAGCCGTTTCGATAGAAAACAAATCGTGGGCGGAAAGGAGCGATGTGAATGTGTTTTCTGGCGAAACCAGTCGGTTTGATTTGTTTATGTCGGCCTAAGACGACGCGATGGGTGGGTATGGCGCCGATGTAGTCGCTTCTTTGTTCAAGGATGCTGCTGAATTATTTTCGCACCTGTTGTACCTGCTTTCTTCGTATCTGGTTTTCCCAATTTTCTTTTCCCTTTCTTTTCTGTTAAATTAAGGTTTAACGTCGCATCACTTACAAGGTTGTTAGCGACACCGTGAGAAAGGGCAGGGTACCATGTTGTATTTTATATTACACCATTCTATTGAATAACGCGGTTTTCTTGTGAAATTTTAACAAACTATGGCTTCTTTCGTCTTCAAAGTTATCCTTAAAAAGGAGCTTCAGTGTTATATTTTTGACAGCCCAAGATTAGGTGATCTATTGTAATAAACGTGCTCATGAAAGAGTCAACTTCTGGTCAACAGGATATTCATTTCTTTCTCGCTGTTTTACCTGAGCTTTTAATAAAATATACAAAATTTAACGCCTAATCTTGCATCGTATTTTAGATATCGTAAGTGTTTCTTTGGAAATTTAATAATTCTAACACTCTCCTGACCGCTCGCCAGAGAATTTATATTAAGAGAAAAAAAGATAATGTTCAATCCACTTCTTCATTAAAAAAAAAGAAAATTTGCACATTCATGGTTTTGGTATAAGAAATATTTAATTATGAAATTGAAGCACAGAAGAACTTACAGTAGCTTCTGGATATTTTCCAAAGAGAGGGAAAGCGGCTGAAATATTCTACGCTTTTATATTTGCATATTTTAATATAGTAAATGTTACTACGCTCTTAACTTTCAGACTGTATCCATATCTTCAATACAATTTTTATTTTTTCTGAAACTCTTTCCTTACTATTTATTTCCTTTTCTTTTATTTCTCTCAATGTACTTAGACATATGAAAACGTTTCCAAATTTATCGCAATGTTTACAGTTTTAAAGATACGATTCAATATAAAACACGAAGGAGCGCTTCCAAGAAACGAAAGAATAATAGCAAATATTTAAGAATACGTATTACAGTTTGGAATATATGCAGGACTCGTGTCATATCCAACTGACACATAGGTGGACTAGAGACAGTGTGTTTGGTCGAGGAAATGCACGCTATCGGAAAACTGTCCTACGATATTCCAGTCACCTCGAGCTGATTCTTACCATTTGCTCCTACGACCTGCCCTATCCGACGCTTTTTTCCAAGACTTCCACGAAGTCGCATTCGTAAGCTTATTCCCGTGGCTGCAGGAAAATAATGCAAGTGTCAGGATTTTTCTTCTGGCACCGCTTGAATGTTCCCTCGAGGAATTGACCAACGTCATTTGTAGGTTCGTGCACTTCCAACTTATCTGTTCAACTTGTACGATTGCGAAAAAATTGGTGGCAATAAATTTTGAAAGAAAATTAAATTTCATAAACAATATAGGATTAACAGCGTGTTGTGTAATTCTTTTTCATATAAAATCCAGAAGTAAGTTTTTCCTTTACCCTAAGGCAAGCTCTCGATGTTCTGGATCACAGGAACCGATCTAGTTGCATATTCGAGAGGCACGACTTTTGCAGTCATGCCACGACTTAAATGTCAGCGTACGAGTTGCATGTGCAGTTGGCGATCCAGGCCATACAGTCTGCCCCTTATCGTCTTCATGCTAACTATTGTTCCACGTGCTTAACGACTATTACGCGTATCCTTCGGTCGATTCTGATAATGCGTGTTGCGTAAAAACGCGTTGCAACGCGAACTGCTTTTTAAGTAACTCCCTAATTCGTCAATTACGTCTTCTTCTGTCAATACACTTTTTAAATCGATTTTTGCGTAAATTTGTAATGAGAAATTTACTTCTGTTTCGTGACAATTTTACAGCAATTCGTTCGTTGGCAGAGAAATTGTAAGAAACGTTCCTTTGGAGAAAAAGCGTTTATTGTATTATTGTATATCTTATGAGCTTTAATAAAGAAATACAATAATGGTTGCAGTTGTTTATTTACGTCGTATACTCGACGAGAATCTCCTTCAATGTCAAAGGCTTAAGAACGAAGACTTAGGCTTCAAAGATGAACTTCGAATTTTAGATTAATGAATTTATCGCAAGAAAAAAAAAAGAGAACAATTTTATAGAAATGATATTAAAGAATGATGCTGAATCGTACAAGTAATGAAAAATAATAAGATTATAACGCTTTGCGAGGAATTTTATTTTGATTTAAAAATTGGATAGCAGTTTCCAACAGACTTGATGTATCATGATCTTCTTACGAATAAAACTTTGAAGAAATATCACGCAATAAAATAAAATAAAATAGTATGCAAATTCCGCAACATTAAGTTACATGTCGCTATGGCACTTAATCCACATCTAAAGCACGACATCGAGGTCTTCTCATTTGTAGCAAACTCGTTCTCGAAGGTTGGCACGACTAAATACAGGACATTCGCGAGAAATCCTTAAGGCCGGTCTTAATTAATACGGCGCTTAATTAACTACGACCCGCAGTTTATTCCCCTCGCAAATTCACGGCGTCGGTAACGCATACGTAAACGCGAAGGGCCTGCCCTTTCTACTCGATTTTCCATGCGCATACACGTAAGTGAATGGAATTCGCCTCTCTCCGCGGAATTTCATTTTCAGGCTCATCCACCATCGCCAGTGTCCTCCGTGCCACCAAACTCGCGATACGTTGAAGGGGTTGAGTTACGTCACAATTTGAAGGCCAACGCTCACATTCTTGTTGCAGGAGTTTGTTTACCACTTTTCGTGTCGATGTTCGTTTAAAAAATGAGAATTTAAAGGATGTGTTTTTAAAAAGTTCGTAATGATCGTAATAATTGATTTGTATGATTTTGAATATGATGTAATTGAAATAAAAATAACGAGTCTGAATATCTAAATTTCTTAAAAGTAGCCGATACATTGACGATGTTTTATGAACGCCATAGATGTAATTATTAAGGACAAAGGATATTTTAATAAATTCAATACTGTAATAATAGGACGAGAAACATTTTTAAAGTTTCGAGGAGGATGAGGAAGACGAATGAATTGAGAAATTTCAAGGTAGGCAATGTGATGTATCGTGTTCTTTTCTCGATTATTTATCTCTTTGTTATCAGTTTTCTTAAATTATTATTAGGTAAATTATGAAATTTGGAATAGTTTTATTTTAACCACCCGATGTGCAATAAAAAAGTATTTTCCTTTATACTTTTAATTTCTTTTATCTTCAATTAAAGCAGTACCGTTGCATCGAATCTTCTCACGATCGGATCATAATTTCCCCATCCATTAGGAGCCCTCAGGGGTTTATATTAATATAAAATCTTCGGTTCTAGCGATCTTCGACAAAGACAAGCAGCCAGACGGGGGAACATTTATTCGACGTAATTCCACTTTTCATTCGGTTGAAATTGATTTCATAACCATTCCGGCGTTTCCTTTCCTTCCTGAGGTAATTTCGCTTATTTCAAATTCATATGTGTTATTCTACAAAAAAAAAAGAGAAAAAAAGTGCTTTTCGATCTGCGGTCAAATATTTCCAGCTTCATTTCACACTATCTCTTTGAGAAAAGCGACAATCTTTGGTCGCGGTACAACATTCAACATCCAATTCCAATTACATCCAATTTCACCTGAAATAAATCAACCCGTCAACCCGTAAGATATTGCTCATCGTTCCAACGTTAACGAACGACCAATACAGAAAATAACATCGTCAAAATTTGTCGAAAGTGCAACCATTTCACAATTTCCACTTTGCAAATAATCCAACACTCGTCAACAACCATCACTCTTTTCTCAACGACACTGTTATCTCCAGTGACCAAGCAGAAGGATGTAACACAGTTCGCCGATTCAAAATACCGTTAGCTGATCACCGAAACATTGAGGCTACGTCACGTCATCTCGATCACCGATCAGCAGCGACCATGACCGCTAGAAAAAGAGTCGTCAGCGAAACGTTGACGATGTCTTTCTGTTAGATACACGGTTTACATCTGTAAACCTAAGACAGTGTCGAACAGAGCAGTGTCAAATGTAACAATGCCAAGTGTAACAGTGTTAAGTATTGTTAAGGTTAAGGTTGACTGATTAAAAAACGCGTGAATATATTTGTAATAGAAAAGTATATTGAAATAATTAAAGGTATAATGTATAAGTTTATACTGATTCAGATCCTTACTCTCTTAGTGTTACTAGACAATGGAATGATAGGGAGCACGTTCAAAGGACATTACCAAAAAAGTTAAGCTTCTAGCCAAAGCTATAAGCTACAGGGAACATAAATAGAAATCTGTTTATTAGTTCCTTTGTTGCTAGACCTTGCAACCCAAAACATAATGTATACTCAAGGGTACTGTTGAGAATTGTGGATCTTAATTGCCGAAATAAAAGTAAAGGAACACTAAGGTTACACTTAGAATTCATATTAAAATAGTTTTAGATTTATTTAATAAACGATTTCCAGGATCTTCGTCGATATACTTCCTTTCTCTCACAATCTTCCATACCAGACTGTTGATGGAACAGATTCATCTGTTTTTCGAGATGTTGCGCACATACATACTTCCACACACTCATATTCGCATACGTGTGTCACTACTACGCGGCCAATCAGCCGCAGCTAATAGCAGTCTCCAGATCACGGATATACATAAATAAAGATGTAGAATTTTTGTAGTTACTTGAACAAGTATAACAATAGGAAGTGTAACGATATTAACTATGATAACCCAGGCTATGAACGTATGAAAAGTCTCGTGTAACACGGTGTATTCCATCTTTCAAACATTTAACAACCGTGGAAAATCACGACCCCCTGTGCACGTATAATCGCGAAACTCATCCTAGATCTGCGTTTTAATACCGTTTATTAGCCAGCCATGGCCTTTATGAAATCAGTAATCTGTTAATGGGTCGTCTCACAGCCACCCCCTCTCTAGGCCGCATAAACACCGCGAACAAGAGCCAGGGGTTTTCCCCTTTCTCTGCCCCAATTGGGATTCGTCATGCGTGACTGAACGGAAGCAGCGTAATCTGCGTAATACCCGTAACACACCATTATGTTATTAGGCCGGGGTGTTGCTGGCCCTCGTTGCACTGGCCACGTTAACGCGGACTAGGTATTAAAAGGCTCTTATCGTTCTCCTTGGGAAAGTGAATCCTCGAGGGGCGAGAGAACGGGTGAAACGAATGTTGGATTCCATCGTGGATGGCGGAAGATGAGAGTGACGATCGCTAATCTTGATAGTCATTAGTGCTTTTGGCAGATTGGCATTGTTAATTCAATACTGGTTAGATGGATTGAGGTTGATTGGAGTAGGTTAGATTGCGTGGTTGTGAAGTGCCACGTTCGGAATTCAGCACTTGAGAAATTACGGGCTGCGTGGTTCTAAACGAATTAAATTGAGATTAGAGAAATTTTACAATTAATGGGAGTAGCGTTTCGTTAGGTTCGCTTTAAAATTCATGTAGAGAAGAAAAAAAGGAAGTAAAAGGAATAAAATGAAATAAAATAGATTTCAGATCAGACATGTTTGAGAATTTGAAAGTTTAATAGGCGACCTTACTCTAATTAATTTAATCTAATAATTCAATAATCTATAATTAATCAATCTAATAATTAAATAATATATATATTAAATATAATTATGTATATAAAGAATGATCGAATGAGGGGAACGAAAGGGTGAACAAGATTATACTGGATGGAGGAGGAGTAGGATAAGAAGCATAAGAAGAAAATGAAGAAATTAAAGGAGGGAGGAGGGAAGGAAGATAAGGAAGTAAAGACGGACGAAAGGAAAGGAAGGATGGAAGGATGGGCAAGCGAAGGGATGGAATTTTTATTATTTTCAATCATTCTGTCGCAGTTATTGCTACTACGCTTGCTATTTTCAAAACACAAATTTACCATTACCAATTCATCAAAAGGAAAGCCTTACATAAACTAGCGAGATTGATCGTCACAATTCAGAGAAAACAGAGAACATCCATTTTTCAAACTAATCCTTCATTGTTCGACGAGAAAAATCCCACGGACCGAGAGAATACTGTCCATCGTCATTAGTGATGGAATGGAGTTCGATATGTACATACGTCCTTATAAATCGAGATCAATTTTAAATTCCATTTCATAGAATTCCAACATTGCTTATAAAAATGCAAATGATCTATTTGTTTTCTTCTTTATAATATTCCATACGTATACTATAAAAATTATATTATACATGATAAAATTATAATTTATTTTTCCGATATTATTTTGAAAAATATGCTTTCCAAAAATACAGCTGTCATTACATATATAAAAATCTACTTTTCAAGTAATTATCCTCATCGCTAATCACCAAAATCGAGATCAATTCTAAATTCCATTTCATAGAATTCGAACACTGTTTATAAAAATGCAAATGATCTATTTTTTCTTCTTGATAATATTCTATACGTATAATATAAAAATTATATTATACATAATAAAATTATAATTTATTTTTCCGATATTATTTTGAAAAATACGCTTTCCAAAAATACAGCTGTCATTACATATATAAAAATCTACTTTTTAAATACTTATACCCATCGCTAATCACCAGAATCTTCATTATCATCTTGGCGAAATTATCGCAGAACTAAAGACGTTGTTGAAGACTCCCTCGAACCAGTTCCTGGTAACAATGCAAGTTGTTCGATCGGTCGATTCTGGAAGGTCTGAAAAATAATACCGTTAATCAGAGTGTAATTCCACGCTGTAGTATACGTTGCCGGTTGCCCTCGACACGCTTCACCCGCGGCTACGTAATTTCCTTCGATGATAATGCGGATCGGAAGATTTCGTGGGCGGCCTGCCACGGTACCAGACGTAATATCGAGAGAATCGCCATCGCCTGCTAATACCGCGGAAAGTTTATTAGCTCTGGCCCTTCCTTCGTGATCCGGCCGCTTTAATCTCCAGTATGTCGTGGTCCTCGGATCAATTTCTCTCAAGGGGAGTAATGGGAAAATATGAGAGGAATACTCTCCGTGATAAATGTCAATAGTTGTTTCGATTGAACGTGAGCTACGTTTCGTTGCGATATACAGAGTGATCCATTTCAATAAGACCACTTAAATGTTTTGGAATTGCGATGCAAAATATTTTACGCGTAATTTGAATGGTAAGGTGATCGACGATTTTTTATACACAACTACGTATTTTTGCTTGCCATCTCGATAGATATAAATTGTAGATACATTAATTAGAATATATTTATTATACGACCGTATTTGAAAGCGCACAGTTCAAACTTCTCCTTTTCTAAAGATTCTCCCTGTTACGTCCGGTGACTCTTTATGTTTGAGGCGGCCACCAGCTGTACACATAGAATTAAGCGGACCGCAATAATCCTAAGGAACTGTCATAAAACGCGGCTTTTTGATTCACCGTTAAGGCCGTCAATTGGTATAAAACATCTTCGAGTCAAGAGGTTCCTTATGGTTATTGCTTCAACAGGTAAAAATTGGAGAAACATAGGTTTTCCCATGTTTCCCGGGATTCCACCCGCAAGTGATGGGGCAATCACCAACATCACAGCATCGTCACCGGACTTTACTGGATCTACGACTATAGATCAGTCAACATATCTGCACTGGTTCATCGACTTTAGAACAACATCTCTTTACCGGGTTTTCACCCTTCAATCATTCACCTACTTAACTTGTACCTCACGCACCAGCGTAACTATCTTTCTACAAAGTTGTTGGAAATGTGTACTATCTTTGAACTGTTAATCAAGCATCATACTCATTAAACCACCTCTATTATGCTAATCGAAATAGGGGATCGAGCAGTTCGTGGCGTCGATTGTCTAATCGTAACGGGAATTTACGACTCCCGTCGACGCTGTTCCTCGCGATCGCGTCTCTCCGCGACTGGTCGAAAAAACACTCCCCTCTCTGCTCCCTCGGCTCTATCCCAAAAACATTTCTCCGCTATATCGATCAGTCGTCGAAACGAATCAATGAACTGCGGCAACGACATCTGAAACAATAGTAACATTGAAAAAACTCCACTCCCTTGCTTGTCACACTGCACCCTGAATGAAGTCGGTTCCTTTCATCAGCTCGATCGGCGTGCACGCACGACTTCCGCGGAATATTGGACACAGTGACGGGAAGATATTGAAATCCTCCGCTTCGTAACGCAGCAAGCCTTCGAGTTCTCGGTCCCGCTAGCTACGTGATCACGTTACATTAGCGAGAGACCTCCACGTGGGAAGGATGCGTGGGTGGAGAGACATAAGAGAAAGAGCTGACGTGTTGATGGGAAGTAAGAGACGAAAGGAGGAGCAACGAGTTGAGGCGGTGGAAAAGTGAAGGAGGTGGAAGGTGGCATGGGTGGAAGAGAAAAGCAATGATGTACGTATAGGAGGAAGAGATGAAAACAGGTGGAAAGGCGGAGGAGAGGGAGAGTTGAAGCGAATTGAGAAGCTTGAGGGGAATGTGATGGAAGGTGGATGAAGGGGAGTGAAAATAACGTAAGTGAAAGAGGAAAAGCGATAAGTTAGATTAAGACTTTGCGTCTGCTATATTTTCGAACTTTGTTCCAATCGATCCGCGCTGAGTTCGTCAGTCACTGTCATTAAATCGGTATGTACCGTGTGGTTATTCGTTATTTTAGCTTGTATTATTTTTATTATTCGACTGCAGATTTTTATGCATTTTTATATTTTTACGAAAATAGCCAAAAAACTGGAATAATAATTAAAAATAAAAATTTGCTTTATGCACTGAATATTGTAATAAATATTCTACCATTTTATTGTATATATTTTTACATATTATATGGGTTGCATACATTTTTGCAGCTACAAATTCTCAATAAAAGCAGAAAAATTCTAAATCATCACACAGATGAATAAAATATTACGTATCTTGTGTCATTGTTGTGTTAGCCCGTTAAAAACCAATGATGCGTGAAAACGGTACATTTTGTTCGCAATGTTTTTCAATTTGCACATATCCATATTTTTCAATAAAATGCGTTTTGAAGAAACACAGAGAACGAGGAAAGAGGGAATAAAAGGAAAAGGTAGGCGCGCGTGAAAGAATTGGAAAAGGATATCGATGTGTAAGATGGATAGAGAGGAGGGTGAAAAGGGTTGGAAAAAAGGTAGTGGGAAAATGTAGACTATGTAGGTGAACAGGGGGTTAATTAGCCGAAATGGAAAAAAGGACTGAAAGGAAGGGAAATTGGAGAAGGAGTGGAAAAAAAAGTACGTGAGAGTAGAAGAATCGGAAGAGGAGTTTAATGTATAAAGTGGATGAAGGAGGAAGTGAAAAGGGTTGAAAAAGAAGGTAGAGAAACAATGTGGACTATGTAGGTGAACAGGAGTTTAATTAGTTCAAAAGGGGAAAAGGATAAAAGAGAAGGGAAAACGGAGAAGGGAGCGAGGAAAAAAATGTGTGAATTGAACAGGATGAAAAGGGAGAAATTTGAAGTGAAGATGAATGGAAGAGGAAGGAAGATAAAAAGGAAAGTTTGAGAAGAGTAGAAGCTATATCGATGAAAAAAGAAACAGTAAAAGATGTTTAGAGAGAAAAAGAGATGGAGAAAACGAAATTTAGTTTTATGTGAAGGTGAATACAGAAATAGATAAAAAGAATAGGAAAAACAAATAAAGGAAGAACGAAGACTACGCACAGGAAAAAGAAATAAATTGGAAAAAATATAGAACTAGAAAAATTTGATATAAAGAGTAGAAGGAAAGAAGAGATACAAAACATCACGACGATATTCATAAAATGTCAAGATAAGAAAGTTGGTTATAAGGAAGAAAAAAATAGAAAAGAAATTGAAAAAGAAAATGTATAAGTTGAAGTGGTTTGAAAGTGGAATTTGATGCGATAAAAGAGAAGGAGAAGGAACGAAGGCTGTGCAGGTTAGGGATGGAAAGGAGTTAGCCAGAAAAAAGAAATTAAAGAAGCGGAAGTTGAAAGAGGGTGACAAAGAGAAACAAGAGTATGTGAGTTGCAAAAGATGAAAGAGGAACTTATTACACGACGATGGAAAAGGGAAAGGAATCAAACAAGAAAAAGGAAAAAGAGTAAAAAGGGATAGGTATATCATAAGCGGAAAATAATAAGAAACGTATATTTAAAATTATAGAAATAAACAAATCATAAAAACTAAAAGCTTTCACAAAATGCAGAAGAAGAATAAAAGTTAAGCGTTATAAGCTCGGATGAAAGCACGAAAGAAATTAAAAATGCAAAATTTAATTTCAACCTAATAAAAAACAGATGATAAACAGCGAAACAGCGAAACATATCAAAAAGAGAAAACAATTGCAACAAAAAATAGAAGCATAATAAAACACAGGAGGAACAAATAAAAATAAAAAATACAAACTAATCAAAAACCAAGCGAAAACGAGTACTTCTCTGTAATCTAAAAACTACACAAAATCCAACGAGAGAAGCAAATACATTTTGACGATAAAACACAACTGAAATGTTCCGCCTCTGAAATAGCATACAATTCCAAAAAATTGTGAAAAGATACTAAGTAAAAACAGGATTATTGGAAACAACGAATGGAAATCTAGTTTCCTACGTTTGCTGGTTATGGAAGATTATTTGTACAAAAACAAACCCATACATTTTCTTTAAAAGTAATAGCATTCCAAATGGAATTTTTAGAATCGGGATAAGTCACACAAAAATTAATTTGTCCATATTTTTGAAATAAGAATTATCTATAACAACGGTACACTTCATTTTGATCCTCTTGTTTGTTATTTTTGAATATTTAGGTATTTTATAGAATATTAAATATCACATATATACATTATGTTATTATTAAAAAATTGCAAAAAGATTTTTCATATAGAATTGTTTTATTTGGGAAAGAAATTAATCCTTAGCCGGAAGAGACTGGAGTATAGTTACGAACAACGAGTTTTTATTTTACAACAACAAAGTGTAGAGTCAATTGGAAAGGCATTTTATTTTTATGCGACAACTAAAGTTAAACAAATCAAATCGTTCGTATAATTTAATAGAGTAATGATACATTAATGTCACTGAAAATAATAAATATAAAACATTTGCCTGAGATCATGGACCATCCAAAGGATCATTTGAATTAAATACAGATTTTGCAAAAATTTTAATCCGCCATAAAAATAAAATATATTATATATTACATTGTATGCTGCAAAATCTTATATAAAGTTAAATTTTAATAAAGTTCAATATTTATATAAAATTCTAGAATACGCGAATCTATTTGTTTTTATTTATTTTATAGAACAATTTTTATTAACAACTATCAATTCACATAAAATTCGCATAGAAATTGTCTTTTTCTTGGTCAATGCAGTATACGTCTTCCAGTAGCGTGAAAGAGAAACGAGGACTCTGATCGAGTTCCCCGTTTATGGCACGTGTATGGCATAAGGTCCCGGCGTCGACGCAGCGTCGTCGCGAGAAATTCGTTTAAAACTCCGTGCAAGGGCGTAAATACGACAGCCGCTGGCTCTGGGAGGGCGCTTCATCGCGAGAGTGCAACTTATGAATCAAATTGCATTCACGTAGCTCGAATTCCCGCGGAACTCGACCTGTAACCCTCCTGGCGCATTCTGTCGATGATACTGGAATTCCAGGGGGAATTCACGGGGAATTTACAAGGAATTTACACGTTCCATCTTGCACATCGACTGTGTGTTGCTGCGTTCGTGCTCTTGTATCGACTGTTAGACGAAATTGTAGAATTTCGACGGATGAAAGGCGACAGTACTTGATTTAACTTGATGAAAGCAGAGTGAAAAGGGTAGCTTTCAGATATTTAAATTTTGTTGAAGAAAATGCTAATACCATAATGTGTATACTATAGCGTGGATTAACATTTTATAGGAAATGGATTTACGTGTTACGTTGAACCTATAAACTTAAGCTTGTTGTTCGAATCAAAATTTAGATATTTTATAACATTTGCTGGATTAAGCTTGTTGTAGTCCAGAATTTTTTGTATTTTTAACTTTGTGCAATATTTCGAAATATTTCCTAACGCTAGGAAAATACAAATTGATCGAATTTAATTGAGAGAACGCGGCAGAATCAACGCAACAAGATGCAAAACGTAAGACAGAGAGTGATAAAAAGCAAATGTTTTTCTAAATCCAAAAAAACATGATTGCTTATTAATATAAAAAATGTGTTAGAAATGTTTGGTTGACTATACCCGTGTCTCACACGGAGATGAGCGTTAAAAGGTTAAAACTCGAAATATCATTTCCTCTACAGCCATAATCTTACGTTGTTCTGCCAACCTTGAAACTGACCATTTCATCGCCGCGAAACTCGAGCAAACTCCCTTCGCGACTCCTTCCGCATTTTCCAAACGAAGATGCGACACTAATTAGAAATAATCGCGCCTCGAGGGTAAAGGGTACCATCTTGCAGGTGCGAGCGCGCCTCTTAAGTGAAATAAATGTTCGTCGACAGTATAAGCCGCTTTTTAACCCTGGCCGTGCTCCTTTGCCCATTCAAATGGTAACTTTAATGCACGCCGCGAATTAAATATCGCCGACTAGTAAGAGAAAGCGACAAGTTGAACGCGTAAATTACTCGAGATATCAGCGTGACTCGTTACGACGAGAACGTATTAAACGTTGCCGTAATTTCAGCTTCGTGATTTCGAAGGACTAACGACTCGTTGGAACGCGAAAACTCAACGTCGAATATCGTACTCTCGTAAGAAACTCGAATCTTCGTGTCTTTTGCTTTTTGCCAAGTTTGACGAAGCGATGAGGGAGGAAGAAATTGCGAAAAGAACGTTAGATTGCGAGGGAAATGCTGGTAAAGTTTAAAGAGTGATGTAGGAAGCCTTTGATGAGAGTTCTGAGTTCGTACTTTTTACTTTCAGATATGTTGAATGTGGCGGTTGATTTTGTAGAAGAGATCGATGGTTGGAGGCGAAGGTTGTCCGCGTAATTTCAAGAAAATGTTTCTTCAGAAGGTTAGGTTTCTGACGGATATTGAATGAAAATGTTTTAATTGCAAAATCGTTAGATACATTTATATTGGACAAAATGATTTAGCCGTGCGTCAGAATAACGTGGAAACCCTGAAAGAACGATTTCAAGAGCTAAAAATGGAAAAATAGAAAAATAATATTTGGCCAGTGTGTCACCCTATTTTCTTTGCCAACATCGTGTGTTTAGTATGAATAATCTTTTTGTAAAATTGCAAATGGTTTTTCGTTTTGCCCGAAAAACTTGTTTGCATCGTAGGTATAAACCTTCGAAATAAATACGCGATGTTATGGATATTAGAGAGCTATTAACATTGCTATTGTAAATTTTAATTTTAACAATATTTCAATTGGAAAATGTGTGATTTTTTATTGTAACATCGAACGTTATTTTTGTTCCATATTAATTACGATTTAATTTTAAACTTACATTATTCATACAATTTCTATGGATTTTTGAAATAATTTGTAAGGTCAAGAAGTAAAAATGTTACAGCATGAGCTCAAAATGTTAAAAAATAAACAGACAAATCATTTCAGTTTTATTAACTCTAGAAGCTAAAATGAAATAATTCATAAAGGTTTATCGCCGTATACGGTATGGAGAATTTACATTCTTTTGCAGTCAAAAAATAATTCATCGTGCAACTTTATATTATGTTGAACGAAACAAAATTCTTATTTGCATATGTTACGTTTCACAGCTAATAAAAAATTCCAATAAAAATGCTGGATATCTAAAACAGATAATTTCAAAATGTGTCTCCATTATTTTACAGTTATTGGCTACTTTATTTTATACTTCATTATTTTATGTTGAGGTTATTCGGTGTGTAAACAGAGAAAACACGTGGATAAATTGTAAGGTAGAAAATATATTTAAATAGAAGTGTAATAAGTAAAAATACAATTTGAGCTGGTCCAGATCCGCACGCTAGCTGTGTTACCTAATAACTGAAAAACCCCGAAGCCAACGTCGCCTGTCTACTGTTTATGGCCTGACTTCGTCGCAGTCTTTTGTCTACACGCTGTCGATGGCTTCAGTGCTTGAGAAAACTAAAAAAGACCAGATGTAGAGTTTTCTTAGAAGTGGTAACCACTTCAACATTTTATTATTGTTTTATTTCATTTAAAAAATTGTAACTGTGGAAGCAACATTCTCCTAAAAATTTTGGAATGGGATTATAATTCAAATTATTTTCAAATCTCTTCGCACGTAATAAATTGTAAACCACTATCTTACACTTTTATTATGTTATTAAGATATAATAACTTAAGTTAATAGCTAGTCAAAGGTATTTTAATTAGACAATCTGCCATAAATTGACCTTCTGTCTAAAATATTTCTACTTGTCATTATTCAACACCAAGAAATTTGTGACGATATAGCGTCGCAATTATTCAACACTTGAACAAATTCCTGCATTACATTAAACAACTGGCGAAACTTGTCGGGCTTGTAACCTCTTAATAAATCAATTGAAACAAAAAATCTGGATACCAGTTACACCCTTTCACCATTGTCGTGTCACGATCAGTATTCAGCGATGAAAAGCGCAGATGTTACAATAGCTGCTTCTCATTCGGCTACCTGTACAACTCGATTATTAATAATATTATCGTCTAGAATAGTGTTCATTGTTCTGTACAGCATTTCACTTTCGAAATGATTTCTAATTTACAGCCCTGCTAAATGTCTCATGCTTCATCATCTTGGAAGAGACTGTAGGTTTATATTTCAACTTTCCGGCAGCAGAAATAGCTTTAAATAAATGAACTAAAAATTGAGCTAATGAAAAAGCCATTAAATATTTATTAACACTTTGACTGCCACGTTGGTCATATATGACCGGCCACAGTTTCTCCTGTGACGCCACGGTGGTCATTGGTGACCGGAGCGTTTGAACTTCTTACGATTGTAAAAATTGTATGAAAATTGACAGTTAGAGCATTTTGAATATAACCGATAAATAGAAGATACTTTGAAATAAAAAGAGCCCCATTGGACAATTAAACATTTTTATTACATCAATAAAAAAAATAAAATGAGAAGAAATCTTGCATCTAACGGTGCACTGTGTTTGCATCCATATGTTCGAGGGGTAATCTACGAATATTATTATAAACACACCTTAGAAAATAATCGTAAATGCTGCTTTATAATCGTATAATTGAAGTTAGAAGTACGCACATACCTTACTAGTATATATAGAATGAGCAAATACTGTTTACTAATATCTTCTACAGATTTCAACAATATATTCTGCACGTATTGTTTACGACGAAACAACGAATGCGAATGTTTTGTTGAAATAAACGAAGCCTTGTTATAATATGTCGCTATCAACTGTTACGAAAGCGCCACGGTGGTCACCCGTGACCACCAACAAGATAAACGATCCATTGGGGAAGAATGTTGTCTTACATCATCAATTTATTATTATTCTGTCATTATATGCTTTGAATAATAAAAATACTCCCATGGCGTCCTGAGCGAAACATGTGATTTCGGCGTGGCAGTCAAAGTGTTAATATAGAGAAGGAGAATTAAAGATCTAAGTATCTCACATGAACTATAAAAAGTTGATACTATTAAAATAAAATGTATAGAACCTAATAAAAAGATATAACTGGAAAACAAGTCTATGTTCAAATACTTGGTGTAGCCATTATGTACATGTATCATCATAAGTACATAGGTCGAAATCAATAATTCTAGTGTTAAACACCTTTTTCCCTCACAATATCCTCTTTTACTGAGCGTTCCATTCATTCCACGTGGGCCTTGAAACACCCCTTCGGTAGCACCCAAGGACACCCATTCCTCTTCAATTCCCTGTTTCAATTCTCCAGCATAGAGACTTTCGATCTCTTCCTTCATGGTAAGTCAACGAACCCGCAATTTGTTCGTTTCCTTACGTCAAAGTCGCGTGGTCCGCGCGACAAACACGTTGCGTGCTTTGGTTGTCGCGTGCATCGGTCGCTGGTACGGATCGATAAGCGCGACAACGAGGCGGTCGAAGCGGGCCGTGTATCGCCGCGTCGCTTGCGAAAGAGGAAATAAAAACGTTTAGAGGCGGAGGCGGAGGATGGAGGAGGCTGAGTAAAGCAAACACGAGCAAAAACGAGCGGCCAGGGACGAATAAACGAGCGTTGCCTGGCTGGCGGCGTTGCAATGACAACAAATTGTATTCGAAAACAAAGTACGCGTAATTGCGAGCGAGCCTTCTCCGCCAGGCAGACGAGCCTGGCCCTGGCACGCATCGTCGTCGTGACTTTTTTGTAACAAACCGACCCCCACAGTCTCTCTCCTTCTCTCTCTCTCTCTCTTTCTCTCTCTGTCTTCTTTCTCTAAGGCTAGTCGCGAATGCTCATCACGTAAGAGGATTGGCTAGCTCATTAGAAGCTAACTACGAGCATCCTCTAACCGGAGGTCTCTCTACACCTTGCACGCTCGAGCTGTGTGCTGTATGCCGCCCCGCTTTCAAATTCACGCTGCGGCTTTCGTAGACACGTACTACACACGAGCGTCGTGGAACATTCGTTCTACCGGAAGTTAGCCAGTGTTTGTTTGGTTGAAAGTATGGACTGTGTAGAATTGCAGTAATATGGTGATGATGATGATGATCGGTTTGGGATTGTTGGCGATTATACGTTTTTAAGTGGAATTGGAGAATGATGGCGAGGCTCTGTTTGATTTCTGGACAGAGAGTAATGGAAATTTATAATGGCAGCCAGGGATTAATGGATCTCTTGAGTCGTTCCTAAAATTCGTAGCCGAATATTCTGCTATATTTTGTGTATTATACATATATTTGATGAAATTTGAAAAGAATTATCTATTACATCACGATGAGAAATAGGTGAAGAATACCAAACTTATGAAGGATTTACAGCATCTTATTCATATTCTGATCTTTGCAAGATCTTTTATTTTTACATATCTAGAAATCTAGAAATTTGGAAAAGCAATTTCTTGGAAAAGAAATCGAGACTAGAAGCTGCACGATAAATAGTAGAAAGTAATCAAAATTAGATTTTCTAGTCGACTCAATGGAAAACTAATGGAAGTAAATTGTTAGAAAATCCGTTTTAACTACGAATTTTTAAATAAAAGATTAATCACGAGGAGGATTAATTACTCGTAGAGAAAAAGCTAATAATGCAAAATACCTAAAAAATAAATATTATATATATAAGACATAACAGTTATGAACTTTGAAAGAACCTCGTTCCTATTATCAATTAAAATTAAAAACATCGAGAGTAAAGTTAAATAGATTCCAGGAAAATGAATTTTTAGAATTTAATTTGAAGTCGTTCGACTAAAATCCACTGGAGCAACCGCGTTTTAGTAGCTTTCCCTTACAAGCTAAGTTGTCAGTTGAGAATTCAGTTATTTAATGAGATTAATCAGCAACCTTTGAAGAAGTTACTGTTCTGGGAGATCAACATTGAATAATCTGGTTTCAGAGAGATCAGAAGTTAGTCAGATTTTAATCAGCGATGACGGAGTTTATATTGCGAAATAATAAAACCTAGAAAATTTATTTAGCGCCCAATCAATGAGTCACCCTTTCAATTCGAATTCCACTGAAAATAAACTAATTACGATAATTATTAATTATTTATATATTTCATGCATTTTTTATTATTCATCGTTACTTTTTTATTATTATTATTTTTAGATTTTGGAAATTATTGAACTATTTCTGTGTTCATTGTTCAGTCTCCTAACATCTGTTACTTTTAAATAAGTCACTCAAAACCAATGTGATAAATTCCACTTTCCAAACATTAGTCTAATTTTAGCGTCAGAATGCAAATATGATCAGTGTTTATTTCCCAGAGAGCAATTAATCACGATGGAGTGGATTATTATAGCTGAAATATCTACTGTATAAAACACTTTGTAATTAATAAGCCTTGTCATAGTACCTAAAGTACCTTTAAATCTTGAAATTCAGAAACATACACCAAGAAGTAACATATCACCAGGACAGATGGACAAATTCTTCAGCACAGTCTTTTCATCCCCAAGATAAAGATGTCTCGCCATAAACATGTCTCCGAAAAGATATAACCACATTTTTTTTTCAAGGTATAGCTACATTTTATTTCATCGTATCATCCACATTCTTTACTAACAAATTCAAAATTACTACCAAATCATCGTTAAAAGCATATGAAAAATCCACGGAAACAGGAGGATTGTAACATTATCACACCAACGAATGCGATTGTTGAGAATTGTGGATCCTAATCGGCGAAATAAATGTATACGAACACTTAGATTACACTTACAATTGATATAAAAATAGTTTCAGATTTGTTTGACATGTGATTTACAAGATATTCGTCAATACACATTCGTGTATTCGTCTCACCATCTTCTTTACCACGCTACTGTCACGTAGAAGACACAAGAAATTACGAAAATGATAGATCGCCGGTGATCTCGCGTCGCAGTTCGAACGTTTCACAAATAAGGCGAAGAAATTGAACTTTGTATATGGTAATAGAATTTATTATATAAATCCAACAAAGTGACGGTTCAAAGTGTTATAACAGACTGATCTCGAGCGCTAGTTTGGGAGGGTTTTTATACTGAGGTTTTCCTCCCTCTGGAGGGGTTGTCGTCTGGCATATATCAGAGGTGGATATTCCGTTACTATTTGGCTATTATATATTAGATAGCTGTGGCATGCAGGATGCCTATCCTATTAATCCTTCTGAGCGTGTGATCTTCTGGTGTGTGTGCCACTACCAACGGAACAATTGCGCTCTTCTGTTTTATGTGCACGCGCATAGTCCCACACACTCATACATATATATGTGTGTCACTGCTACGCGGCTAATTTAGTGTAGCATACAAAATTACACATATCTCAATAGCCATAATTTCAGCGTTAATTAGCCAAATTCAGGTATGTTTGACGAACTTTAAAACTCGATCTTTTCGTAAACTATGCTTGGAATGAAAAAATGTTATTCTATGTTTTCATTATCAATTTCTTCCTGCACACTTGTACAGTTATTTCCTCGGATCTTGTATATTAAAGCACATCTCGAAGCGTATTGAATTCCATTCGCGATGCTTCTTCACGGCTCACAACCCCCACGTTCCCACGGACAAGAAAGCCCCTTTGTTGCAAATTGGAGAAAATTTACGAGTCTCGCGACGATTTCACCAATTGTACCCTCCTATTGATACGTTCTGCCTAAGTGCATCCCTGAAATTCTTATCTGGACGCGGGACTCCGCGTTATACGATATACATACATACATGTATATGTGTGTGTGTATGTATATATATATACAGGTCGTACAGGGGGTGTGTATCGGTCGGATCGGGCCTTTATGAAGGCAAGTTGGGATAAGACTCCCAAGGGAGTTCCAACCCCAGAAGGGGATGATGTACTTGCCTTGAAACTGCTGATAGTATCCTGGGAATACGAGAGAGATGGTCGTTGAAAAGCGACTCGGCTTCAACGTTGATTCGTTGAGGTCCACTGGTTCAAAGCTTTTTTGTATTATCGGCCAGCTTCTTTTTCGCGAATTTATTTGCACACTTTATCGATATGAGGGTTCGCTGTATCGTTGCTCCTCGACGCGTTGTGGATTTCAGTTTGATTCGAGATCAGGTTATTTTAGGGTTGAAACGGAGGATGCGCGGTTAATTTGAATTTATAGGATGTTAAATCTTAATTTGGCTTTCTGGAATGTTAATGGCGTAAGTGGTGGTGTTAAGTGTGATTTGTGCCACTAACCTCGTTTCGATTTGATCGTGTTTTATTTGGGAATTAAGTATATTTTTATTCAATCAGAATTAACGTACACCCTTTTTCTGACTTTGTTTCATCTTTTTTCATTGTGTGTCTAATGTCAAAAAATCGGTCGTAAGAATTCGATCATAGGCATTAGGACACATATTCGTTACATTAGGCACATTCGGAAAACTCTAACAAATTGTACTTCATATTATAATGCAGATACGGGGCAAATAAAATAACAGATTTATAATAAAATAACCAACAATTTAAACCAAATATCGGAACCTGTCTTGATACGATAATCAGATCAACGGTGTGTATCCATTAACGAATAAATAGTCTCTGTCGTAAAACTTTTATGTAGTTTCGCATGTTGACACGATTTCACTAGAAACCTCCGAAAGAAATTCAACTAAAAAACCACTTTAAAAAAACACAAAGAACACAGAATACGGAAAAATAGCGGTAGGAGTTTAAGCTGTCCCTGGGGGGTGGTGGCAGGCTTGGGATTGAAAGCGGATCGAGCACAGCGGCAAATTAACGGTGGCCAATAAAGCAACGAGGCGACCTCCGTTCCGGCCAATCTACTAGTGGCTAGATTCAAATCCGCCTCCGGCGTTTCGGTCGATGATTAAATTTCGCCTACAGCCGCTGTCGAATATTAGTCCCGGTACACCGCGGCGGCCTCCCGTTGTTCCTCTTGAGAGCCATCATCGACACGGTGGCGCACGTTGCGATCGTAAATTCCCCCGGTTGCTGCTGAGATGCGATACGACGAGCCAGAAATTGAGGTAGGTCTCTGGAAGAGTAGAAAGGGCCACCATCGATTGATTGATTTTTCTGGGGCAAATGTTCGAGGAGGGAGAAGGTTGGAGTAGATTGTTTGGTATAATGTATCATATAAAATATATATATATATCTGAATCCAATAAACTTAGCACCGTTTCATATATATACAGGGTGGTCAAGGTAAATGGGATGATGTAAATGTCGAACGTATTTATTGCTACATGAAAGAGTTCTCAAGAAGAAGTTACACTGTATTATTATATTTAAAGTATTATATTTAAAGAATTTTAAGAAATATTATAGAAGCGTATAATAGTGTTCATGTATTATACTATCTTCTTTACTTATCATAGCTTTATACTCAATATTATTTATGGTTCTTTTAGATATCGCTACCCATATATAAAGTGAAGAATTTATCTGGTCGAAAATTTTTGCACAGCACTGTATAACGGTGAAAATATATAGTTCTTTCTCACGGTCATCCTTTTTACATGATTCGATGGTATTCCTCTGTAACTCTTCCAAATAATCCTTATAAATCTTTTACGTGTGTTTCGAATCGTTATCTCGTACACGTGTAAACTTCTGGTTGATTAATTAATTTTCTAATAATCTAGATGGATTACTATGTTCTCTATGAAAAGAACAAGCGTCGTGATACTTGTGAACAAGACTGTATACGATGTTTTGTAAGGACTTACTTTAATGGTAAATAAACAGTAAGTAAAAGAGTTCATACGAACGTGCGTCCTACCTTTTTTCCTTTTTCCTGGGTTATAACCATTTTTGTACTGTAATAAGGTGCATTCCAGTTGGCTGCGTCTGTAGGAAATGACTCGAAACGGTTATCTCTGGCTTGAATGCAAATCCGCGGTCGTTGTGTTGTAGAATTTTTCAAACTTTCAGCAATTTCAAATATAGTGTAACCAGAACATTTCTTCCAAATGAAATAAAAATCGGATCGAAGATACAGAAGATACAGACAAAACAGAAGACAGAAGGAACGAAGGGAAATATAGGAGAAGAATATTAGGGAAATCTCGAGACTATGAAAATAGGAAAGGTGGGAGGTATAAAAGGAAGTTGGAACGAAAGGAAGGCACGTACTTGCTTTTGCATATATTCCAAGGGAGGATTCCCTTTATGGGGCACAATGCATCCTGTGCACGATGTCTCAACGGGGGGGAGACGCAGGCTGTAGAGCATGACGTAGTCCAGTATTATATGAATCCCTGAAATTATGGGAATCCATGTAGGTACGCAATAAAGTCCGTTGTCCGTGTGTACACGCCCTACGATGTCCCCTTCCGCGTAGAACGATTCGTTTCCAAAATTATATCCTGTGCATGCCATGAAGTTCAATGAAAATCGCTACCACCGGAAACGATCAGGTGCATTTGCTTGACTCTCGGTGCTTTTGCTCTTAAAATACAATATGTCATAACGTAGAAGCTCTACGATTGTTGTAATATATTAGCTATGTTTACAGTATACTATCATGCAAAGAGTTTCGCAAGTATTTATCTATTCACACTACCGCTATAAAAATATTTGGACACTTGCTTATTTTTTGCAAGATATGTATTAATTACAAAATTGCAATGATTTGGTTCTTCGTGATCATTGTACTTGCGTACTATAATATATTATAACCCGATTTAATTGATTTTCGAAAGCCAATATATATTTTTTTTTTATTTGGAAATAGTTTACAACCAATTCTCATTGAGAATTATAAGTAAATTATTCTGGCGTGATACTATAACGAGAATAATAAATGATTATCGTATGTTTGATTCTAGCTGAATCTAATCTTTAAATCTAGAGGGTAATGTTTTTTTAGCCTGCAGATCTAATCCGTCGTGTCAAGTAATTGAGTAACTAGTGAGTTTTGGTGGTTTTTAATTCTTATGTTATATCTATTACTGAATTTGGATATTTCTTCTTTAACTGTAGGTATCTTAAAGTCGCGATGTATTGTTTCGTTGGTAACAAGCCAATATACAGGGTGGTTGGTAACTGGTGCTAAAAGCGAAAAGGAGGTGATTCTACACGAAAAAAGAAGTCGAAAATATAGAATAAAAATTTTTCGTTTGAGGCTTTGTTTTCGAGAAAATCGACTTTGAATTTTCGCTCGGTACGCGTACACTTTATCACGTCTCGTTATAACGGATCGTTGTCTCGATGGAAAAATTAAAAAAAGAAAGAAAAAATTAAAAAAAAATTTTTATTCTATATTTTCGACTTCTTTTTTCGCGTAGAATCACCCCCTTTCCACATGTACCACCAGTTACCAATCACCCTGTATATAATATACAATATATAATATAGTATAGATTAATGCAAATATATAATATAGTATATATATATTACAGTATACAGTATACAGTATGTTGCACGACGCATTGTGCAGTGTCGATCGATTTCCAAGAGAGTATTATATTGTCGATAACCACTATCATAAATGTGTCATCAGCGTTTAGACTCGATAGCGGGTTTGACTGGTGAGACGAGCGCGGTTCTTGGAATTGCGAATGTTATAGTTTCGGGGTGCCGCACGAACCCGACGCTCTTTGTTGTTGTCCGCCGCTGAGGATTGCGTGCATGGGGCCGATGACTCGCGAACACTCGGGGTCACGGTGCCTCGTGGCACGTAACAAGCGATAAGGGTTTTCTGGAAGGATCTGGTCACGGAGTGGGGAAGGTGATGAATGATGAACCCTCTGGCAAGAGGACTGGCAATGAGTCAAAAACCTCAACACCAACACTCAGCACTTAGCCTAGAATCTTCGCGAGTTCGAGATCGCCGAAGATCGATGCACGTATTATCTAATAAATAAATATTGAAGTAAATTGTTGTCATATTTTGTAATATGTAATATAGATTTATATCCTGTTGATTTTATAAAAAGATAGTAAGTGTAACTTCTAACACAAAAATCAACTATTTTTGTTTAAAGTTAGAAGGGGTCTTCTCTTATTGTTTTCTTTTTTTTTCTTCAGGATCTAAAATAGCTGAAAAGGAAGCAGACAGAGTGTATAATTTTAAACACATTTATCTCGAAATTTATTCTCACGTTAACTTCTTTTTATCAAAGCGTGTATTATATCACATATTATATTATCAAAAGTAATTTACTTTATTTTTTTCACTACCTAGATCAATATTTCTATTTGTGACTGTTTTTAACGTGTTAGATAGTAAAGAATTCATAATAAAATAGAGGCTAACAAAGAACACACTCTGGATATTTTTATCAATTGATTTATCGTTGATTACATTAAGAAACGATTTGGGGAATTTATAACGACAGCGTTGTGATAACAAGAATTCATCAGAAACATGAAAGCGCGCCCCAAGTATCTGAAGCTTTCACTTTGTATTTATGGGTATCCCAGTGGCACGTGTTTTAGCTACGATTGCTATCCTTCCTCCATTATTCACTGAAAATACGTATTCTAGTAGATTAGATTCTTTCGGAAGCCTCTTTTAACTTCCTTTTACAACTATAAAGTGGAATACAGAGTCAATAAAATAGATCTATTTCTTTCCAATTCGTTAAAAATGTATCTTCGATAATTTGAAATTGGATACAAGTTTCGAGATTTAATTTAATTTAATTGTTAAATTAAAATTAAATGTTAGAATTGGTTAAATTGAAACTTAGGAGAATTTTATATAAAATTAAGCTCTAATTACTGAATTAAATTTTAATTGAATCAAAAACTTCATTGTAGATTTGTAAAAAATACAAAATTCAAATCAAATTTCATTGAATTGAATTTGAATTGAATTTTTCAATTCAAATCAAAATTAGGATCGACTTTAATATGTAATTTTAATTTCATACTTACCTAATTAGAAGTAGAAATTTCGAAATTTCAATTAAGTATATGTCAAAGTAAAATTAGATTAAAATTAGATTTGATTCTTTTCCTAATTTAAGATTTATTAGATTAAAGACTTAAATTAAAATTCGAGCAAGTTGAGGTTTAGTTAGTGAAATTTAACGTAGATTAAATCTGAGTATGATTTGGTTAATTTTAGATAATGTACAGAGTTTGATTCAAGTTGATATTCACTAGGTCAAGGTTAAGATTTAAGCTCAAACTAGTTCTGTATTAAATTTGCATCGTATTTTGTCGATACTTAGCTTCGAGTTATGTTGAACTTAGACCCAGATCTATAGAAATCGGAACTAGGTCAAAAATACATCTTTTATGGATCCAGATTACGTTTGAATGCAGTTTTTATCGATTTGAAGATCTAGAATCAGGTCCAAATTTAATGTTATCTAACTCGAAGCTAGGTTCTAAGTTATAATTAGATTTGAAGATAGATTATGAATCCTAATTCAAATCATGGGAAATTATTCACATGAATTCTAATTCAATAGATTTGAAGATAGATTATGAATTCTAATTCAAATTCAACTGCACTTCGTAGTTTGAAATTCAAATTGAATTCGGAATAATTCTTAATCAAAGACATAAATCAAACATAGGATTTCAACATCACGTCAATCTCGCTGGCTGATTCATAATTTAACATACTTTAATACGGTTGATTCAACATTTTTTCCAATAATATTATTGATTTATAACAATAGATTTTTGGGATGCAATATGCAACATTTATTTAACCATTGGCTATTAAAAATTCTAATGCAAATGGACGTATTGGATATTTCACATTATTATTCAGGCTGCATTTATATTGCATTGAATACTAATATCATAGCAATCGTAACTTTGTACTATTTATTTCAAAACCACAAAAATTTATATTTAAAATATAATACACATAAAATTTAAAAATATAATACACACAATACTTTACGGAATATTTATTTAAGCATTCGATAAGAATTTGTTTTGTTTTATGCAAAGAAGTTGTGGACATTTCCTATCTTTAATGTACGTATACTTGCCCATTTCATTTAAATTATTATCCTGCCTATATCTAAAGATTACATTAAATACTAATATTTTACTCGACATAGGATTTTCTTTACATTGCACAAAAAATTTCTACTATTTCCCATTTTTAACGCCTGTGGACGTATTCAGTATTTCCCTGAAATTCCTCTGCAGTTCTGCATCGTGATATGTACAATAAAAACCGGCCAGTCCACTTCTAATATCGCATATGAATGGCTGCCAGGAGGGGGATGAGGGTTGAACGGGAAGACAGATCGACCTTTCTCCGCTTGAAAAACCGACGCATTCAATACGTGGCTCTGGCCAGAGATAAAAACCATTAAATGCCTTTCTCGATATTTGTTTGACTCGATTAACTTATCGATGGCGACTGGTAAAAGTGTTCCGGCTTGTCAATGCGCGACGATATTTCAACGTGATATCGCGTTAGGAGATTTCCTCTTTTCTACCTCTGCCTTCTGATCCCTCCAACACGATTCGAATCCTATCGGGTGAAATTGTTCGTCCGACTTCGTTTTGTAACACGCTTCGATCGGCTTTCCAATTAGTCGATCCGATATCGATTCTGGACGCTATTGACATTCGAGAAAGGATCCAGGAAAATTGATCTTGATTGAAGCTACGAATCTCATTGAGTCTCTTTCATTAAATACCGATATTATTTTTAATTACTTGATTGATGAATAGACATCTTATTACCATTATTCTTCGGTCCTTCGATTGCAACGAAACGATTTTATTTGAATACTGCTATCATAGTAAGCAGTATAGGTTGTAAAAGTTTGATGCAAAATCAGCATTTATTATGGCAACTTTTGACATTGTAAGTAAATCTTTTCGTAACACGTTGGAAATGTGCGTCGACCTATGATCCACAAATTTAAGTTTTACATTAAAATGGGAAAAACAAATGTAGAGAATTATACTATGTTTGCGCGAGTGAAGTAATCTATTAGGTTGTCCGAAAAGTGTTTTTCTTTTACAGATACGTCTTTTACAACAACGCATCTTTATACAAACATGAAACCTAATCTGTCAAACGTTGTGATTTTTATCTTGGTAAAACAAAATGGACCATACGTAATTCGATAAAATAATATGAAACGGAAAATGTCGTGCATCCATTATTTCCTTATAAAACGAAAGAAACTTTTCGGACGACCTAATATGTTGATATACAGGGTGGTTGGTAACTGGTGGTACAAGCGGAAAGGGGGTGATTCTACGCGAAAAAAGAAGTCGAAGATATAGAATAAAAATTTTTCGTTTGAGGCTTTGTTTTCGAGAAAATCGACTTTGAATTTTCGCTCGGTACGCGTGCACTTTATCACATCTCGTTATAACGGATCTCACTGTAGATCGGTGTCTCGATGGAAAAATTAAAAAAAAAATTTTATTCTATATTTTCGACTTCTTTTATCGCGTAGAATCACCCCCTTTCCGCTTGTACCACCAGTTACCAACCACCCTGTATAATAAATAAAATAATCTTGTGTTTGCAACTTTACTAACGCATTTCTAAACCTTAATCAATTCTTCTGCTTGCATTTAATGCATTGCAAAGAGATTCATTTAAGACGTCGAATGTCCCTAAATAACAAAAGTTTATATCGGCGAGATATCTTTTCTTCGACGAAAGAAACTTTAAAACGTATTATTTCGCTATAATTTTGTAAATACTCAAGTCTTGCAGCTTTCCATAAACACATTATATACTTAACAAATTACTGTTTATCTCTTCGTAAATCTATAGCGCTCAATACTTTCTCCACGACTTTTCCCGACCAAATACTCTTTTTCAACTGCAATTTCTTTCATTCGCTCACTATTCTCCCCTTAATAATAAACGGAAATTCCGATTATTTATTTTTTTCTGCTGCGTTTGATCGAAGGCTCATTGTCAGGGACAATACGCTTGAAATTAAAAGTATACACGAGAAAACTGTGTTGTTGAAACGGTCTCTTTCCATGAAACGGTCGCGATTGATGATCTGAAAATGTGCACGCGGATAGTTATAGCTAGATCACAACGAACGACCAGTCGTATGGCGCGTTTCTAGCCAGTCTGTCGGGAAAATCGTGATTTGCGGGCAACATATGTTCGAGATTCCGGCCGCCGTGCGGGGTTAATCGAATCACTATGACAAAACGATTAATCTCATTTAGTGTGGCGCGACGGGAGCGAATGGTAGGAATGAGGGCAAGGATGGATGGGGGTTTAAAGGGGAGAGAGTAGCAGGTGAGAAGATCAAAAATTGTAATAGTGAAGGAAAATAAAGAGAAATTTTGGAAGGGGTTAGGTCTTTGTAGGGAAATTATAGGTGAAGAGAGATGATGGATAAAAGGCTTGATAAGATGCGGAGGATCGTGCAAAGGCTACAAAGTAAAGTGAGGAATTGTTGATTTGGAAAAAATGGTACTTACAAGATGACTGAATAGGAAATGATGTTGTAAGTTTGTATAAAATGTTGCATAAACGTTGAACGAAGAAAGAAGATATGCGTAAGCATACTAACAAAATGAAGAATAAGAGATTGTTTAACATTGGAATTACCAATAGTTAATACTAAGCTATTTCTACCAAAACCAGTCAAAATGACTGGTATTTAAAAACTACGTAATAATAGAATATTTTTATATTTATTGATTTATCATTTTCTTACAGAAGGAATTCCATGGTATGTAGTACATTTTTGGTATTATTAATCCATCTGGGACCATGATCCCTAAACGAGGATTGACACATTTCTAAAATTATAGAACCAGTCATTTTGACTGCTGTGGGTACTTCTAGTGTTAGCATTTAGCGATCTAGCGATCGATCCGGAATTTTCCTGATAACTGATATCGAATTCATGATTCATATCGAATGATGCGCGGCAAAAATTTTAAAAACGTGTGGGAAGTTGTACAAAACGAGGAAACTGGTTAATTGGGCTTCGATAAACAGATTGTAGGACCCTTTTACACTTTGACAAGTATCAGTCATTTTGAGTAGCCTCGATACAAAATTATTTTGAGTTTGAATACATAAAAAACAAAATAAAATTCATTATATTATACTTTTAGTTATCCTTGCGAAAGTCATTACATCATTGCGGAAAAAATATAACATGAAGTAGGAATTTTAAAATAAAATTGTTAAACCAGTCAATTTGACTGGTGTGGTAGCTCTAGCTTTAAATAAAATGCGTATCGAGTTTGTGAGAAAGATGTAGAGTAGAATGAAAAATTGGTGATTTGGAAAAATGATAGGTATTCCCAAAAATGGGAGAAAGAGAAATAACGTTCCGGAGTAGGAAAATACTAATGGAATTGTGAACAAAATATAGTTTAAATAAAATGTACATTGAGTTCGTGAAGAGAACTCATAACCTTAATATCTCGTTGTCAGCAACCTAAAATATATAAACCATTCTGCATGAGAATATTCTAAAGAAATTAAAACTTCTGTACTTAACCGAAACATAAATACATACACAAATGGTTCTAAATCGAAACGTACTGAACGATGACACAAAGACATAACGTTATTTTACAGCCAGAAATTCTAACTAAAAGCCCTTTAGACATCTCGCTAAATCCGTCTCTGTTAATCGAAAGAACCTGATCGTCTCATTCTTCTCCATCTCGATTCAAGAAACACAAAGCAGAAGAATCATCTGGAGAAGTCCAGGAGGCATTTAAAAGATGTAGAAAAACAGTGAAACGCTTTCGTTTAGTCGCGAACCTTCAATTAACCCCGCTCTGAGTTCCGTTGCAAGGATGGAAATAATTAAAGCTGACGAAAGAGGTAGAGGCAGAGCGGTCGTTCTGGCGAGCATTCAATTCCGGTTCCGTTCTTTCCGGGATTAGGGCCGCGTGTAACCTCGGGGCCGGATTGAATCCTCGAGCACCGTTTCGTCCGCGCCTCTTTCGTCGATCAATCAGCCCGGCCAGAGTAGGGAACACGTGTCTATTCGGCACACGTACGAAGAAAGGAGGTAGCGGAGGCGGACACGCGGTCGAAAGGAGATAAATGGTCGGACAGATGGAGAAATGGAGGCGAATCGACGAAGAGGCAGGTGCGTGCCTCGTTGGAGACGGAAATATGAAGGAAACGCGATGGGCAACTCGGTGTAAAAATCGCCAGATACGAGTGGCAGTGTTAAAGGGACGAGTTATTCGTAAGAGAAAAAGGGTAAACAAGCAGAAATGTTAATGAAAAGATTTTAGAGAAAGAAAAGTGCTAGTGGTGGTGAGTGATCGTGACGATAGTGAATTGCGTAGTAAAATTGGACATTAATCTCCTTGCTAAGTGAGTCGAGTATAATTTCTTTTTATTCTTTTAAGGAGGTAAGTTCGGTTGGCGAAGCTTTCTTTGCATAGATAAATTAATATATCTAGGTGATATTTCATACTAAAAAGTAGAATTTTATTGTTAATTACGTATTTAGATACTTTGCTGGGCCAAATATCTGTGAATTATTTTTAGACGTTGACGCTTGCTGTTGAATTATAATTGTTTAACACTGTTACTCTTCTCATTTCTTTTTCACGTTTATATGAGACATCTTTTCTTCAGACATCTTTTTCCTGGACTTTGAAATACTTTATTTTTTAGAGGTACAGAGAATCAATAACTAATGAAATTTAGATACATTGGATATTAAAACATATTCACATTTACTATGTTTTATTAATAGCTTTCATAACTGAGAGAGGAATTCTTATTGCAAGTCTCCTTTCACCAGGCCAAACATATCTATAAACATTATGTCTTCTAATGTTTCCATCAAGTAAAATTTCTTCTCTCTGTGGCGGCACTCGATAGCAAAATACCACCACTCGACACTAACTAGTGTCGGACGATGGCAGCGCAGTGGTTAGCACCTTAGGTTACGAACGTTTCGGGACCTGGGTTTCGAATCCCGGCAACCGGAGTCCGACTTTTCTTCTTCTTTCATAAAAAATGGAAGAAAAATAGCAGTACCCCATCAGCGACATCTACAACCAACAGCTACAATTATCACGGACAACACTTACACCTCATCTCACAAACAGAGATTTTGTCATAGGCAAACGATAAACTTATTAAATGAAATAATGAAATTCGTAAATCTCAATTACTCCAAGCTATCTCGTATAACGCTACCAAATTTCATTATTTTCAGATTAGATCAAAATAATTCAATCGAACGTAAATGTCCACACACGAGTATATCGTTCCATTTAACATCCATTTAACATTATTTATAAATTCATATCCACTGACAAATAATACTCGATTAGAAATTCAATATTATTGTAAAATTCCATTTTGTTCTATGATAATTTGATTTTTCGCGCTTTGCACGAAAGAAATTTTATTTCTGGTATAAAAGTAAAATAAATGTTAATTAAACATGAAAACACAAATAAAGAGAAAACTGAACAGCTAAAATAAAATATAAGTACGTACTTAAGTATCCTGGAACAGAGAGATTCGAATGGACAGATAGACGAAGGAGGCTAGTTAATTAGAGACAGAGACAGCACAGGGAGAAATAAATAAGGCGGGTAGTAAGGGTGATAGAGATCGAAGGGGTGAAACGGGGAGAAAGGAATATTGCGAATCCTTCGCCGGCGTCACGTACAAACGTCCTTTTGAAAACCAACCCCTTCCCATGGCCGCTCGTTCGAACGCCTCGAGAAGGCAATCGTTCTCCTCTTTCTTTCCGCCTCGGATCCTTCGACGCGTGACTCGATTGTTCTTTCACGATCGACCGGGACACGTCCGCGCGCCGCTGTAAATTTTTACTTGTCCGTCCGTCCGTGCTATTCGTTCGCTTTCTCTATCTCCGATAAAACCGCGCGAATGGAGATGAACATTTTTAGGAGCTACGATTACGAGGATTTTTCGATCCAAGGAATTACACGTCCTCGCTGCAGACGTCCTTCTTTCGTTGGAAATTCCAAGATGCCGCGATGTTCGCCGTCCGTAATGAAAGTAAATCGAGAGGTAGTGAATCACTGGTGTGTAAATTTAGTTACTGAAGTCTGATCGAGTGAAATGGAAAATAGGAGATTTCGAAGAGAAAGGGAAAGACGATTTTGCCGAAATATTTATGTGGAAGTCTGTAAAAATGATCTGCAGAAAATAATCAGTAACGAATTTTTGAATAACGCTGTAATACGTTTTTTTAAATCTTGTAGAAAGCTGTAAAATGACGAATAACGCTTCATTTAAGGTTGATATTTACACTTGACAGCAAACCTTTTCTGTTACCTTATGATATAGCAAAAGCATTAAAAAGCTAGAGAAATACCCATTTCGAGTTATAGTTGATGGATACACTTCGTTATATCTCCGCAATCAAATAAGTAGAATATCAGAGCTTGTAGACCCTAGATGCTCTGGTGACCTATTATTAGAGGAAAAAAAAATGCCGTAGGTATCGTGGTAATTTTTCCCTTGTTATACGCTGCAATTTATCAAGGGTCGAAGCTTGTTGGCTGCAATTTATTTTGCGATAGTCGTAAACAATCGTGTCCCTCGCGGTCTTGAAACAATTTCAAGTAAAATCCCCCTTGAACTTACTCTATTAAGACGAACTGGTAGAATTTCTTTTGATAAAACAACTTCTTTTAACGATTTCTCACGAAGCTTCTGAAGATTTTGTCTTATTCAATTACAAATCAGCCCATTTCAGAAGACGAGAAGATACAGCTGTTTTACTTAAAACTTCAATATTATTACAAAAATGTTAATTTTTTTACATTGAAAGATCCTCATAGTACATAGTACCTCGTAGTATCAGAATATATGTCAAAAGATATTAAATAAATGTTAAATATCATCTTTTATTAACCACTGTACATTATCAAAAAAAAGAAAAGAAAGAAGGACGAATAATTTATTTTTAGCGGGACGTCGCTAACAGGTCTTCTACTCGATCTCTCGTAACACGTCGAAAAGAGTGTCTCCTAATCAATTTCCAGGCGGTTTAGGGGCACGCAACGATTCCTGTTCATGTCCTTTCCCCTGCACAACGTTCAATTACCAGAGGGACGATCACCTTTTCGGACGGGAAGTGGCTCGTTATCACGGTCATTACGAAGCACCGTGATTACCTGACATTACATCGTTCGAGGTAGATCGATTTAGGTTGGCAGGCGTGGCCAACGTGCCTTGCGATCTGTTCAGCCCAAGGATCGAAGGAGATCCATTGAACGCTCGAGGATCGATGAAATTGCACGGAGTCAGGTGTTCTTCGATGCTCGTTTTTTTGCATCGGTCTTCGATGTTCATATCGATCGTTTTCACTGCAATCGGGAATCGCTTTGATTACGGGACATCCGCTGGGATTAACATCGAATTTTTGCTGACGTAACAACGTGCCTTACTTTCTGATAGCTTGCTCGAAGGCTTCGCGAAGGTTTCGAGTGTTGTTCGAGTAGTTTCCAGACTGTTTCGAAAAGTTCCAAGCGAATGGGGATTTTGCTACGAGTTCGAGTACTTCGAAAGCGGAAGTTGGATTTTATTGGCAGAGTGACGCGAGTATTTTATGATATATTGTGAGTGATATACAGTACGAGTTAAAAGCCTGGAATTTACGCGTTGCGCGAGATTGATGAAACCAAAAGAGACAGTTCAGTATTCGGCGTTATCTTAGTAAAGATCTTCGTTGAAAAATTTGTCAAGCTAAAAATTTGAACGAAGCTTGATCAGCCTTTAATTCAAAATTTCCTAAAATTTTCCTAAGAGTGGCGTACGAAGGACGAGGAAAACGTAATACAACGAGAAAGCACTGTTTGGTTAAAATGGACGTACCATCGTTCTCTAAATTTACATTTTCAACGTTACGCAAGCTGTCTGGTCGCACGTACGCGTTCCCGAAGTCGAACACAACCGTCCACGTTGACGGAGATCGATTTAACACTCCAGTCGAACAAGGGCTCGTTTGAGTTCGCGGAACTTGCGAAAGTTCTCAACATTGCACGATCCGAGCTCGATGAAATAAACATCAGTTCTTTTGACTGCGAGCCTGTTAAAGCAACGTCAATTTCAGAACGATGTCGTCGGTACAAGGGACCGATGCAATATTACAAATTAAACATTGTTTCATATTCCTTCGATCACTCGACTCGAAGATAAACATTTAACTGGAAGCCACAGATTGGAAATTATCGCGATATTAATTGCAATTTTAATAAAAATACATTTTACGACAGAAACGTAATTATTAGTTATTTTACGAAGAAAAGATAGTTACCAACTTTTTTGATATTGAATTGAAACTTTGAGAATTTCACGAGCAAGAGGTGATCTTTCCATATGCAACTATTGAAATTATTATTTCTTTTTTTTTTTTTTGAAAAATAAAATAGCTTGAGGAAGTGATAGTTAGAGTAGCTTCTCTTGAGAAATTTATAGTTTCTTAAATCTGTGCACGGTACGAATCTTCTGCGAAACAGCTGCTACCAGAGACTTCCATTCATTTTTTACTTATAAAATATTTAATCGTAGATAGAATCCACAACGAAAAAATGGTCAACACTCGCAAAGAAAAAGAAGGAATACATTGCGCACGGGAAACACGGGTGGAAAGACGTATGCAACAGGAATGAAAATTGTTTCCGTCTTTATCGTCCTTCTTGTGTCATCTCCCGGCATGTGCGAATAAGATCGCCGAGTTATGGACCCAGGAATTTCAGGAACTCGGAATTGCCGTCTCGTGTAGAATTCATAGAAGCGTAAAGCAAGTCGAGTGTTACATGTAATATTTACGGCGTCGAGAAAGCCAATGAAACTCGTGCCAGTGAGAATAAAAATGGCACCACCACTGTCGTCTCTTTCCTGGATGCACTAGAAAAAAATGTTAACGCAAAAAGTGAATGAATCTCGTTAAATGATAGTACACGATGAGTCAGTGAATTTTTAATGGGTATTTAGGTAAGAATATTTTAGTGACTGATTTCATTTTTGATATTTGTATATTTTTAATTGGTTACATAGTATTCGACCATGCTAGGTATTTAGTATATTTTCTTCAAAATTATAATACACTTTAGTACAGGAGAAAATAATTCGAAATAAAATAAAATGTATAAAGAAAAATTGTGTACGAAAAGCTGAGTATAAAGTACATAGATGGTAAATATTTTTCTGGTCAGCTCTCCATGTGGTACTTTTTGCTTTTAAAGTTTTACCTTCGTTTAATATTTCTTAGGATATTGTGAGAATTTGATTAAATATCAAATTTATGAAGAAATCGCTTTCGAATAACTAATAGTGAAGCTTTGCTATATTTTATTTCCTTGTTGTAATCTCGTTGTTACATAGAAAAGCGTACAACTGACGAGTCGATTTTTGGAAATTCAAAAAAGGCTTAAAAAATCAACAAATTATTTCTTCCTATTTTCTTCTTTTCCTTTATAGAAAATTCGTTTATTGTAAATCAAAGACTGATAGAAGAAAAATAAATCTAAAATATTGTACATCTGTTTGTGAAGATACGATTAAAATGGACTTCCAGATTAAAAAGATCTTTGTTCCTTTCCACAGTGCGTGTTAAAAAGCTATACTTCCAACAGAATTTTCTGAATTTTATTACCATCTCCGCGCTGGCAAGATCAACCACGCAACGGTATCAGAGAATTTAAGCGGCGTGGAAGATCCCCCGAGGACACAGATCACTCGATACACCGTAAAAGAGAAGAGAGAGATTAAAGGGGGTGGACGAGAGTCCTTGGCCGTAGTCCTCAATGCTCCTCGAACTCTTGGAAAAGGTTCTTTCTTTCTGTCAGGCCTTACGTTTCCAACGACAAAGAGCTTTCTAAGCGGATCTAAGCCCGTTCCATGTAATAGGTAGAATCTATGTGCACCCGTTTTCTATGTATACGGTTGTGTACGTGTAAGGGAATAAAAGGGAACACGTGAATATCTTCGTTGCTTGCGATAGTACGATGGTATTGTTAAGGTTGTAAGTTTGATAAAGTAAAAGGAACATAATTATACAATAACGTTTTTCTGTTCTCTTTTTCGGTAATGTATTTTTCTTCTTTTTTTTTTTTGTAAAATATTAGAATAAAATTATACGTTGTATTTCTGGTTTGTAATATAATAAATGTTAGATGTGATTTTCGAAGAGGAAGTTCTATCAGATAAGACATTCTTTATATCGTAATTGGAACATTGGATACATCGATCCTACATTTGTATAATTTGTTGCAACAATAAGGAGATGCATTAGGTGTGACTAAAATTTCTATCCGCTTATATTATGAAAATGCTACGATCAGGAGAAAAGAATAGCTTTTAAAGGTATTGTCGGTAACTGAAGAATTCAAATATAGAAGTTTAAAAACAACATAACAACCGAGATCACGCGTCACTTTACCAGCGAAGAAGAAATAACAGAGATTGGTTGAGAAATTCCATGTCAGCCACCGTATTTTTCAGATTTAGTATCTTACGACTATCTGTTTCTGGTTCTGTAAAACCTTTTCAACAGAAGAAAGTTTCATGAAGATGCAGATGCGAAAAAGGCACTGAATGAATTTTTGGCTTTCAAGAATGAGATTCCTTTTACCACAGAGAAACACACAGGCTGCCATTAAAATAGGAAGAAGTTAGAAAATAATAATGGAAATTATATTGTAAATTAAACTTTGATAAAGGTTATAAAAAAAAACGTTTATTTTCTTCTGCTTCAAAAAGGAACAGAATTTTTTTTTTTTTTTTTTAGTATTTACCAACAATTTTCAAAAACGAACAACATTAAAGCAGCGCAACTGCAAAGAGGAATCCCAGAAAAGAATCACCTACAAACTCCAAGACAACGAGAACGAATTTCTCGCTTGCGTTACAAAAGTCCAAGAAAAATCACGTAACGGGTGAAAGAAAAGGAAAAAGAGAAGAGGATGAGGAAAAATAAGCAGAAGCTTACGGTATCGCCGAAAGTAAGCGGGAATCCTTGTAGGAGTAATTAAAGGACGAGAAAGAAACATTTCATTCCCGAAAGGCTGCGTCCTTCCCTTTCGCCTAACTGAGTTTTAACGAAGGGAACCCACCCTACGTGTAACTCCTGCGGGGTCGTAATACGTCACATAAGGCTCATCCCTTAACAGACGTCTAATGGCTCACAAAGGAGCAAGGAGGGCTGATTACACAAGAAAAGGGGAAGTTTTATGTACATAGCGTGTATCTCGGCCAGCAGGCGAGGAAATAATAAAAAGAACGGTCCGTGTTGATTGAGTTATGGTCACTTTGTGCGCGATTTCTTCTTATAAATATTCTCATGGATATTCTCGTAGGACGTACTGCGATTTTATTTTCAATAATAGACCATCATCATCTCCCTCGATTCGCTCGATTGTGATACGAATTTAAATCTACGGTGTACATGGGCGAGTGTTTTTACTAGAAAACATTTAAATTGCTAGAAATAGCAGCGTTGTAAATTTATAAAATTTCTATGAAAAGTTATGAATTAGTCGTCATTATTACACTGGCAGCTGCAATGTTCAAGTATTCCAAGGAACAACGATATATCGTAGGAATTCTACGTAAAAGAACGACAGCAAAGCGATTCACTCCACGACGATTGCGAGGCGACGTTCGCGGCGCGTTACCCCTGTCTTACCGGAAACGATGCTCAGCCTGCTCACGGAATTTATTATCGTCAGTGATTTTTCACTTGCTCGCCGGCTGGCCGCGAATAGAACAGCGAGAAGGAGCTCGATATCTCGGAATGAAATATTATTACCCGCCAGGGAGGGAGTTTCGCGGAACTGTTGGGAAACTTTGCGAAAAAGTAACGAGGAAAAGTGTCTGGCTCGCTTTCCTCCTAGCTACCCTTCTTATCACGTCTGGAATTTGGAATTTTACAATCCGTTATTTCTTGTATTATTGAAATACTTTGGTGGTAAAAAGTGGATTCATGGTATTTGACGTTCCGATATTAAACTATGTTTGAATTTCCCTCCGCCAGATTGTTATTTTTACTGAACTAGGATATCATAAACTTTTGGAAATATTAATTTTTTTGTCTTTACTTTCCGAAGAAATATAATTTTTCTACAATATAATTAAATGATTATTCATTTATCATTACAGCCTGGTAAAAGGATTTGAATTACATATTTTTCTGATTTTCACTCACACATATGTGCAGAATTCTAATTTCGATTTTCTAGAATTAACAAACTTATGTCTGTTTGAGGAATGCTGAACGATATTAAAATAATATGAAGAAAGCTTTAAATATGTATCGCTTCACGAAACTATATTTTTCGAATTGCCTCCTTTCGAATATATTTAACCGATGCGAAATATCTAAATTTACAATAGCGCAAAATCCTCTAAAATTTACGAATACCGTGAAATTTAAAGCTTGAAATATTAAACAAAGTAAGTAACAAAAATGTGAACAATGGAAGGTATAAAATTTTGGTAGTGGAAATAAAAGAATTAATATTCTTGCATAGAACAGAGAAACAATATTTATTGATCAATGATATAATTGTGAATATTCAAGATTCTTAAAGTTAGAATTTCGTGCTAATAATCAAGCCAATAAGAAGAATGCATGGTCGTAAATTGTTAGGAACAAGTTTCTAGGGGTTGCAAAGGGTTAAGAGGCGGCGTGAGTGCGAAAACGTGTTGAGAAAAATGAAGGTAATTTAGCTTTCCACGTAATTATTGCTAATAGATGCAGCCACGTTAATCCCATAAATTTTTTAAGAAGTACCCCTGTAATTGCTACTGGACATGTTTTTCTTCCTGGTCGTAACGTTACAGAAGAGGAATTAGTTGTATAATAGCTCCCTTTAAAAGTCTTATCATTTTTGTAAATCTTAGTACATTTAATTTTATTGTGCAAGTTACATTTTCAATTGAAATCGATACAGTAACAAATTTCTTTCTTGTATCGTTGTAAGAGATTGTAACCAAAATTTTGTTTAGAAAATATTCATTTGAAGGAATAAAAGGAATAAAATTGTTGTTTCATAAACATTTTGTTTCATTCTCTGTATAAAAATTATAATGAATGTATATACTCTTTGTATACTCTGTATGTTTTCCATATTGTATATATTTTACACATTTTTATACACTTAGATTTCCTATAATTGCATAAATATCCGCAATCCAAATGTTAATTTTGTTTATATTAGATATCAACATTTACAGATATCCAACGTACACGATAATTAACACTAACAAAATAATATAACACAAAAGGTAGTCGAGCAATAATCTTGAAATAAAAGAGATTTAACATGGCCGTAACATGCTTCTTTATATGAATCGTAAATTTCTCAAAGTTTTGCGGTATTACTATCTTCAGACGACAATCTTTTACCCTCCTTCTGTTTGTTTCAGTTTCAACAAACTCGCCATGCAATATTAATTTTCCTCTATTTTCATTAGTTTCTCCAAGCCCGTTCTTCTTCATGAGAACAGCCCTAACCTCTTCGTCAAACGTTTCGAGGTTAAGAAAAACTTTTTCTTTCTGAGTTTCCTTTCCGAGTTTCAAGTTGCCAACATGAATTTTAAAACTGACCCTCGTCGACGTCGCAAGAACTTTTCCGCGGTCCGCCCTTTCACACGCGTAATTGTAATCCCTCCGCGACTCTGGCTCAACCTAAACAGGCGGCTGATTATTTTGCTCCCCCGTTCACCGAGAGTTTTTCCAGTTCTTTTCTTGAATCGCGTTTAAATTTTGTCCAAGTTTCGAGAAAATTTTATCGTTAAACCAGCAGTTGAATTTCTCTGTGTCCTGATCCTTATCGTTTTTAAACTATTTCTTATTTTTATTAAACGAGCTTCTGAGAAAAACACGTGATATTAATATCGTCAAAAACACGTACGTATTCTCAGTAATTGTAGGAAAGGAATTTTTATGAATTTCATAGATCTTTTTTATTTTAAAGACTTTGGTTTCAAAGGAGGTAAAGATCAGAAATTTTCTATAATATAACAGAGCAGTCAATATTTCATTTTACCACTTCAAATATTCCATTTCTTTACCCACCACGTACGCTATCAACTTCCCTAACATTCCACTCGGAAGACCAACAAAAGTAGGTCATCGGAAGGTTTGACCAGGATGTTGAACTAGTTACCAAGACCCACCGCTAAAATCAAAGGATTAATCCTCGACTGTTTCATATCCTTTCGCCGATGAAAATCCTTCGACAGTACATCAGAATTTCAGTTACAGAGTATTCAAATTAAAAATCAAACTAAAGAAACAAATATCTCGACACATGTTTGAGAAACTGCATTGACTTTTGTATTGAACTTCTTGCTTCAATTCTAACAACAGATCGGTATACATATTCATTAAAACAGTGCAGATAATATTGCAAATTGCATTTCGTTACTGATATTTTCTAACGTTAAATGTAAACATGTTAATTTTGGATTATATTTTAGATAATTTTCAAATATTCAAAATAATTATGATAGTGTACTCTGTTTTCGATATCCTATATATCCTTGCACTATGCATTGAGTGCACTTTGGCATCTTCCACAAAATGTGTAAAAATTCGCAGTCATGGTATCGTATTTTACATTTCGTTAAACAGAGACCATTAAGACAGACATTACACTTTGAATTTTTCGTTTTTGTCGCTTGAGCAAAACAGTTGTGCTGCTGCATAAATGGCGTTAGGTTTGAATGGTTTCGTTCTCCGGCAGGCGAAGATGTGACTATTTTCACCCTCCACCCCTCCGTTGAGAGTTTGTATGTGACTTTGAAAGCGCGCACGCAATTACGAACGAAATACCGGACCGGCTGGCATACGTAACAGCCACGGTCGTCGTGGAAACTTGGACGACAGGCGGCAGAGGGAGGACAAAGTGACTCGTTTAAAGTTACGGCTGACAGTCACGTGCCTGGCGCGTCTCGAAAGTCGTTCGCGTGCTCAGACGTCGTTTACGCGACGCTGCGAGATTCATGGCCGAAATTCTGCGATCGAATAACAGGGGGTGAGAATATGGAGGTGGATTTCAATTAATTGATTTGGGAGACGGAGGATTCTATTAGCGGCATTAGAGGTTTCGACGTTACGGAAAGGGGTGGAAAAGGAAGGAAGACGTTACGACTCTATTGAATTACTATGGGAATGATCAAATTGATGGTTTCCTTTTTTTCTTCTTTTTTTTTTTTGTGACTAGAGGTACGATTATACTTTACGGCGAATTGTGGCGAGCTTTTTCTGAAGCAAATTGCTTTGAAATCTTTTATGGCTTTATATTTAACATTTGAACGTACGAAACAAATGTTTTTATCTTAAAAATATGTAAAGATGTCGTTATTGAGGCATTTGCTACAGCTGTCGGAATTGGAAAAATGGTAGGAACTCTAGTGCTTGCAATTTTTGTGCAGAATCAAAAATCGAAAAATATTCTTGTTATTTACGAAATTATATGGACGATGAATCTCCATAATAAAGTAAATTAATGTTTAAAATATGTTCGTTGCAATTGTTTAGTCATGTGTGTAGGGACAACTCGATTGGTTGAATAATTTCTTCTAAATCATCAGCTTAAAACAAGTAATTTCGTGAAGGAAGCATTTAAGACCTGAAGTAAAAAAAAATTATAATTTATACTCAGATGTACCCGGCACGAGTTCTTCTATAGCCTATACTTGTCTCTGGAAATATGTCGAATTTTAGCCTAAAGAATTTTGGTCTAAACCTTTGGAATTATATTCTTCAAATGTATTATTATGAATTAAAGCAATAAAAATCTTGACACTTTTTGACCCGATAAAATATTAAGAATGTAATTTAGCTTGTTTCTCCTCTCTCTCTCTTTCTCTCTCTCTCTCTCTCTCTCTCTCTGTGTGCGTGTGTGTGACTTGAGAGTCTAATTTGATGAATTAGAAATTTCAAAGAGTTTGTTACTATTTGTATTTCATCCCGAAAACTTTCCAAGTGACCCAGGCAGATTCTAGGATGCAGATAGTAGGTGAGACAGGTTTTGTAAATCGAGTAAATTGTCTGAGAGGAAGGACCTAGTTTTGGTTGTTTGGAGAGATGGGTGTTGGTGTTATAGTTATTCGCTTGTACAGGGACTTTGTGCTTCGTTATATCAGAAGCGCGATAGTTTGGAACTTGGTTGGCCAGAGTTTGCGAAGACTACTATATCTACTCAGTTATTTTAGTAATGCATCGGTAATTTGACAGTCGGCATTATTTTAGTATCTTGTTTTGGTATTTTAACGCATAAGTACTTTTATACTTTGATATACGAATATTTTTAATAACTTTACGTACGAATTTGTCATGTGTTTCAAATCCATCACCTATAACGTTTGTTTAATGTAATAAACAAACAAAACTATATTCGTTAAAAGCTTTTATAATCAACTCAAATATCATTTCAAATATTTAAAAAAATAGCAAAATTATAATAAACAGCACTTTCAAAATCATATACTTACCATTCTCATCGTCAATAACTGAATTTCTTACTATGGACTGTTTAAAGCTTCAAGCAGTTTTAAGAACAGGAACGATTACAGCTGTGCAATTAGGATCTCGATTATTAGAATACCGATTAACAGAACTATCTATTATTCGAACAACGATTAATGGAAAACTTGAGGATAGCCTCTTGTAAAAAATATCGGAGAACAAGAATAGAAATTGCAACAAATTACTTGAATATTTTTTATTCCTATTTGATATTATGTTTGTCATTATTTAAAATAATAAGTAAATATTTTTGGACAGTAAAGGAAGAATGAAAAGAACAGTAAATAAAGTTAATGATCTAAAACTTGAATATTCCCACAGGCACATAACCTTAGCCGTAATCTCCAATCCAAGACAAAGATATCCTATATATAAGTCCCAGAATTTTGCTCCGACTCAAAATAAAATACAATACATTCCGTAAGGTCCAATAACAAGTTCGGTTATTAACCCGACAAGGACTTAAACTCGGAAACATCTCCCAGTATCTTCTAGGCGGAATACCCGTACGCATCGACGCAGGGGTGTATTCCTCGTCAACACGAGGATCGTGGCGTCCCGTCACGGGCTAGCAAGCAAAGGGGCGCGTTAGGGTTTCGCCGATTTGATCGTTTCACGCCGCGGAGGGTGGCTTTCGTCTTGACGCGTCAAGTGGATCCTCTTCCTTTATCGATTTCACCCGCGCGCTCGCTCGTCTGTCTGAAGCGTGTCGGTGAAAACAGATGTAAATTCCGACTTCTGGAGCGAAAGTTGCTCCGGGGCCCCTTGATCCGGCGATGCATGAGACACCGACGATCCTACACGGTTCAAACGCTTCGAGTGTTCCGATAGTGTCCGGCGATCGCTGCCAGACATTGCTGGAAGAATGCGTGAGGATCGTAAGAGGAGACAAAAGAGGAGAACAGAGATAGAAGTGGACGTTATCGAAAGAAATTTTTATTCAAATGATTGTTCAGATAAAACTTGTTTTTATTCGTTCTTCGCTTTGATACTTTGTCTTTGGAGCATGGGTGTTTCCGTGGATTCATATTTTTTATACGAGAATATAAAATCATATAAATACTGCGAATGAGAAAAATATGTGGAACGGTAGTGGGAATAGATGAGAATGTATAATAAATGAAAGATAAGTATGTAACATTAGTATTAATACAATTAAATTAGTTTGATTAAATTTCGATGAATTTATCGATACTACGTACTGACGCTATCTTTCCATTTCTTTTTGTCCCGAATGTACGTAATGATATTTTGATGAGATTTTTGTGAGAAATATTAATAGAAAATGAAAGAATAATTGTATAACGGATAATAGTTTATTCTAAATGTATGTATCTAAATGTTTAAAAATGTATGTAACTAAAGGATTTATTTCTCATTTTCAATCATTTTATTTCTCATCATTCGAAATAAAAGGTATGCAGAGAGTTTGAATAGACAGGAGGCAAAGATGACACTGAAAGTAGAAGAGCAACTATAGATGTCTATGAAGGAATTCTCATAGTCCTCAAGTATTCAAAGAGAAAATGAGAGAGAAATGGATAGATCGACGTAGATGCATAAGGAACGTGTGATTTATCTGACGGATTACGAGGAAAGTTTTCCAATTGCTGGTGAACGACGACATTGGAAACCGATAAGTTTCGACGTTCACGTGGCGCTCAAGTAGCTGGAAGTGCGGATGGTTCTTGGACATACCGCCATTTGTTCCTCCTGAAATTCCTCTGCGTTCCACCTTGATGCAATGATGAAACACTATAATTTGTTGAAATCTTGATCTATTGGTGTGTTTATCGGGGTGAAATGGAGTTTAGTTCGATCCACCATGGATATAGTGAGTTTGTGCTATTAGATTTTCACACGTGTTTTAGGATGAAGCAATGGTTTGTCTTTTTTTTGGATTCACTACATAGGAGACGTGAAGAAGGAGGAAGTATTAGAAAGGATTATTAATATACTATAAATCCCTCATGTCCGTTCGTAACTACAAACAAACCTAAATTCTTGGCGCATCAATTTGACAACTGTTGAAGCTCAAAATTATAAGCAGACTGCGAATATTTGTGCAAATTCTATGAACATAAGTAAGAGAGTAAAACTACGTAGGAAATTCGAATGTGCAAAGCACAGAATGCGATTAGAGATGCAAAATGAAAAATCTAGAAATATCTAAACTATAATACTTTCTATAATATGTATTTGCTAGTTAGAACAATTTTCTACAGAGTTCATACCTTTTTAATCATATTGTAAAAAAATATGAATTTGCATATAACTCCGCAATTTAATTATAGCGAATACTGTACACTACGATACCTCACATACTTATTGAATATTATGTACGCTCTTTGCATTGTTGCATCTTTAAATTTCCCATAAATGCATAAATAGATTGCAAGTCCGATTTATATAAGCGAACCAATTTCCGGTGATTTTAAAGCATTCAAATTAATATTTACACGATTAATCAGAAAATAATATAAAACATACAGATTTGAAGAACAAACACTTCATCCTCGTGGAAATGTTGGGAAGCTGTTAACTCATCAGTCTAGACACGAACAATTTATCATAAAACTCGAAGAATAATTCCGGACTGTCTGTCATCGTCGAAGAAGACGCATTTTTCACCACGTGAACGTGTTTACTCTTCGGTTTCTACATTCTACCCTTCGTACAGTTATCCCTATCCCTGAGATACCGCGTTCGATTATCGTCGACGCGTTGATGTATCCCTCGCAGGATGATCGTTTTCCCTGAGAATGCCGAGTTATCGCGAGATTAAAGGCGGCTGGTTTCATTCGGCCGAAAGGAAACGTTGCTTATAACGTAAAGGAAGTTTTTTCCTCTCATGGAAAGGGGCTCGTTGTTTCATCTGACGTTTATGACAGTTTTTTAATTTCTTTTATTGATACGGATGTGTGGTTTCTTGGTGATATCTTCTTACTTCAGAGATACGCTCGTGGGAAAATTATGTTAATGCACTGAGTCTTCGGTTCGTTTTTTGGTTGACATTGAAAGGATCGTATGCGACACTTTCGTTACTAACGAAATTTCACTTTTTCTCCAGGAACGATGTACTTTCTTTCGTCGAATGTGTCTTTATACTCAATCTTGAACGCATAAACTACCAAAATTCAACGAATTATAATGCAAGACGACCATCATTGCGACACATTATTCTTTTTTCAAATGTGAAAGCACTGTAACAAACCGAGAGTTGTGCCATTAACACGACAAATCACTGAATGAAACATCTACGTTTCCGTGTACTTTCACTTCCTACTCAACTTCCAATTGTTAATAAGGTTGGCAAGTGCATCTATGTTAATCAAATACAGACGACGTTGAATAGTTGCTGTATTTTCGACCAATCGCGAGGAGACGCAATCGCGAGGACAGACGTCAACGGGAGTCATAAATCCCCGTTACGATTATAGCAATCGACACCACGAATTGATCGATCCCCTGATTTCGGTTAAGATAATAGGGATGATTCAGTTTGTATAACACTGTGATTCACAGAATTATAAATTATATATTTCCAACACTTAAATTACACTGTTGAGTAAGTATAAATAGATAACAACTTGTCGCACGAAGATAAGATAGATATGCACACTAGAACAAGGCTCTTATAATTGAATTTAGTATGTTAGTGGACGTAGCACTATGGTATACTTAGTAGAGGAGATGAATGTTCGACAATACCGAGAACCGACTTAAATAGTTGACGTGAATTACGCTCCTCTAGCGTTGTGCTTAGACTTAGACGTTAGGCGTTAAATTTTGTACTTAGTTGTTGACTTTTCTAGCGGTGTAGAAGGAGTAGTTGTCTTTTCTAGTGATGTAGAAGAAGTAAGGTCAGTGACGATGCTGTGTCGTAGGAAAGCTAGCGATGGGTGTCTCCAGCGCACGAGACCATCGGATTTGTTCATGACATTTTTGGTCAGGAAAGTGAGGGCAGTATACATTGCTTCTGATTGGATAAACGTAGGTTGGTGGACTAGGAAGGGTCTTAACCGCCCTCGATAGAAAGTTGCTAGTGGGAAGCATCGTACGTGAGAAAAACTAACTTTCCCGTGTCAAGCCGTAGTAGACAATACTCTTAAAAGAAGCGATTTAGAAAAAAATATTTGTTGGGTCTGAAGGACCTTAGCTAGAAAATTCCTTAGATTTACGATGGGTCCTTAAGACTATTGAGGGTAAGGATGAGCGGACATCTGGTTTCCGTCTGGCCCGCGGTGCATGGCCTGGTCTAGATAGACGGTCGCCCGACGTAACAGTTGCCATTCGATCAGAAGATCGAGTCTATTACCTTTGTTCGGAGACAATGCGTTTGGCAAGCCATTATTACCGACCGTATCTGACTTACGTTATAGATTAAATAGTAATAATACACAATCTATAATTATATAATATCATATAATTTATTGTGTGTATTCAATTATACACTACAGTGCAGAATGCAATTTCTAAAAAAACATTTCGCACAGATAGAATATTGAACTCATCGAAATAATTAAATACTCTGTGGCGGATGAAAAGAGAGTTGTGCGTTTCGTCCCGGGACTACCGGTGGACTCGTCAGTAAGGCTATGCCCGGTAGTCCCTGCCTTAGACGTAGAGGGAGTCTCGCTAGGTGCGGTATTTGTATCAATCGCTCGTAATTCGACCGCTAGCGAGTTAGACAGACTCGTTGTCGTCGTAGCCCTCTAGTGTTGGCGGTTGGTACCAGCGGATCGCCCGGGAGGTGTTGCGCCGCGTTGATGCCTCGACCTGTCTGCGTCCTATTGATACCGATCCGCCACAACTCCACTTAAAACCTGTTTAGATATTTTAAACAGTGCCATCGTAAGCACACGATACAACACTACGAAACGTAGAATAAGAATATATTCTTACTAAATTGAAAAATTAACCGAATAACTCCAGTTAGAAAGCAAATCGAAATGAAAAGATTATAACAACGATTATTTATTATCGTTTATAATTTATTATAAAATAGTAGCATAATATAGGAAAGTAGGCGAACTTCAAGAACTTCAAATTCGCCCGAATCGACGCATGCTCACCCTACCGAAAAACCATTACGCGTTTCACGCAATCTCAACCCTTGACTCTCACAGGCTGCGTTACCTCCTTCGCCTAGACAGGAAATGCGTGAACGAGCAGGAAGAAAGCGAATCAATGACGGATCGTTGCCGGATATTACCAAGATGAGGCAGACGTGTTTCAAGACGATGCTTGCTACATAGTGTGCACGCGTTAAAAGCGGAGACATTGGCAAGAGCACTTCCTTTGAAAGCAGACGCATCTTTGACGGGCGTGGTGGCGTGGCTGGGTGTCGGGCGAGGATTATTCGCCAAGCGGAAAGGGAAACACGAGCGTCCGCCTAGCTAGACGGACGGGAATATCTTTGGAGGATTGCGAGCAAAGTATTAAACGGATAGCCGTCGATGTCATTCCACCAGCGGGATTAATATTTCTGCGGCGTTTAATAACGCCAACGGGGGAAACTCGTTTCTTGCGTTTTGAAACTTCGATAGAGAAAGGACGTCATGGATGAGAGTTGTAAATTAAACGTTAGGCTGACAAAATTGTTGCTTCTTCTTCGTTTGAACGAATGTTTCGCTGAATGTTATTGGCTGAATTCCTACTTTGTACAGAGACTTTGATTGTGGTTAGTTTTTGTTGCTGGGGTGTTTTATGAAATTCTTTGAAAGGGAATTTTATTACATTCTACGCTTCTTTCGTTGCGAATGAAAACGTTCATGGTTAATGGAATGCTTTAAGAATGAATGATATTGGAAAATGGTAGTCTTCCGTAGTTGTTAAATTATGCTAAATATTAGGTGGATGATATTGTTGCTCTGGATAAATCTTTCAACGAGTATTATTTGTTCAAGACGTTGATTATAATTATGTCTTGTTAGTGGCGTGTTTTATGAGATACTTTTGAAAAAACATGAATTTTGTCTATTCTTTAATTACTAATCAATATATTTCTTAATGAATAACGAATCGTATTTTAAAAATATTTGTTGAATATGGAAAGCTATGAAAATTATTAAATCTGGTACATATTAAAACTATTAATACGAGAACCAAGTAGGTATTAGTATACTTTTTATTTATGTTCTTCTTAAGTATAACGTTTTATGGAGAGATTAATAATGAAATACGTGAGATAATTATACCATTATATTGCAGTAATAATTTAAGATATGTATACTATTAGGTTGTCCGAAAAGTGTCTTTCTTTTACAAACGTGTTTTTCACAACAGTGCACCTTCATGTGAAATTAAAAAAGAAAAGATTCAAAGGCGAAACCAAGTCTGTAAAATGTCGCGGTGTTTATCTCAACAGAACAAAATGGATCGTACGTAATTCGACAGAATAATATAAAACAAGAAACGTTGTGCATCTAATATTTCCTCATAAAACGAAAGAAACTTTTTGGACAACATATTACATATATTATATTATTAATTATATATATTAATTTATATTTTTAATATTTAATATAAAGTTATATTTTTAATATTTATCGGCATACAAGTGATTAACTCTGGCATATCGTTGGTTCATCGATTCCTTTATTTTTACATTCCTTTGCGTATACATAGCTGTTTTATAGGCGTTGTATATCATTAGCTGTTGCGAACAGAAGAGAAAATAACTTATAGCAGAAAGTGATTACTTGAAAGTATTTTAAAACGAGTTAGGTATAACAATCGATTCGGTAAAATTAATCGTTAATTCTTTATTGATTCAGACCATGAAATACAGTGGCTCGTGCAAATATGTGAACACCTATCGTTGAATACCTATGATACTAAACTTTTTGAAATTTCATTAGCGCTATAAGAAGACACGACTGTCGTGATCAGAATAAATAAAAAACCAATCTGACAATGAATATAGAAATTGCAAGACATCTATTGCAAATATGCACGTACGTTGGTGAAAAATTAATACACATGAATAGCAATCTTAATCAGGAAAATGGTGTTAAGAATGTTCACTAAATATTGTCGTTTCATGATAGAATTATTAATTGACTGTTTAAATGCTTTGGAGATCTTCGCTTCCAATAAATATCTCGTAACTTCTATTTACGTTATCAGATCCATTTCAAGTTCTATCAGTATAATCGCGATAGTCGTGCTTCCTTACAATGGTAATGAGATTTTAAAGTGTTTCACGTAATATATACGTGAAAAATTCCCAGGATAATCCGAATACTTTCGTGAGGCACTGTACCACGAGTATTCTACCTTACGAACAGTTCGAACGAATCCTCGAACGAGAAAGACTTAACCTAAATAGATTGTATCCTTGCAAATCCGTAATTCACGAGTAAGCAAACGGTGCAGAGTGTAAAGTCAAGAGGTGATCCTGTGTTCAGGGAAATTAATAACGAAATAGGAAGTTCCACGGTTTGTGTCCTCTGGCGAGTAACAAAAGCCCCTGTGGGCATCCAGGTGGCCTCCGTGGCCCGTTCCGCCATTTACGTCCTCCGCATCTTGGCGGGCTTATCAAAAAAACTCGCGAGAGACGAGCTCTCTCTCTCTCTCTTTATCTGCCTCTCGCGTATATCGTACACGCAAGACTCTGTCGTTGGCCTTCGTGAAGAGAAAGAAAAAGAGGAAAAAGAGAAAAAAAAGAAGAAGTGGAAGCCGGTGCATTTGTTCTGCCGGCTTTCTATCTAGGATCAGCATGTAGCCAAGCGTGTGGCCGCTCTCTTCCGGCCGTGTACGAAGGGAGAAAACAATGGCCACGTTAAAGGCAATATTAGTTTTTGCCCCGGTGGCCCTCTCGTTGGAACGCCGCGCATAAGCGGATGGGAAAGGGGCCGGCGAATGAGCAACTCTGTAATCCTTGGATCATTGTTCTACCTGGCTTATCGATAGATACAACTCTAGCCCCGGTAAAAGTGAAGTTTCTGTGAGGAATTAAGGTGAAGCGGTGGGAGACTGAGATATTTGCATCATAGCTTCCACTGTCAACCGGTTAATTGAAAAGTAAGACTTTGCGGTTGGCTGAAGTCGGAGTTGGTTAACCCTCGCTCGGTTATAATTAGGTCATTTCAAAGCCAATAATCAAGATTTATCATCGTGTACAAACGTTTGAAAAATTGTACCAGACTTTAAAGTTATAGGTTCAGAAAGCAAAATGTTTCTTGTCTTCTCTACAGGGAATGTCCACGACGTTGTGTTATACAAACGCAATACGTCGTTATATGTCGCTCGAAGAATCGTAACTGCATGCATACGCGATGGATATTCAAATTCGATTTTCTCGAAAATTTCTTCACATTTTTGCATATATATGTTACTCGATTTATATATGTTACTCGATCGTGTATGTTTTATATTTCCTTTTAATACAAAGTAGATTACTGCAATCTACACAATCTATAGAGACCACTGGGTAAAACACACCATTCTCAAGTCAATCACAAATTTCCATCCGCAGAAGATACTCTGACTCTCAAACGACATGCCAAATACTTTATAAAGCGAAGAAAAAAGGCTCGACACAGCAAATCACTATCGCATACGTAATTATAAAAAATAATGCAGAAGAGTCTCGGAGTAAAACCAACTTCGCCGCCATCTCCATTAACATACATCGTCACAACCAACTCTTTCGTTGCCTGATACCATTCAAGCCTGGAGAACGTGGTAGGTTTTATCATGAAACTTCCCGGTGCGCCAGATCTCTCGGTCTCTTCATCCCCCAATTTGCTTTTGACGCAATTACCCCACTCTCACCCTCTCCGGTCTCCTTGTCCTATGTACGCGTGTAAGTAAGTACGTGTGCCAAACAGAGCGATAGCTGTAAACGTTAAGCAGGGAAGGAATATTAGTTTTTACTGTACGGCTTCCTTTTATCCGGTCTCGCGGACTTGCATTCGAGCCAGCCGAATGGAATAGAAACGACGCCTTAATGGGCTTTTTGCGGCATTACCGGCGTCTTTGTTGCACGTTACAGCACTGCATCCTCCGCAGAATCGTATCATACCTTCGACAAAATGGCCACTGAGCAAATGTTCCCTGAAACGTCTCCCCGAGGCAGCTCGTTCGAATTTTATTAACGTTCACGTGGCTTTTCATACCTCGTCCCTTTATCCCCGTCCCTGTTAGGGTAGAGTTAACGTCTTACTTCTCCTTCCACTTCTTTCGCTCGTACAGAGTCTCGTTTAATTGATTTCCAATGGAAAGCGTGATTAGAGTAGTTAGGTCGTTAGAGATTGCTACGTAAGTCAGGTTTGTGGTTGCTGTTTTGTGGTGGTTGGATTGAAGCAGTTTGCGAAGTAAGATGGCGAAAGGGTAGTGGTTCGAGCGATGGCGTTGAAATACGAGACGTTCGAGTTTTAAGTCCTTACGTGACCTGCCTGTGACTGTCGTGGAATGACATGACTTACCCGCGTCACGTTTTTGTTTCAGAAGGGATGGAAGAAGCATTAGTAGAGAGAGGTATATCGTAAAGGATACGAGTTTACATGATATATATCTTAAAACGATTTCAGATAGTTATGTCGTAGATGGATATTAGTAAGCGAATTTAATATTCAAATATGTACTATATTAACATGTACAGTATTAATTTGTAGTTTTCTTTTCAATTGTAATTTTTAAGTCAAATTTAAGTTAATAATTAAGTAATTAAGCAAATCTTAAGTTTCACAAATTTACTTTAGTTAATATTCAACTTCCAAATTCTAGAAGAATAAAATACCTACTGTTGTAATAAGTTGTTCGTATGATACAAGAACAAGATGAATTCAATATTTTATGTGATGTTTGTTCGCGTGGGAAACAACCGTCTGAAAATTAGTTTCGTTGGCGCATTATTTCGTGACAGGATTCGAGGATCGAGGCGCAAAAGCTCGACGTAGATCCGCAGACAATATTGCTACCTGTGGATAGGCAATAAGAGCAAAGAAACATCTGAGAACGAGACCGAGACCGCAATAAAATCAAACCGTCGGAGGTTCATAGTGTCAACCATTGTATTCCGTGGCTCAGTTTGATACCACGTTCGAGTTCTTCTCCTCTCTGGAACGTATCCTTGAAAACAGCTCCACGAACAGCATGTAATCCTTTATAAACGATCAGAAATTCGAAGACTAAACAATGCACTGATTTCCTTCCATTTCTTCTTTTCTGCTGGACCACGTTGGAAATTGTAGTTTTTACAAAAATCGTAAAAATAAGTTCTTACAAAGAACTTTTTAAATTCGTCAAATTGCGAGCAATGATTAAAACGTTCATGAATTGATCAGTACTAGAAAATTAATTACTTTTAAAAACTTATTACCAGCACTGAGGTGAAAAACAATTGTTGCGAAGTAACCGCAGAGTTAATTAAAGAAAAAAGATTGAAATTATTAAAATCCTGAAAAATGAATGGCTATTTGTTAAAAAGTTAATTTCTAATTGTCTCTAAAAATTAATCGCTATCGCTGAAGCCGTGAACTATCGTCACAGTACTATCGAAAGTTCACTACAATATTGCAGATACCAAATTTGAGAAATTCGCAAATCGCAGATTCCAAAGAATCGCGGAAGCAGAGAAAGGAAGCGCGACGTCAGACATCGCCTCTCCTCTCGTGCAAACAACCGGAACAATAAAATTTAATCCGCGGTGTGTGAGCGTGTGCAGCTTGAAAGCGACGAGGGCATAGCCTTGAAAAAGGCTTGACAAGCGAGTCGTTGTGGTCGTATCTGATCTCAGCACGAAAACGAGTCTCTAACGAACTTCTAACACGTTTAACACAAAATGGACACGGCCGATCTTAATAAAGACACTTGCAGTCTCGTTGACAAAAGAGCTTCCGAAAGAAGAAAATGGCAGGGCATCATGCAACGTTCGTTGCCGTGAGTACGAGCCTTTAACCAGTCAACGTTCGATAAACTAGTTCCCATTTCGCTCGAGCGAAGAAAATTATCCAGGATACTTCAATCGTTTGCTAGAAGAAGCTCGTGTCCTTTGTTCCTGCTGACTTGAACTTTTCACGTGGTGATGCGGCTGCCTCTGGCGGAGATTGCTACACTGTGTGTCGTTAATTAGCTTTTGTAGGTGACTCCCCTATCGAACAGCGACTCCTAGACTTTCCACGAGGAGAACAAACGAAGTTAATTATCGGACTTCGGGGAATTGATCGACAAGCCGATGATTTTTGTCTTCTCGGTGGTCGGTTTGGATCGATGGAGAGTCTGAGGAGATGGTACTTTTGTTGGGGAATAATAGTAGAGGCGAGTATTAGAAAATGCTAGTTTGTGATATTAACGTTTTTAGTATTATTGACGCATATGGTGCGTCACAAGCGAAACTTAGCTAATTTAAGTAATGTTGTAACACAATTTTGCATTTTCGTCTTTGCTCATTTGCACATCGACTCACGAAATAATCTGAGCGATATGTTAAAATAAATATTATTTAAAATAATATGATACTATTTCTAATGAAGAAAACTGTGTAATTCCAATAGATGGAATTACACAGCCATACTTTCAAGGAACAAATGTATTGATAGAGATAATAGTTTTATTGGAATTTTGCTATTAGTCATGAATTTAGTAGATAGATTGGGTTTTGTGGGGAACTATAATTTTTTAATTTTGTTAAATTATATTCAACAGTCACAACTTCAAACTTCTGGTCCAGATAAACAATCATTGTCACCAAATCGTAATTTAGCTTTTTCGTTTTTTTAATTTTAGACGTTAATTTGGGCCATCGTATTTTGTGGACTCGTTGACAATAATGTCAAGTCCCTTAACCAGTCGTGGTTATCACGCTCCGACTGGCTTCGAAGAGGATAGCGATTCAGTGAATTGCAGCTCGCCATAAATCTTTGATCTCTAATTTGTTCCACTCGTAAAACGTTCATCGTATGTTATGATAAAGTAGATTATTGGAACACTGTCAAAACTTTCTGTTTCATCAAAGAATTTATGTTATTGTATGTTAGTATTTTAATATTTACAATTTTTAACGTTGTAAAAAAAAAGTAACCTTGTTGGTAGAATTTTGAATTCTATAAATTGTTTAAAAGGTTGCATTAAAGTATTTAATTAAAGAAAAATATATTGCTTAATGTAAACCTCCGAATCTTTCATCTACCTTATTTGAACAAAAGTAAAGATTCTCTTTGTCAGCAGAAATTTTCCTCCTCTTCTCTATCGAGAATATTTAATTACAGAAAAGTAGCGTTTCTATCTAATTTCTGACACTTTGATCTTCCCTTCAACCTACCTTATTTAAACCGTCTTAAGAATTGTCCGTGTCAGATAGAATATTGTATCCTTGTCAATAGAAGATTTTTCAAAAGGGATTCGACTTTATGAAAATAACTAAAGTCCCACTTTGAAATAAATTAAATGCCTGAATAGTATAAAAATGTTACGAGTTTAATCGTTCAGTGTTTCAATGAATATTAGTAACGAAAAGAACTGAACAGAACTTACGAAACATCTGAATCAATGCTATGACATTTATCTCATTAAACCTGCTATAAATCAAAATTTCCTCAAATAAAATACAATTTATCACGAACGACGCGACCCTGAGCTCTTAATAACGTTTTAACTGGCAAGTGCCATTAATAAATTAAGATTTGTGACGTCGAATGACCCAAGATCTTAATCCACTTACCATGGATCGCCAAAAGGCGTTGGTGTCCTTTGGAAACAGAGATTCCGTCGTAGCAATATCCAGCAGTCTCACAGTGGTAATCGTGAACGAATTTCACGCGTTGATTAATACAAATTTGATTCGTCGAATTGCATCAGACGGAGTACTGGGGGACAATCAGGCGATGGTTTTCTCTTGATCATTGCAGCACGCTCGAATGCAACCATTTTACAGCTTGCCCACACGATTCCCGGTGACAGGGTCAAATGGTTGTCTGAATTACGGCTTTTAGATTGCCACCGTACGAACACCATTAGTTTCGAGACGATTCTTAAACGCTAGACGTTCAATATAATGAATTTATTGCCCTCCGGTTTTTGGGTACTTACGATGCTCAACACGTACTCATTTGCAGCGTCAAGGATAGAAATTAGTTCTTTCTTAACACGCTGATAGAAATAGTAAATCATTTGGAACAAATTTATATTTTATCTTTTCCTTTCTCTTTTCTGTTTCTTTATTAATGTTGAGAATTGTGGATCTTAATTGCCGAAATAAAAATAAAGGAACACTAAGGCTACACTTAGAATTCTTATTAAAATAGTTTTAGATTTGTTTCATAAACAATTTCCAGGATCTTTATCGATATACATTTGCACGCGACTCGGCACTCTCTTTGTCTTACCATCTTCCAAGCCACACTGACAACGTAACAGTTACATTCATCTGTTTTTCGAGACGCTGTGCACACACATATTTCCATACACTCATATTCACATACGTGTGTCACTACTACTCAGCTAATCTAGTCTAGCACACAAACTTATACATTTCTCTCTATAATTATCATAGGCAAAAAGTGTTCACTGTTCGTAATGAGTTTGCTTTTCTACTATATTTATAAAAACTTAATTTATAGATAAACCAACCTACAAAGTCCGTAAACACAGTCGAACCTACGTACGTCACGACGATGACGAATCGATAAATCTCTGTTCCGCCATCAGATAGCAAAATAATTCGTCTCGGAAGTCAAGTCCACGTGCAATTCATTAAGATAGCACAGAGGGCTCGTTAACTCTCGAAATCGAGTTAGAAGGTTCGATTCGATCGTAGGAAAAAGCGAAGTCAATTCACATGGCACGTATGTCATGGCACTTGTGCCCCTCATGCGAGTCGTATTCACTACGGGGGTTCTGTGCCCGAATTTCTCGGCAAGGGTGTTCTCGAAGGGTGCACACGAAGGGTGCGTTCGAGTGTCACGTGCGTCCCATTTCCAACCTCTCTGTCCTTGAGGATAAAGGGGGTTTTGGTCATTCCTGAAGGACGAGGCTAGAGATGGACCCACACGATCGAGTACACATCATACGGAAGCACGCGTTTGGCCTCGATTTGTCATTTCTAACGTCAGCCTTCCTTTGTATAGTAATTTAATTTATACCTTACAATGTACAGATTGTCCATGACTTTTCTCGTTACACTGTCTACTGAAAATCGATAACGAGACTATTGAAACGCCGTAGCATCATTTTTAGATTCACGATCCTCTCTGTCATCTTTCTTTTCGTTGTTCCTCTTAAATGCAGCGTAAACAACTAGCGTTTTAGCTGACAGCTTATCATTTGCTCCATTTATGTAACAATTGCTCTAGCACCCACTGTTAAATGTTCTCTTTCTCTCCTTCTCTCGGACGCGTATATTGTGGTAGCTGAGACAATAACTCCATTCACGCGAAATGTCCCCGTTACGTTGAATAGCATGGAAAAGTGATTGTCAGAGAGATTGTGCGATATTCCGGGGAATGATGCGCGAAGGAAGTGTCGTCTGTAAATATACATATATACAAAAAGCATTTTATTTCTTTTCTTTGTGTACTGATTTTAAATTTTGAATGGCGTTCTGTGAATTGTAAATTAAAATGGATTCAATGGTGTTTACAAAATTGAAAATTTCCAATAGTATTGTATTTGAGCTTTAATCGTTTAAAAGGAATAAAAATGAATTCGGTGATCAATTAATATTTAATTTTTTATGAATTGAAAGACACAAGCATTGAAACGTTTGAACTCTCTTCCGTAGCACTGCGCAAATTGTTAATTTATATGGTAACTAGCCATCACTAAATAATTTGATGAATACAAGTGATTTTAAGAAAATATGTCTGTAATATAATATGTTTCTCTTTTTGTTACAGGTGAGTGGTACGGAAAATTCATCCAAAGCAATTTCAACGCAAGAAACTACGTAACTATATTAATAAATTATGTACAGATATCGTAAAATTGTTACAAAATATGAAAGAATTTGTCATACATATGCAATTTCATTTCAGTAAAGAAACCTAATACAATGTTTGAATCTTTTTAAGCTTCTATTTATAAAGATTCCTACATCAATTGAATTACATATATTTATATTATTATTTAATGCTTCGGTCTACTGCACATTTTAATTTACGTTGAATAGTGTGTGTAATGCGTATATTTGAACAATAATTTATTTGATATTTTCATCAACATCATTAACATGACAATGAGGTTATAAGACCTGTAGGGTGCCAAAGAAATATTCCGCGGATTGATTTAACAATGAATTTATTAATAATACGAGCACGACCTTGACAATCTTGTTAGTGCGCGTTACCTGGGCCGTACTCGTACTGTTCTTCGCGTGTTCGCCATCGACTAACTTTACTGATCACTCGCAACGCTCTGTCTCTCTGTGACTCTCGCGAGCTTTTCCTCGTTTCCCTTCATATACTTCGGCGAGGTTCCCGGAAGAGAAAATTTTCTTCCAGGGTAGGGAAACAGATTTTTTTCTTGTCGAAGGCACTTGCGCTTTTTCTAAGTCCCAGGGTTTATTCTTTTACGATGTCCTGACCTTGGACGTCGTTTCGCAGGCCATATAGATCGCTATAACAAACATTAAATTTTGATATGTTTCTTCACAATGTAGAAACAATGGAATCGATGCATAACAATATACTTTTAACTATTGACGTTGTTTCTTGCTATTGTACGTATCTCATCTCACATAGGTATATCTCTATTTACAAAGATAAATGTTCTTCAAAATCTGAGAAGAGCCTCCACTTAGGCGACGCAAATGTATCCTCATAAAATCTCAAAACACGGAGAAAATTTTATTTAAAATATTTTTTCGTGTAACGAATAATTTCAGGAATGATTACATAGAAGAATAGAAAAAACTATTTTCCAAAATCGGTTTACATTAAACGGTATAGAAGAGATCGAAATTTTAGCTGAGCGATGAGGTCATAAAAATTTCCAATCTCCATAAATCTCTTCGATAACTCATCTACGTCGAAGCATCCATAATTACATGAAATACCTAATATTGGAGCAGGGACGACGCTACGTTTAACTGGAAAATGAACCGGGGAAGAGAAAATATATATAGAGAAAACCAACGATGGGAAATCCATAAAAGTTCCTTTGAATACCTTTCCATACCGCGATAGAGGCCAGGTATTAGCATTTTTTTTCTTTTATCCTTTTCTCTCCCCCCTCTCCCTTTTTCGCTCTCTTTGCAGCTCTCTTTGGCCGGCTGCTTCTTGGCCTGCTCGATATTAGGGTGCTCTCCTATATTCTCAGCCTCTCTCCTACGACCGGCATCTTTTATTTCGCCTTTTCTGCCCGCTCGTCGCCGTCCATTTCCTTGACATTCACTTCGGCGTCGTTGAACACGCGCGGAAACACACTTTTGCCCCTTTGTGACGCGAGGACACCCCTGCCTCTGTCGTCTGTTCGATTTTCGAGGGAATTTCTCTCTCTTCTAGTCGAAGAATCTGAATTTTCGTAGAGATTCGTATTGAAATTACACATGGGAACCAATATTTCAACGGTAACGTGGTGGTATTCAAGGGGAGGTTGTTTATTTGGTGATGCGTTAATTTGTCGCAGAATTGAACAGCATTTTATCTGCATAACAGATAACGGATAAAAATAAGATTTTATTCGCCATTAATAAATAAATATTCAGTCGGATATGGATTTATTTGGAATAATTATTATTCCAATAATTTGAAAATAAACTTATTTTATAATATTTACACAGTCAATGGTCTGGTCTCGTAGACAATATACCTCGACCAGACATCAGGGAATTTATGCTGCTTTAAAATGAAGTAATCCAACTCAGAACTAACTTAAACTGTTGTGTTTACACAATATGACCCAACGAGATTGATCGTTAACTAGTCACATGCATGAGCTATGTATCCACCGAGATCCTTCTAGAAACTTTAAGTTTGCATAATCAAAGCGTCATATATACCGTCAGTTTATGAGAAAAGTGACATAATTCATTCTTCTCCGGCAATATCGTTTTTCACTAAAGCCGTCGGTATTATTGGCCTTTCAGTTCCTGGTCTCATTTCTTTTTGTTCTGGGTTTTAAAAAAAGTCTACAAAAATTCTGAGATACTTATTATAGTCCCTAATTTACTATACAAATGATCCTTCAGCCGAATGTTTAAACCTTTTTGTAATAAAAATAGGCATTTGACAGAAAGTTATGAAGAAATTGGAATTTGTTTAAAGGTACACAGTTTCGTAATAAACAAATATTTAAAAAAGTTATTGTAGTGTTTTACCCATAATACTATGATCTTTTGAAATAATATAAAGAGATCTTCCAGCCCCTAGAAAACTATAATTATTTTCAGACCTAAATTTGCGGGATTTTTGAGTGGACTATTTATTATTATAAAATGACATAACACACGCGTCGAAAAGAAAAGGCTCCGCATCTTGTACTTACTGATGCATGAGAAACATAGAAATCATACGAGACACTGAGGCACTTGGCAAGAGATTAGTATATGTATCAAAATAACAAAAATTATGCATAAAAAATGTATTTATTCATCGAAAGACCAACGTGAGCGGCAATATGAGTCGCGGAAGACACAGTGCTCATTTTTCCTTCGTGGTATTCAGAACTGAATTGGACGAAGCTAACAGTGTTTGGGCTGTCAACTCCTCGTAAGAATAGGTTTTTTTTAGGTCTGACACCTCCGGAGTTCCGAAGATTTCGTCAAGACGTCGACGATCCATACTGACGGCGGAGGGTTAAAAAAAGTAAACTTTTTGTAAATTAAGAAATGCGATTTCAACATTCTGACCCAGGAAGATCACTTCTTCGGTATCAAATCTGAAATATTTCATAGCATTTCAGAAAGTATACATACGATGTTTAATATATCTCTAGTCAAACATCATCGCGTGTATTCGTGTTTTCCATAATTATGTCATTTGTTGTGACAATTTATATCTCTGTTTTTTTATAAATATTATACATACCTGAATATTCCGATATGATGAAGAAATATTAAAATTAAAAACACATTTATAACTGGATTCGATATAAACAGGCTGAATTAAGCTAACAGCAAACTGACGATATAATTACTTAACGAGAGCACCGTCTACGTAAGCTTCAACATTAAAAACTTAGTCAATGTATAATATTTACCATGCTTTCAACCACGCCTTCGAAATATTTGTTCAGGACAAGGAAAATCGACCTAATGAAAAAGCTGCTACCCCATTTGTCCATAGGCGAGTAGCGTGAGTATCGAGGATTTTTAATACGCGTCATCGGCGCGGAACCAAGCTGACTACCAGCCGATGGGAATAGCGATATCCGTGCCACGCGACCCTGTTTATTCTTCCCAGCTAATCCCCGGCGGTCGTTCGCTCGAAAAATCTCACCCCCTCGTCTTTTTTCCCTGTGCCTTGCCTCGAAAAAGACGGTTCTGTTTGTCTGGCAATTTATTCCGAGCCGCGTCGCCGCGATTATAGCGCTTTAACTGGATACGAGTCGCGAATTCGAAGGGTGCATTAAAGATCGATGCACCCGGGGGTGGATTAATTTGGGGATCTAGATGAAGAGAGATTGATGCATTTTGCAAGTCGAATGATGGGTGGAGGAAGCTTGTTTGGATAAGATTGTGTTCTTTTCATGGTGGTTTGTTCTGATACTTACAGCAAGGGATGGTTAGTAGTTTATGAATATGCTGATATACGAAGGACGTATCGTAGGATCTAGTCGATGACCTATTTAGCTTGAACGTAAATGTCGCACGTTTTATTCTTCTATATATTTTCCTTAAGATACCTACAGTTAAAGAAGAAACATCCAAATTCAGTAATAGATATAACATAAGAATTAACAACCACCAAAACCCTCTAGTTACTCAATTACGTGACACGACGGATCAGATCCGCAGGCTAAAAAGACATTATCATTTATTATTCACGTTATAGTACCACGCCAGAATAATTTACTTATAATTCTCAATAAGAGTTGATTGTAAACTACTTCCAAATAAAAAAAAATATATTTTCCTTTTTCGTATATACAGTGATACACGAAGGTATTTGGACACATATCATGAAACATTTTTGTGGATACGTCACATGCGTTTCATATATACACATAATACATATAAACATAATAACATAACATAATATTAGGTTGTCCGGAAAGTGTCTTTCTTTCGCAAATGTGTTTTTACAACAGTACATCTTCATACAAAGGTGAAACCAAGTCTGTGAAATGTCGCGGTGTTCATCTCAACAGAACAAAATGGATCGTACGTAGTTCGACAGAATAATGTAAAACAAGAAACGTGGTGCGTTTATTATTTCCTCAAAAAACGAAAGAAACTTTTTGGACAACCTAATATATTCATAAAGGGTGTCTACAAGTGCTTCAATAGCTTCGTATGTCTGTATACGTAAAGGAATTCATTAATGCGAATAAAAATATGGATTTGCATAAACATCCATCGTCTACTCAGAGATTCATTTAGACTCTCCCGATCTGAGAATCGATCAACCTCGCCACAAGCCACCCCTCTGCAGCCTCGATGCTCCGAGGAGGCTCTCGAGAGCTCGTTAAGGGAAGAGGCTCGTTTTCATCGCTAGAACTCTGGTCGATTGATCAAGCGGGGTCGCTAGAGCTGCGCCGCGAGATTCGGACCGGCAAGCACACTGAGAAGTGCAGAAGGAAAAATGGAACCGTGGAAAGCGCCTCGAAGAGAAACAATAGCGAAAGAAAGAAAAGTTCAGATGGAAAGAGAGAGGAACGACGATAAGAAGCATGGTACGAGCAACGCGAATAGAAAACTGGAAACGGAACTCCCGGTGGAGCACGCGTGAACGAGCTTTGGACAGTATTGCGATCAGCCAGCCCTCGGGCAACTGCAACCTCCCCTGCTCACCCCCGTCGCTGGTATCGTGGATACGCCCCTGACCCGTTGCCCCTGGCAAGTAGAGACTCTCCATCGCGAAACGAAACGATGGAGGCTGAGTTTTGTTGGCATAAAACTTGAAACTCAATCTGACCGAAGCTTCTTCGTGCAGTTGCCTGCTGCAGAACGGAAGTCGACTGGCTGTTATCGTTTTCGGGGACGTGGACGCCAGATTACAATGAGATTCAGGCGGATGTATATACACATTTTGGCAAATGTACGAGGGTCGATCAGAAGCTAAGGAGACTCCCTATTTTGTTTGAATTTTTTAGCTAATTATAGGTTCATTGTCTTCTCTGTTTGGTACCATTTGTTATTGTTCTTTAAAACATTTGCTATTATGTTTAATGGATTGGAATGGCTTTTATCAGTCGTTTAGCCAACTTGTTGGTTACATCGCGTTGGTGAGCTAACAGTAGCTATTTTTTCAGTACTATTTGTAGCGGCACGCGACACTAACTAGCGTGGGACGACAGCAGCGCAGTGGTTGGCGCCTTAAGTTACGAACGTTCGGGCCTCGAGTTTTAAATCTCAGCGGCCGTAGTCCGATTTTTCTTCCACGATACAAAAATGAGAAGAAAAGCAGCAGTACCCCAGCAGCGACATCTACGCCCGCAGCAGAACCTATCTCGGCCTCTACAGCCAGCCTAGCACTATCACCACAACTATAACCACTACTATTTCCACCTTCATATTTAATGAAACGCATGCAAATAGCAAAGGATATAAATTCAGTGGTTCTGGAGAAATTACATGTACATTGATAAAATTGAATACACTTGTACCTAATGAATCAGCATGTAAATCTTGTAATAAATACAACGTTGAGCAAATACTTTTTGTAGTCACTGCAAGTCAATAGCAAGCATGGATAATCTACTAGTACCAAATGATGGATATAATCGTTTATTTAAATTTATCTAAATTTAATCGTAATGTAGCCGATCGTTAAAATAGTTTAATGATGTTTATAGCTTTTAATAGTCTATCGACACAAGTTTAATTAACATCATAAAACGTATTTCGAATACCGTTAGATAGAAAGCGTAACTATGTTAAAAACTTCAATTAAATAATTCTTATTAAATAGTATTAACAACGTTTCAATATCACGATAGATTGAAGAATAGAAAATCACTGCTGCGTATCAGTTTCACATACCCAATACCGCAAAAGCCACATCTCACGACCAAGAAACCCTAAAAACCTCAGAGAACCGAACATTTACAGGATAAAGCAGCGAAATTAAAGGAATCCGAGGTATCACGATCGCGGATCCCATAACAGTTCCAGCGATTTCTTCAAAATTGAATTCTCCGTCGTCGAAATAGAACGACAGACCTTGCACTTGTTCGATGGAAAACCAATGGGAGTAGAACTTTTCCAGGACAATGTTTCGCGCGTAGAACGCTTTTCTACCTTCGAGCAGAAGATTATTCTCGCTCGCGGAAACGGCTAGCAGATGGCACAGCCGGAAGAAAAGAAAGAAAGAGAACGGTTTGCGCGTCGACCCCTCGAAAAATCTCGGGGACAGAGGACGGCTTTTCAAGTCGCTGCACACTGTCTCCTCGTATGCGCGAAACTGAGATTCTTGTAGCGCCTGAGGGTAATAAAGGGAGAAGAAAGAGAGAAGAATGCCAGGAGGATAAGAAGCTTCGAATAAGGGGAGAAGGACCGTTGTGGATGGCAAAGGAGGCTCGTTAGATTGAGTTTCAGGCTGGCTATGGCTTGGCAACGTCTCGTTTTACGCAGGAAATTTTCTGCTCCCCCCCTCAGAGGGAAATATAAACGCGACACGTACAACAGAAAAGGGTAGCCTGTTTGGGGAAACAGTGCCACGTGACTCGTTATCATGGTAGCCGCGAACTTTCCACGCCTATGTTACCCGTCGTTCAACGGATAATGACAGCCTTCGTTACGAAGATAGGCTTTTGCATTCAGAAATTATACGCTCTATCCGGTTAAATTCGCAACGCTCAAATATCAGACAAAATCGCAGTTTTCCATTGTCAGTTACTACATTGAATACTACTGACATTGAATATGTAATGAAAAATGTAGATTCTCGTTTGAATATTTTAATGTGATGCTCGCGGGATGTTACAAGACACATACATAGTATATCCCTCTCGATATTGTGCGATGTTTGTCTGAAACATTTTTCCTATTATTGTAGTATCTTAAATTATTATAATTAGTTTATTAATAATAATGGATTAAACAGATATTACTTAAACAGAAAACAATGGTTATTTAACATGAACTAAACGCAACAACGTATTACAATTAAGACAACTCTCGTCAACACAGATTCAACTCTCTCTCTCAACAACGCTAACAACACTATCTTGACAACGTAATCCGCACTCTCTGGCTTCTCAACTCATACTGCTGTTAATTTGTTTATGTCCCTTAGCAACCCCTCGTCTTTTGTCTTAACCTCATATTTTTTGTCTTGGCCCCACCACGCACATTCTCAGCAACCGCTTGTTTATAATCCGCACGACACCCCTCAGACCCCTCGACCACGATACTACATTATTTATATTTTTCTCAAATAAATCGGAGACACTGTAGGTACATATAGAAAAGAGCGTTCAGTCTGCGAGAGTTATCGTTTGGGATATTTGAAAGAGTTTACGAAGGGTTGATTTCGTAAATTATTAAATTATTTCGCACATATTAAAAAAGCTGTATTCGCACACGCATATGGTACAAAATATACGTACTTTTGGTAGAAGGGATATATAGGTTAAATTAATACACCTTTAGGCTAATACCTTTGGTAAGATTTAGAACCTTTATCGTATGATATATAATGTTATTATATTTATAATAACATACTTGTTTTGTTCAAGAAAATCCTGTAAAATATATATGTACTTAAATCGTTTAGTGTTCTCATAAGATGCTGTAATAGATGTTGTGAGCACTAGTTTCGCTGAAGGTGAGATTGAAAGCTTAAGGTAACGATGCTGAAAGCGCACGTCGCGAAACTTTATTAACAAGTGGATAAAGGAGTCGATCTAAATTTGAAGGGTGTAAAGGATGAGGCAAGTTACTTCGTTTCTTGATTAAGAAGCAATTCCGTTTAGGTAAAGAACCAATTAGACTTTAGCAGTGGAAGTTACTCGGAAGTCAGTCGATTAACATCCACTGATGTATTCAGGCTTGAGAGCTACATGTTAATTAATTTTGCTACCATTATGGAAGTTGTTATGCTTCAAACATGCAAGATTTCGATTCTTAATAGAAATAAATTAAAAAATTTTAACGCGTCAAATTGTTATGTTTTAACGATAATAAATTAAAAGCGGAATTTAATTTAATTTAATTTTCATTTAGCAAACATTTGATCAGCAATTATAAACCAACGGGTTAATTAAGAAATAATGAAATTAAAGGTTAATGGATAATTCAGCTGAGGTTCGCCAGTTCTATTTTCACAAAGCATTTTATAAAAAGGGTTTGATAAAAATCACGAGTGTGATTTAGCTTTGAATCAAAAGTATTTCAACTGGTTCCACGTGGTATATATCCACGGTATCCATAGTATGTAACCACTGCAAACAGTAATTTTTCCACTCTTCAATTGATACAGAATAGCGATAAAGGCATTTCATTTCACTTGTTTAACTTTGTTAGCATTTTCATTGTAAAATCGTGGTTGATATAAAAGGGCACAAATTTCTTTAGAATACAATATTTACAGAAATATCGAGAAAGATAACTTTCTCATGTTATAAAAATTCATCGGATAAATTTCACCATCCACGATAGCCTCTGAGGGTTAATAACTAACAAAAGCATACAACGTGTCTCGTATAACATTAGACATAACAATTGACAGCCGGAGTGATTGTACGCGCAAAAATAAGTCGAAAATGTAGAATGGAATTTTCAAGTATACTTGAACACGGCTAATTCCAGAATTCATGGAAAGAAAGAAATAATCGACAGCAAGTTGTTCTACGTGATAAATTTTCAAATTTATTCTTTTTTTATTATTTTTACATATACAATAGATTCATCCCCTAGTCGGTTGACCATGACCAGTGCGGGACACACTGTATAATTATTCTCAAAGACTGCTTACATGTTTATATGCACCTATTACAATAAGTAAATAAATAATTTTAAACACTTTTACTCCACAGACGAAAGAACTGCTTACTATTCGCGTCACGAAGCCATGTACATATATAAATCTTGACCGAGGAAATAACGCCTGGGTCTGGCTGGGCTCATAGCTCTCCAACAGCGAAACACGACTTGTAATTACGTTTCTGAAGGCAAATAAGAGGTCTCGTCCCGGCGAAAGAGGCAGGACGGAGCCGAGTTTTGTTGGCATACAACTTGAAACTCAATCTAACGGGCTTTTCCACGTTTTACGCTGTTCCGCTTTTCCCGCTCCATGTTCTGTCTCTTTTTACCTTTCCCTTTCTCAAGCTCGTGATTCCCTTCTTAGCCCACGGGGCTGACACGAGGATCCACAGAGTTTCAGAGCCGCGGCGCAAACAGAGGATACACCTTTGTCTGTCTTTCTAATTCTCGGGACAACAGGTCGAGAATATGTTGCCAACTTTTCTTTTCTCAGCGTTAGATCTCGAAGAGGTCGAAGGATCTTCCTCTTTCACCAAGAAATCTCCTTTCCCGTTGCGTTCACAGTTTCTGCTCGAACCTTCGATTCTTCTTTCTCCGATGTATTGGTTTCATGAACGAACTGCGAAAAAAATGAACAGATTTCTGTAAAATACGATATTTACAGAGATATGGAAAATAATTTATTTGTATTATAAAATCCAATCATGGTTCCATGATAGTAGTAAAGTAGAAAGAATTCATCTATAAATTCAATACTTTTCCATCAACGTTTAAAAAACAGAATAAACAAAATAAAAAACGCAATTATCACAGAGAAATTGCTAAAAATTGGACGATGAAAAAGGAAGAAGAAATTCATATGAAATCGTCCGAACGAATACAAGCACACGTATACACTATGCGCGAGTTACATTCTTTCATTTGACGAATATTAAAACGACACGGTGGTATCGCTCTTTTGATTCCATCGTGAATCGGTTCTCGAAAGCATGCAATCGATCTGCGTGGTCCTCCTCGTTTCACGGATAACGCGTGTGGCTGTCGCAAGAGCCAGAAGCAAAGAAAGGTGAAAGGCAAAGCGAGTGGAGTGGGAAAGGGAAAATAGGGAGCAGTAGGAAGCTTTAATGGGGAAAGGCCCGCATTTTGCGACATAACCGCAGGGACAAGCCCGTAGCTACAAAGAATCACTCGTCACCCCAAACTGTGGAGAAAAGCACGATCAAGTTTTCAGACTTGTTCATAGAGGGGTGGCTCTAAAGAATCCAATCCGTGTCACCCAAGCGCGTCGAGGCGTTCCCAATGAGAACTAAATAAAGAACCTTTCTCATTGCTGTCGCTCGCAGTACGATGATTATTTTACGTTATACTATCTTCTGGTGGCGTATCGAAATTCTGCTAGTCTCCTAGGGCAGCTTACTCATGTTCGGGTAAATATAGCGTGTTATAAATATGGTAATCTAGAAGATCAATATTTAGCGAGACCTTACAGTCACCTAGAAAACTTCTCCATCTTGTTATAATTTCTTATAATTTACTTTTATTTACTATTTACATTTATTTAATAATGATTATGTGTACAGAGACTTATGGATGATGAGACGTATGGATGATTATACATTTAACATAGAGTAACAAAAGTATTTGAATGGTATTCGATGCTTTCGAGTGTACGTTTAAAAATATTTTAAACTATCTAACTTTACTTTATTAAATTTTATTCTACTTTCTGCCTATTAACACTTTGACTGCCACCCCGAAATCACATGTTTCACTCAGGACGCCACGGGAATATTTTTATTATTCAAAGCATATAATGGTAAAATAATAATAAATTGACGATGTAAGACAACATTCTTCCCCAATGGACCGTTTATCTTATTGGTGGTCACGGGTGACCACCGTGGCGCCTTCGTAACAGTTGATAGCGACGTATTATAACAAGGCTTCGTTTATTTCAACAAAACATTCGCATTCGTTATTTCTTCGTAAGCAAAACGTGCAGAATATATTGTTGAAACGCGTAGAAGATATTAGTAAACAGTATTTGCTCATTCTATATAGAATAGTAAGGTAAGTGCACACTTCTAACTTCAATTATACGATTATAAAGCAGCATTTACGATTATTTTCTAAGGTGTGTTTATAATAATATTCGTAGATTACCCCTCGAACATATGGATGCAAACACAGTGCACCGTTAGATGCAAGATTTCTTCTCATTTTTTTTTATCGATGTTCTAATAAAAATGTTTAGTTGTTCAATGGGGCGCTTTTTATTTTAAAGTATCTTCTATTTATCGGTTATATTCAAAATGCTCTAACTGTCAATTTTCATACAATTTTTACAATTGTAAGATGTTCAAGCGCTTCGGTCACCAATGACCACCGTGGTGTCACAGGAAAAACCGCAACCGGTCATATGACCAACGTAGCAGTCAAAGTGTTAAATCTATAGCTCAAGCTAATTTCACGAAATATTCGACATAATTTAAACGACACTTGTCAAACACGATAAAACAATGAAAAGAAGGATCGATCTATAGAAGCAGGGAAATCCTGTTTTACTTTGAAACAAAGCTCAAGTAATTCTACATAATTGAAAGGATACCTCGAAAATACGACGAAACATTGAACACAGCGATGAATTCGTAGAAACAGAGAAATCTTGCTTTATTGTTGAGCTGGGGCAACACTCGTACGCTGTTACAAACATATAAAGGCGACCAGGTGTTCTGGAAATGACGAGATCTCGAGGATATCATCGCGATTCCACCTCGTCTCACGTAACCGCCTTGAACCGCTACGTGTCCCCTGCGTCTAACTCGCTGATCTACCTAAACGCGCGTCCTCGACGAGAAACACGCCGCGTATATCCAAGGAACGAGCCGCGGAACACGGAGCGAGGATTTGGCCGGGTATCCCGGAAGGATTTCGAGTACGTTGAAAATGGAATAGGGAGAAACAAATACGATGGACGTGCTTGGTTCCCGCTTGTTGTACGAAAATCAAGATCCACCGTCTCTCCTTTTGGGAGCTGATGGTCTACGATTGTTTTGTTGTTTGGATTATATAGCGAAATTGTAACGTAGAATGTACAGAGGAAGAAACAGGGGCTGCCATGGGTGTTTCGATTTTGAAATACGGTTGAGTTAAGAGGATGATGAAACTGGATGGGTGGTTTCGTTGTAGAGAGGATTTCTCAGGTGAGGATACAACTGTGTTTTTCACGCTAGATTGTAAGGATAAGAAGGATAATACAAAGTATATTTCTGGCCACCTATAAAAATCGAATTAGAATCTTGAATCTTTTTCGATAGAATAAAAAAGGTATTCTATCGTGTGAGGTAATGTACCTAGCGAAGAATTTATTAATTATTGTACCGCTAAATGGATGTTTTCATTCTTTTAAATACAATCAAGTTACCATTATACAAATAAACAAAGAAGAGTGAGAACTGGAAAATTTGTCGAACAACTCGATAACGAATTGTATAAACAAAAATGTGTAAAGTAGTAAGAAAAATCTTTTCACATAGTAAATACCTTCGTGTTTTAAAGTAGAATGAAATTCTCATCGCGTAAGATAAGAAGAAATATACGGTATAAAGAGTATTTCAGATAAGGTTCGAGTCATTTCTCTAGGGGTGAATAATAAGGGTGAGAAAGTAGCAACAGAAAATGTTTGATACAGTGTTCTTGTGTTTTAAGGTGGAATGAGGCTTTCGTTATGTAAGATAAGAAATGTAGAGTACGGGAAAATCTCCTGAGTAATAGTCGTTTCTTCAGGAGTGGGAACGTAGTAGCAAATAATCAGGAAATTGGATGAAGGTAATAAAGTCTTTTTAACTTGATGGAAATTAAAACGTTTATCATCCGAAGTAAATAATGACAGGAAGATATTACTACAAACATTTTTCTAAAGAAACAATTCTAGAAAATAATGTGAAATGATAACAGGACGATATAAAAGAATATGAAACGATACGAAATAATATAAAATATATTTTATATGCGTATAGTGTATACAATATCGTTCTTTAAAACGTTATTAACTGACTAAATGATAAGCATCTTTTTATTTGATAAAACTAATTGTAATTTTACTGCGTTATACCTTCTTCATAGAAACGTTAGAAAAAAAGTGTTTTTATTACCAATAATTAATAAATAAGAATTCTCCACACTCAAAAAGACATTCTGTCTCAGAAGGACAACTATTCAACTATTATTTAACTATTAATATATTATAATTATTCAACTATTCAAACTAATATTAATGAAACGGCAATTTAAACTCAAGAAGAATTTATTCAGAATCGAAGCCAAACCAATATGTAATATTTATTTCCCGCTGAAACAAAGCCTACCAAAGGAATTAATTTACAGCTAATAAATTTCTTTATTCCTCCGATAACCGATTGCCTATTATTCTGAAATGATCGTCTTTTATGAGATCGCCGATTCACAAAAACCATCAATTCAGACAAAACAAAAACCCAGAAAAATCCATTCACTAGAAACTCGATTCCGTGAAACCGGCGTATCGAGAACTGTTAATAATACAAAATAATTCAATAATATAGAATAATAATATTTTAGAGAAATATTAGAGTTATTTTAAAGAAATGCGATTATTTATTATTATTATTATTAATTCTCTTTTCTTATTCTTCTTCTTATTATTATTAATATTATTATTATTCTCTCCCAAATCACCAATTCAAGCCGTGAATGCAGGCATAAAAGGAACGCTTGAAAAGTCTTTCATCGCAAACTACATCTCATCGAATCATCGTACCAAGAGCTTTTAATATACTGTACCATGTACTCGTTCCACGCGATTATTCAAATGCATATCGACCTAATTTCACGCTTAACCGAACACCGCGTCACCGTTTCTTTTCGTACAATGCTCTTTATCAACTACTGGTCGTTCACTAACCGGCCCTTCGAGAATCGATTTAGGAAAAAAGTTCACGATCGATCGAGAAAAAATCACGCGTGGTACGGTGCGATATCGATAAACGAGTTTCCCAACGAGTGAAACGAGAGGGGAAATATTTTCCGGCAAGGTGTGTGCAGTAGTGTGCACGCAGTCTGGCGATCGCGACCGCGATAAAAGGGTCAACGAGATCGGCTCGTTTTAATGTCTCGATTGCGATTTTCACCGTTGGGGCTCGCGTGTACACCTGGCCAACACTTATCAGCGCCGATAACCCATCCAGACGACAACGCACGGCTCGAATGAGCGGTGAAAGGCGGTTCGATTTTTGAATAATACATAACACGGTTATTAATGAGCTACTACCTAGTCGTTAGGAGACATTTTACGTAGGAAATGAACGTTTTATGTGTAAAAGATTATTATCGTGAATGACGATGAATTCGATCGTTAAGTGACTTGGTTCGAGACTTTGTCAGGAGGAAGATGGAATTTATTTTTAATACCGAAGCTATTAGTAAGTATAGAATTTCTATCAAAGGGATCAAAGTGAAAGATAATATGAGAAAATATTGTACATGTAACGCAAGGGAAAAAGCAAAACTTTCATCATGTACCTACTTAGTGAAAAATCTGTACACACCTGCAGATGTATAAAATTATTATTAAAGACTATGTTTAACCAAAAATCGTAAAAATCTTCATAAATCTATGAAATAAATTTTTAAATATATAAATCTATGAATTCTTGTAAATCTATGAAATTACGATGAAAAGACACGAGTCTTCATTTTGACTATAGATAGTTGATACTTCTATTGTCAATAGCTTCATTTTTATTCCAAATACGAAATATACCGTCTAATTATAGAAAAGGGGTAAATACATAATCGCAAACAAGTTTAGAAGGATTTTCTTTGTACTTTTTAGTAGTTGCGTTGCTCGTATCTATCAGAAAGTTCATTATGAAACAGTATGCCATGGATAAATCTTACATAAATATCTAAGTTTAAAATAGAACGTGTATTCTGATCTTATCATACTACCTCCACTATATAGGAGCTATTAAACACAGTTCTCTCAATAATGTATGTGATGAATATCATATATTATATTTCTACAAATATATCATAATGTATTTTATAAATATATCATTGTTCTATTACACTAAAGTTTATACAACTTAAGAGTATCATTAAAAAATGATCGCTGGATGAAACAATTTCAATTTTATTTTTAATTTAATTTTAATTTCAATTTTAAATTTTACAAACTCCTATAAACTCGACAAATGATAAATTATTAATAAATAGTTTAGTATTTTATTAAACGATGCCAATATTTAATAATAAAAACAGAGATTAAATGCATTGCTATCGCAAAGCTGTAAAACTAACTGAACCGTTACAATCTTCCGCTGTAAGTAATTCCAGTAATATCCATCGATTTCACGTTTCACGTGTCTCTAATTACCAAAACCGCAAACACCATGGCACGCCCAAAAGAGTTTCTTTCAGATACATTTCCAATGACTGGATCGACTAAATACCTTCGGGATTGTCCACAATCAGGTATCTTTCCTCCATCCCTGATTTCCTGAACACGTTCAGTCTGCTAGCAGGGTCGGGCTGCTAGGATATCCGTGGCGTCGCAATACAGGGGTGAAATTCACCCCTTAAGCCCGCTGCAGGCGAACGGATACGTCGCTTTAAGCTGCTGGCTTTGATGTCCAGGTCAGGATCTGACCGGTTCTCGAGCTAACGGAGAGTTCGTGCACCCCATTGCAACCCGTGCGTGCTCCCCCAATTAACCGTCTTTTGAGGCTCCGTTACGCCGCTTCCGCCCCCGTGCAAGTATCAACCCCCTCGCAACCACAGCCTCCGATCGTTATTTCTACGTTTCACAGCCGATTGCCTGGCCATCTCTGATAAAACGTAGCGAGTTTTAAAATTATTCTTAATATTATGGCGAGCTTGCAGAAAATTCTGCGATTATTGCATAGCTGTATAAAAATCTGGATATTACTAAAGAAAATTCGGGATGTATAAGTAGACAATGTTACTGGCTTCTGTGATAACAAACTTGTTTTTAATGTCATAGACAACTTTCAGTAAATTGTACGAGAATTGAATGGTTTCATAAGAATGTAGTGGAAAAATTGTACGACAATAATTGCTTTTCATTGTAAACGTTTATATGAATTAAAAAAGTATTTTTGTAGAAATAAAGTAAGTATGTATGTACTTACAGAATTATCCACACTTCATATTTATCTAAGAGATTCTGAATGAAATTTTCTAGTCTTTAGTTCGTATATTGATGTATTTTAATCGTCGTAGACATACAAATTTTTCTATTAAAACCGAACTCCTTTTATTCACGGTTTTGCCAAATTAAAAATTGTATCACGTTATATAAAGATGACATTATTTGAATAATTTTAGTGAATTAACATTAGTTACGTACCTTTATTTTAGAAAAAAAACTTTGATCATGCTGTATTATATACATAAATACATAATGGTTATTAATTATACTATACACGAAAAAGATATGATCAATGGGAATAGATTCTTTTTCCATAATGGAAATGTCAGAAATAAATTACAACGTTACGATAAGGAAACGTTCGCATAGAATTTCGACGGGGCCCGGTGAGGTTCCTTTAATTAGAAAATTAGTGGTTGTTCTCCGGGGGCGTGTAACCGGCTACCGGACTCCTACACTCCCTCAATTAACCTGCTTTGGCGCCTTAATTGCAGCCGCTAGGTCTTTCCACCTGTTAGATAACGAAACCACTTATGCACGGTGCACGCGTGGATCGTGGTTATGTACGTAAGTACGTAAATCTCGTTTTTTCCCTTCAAAGCCGAACCCATGTCATTACCCTTTTTATTCGTTTTGCTACATCCATTGGACGTTACAATATTTTTCAACAACTCTTTTCGTTTTTTAAGGCTAGTAGTGCTGCGCGATTTGAATTTTGATCGGAGAGAGAAACAGGAAAATCGATTGCTGATTAGAAATATGCATTTTTACACATACACATACTTTACATACACTTTCATTAAATAAATATATTATATACAGAATGGTTCGTAATTCATGATACAAATGTGGTCAGGGAGATCTGATGGTTCAAGATAACACGAAAATCAAATACTCAGTATTTTTTAAAATAATGAAAATGTATAATTTGTTTCTTCTTATCTATTACTAACATTTTTCTAAGCAAACAAATAAGTATAGTATTATATAAATTATATTGTGTGATTTAATAAAATCTTACTAGAAGATTGTATAATATAACGATATGTAAAACAATAAATATAATATGTATAGTGTATAAAGCTCATGTACATGTAAATATGTTACAATTTATTTCAAATATCTGTATAAAATATATTCGCTTCAAAATTACACGAAAATCAAATATTCAGTATTTTTCAAAATAATAACAATGTATAATTTGTTTCTTATCTATTACTAACATTTTTCTAAGCAAACAAATAAGTATAGTATTATATAAATTATATTGTGTGATTTAATAAAATCTTACTAGAAGATTGTATAATATAACGATATGTAAAACAATAAGTATAATATGTATAGTGTATAAAGCTCATGTACATGTATAAAAATATATTTGCTTCACAGTGAATCGTTACATAAAACATTTGCAGTCTACAAACTCGCTTGAAAAGCTTAGAAAAACAATTTCCTACTTCCAAGTAATCCTTCAAAATGCATGTCACTTTGAATAACCTATTCAAAACTCTTCCATTATGAAACTACTGGTTTTTCTGCGAGGCAAAAATTGCTTTCAAATCCTTTCATTTTCCAAATCTCGTTTCAGAACTTCTGAAAACAATCTTTACGCTTAATACCCCTTTTTCAGAGGAAGTATGCCATCTTCAAACTTATACATACATATTTAAAGAGTTTCAAATAAAACGTTCCCTCTTTTTACGTTCAGCTAAATCTGTTAAATCGAAGTCATCTATCGTTCATGTTTTATTCGATAACTTACGGAAAGAATTTCCAGTCTTACAGCGCTTGTTCAAAAGATACGCCACCTTAAAAAATCCATTCAAGAACTTTTTATTGAGAAACTTCCCAGTAACCCAGAAATTCTCACCGGAATCCTAGCGAACCAATTTCAAAGTTTGATCTGTTCCTCTATAAAATATTCCATCGTAATGGAAGGATCTAAAATTTCTTTCTGTCCTGTGAATATTGTCCATTCTTAAAACTTTTATCGCCTATCGTAGTAATAAAGATTTCAGAACGCTTCTTTAAAAAATGATTCATCTTAGAGAAATACTCTTATCTCACATCGAAACTTGTTGTTCGAATCCGAAGTGTTCAACTCGGTTCTAAAAATAAATCTAAATATAAAAACACGAAGTATGAAAAAAATAGAGAGAAAGGTTCTTTACCTGATTCATTGAATTAGTAGTATATTTCTAGCGCAAAATTAAATTGCTTGTAATTTTTTAACCCAATTCTATGAACATAAATTCGAATATAAAACATCTTCTTTTTAAATATTGCATTATGTAAACAATATTCTGGCGTTCTCAAGTCCCACGAAGAGAAACATAAAATGTAGAAGGTTCGTCAGTTGATTCATCGAGCTCCTATTGTATTTCCAGCGCAAATTTAAATTGTTCATAATTTGAATATTTTTCTACACGAAATTTCCCCATTGTCTTCACAAATATCACCCACTATTTTTCTAATAATAATGTATACAGTAAATTCAAAAAAATGTCAAAAAGCCAGTTCACCTATAACACCATTATTTCAATCCATTCATAATCCAGTCGATTCAAACCTTTCCAACCACTCTCGTAAAACTATCTTCTAGCTTACGATACTTAGCCAATATTTCGCTTTAAAAAAGGATTTCTTCCACGTCAAAACCCTCGAAGCCTCTCCCTCTCGGTCCAACCCCAACTTCAAAACATTACACATCAATTTAAAAAAACCTCCGTTAAAGGGTGCTTTCGTCCCTCTAAATAAATTCTTCGAGCAAAACATCCAGCGCAAATACGGAACGACTAATTGTCTCGCGGTGCATCTTCATTTTCTTCCCCCAACCCTTGGTTCCCTCGTCTTGTTCATGAGGCTGCGCTTTATTTAAAACCTTCGCCACCCCATCGGGACCGTTGAAAGCGTTCCTTGCTCCTTCGGAAAGAAGCCACCCCTGCCACTTGCCTCGATTTCGATTTAAAACAGAAGTTCATCGGTTGCTCGGCTTCAACCCCCTCGGTTTCTTTCACGCGCGAGCGAACACGTCTGGTCGAATCGGCCTGCACAGGAAAGTAAGTATTGTTCCTTGGTGAATTTCGTTGTCATTCGTCGATTCGACGGAAAGGAAAACACCCGAGCCGGGGGTCGAACGTTTGCCGAGGTAAACAACCAGCGTGAACCCGTGGAAAGGGGGTGGAACGTGACACGATTCTTGTTTCCTTTACTTCTGTTTGTCCGATTCGGTTTTTCCACGGGTTTTCTCTGTTACTTCTCTTTTCTCTTTTTATCGACATACCACGGGGAAGCGACAATTTTGTTTGTTTTAACGAGTTTTATTAAAATACGGAGATTGAGGTCGGATTGGAAATTTGAAATTTTTTTGCATGCTGAGAGATGGCTGTTGAAGCTTTTGTTTGAAATGGTCCGAGGACTATAGTTGAGGATTTATGACGGTGGTCGAGAGGATATTTGAAAGATAAGCGATAAAATAAAAATACTTTCACAAAGATAGAGTAGACGACTGTTATATTTCTATAACCAATTCGTATGTTTTATTATTATTTATTTTTTAAATAATCGTAAATGTAACTTTATTTAATACTATAGAACATTATTATTCGATTCTATACGCTGGAACGTTTAAACGTTTCGATAATCCTGAATCGAATAAATGCACTCCGATGTCCTGAAAGCAAACGCGAACATTGGACTCGATAAAAAGCAGAAACTCTACGCTAAAAATTTTATTTTGCTCCCCTAAACGCAGGCAACTCCATTGGCCCGTCGAAAACCAGTATTTCTACTATACTTTTCCCCAATTTCGTTTCATTCCCTTTTGATCTTCGTCTGTAAAGCAACCCCCTCAGCTCTATCGTTTCTACGGAAAGCCTTCTGTAGAATCTTTAATTCCACAACGACAGGAAAATACGTAGCAAACAAAATTATCGGTCGCAGCATGTGATTCAGTTGTAGAGGAAAATAAAGGGGAGACCTTGGACGTCCCTGCTCGATTCTTAAGGCAGTCTCTTCTCATCCAAGCCCAACCACTATTCTTTTATTCTTTGAAAATCTGAAACAGTCGGAATCGAAAGATCCAGCTAATAAGAATCGGTTTACTCGATGTAGGTTTAGTTTTGTAAGAAACTAATTTTATTTTCACGAATTGGAATTTAAGATAAAATCTTTTGATGCAAAGGAAAAGAATGATAGAAAATATTAAATAACTGAGATGACCGTGAAAAATAGAAGAGAAATAACTTTGTGGGGAAAGTTCATGGTTATACGTTCATATATTTGTCGTTTTTAACCAACCAACTTCATTTTGACACAATTTTTTTGATAAAGAAAACGCCCTGTATATTTTTTCTGGACAGTATATTTCTCCTTAAAAGAATTAACGAATATTAAGACAAAAAATAGAATAAACATCTGATTTGAACATTTTATCTGAGTATCTTTTATTCTTTTCTTATTGAACAATTATTGCTTGAATAGTTCTATAATTTTACTTAAATATTTGCTATGTTATTATTTTTCTAGTTTCATCGTTTGTGATACATTATTATATAAATATCAACGTTATCACATGAATATTAATATCATTGTTCTGTCACAATCCGGAAATTAATTTTGGTATGAATATTAGTATCGCCTGTTTTTGCTACGTATTATTATTATTACATTATCTGTTATTAATGATTTTGATATTATTTGCAAATTAATTAATCCTTTTGAATTCAAACAGATAAAAGTAGACTTTCCTCGAAAATAATAAATCGATTAACTTCTCCGACTAATGATGCATTCAATTAATTCCTCGTTAATGATGAGCCCAAAATGCACGTGAGATGATCCATTTTCATCGTAACAGTAATAAAAGAAAAATTATATAATTCCATTCGGAAGATGAATATTAGACTTCAGATCAATAATTAACATAGTAATCATACTTCTTATAGAAGTACAGAGTAAATTATATACAATATTGCATTACTGTTAATAATAATTTTCTTATCATCTATCGCACAAAGTTACAAAAATATCAGAAACAAACATATTTTCCTATCGTATTACATTCTACAATTTCGATTTGCAAAATTCATAATGCAAAAACTCTGTCACTTAAGAATTTAGGAAAATTCCTTAAAAATTCTCTTATTTTATAGCTTTCCATTTGACTGCTTAATATAATTTAGAATATCTTCTCTCATTCTTATCGTTATCGAGATAAAATAGATCGAATATTATCAATTATAGCCGTGCTTTCTACGTGACAAAAGATCGAGAAAAATGAGGGGGTTTCAGTGTGAAATTTCTCATCGACTCCGGCACGTGGCGTTTCGTCAGCGTCGAAGCGTGAAAAGACGCGGAAATTTGTTCGCGGAGGCACGAAACAGCATACTTACGCGCGATCTTCCGGCTCCTAGGGGGTGTGCGCTCGTTAATCTGCCGTAAAAGGCGCAAGGTACATAGAAAGCGATTTAATTATCCGCTCGCGCGATCTTTCGCTTGGCCGTGGCTAAGGAACGGCGAGTTAATGGTCGTTAATTACTCAGCGGAAAATCAACCGTCGCCGGAACGTTGTACTTTATTTTGCCTTGGCTTGTTGTGACTTTTCTGACGTAAAACCTGCAGATTTTATTGTGAACGAACTTCTCTACACTAAGAATTTTTTATACTATCTGAAATGAACGTAATGGCATAGCAGTAATAGCATTTTGTTTGCTTCGTATACTTTCACAACAATCGCTGAAAAAAAGGTTATACGCATTTAAAATAATTTAACATTATTTAGAAGAACTCTTATATCATGTTAAAACCGTAGAGAGATCAATATAGAAAAATATTCTCTACCAGTTACAAAAATACTGATCTACAAATTATAATAGATGTTAAAAAAAAAAACAATTTAATACAAATCTATACTGTAACGTGGCCCAAAACATATGAATATTATCATACATTGGATATAAATAATCGCAATAAATTTAAAAAGTGACGAAAAATATTAAGAAGGACGAAGATAGAACTGAAAATTGAAACAAAAGACGAATTCACAAATAGAATCTTAAAATTGCATAAAACCATCACCATTTGAAAGCTTGGCGTTAGATATGTTCGCAAAAATATTAATATTTTTTAATTAGTTAACAAATCATTTTCATCCGATTGTTCATTTCCAGTGGCAATAAAATACTAACTTGTTGAATGATTTAATCGCTTAATGAATTGTACTAATATATTAATCGCACAGTACATTGATTTTTATAAATTCAGTATTTTATATAAATATTTTATACACCAAAATATCTGCATGCATATGTATCTTATAAAAACTTAAACAATTCTATGCTTTCCGATGTGAAAAATTCTTTGAAATAAAAATATATATCATTGGAAGAAGCGTAAATGAGAATGACGAAGAAACAACGATATATCTGAAGTCTTTATCTAAAAAGAAAATCTTGTTCAAAAAATACATGTGCATTATTCACCTTCTATTAATAAACAAAGATGCAAGATATGGTAAAACAAAGAATGAAACGGGAACGTCGAATTGACATTTTTGACGAAACTTTCCATTTGTCGTTTCGCGGCGAGCAATGCCAGGGTGAAAACGTACATTTTAGCGTGTCGCGCACCGAATTTTAATTAAAGCCCAAAAATTCCGTATGGATGAAGGAACCCCCGCTGTGACAGGCTTAGAAGGGATAAAATGATTCTCTGCAAGTGACGTTCGAAGTCGGGGAAGTGGTCGTCGTGGATCAAAACGTAGCCCTGGCAATTTCTCATATCGCCTTGAAAGGTGGATCCAGAAGAGATTATGTAGATAAAGCTGATTCGTGTTCACCGCTTTCGTTACATCGTTACTGTTGCTGTTGTTCAATTTATACCGAAATGTGAATCGTTCAGTAAGATCTCATATACTACAGTCTGATATTTTACCTTCAAAATCTTCCATTATCGCTTCACGAAAAACGACCAATTTGAAGCTTTGTGAAAAACCTTTTTTACGTTGCCTAATCACGAGGTCCAGCATCCCCACGCATAAACCACCGCAGAAGCAATTAAACTGGCGAGAAGAAATATCCGGACCCACCCTGACGAGCCATAGTCGTCAATTCTGAAAGCTAATTCCAATTTCCAAACAAGAAACTATCCAAGGTTTCGTTTCAGATCGAGGATCGTGATCGTTGATCAACCCCATAAAACTTATGAGACGGTGCTCTCGCGATCGCGTCGTCGGACAGGCCACCATCCCCTTGGTTACTATTTTTAGTACGACAGCTGGAACGAACTGAATTAAAGTTTAATTAAAGCCGGTAAAATTCCTGGTAGACGAAGACAGCTGTAGAAAAAGAGAAAGAGAAGCGAGTGTCGCTCTCTCTCTCTCTCTCTTTCTCTTTCTCTTTCTCTTTCTCTCTTTGGACCAGACACGACAGGGGTGAAGCTTCTGCGAGTGACGTACGAAATTGCTAGTCGCGTCAGAGGGTCATCGTAACCCTGAAACCGGTGGTGGACACTCTTTGCCGTTTTTCCTTTTTACAATTTTTCCCCCCTCGCTTTCTTTTTTTCTGCTGCGCGGAATTTTGCTTCTGCTCCTCTCCTTTAAGGAGGCAGTCTCCCGTGAATGTTGCAAAATTTCACAATGTTCGTGAATTTTGTTTTAAGATGGTGGTGCGTCTAACGTTATAATGTTTTAGGTATCAGTTATTTTTTCGTCATGCATAACAATTCTTTCTACAGTTCTAACTAATTGTTCTTCGGTTTTAGCTTGCCCGCAATAAACGCGTATTTAAACTTTCAAAATGGATTAAAATGAAAGAATCAAGAAGTTTCTTCATCGGTGTATTCTAAACACGGGTTTATTGCGGACGAGATAAAACCAAGAAACAGTTAATTAAAGCTGTATAAAAAATTCTTACGTATGATAAAGTAGCTAAGTAAACTATAAAAAGGATTATAAAGTTAGACCATCGATTTCAACAAAATTCATGAAAATTGTTAAATTTTGCAATGTTCGTAAGAGAATGCCCCGTTAACGCGAGAAAAGGGCTGGGTGTTACGAATTAAAATACGCCACTGTTCTATAACGAACGATGGAATAATCAAGAGAAAGAGAGAGAAAACGGGGTGTTTCGTAGGGGGCAACGGGCACTTCAGTTCTTTCCAAGAGCATCGACAAAGGGATACTTTGTACCGCTTTTTTTCTGCCCTTCTCACTCGTACTTCTTGTTTTTCCACCTCCCTTGCTTCCATTTCTCTCAAGCTGGTTTTTCTTATTTCCCAATTGTGAACTGCGGCAATTTCATCTATTTTTTATTCCTTTTTTTAGTGGATCGAATTAGGGCTTTTTATTATGGAAAGAAAAATTGATGCGAAGCAGTTAATTGTCTAATATTAAGTATATCAGTTTCATAGAAAAAAAGTATCTCTTTTATCACTGAAATTTCGTTTCGAGAGATTCGTGCTTATAAATTATCAAATTTCAATACTTTGTAATTTACAATTACATTTAAGTTTCGATAGATTCTGATCACGTTCATTCGATATCATTTTTCATAGCAATTCGATATTAAACTCCTATTTTCCTACTAATTATTTCAACTATAATAATACAAATAAATGATAATAATAATGTTTAACAATAATAAGTAAAAGGATCTGTTAGACTTGCGTTAGATCTGTTAGACAATCAGAACAAATTTCTACGTTTTATGCCCGCAACCAACACGGAACAACCCTTCTGAAACAATACTCACAATCAAGACAGTAAAACGATCCCAACGACTGCCTTTCTCTCTTTTCGAGCAATTCCTAACCAACTCCATTCTTTTCTCTTTACATACACACAGTGCACCCGTTGTCTCTTACCTTCTCTTTCTTGCATCCTCTCGCGCCCTTGCGTATGCTTTCTCCGTCCTCTTCAACCCTTGTTCACCTTTTTTTCCTTCGTTCACTTTCTACGTCCTTCTTTCTCCTCTTTCTTCGTCTTTCCCGTATTATGATCCATTGTCGATCTTCGTCGACTCTTCTCTTGTTCCTATAGTCTCTTCCACGCCACTACGGCGGCTTCGTTATTTTATAATTGGCACTATCCGCCCTCTTTCATGAATTATTCCGCAGACCGATAAAGTCGCGGAATATCGACGAGTTTCCCTCTATGGCTCTTCTGTCTCTCCCTCCTGGTTTCTCCACCTCTTTTCACTCCCACTTTGTTCTTCTCTTTCCACGGGAAAAGTACACGGTTTCTTTTTTCTGCTGTTCCACGGTGTCTTTTGCGTACGAGAATCCAGCTTTCTCGTACCTCGTAATTCTGTGTCGATCGATTATTATATCATCGTAAAAGCTGAAGATTGGGAGAATGAACCTTCGAGGTTGTCTTATTGAAGAAGACGAACATAGCGAGCAGATAAATTCGAAAAAACAATTAAATAGATAAGTAAATAATAATTAAAGTAGATAAAAATATGCCTTCGTTCAAAAATCTTAGGACGATTGTTATGTTTTCTCCAACATTGGAAAACATTATGTCGGAGTAACATAACAGTAACGTAACAATAAAAAATAGGTAACGTTCTAAGGTCTTTCAGCCAAAGTGTCGATACATAATAAATAATATAAAGAGCAGATAAAAATAGAGGAAACCATTGTTCACAATCGCGAAATATGAAAAATCACTGCAAGAGAGAAGGAAGAAAAGAGGAATAGAAAAATAAGGAAATTGGAGAGGTAGAGAATAAATATTTGTGCAAATTCATATTTTTATGCACAGGAATTAACGAGTAGAATCTCGATAGAGATTTGTTTTATCCACTAAATAATACAATATTTTCGATACTTTATATAGTTTTGTTCATTATGTGGATTTTATGCACTTTTGCGCCGTTAAATTTCTCATAAATACATAAAAATCCGCAGTCTATCTATTCGGTGCAGTGCAGACGAGCGACAGGTCATTGTTGGATGTCGCTTTAGCGATGCGTTGGATGATCAATTGTCTGCCAACTTTGAATTGAAATAGAACTGATGGATAAAATGAAATTCTCCAGTTAGGCTAACGTATATTACCACTACAACAGAGTTAATACACAATCGAAAGTATAAATTGAATATTCATCTTCAGACATTATCTGGGTAATTGAGATTCACGTTGAAAACTAATAAAATGAAGCTCTTATTACTGTACACCTTTCTCTTCTATAGTCCTTTTTAATTGGAACAATGTAATTGTTTTATGAAAGAATAGAAATCGATCGAAGAAATTGGCTAGACGTTGGTTATCCACTTAACGTGTACCGTGTCGAGAATTGAGAGAGGAAACTATTGTTACTTGTGTTTTGCTCCCATTCTTTTCGCTTACTTTATAACACGCGAATAGTGTGTTTGCTTGTAGTAAGTTTATGAAGGGGTGGAAATCGATCGATAGACATATCCAGTTAATGTAGATTGGGGTTGCAAAGTGAAATGGACACTTCCTATATTTCTCCTTTTCTATATTTCTTCCACTCCATTTTTCCCGTTTTTGAATAATGAATAGGAAATTAGACGTTGTTGATAGCTATTCCGTGAAAGTATGGTAATTGATTCATGGAAATGAATATTATTCTCTGCTAATTACCTGGTTATCGTAACTTCGTGTCGCAAATTGAAAGCCAGCAACTATTATTACTCTCCTGCTTTCTTTTATTTTATCTCGCATGAAAGTATAATTGCTTGGAATCAATTTGGTTTCTATGAAAGGCTGGTGATTGATCGATGAAATTGAATATAGTGGTACTGTAATAAAACTGTTTGAAACGTGTGTATCTATCACTGATAAATAAACCGCGAATTTTTATACATTTCTGACAAATTTAATGAATGCATGTAATGCAGAAAAAGATATAAAATATCCGAAATAGAGTACTCGTCACAATTTTTAATAGACAAAAGAATTACCACGCAGCTTCCATTTCTTTAACTCTCTTCATAAAAATACGAAATTACATAAAAGTGTCTGGTCTACTGATAAATTTTCGACACGAATTCACGTTAAGTGGATGATCAACGTTCATCGACCAATCACGACCAGCGTTGATCTCCACTGACACAGAACGGTGGTGCTCGTTGTCTGTGCAGTCTGTGACACCCTACTAATAGTTCGAGTGACGCGAGAAAGTGGCAGAAGTCATCGCCGTCTGACACGCGCTCTAAAGCCCTACCCTTTCCAGACGCTTCTCCTTTTTGTTCTCAAGACCAGCACGTGTGAACGCGTTTCTTTCTTCTTCTTCCTCTTTTTTCCACCCCTTTCTTTCTTTCTTTCCTTGTATTTTTTTTTTCACCTATTCCTCTCTCACTCGTTACGTTGTCGTTTTCTCTGTCACCCTTTCTGACACACGTACACACACTCTTTTTCCGCGTTCTCCCTTTTATTCTCTTAAAACGTCGAGGCGACTGCCCCGTAATTCCGCTGGCGGCTCGGCAGCGTCACGCCGGCTTCTGAAATAAAACGTTTCGCGGCTGCAGCTCGCCGATAAGACCGTCTACCACGCCACGACTAGAATTTTAATTGTGAATCGTGACTGGTTAATGGGTCTCGAATGTATCGCCGTTGTTAAGGAAGAAGATTCTTTCGGCAAGCTTAGGATCTTCGTACGGTTTTAGCCGCTTGGTTTTCATTTGTATATCTACAGCCTCGTGGCAGGTCACGGGACACTTGCTAGTTTTAATTCTTTCACAGTAATAATACGAGAGAAGCTAGAACGATTTATGAAATATGGTTTTACAAGTTTCAGCTTTTAAATGTTATTAACCGAGGTCTTTGCCATATAATATCTTCAACCGATATTTCGATTTTTCATATGCAATACAATTTAAACACATGTAATGACATCTTGTTTCTATGAAAGTGAAGTAACACCAAAAAGTAATATGAACGTGTGAAAATGTTTGTGCAAAACACAAAACTTTCCATGAAAAGATATTATTTGCTATGAATTAAAGTTTATAAAAAGTGGCGAAAAGGTTGCCTTCTTTCTCAAACAAAATACACTTTGCGATAGAATGCAAAAGAAAAGATTTAAAACTATCTTTATTCTAGGGAAAAATGTGTCGATTTTAATAAATGTTTTTAAAAATCCATATGTTCCAACGTATCTCTAGATTATTGCATGGTACTACAAGGGTTAAATGATATTCCACAAAATTTCATATACAAAGAATTTGTTCGTATCTTTATTGTTTTACGAAATGTTCCTGTATTTTCAGACAAATGGAGCTGCAATTTTATTTTCGTATAATACTTCAACTACACTTCCGCTCGAAAAATCCACCATATTCACCAGTTTCCAAAATCAATCCCTCCAGCCCCCTGCTGGCACAACCGTAAACACTCAAATCCCTCCAAACATCTCTACTTTCCTCAGAGCAACGTTCTCCCTCCCCAGAAGAAGAAAAAATCCTCTCCCAGTCGACCACAGACTCCTATTTTCCTCTTCTTTTTCCTCTTCCTGTCATCAAACCCCTACATACCCTTACGCATTGTGGCGAGCCACCCCCGGTCACCGTGCAAATCCGAGCGCAGGACAAAATGTCTCTTTGATGTGAAACAACCGAACGCTTGCCTACCCCATCCATTGCAGTGGCCATGAATTCATTCAGCTAACCCCTTTCCCACCCCCTCATCGCAAAAGAGAAAACGAGCGTGAGTCGGTTTCCGTATGACGATGATCAAGGCTCCTTCTGCAGTTTTCGACTTCTTCCGTGCGGAAAAAGGCGCATGGAATCGATTTCGCAGCCTGTTGGTTCTCACGAGGTCTGAGGGCCGATTATAATTTTACATCAGGAAATCTGTATTGGTAAGAACGATCCAAGTATGTAAAAAAGTGATAGAAAATAACAGAAAGAAGTGATTTTTCCATTATTTTTCATATGTAAGTTTTCGAAATGTGTTTTATGTTATTCGATTTTCCATTTGCCAAGAGACCTTCTATTCAGCTAATATCGAATAGTAACAAAACATCCACGTTTTATTATTATCAAGATCCTTTTGCAATTTTCGACGATAGTTTACGAAGATATTTAGCAGAAAATTGAAACGAAAAATCACGCATACCAATGACAACTCCAAATATTTTGTAAAAGAGATACGATTGAATCGAATAGGACCGAAAGAACGCAGTAGGGTAGAACGCGAGTCAAGAAAAGGAGCATAGCAAAATGCAAATATAACAATTCCAGGAAACAAGAAATATTCAGAACCGTGTCATAAACTTTGGAAATTGACTGGAACGCAACACCTCTAAATGTTCGTACAGGTAGAAGAGGTTGTGGAGAGACTGAGTTACAGGAGAAGTGGCGAGAAATTGGTTGGGCACTGCCGGGTTAATGACCGGGTGTCGCGCTTAATTTTGTGCGACGTTTATTAAAATTTCGTCGAGGATCAGCGCGTGAAAGTCTTTCTCGGAAATCGGTAAGGTTTCCTCGCCGCCACTACTTTTCTACCGATCGTACGCTAGAATCGCGTAGAAACGTATACATCGCACGTGGACCGTGTACTCTCGTGTTTTCGAGACTGCTGATTAATTGGAACGGCCCGCTTTGACAGATTGATGGAGGAGGCGTAGGTGAAAGAATGTCGGCGCGTTCTTGTGGTTGGCTCACCTTGATCGTCGTGTGCTTCGACGCGAGTGGAAGTGGTGGGTTGAATAAGTGGTCGATTAATTATGTCCGGTTTACACGTGTGAGGAGAGTATTTAACAGATTTTCTTATATTATTTTATCATCTAAACTAAATCTTAGAGTACTCGCGATAAAATCTCGTTTATGCGAACGAGATAATAGTACAATTCTGTGTGATATAGTTTAAAGCATGGATGCATGGTCTTTTGCTGATATTATTTTATACATGTAAGCCGTAATAATAATATAATAATAATAATAAGCAAAAATTATTCAAGCTGCTCACAACCTGTTACTATCATCGACAAATATGCTCAATATAACAGAAAATCACAATCACAAAGAAATCTCCATTCCTCTTGGAACAAACACATAGGCCTCCGAACCTTTTGTCAGAATATCAAAGCAAAATTAAACACGCGTTTACGCAAGAATTGCCCTCGCCTCTAATTTCATGCTTCCCCTTCGTGCATCTTCGATTAAACGAAAGCCATTCCGCGGCGGTAAATGAGGAAGGCTGCAGGAAACAGAAGCGTGTTCCTTCGGTTGCATCGCCTTGATCGTTAAAACGGCTGGTCGAAGCCAAAGCCTAAGGGTTGGATAAGTGGGTCATTAATTAGGCCGAGTTAATTTGCGATCAACACCAAGAAGCCTGTACTACCCTCTCTACTCTTCTTCGTCCTCCTCTTCACCCACCAGGGTTAGGAGCGAGTAAGGGTGGCTGGAATTACTTACGGTCTCGCGAGTCTTTCCTGCCGCGAAACAATTATGTCATTGTCACTGGTAGAATGGGAGTGAACGAGATCGAGACGGAAAGAGAAAGACGGCCGACTATAGAGAGAGTTGAAAGGTGGAAGGGTGAACGTAGACTGAAACGACGGTGACATTGTTGGGATAATTAGATCGTCGGATGGAGAATTGAATATTATTTGTTACATTATGTAAATTCGAAGGTTACGCAACGCTGGATTAATTCGAAGTTGGTCATTCTGTTTCGGGGTCTAGCGAAAATTTAGCCACGTTCCTCTCGCCAGGATTGCGTTGGATCGCTAACGAAAAATCCTTAATAATTTTGTATATTTTAGGAAATTGCGTCGGGTTAGATGAAACTTCGATGATCTGGATACTCTGCTGCAAGGAATTTCACCGTTTTTTTTATTCGGAACGTTGTTGCGTTGGAACATTGAGATTGATTGATACTAATTATGACTTGTAATTTGTATATAATGGTACTGCGAATACTACATCTGGTAAAAGCAAGTGAATTAAAACAGATATCTTCGTACGTTTTGTTTGTATTCTCTTAACAATTTGTAATATTACAACGATTTTAATGCGAATAAACGAATAAAATGACAGGAAAGACAAGAGAGGAAATGTAATTTCATGCTTCTCGACAAAATGTTTGAATTTAATCGACACGTGGTAACGTTAGGTTAGTAAATTCAAATATGATTACCGTCCCGATTCGATTGTGTGATATTAATAGGCAGAAAGCTCACATGGATTGAAACAACTTATTCAATTAATGCAAAATTATAGGCCAATTGGATGATGAAATAAACTGTATAATTAATTAGTTGTTTGAATTTCATATTATTCGGTTATACGAGGATTGTCCGACAGAAAGGATTATTATAAATGCATACAGTGATTAATAAAGGTATTTATACATGTCCTTTTTTCCACTTAAGCAGCTTCGTATTAGGTTCTACATTTCCTTTTCGTAATATCAAATCGTATAAAAATCGCATAAAAATACTATTAAATTTATAATTAATATTGATACAATAATTAATGCAGCGCTATACAAATACTTTTTGTAGTCATTGTATATTATGTGCACATTGTGGACAAAGCAAAAGATGTATAGTATATTCATTAAGAAAGAGAAAAAGGATAATGTAAAGAATGTCCTTTCGTGTTACATTCCCTTTTTTGTTTCCAACGGTGTTAAAGGAGTAAGAGAAACGCGTGTGAATTCTGAAAGACAGCTGAAATGCTAAAAGAAGAAAGTAACTAAGAAAGGTACAAAGGAAATGAATGAAGGACAAAGGGAAAAAGCGTGAAGTTATAAAACTGAAAGAGAATCCTATGGACAATTATAGTGAGGGCTTTGTAATTATATTGTTCACAGAAGGAAGGAGGACCGAACAATAGTAATAATAAATTATCAAAATAGATATATATTTTTAAAACTTTTAATGTTTAAAAATTGTACTAAATCGGAAGAAAAATCTACGAAGAATTAACATGATAGTATAGCATTCTAATAATATTATTTAGAGAAAATGAAAGAAATAGTAATAATAATTTAATAACAAGAACGAGATAATAAAATAGTAAAAGGGAGAAGTATAACGTAATGTTTAAAAAGTTGTGAAATAGTAGGAAATTTTGTCATAGAGAAAAAAATATAATAATAATAATATTCGAAGGAAAAAGGAAAATAGAAATAATGTAACAACAAATCGCTAAAACAAACAAAATCAAGAGACGATATAACGTTTAAGAAACTTCGAAAAATTGTAAAGAAGGTAAAGATATTAGAAGAAGAATTCACAAATTTATAGAAATAAAAGAGAAATCTGTTGTTATGAAACGAAGTGTGGAAAATAAATCGGTTATATGAACTAAAGTACAATTAAATAGAGAAAGAAATTGCAGAAAGAATAGAAGAAAGATGGAAGAGAACACTGAGAGATTACGTAAGAAAGAACATTAAGACGCCAGCGGAGATTGCTAAGGAAATAAGAAAGAGATTGATAAAACGGAGGGAAAAAATGACCTGGGCACAGATAGTTGAAACTAAAGAAGTATGCGAAATAGGGTTGACTACCAGGGAGAAGACAGCTGGGTGGAATCGCGACGAAAACAGTGAAAGCTCCTTTTTGCAACTTTTTTATCTGAGCTTGCAGTGAAAATTTAAACAGCACAAAAATATAAAATTTCATGGAAATGGATTGATGCAGAAGCAAAAAAGTGACATGGTCAGATGGACAAAAATGTAGATTCACTATTTGTAACTATTTTTAACTTGTAAGCTCGTAGCTTCTAGTAACTTTAAGCGATTTCCATGAAATTTTCATTATGTATGCATATAGCTGACATAACTCTTCAAACTCTGTTTGTATTACGATAGTTATAGAGTTACTATAGTTGACTATAACGTTTTGTTATAACGACGCTTATTGGAACACAAGAAACAAAGGGTGAAGCAGAGAGAAAATTAAAACTACTCGACTCAGAATTCAGATGAAATAAAGCGAAACGGGGGATAAGAGACGACTTTTAAACCATAATAGCTAGGAAGTGGCGAAAATTCGATTGACGGTTCGCAAAGTGGCGTCGCGTGCTGTCAAAGGCGCGTCACAGGTGCGACGAAAATAGGAATGAAATCGGCTCGCACGGCGGAAAATACTTTTCGATGCCGACCGACCGGTGCTTATTAATTAACACGTGAATCGAGTTTTCAGTTACGAGCTCGTTTGCTAGTCTGACTGCATAGGCCGCGAGCTGTCTTTCGTTTGATTTAATTGAAGTAATTACGAACGAACTCGATATCGGGCCGGGGTTAGAAATTAACGTGGCCGGTGAGGATCGCAGTTTAATCGATACTGCCGAACAGCGTTTCCTGTTCGCACGCCGAAATGCGCCATTCTACGACAAAAAGCACGCTGGCTTTGTGTCACTCGTTTTATTTCGCATCATTTGGTCGTCGTCAAAGATCATCGAAGAATGCTTCGACGGTGTTTGTGATTTTACAGCAATTCAGAATTACCGCAGAGGAATTTAATAGTTGGTATTGAATTAGCGTAGATAGATCAATTATCGTATAGAGGGCTCGATTTATTAGATGCGATCCGAGAGATGGAAGAATCGGCTCGACGAAAAGAGACATAAGGGACAATGTTAATGCAACGGTGGAACCTTTTTCATTTTCAATCTTCACTGAATAAAGCTTTTGCTAATGTAAGAAATTTACCGCAGGTATCAATAAACCACAATATTTAGTGAAATTAAGTGTTGAATTAATTGTTGTATATCTAAGACTAGCGTTCACGCTGTATACCAATTTTCGCCAAGTGCATATTTGCAATATACGTTTTGTAATTTCTATATACATTTTCGGATTGGTTTCAAATTTTAATATCATAATCACGTAATTCGTTACAATGCCAAAAACGTCTCAAAAGGTTTCGTATAATGCATATTCGTAAAGAATGACTGCGATAAGTGTTACTTTCATGAGCCACTGTATATTCACGTAAAAGGTTATTATTTGCGTTTAAGTGTCACTATCAGTTCTAATCACATTCTAACAACGATATAGTACAATTAGTAAAAATGAAGAAACATTCGACGTTAAAAGTTAATAATTAGAAGAATTCCAACTATCGCGTACATACAAATTCAGCAGAGAATTGAAACAAATTCACTGTATACTTGATATACAACATTGAGAAGAATGGAAACAATTTGTGCTCTCTAGAAAAGAATAAACGCGAGAAATAATTTAAGTTTAGACTAGCGAGGGGTGAACGAGGTTCCTCTATATCAGCAGGCATTTATTTCCCCTTCCTACCACGGCAGGGGTGCACGCCACCGGCAACGCTAGATATTTCTCTTCATCGTGATCGCTTTATTAGCACAGACGCGCGCGAGCACTCGCCCATTAATCATTGTTTTTCACTTAAGAATTTAAGATTAATGTCGCCTGGCTGGAAAGAAAACAGTACACCCCCTCCCTCTGGTTTTCATCGAACGCAGCCGAGCGTTCGTTTGTATCTATTAGACTGTGTGTTGCGTTAATATTTTCCACGGTTCTTATTAAATCCCGATTATTTTCTATTCCAATTCTTCTCAAATGTTTCAAAAGTTGATAGATTGCTTGATAATGAACGCATATTCAATGTGAGAACAAAATTCTGGTAAGATAGTAAATTGATATTTTAAAAATCATTTTGTTACAAATATTTTGTTATCTCTACGAGGCAATAAACACCTGGTATTCGATGAAATAGTTTACTGCTTGAAATATTAATTAATAACTGAGGTAATTTAAAGATCCAAATAAACTATGAACAATTATTACGAATATAACATACAATCGCTTCAACGTGATTAAATAGTGTTAAACTATTGTTTTGCTTGTCTCTAATCAAAAGGTACCCGCTAACAAATCGATCCAAAGTCAATAAGTGATCGGTTACAGGTTAATAAATGAATATTACTCGATCAATTACAAATATCTTGTAACAAATTATTCGATTAATCCGTGTAAATACAAAAATGAAAAACGCTAACACGTTAAACAATCTCGTTCTCCATCGATTGTATTACAGTTGGAAGCTTATTGTAGACCAAAGCTGAAGATGTAGTAAACACGTGCAAAGTCAGTTATTAATCACTATTTAGTCAGGTCGTAATCAAGACAGGCGATCAGCTACAGGCACGAGCAATCAATCATTGGTCAGTGTTTAGTCGAGACAATATCTCCCGAAGCAATCGGAATTCGGGCTGAAATAGTCATTTATTACTCGACATTTACTTCAGTCAAGATCTTTTAAGGCAATCAACTTTTTGACGCTTTCCACTCAATCAGTATTAACTCATAAGAAATTCGATCGAACTCCGTCGGCGCGGTTAAATCTTAACAAATTGCTCACGCGCGGTTCATTATTGGATATTAAAACTTTTTTTTTTTAATATTTATTAAAATTACAATCAATTCTCGCGATATTAAAACTTTGACGTAAAGTTAAAGATCAGACATACATTCCAATAAACGAAATTCTCTCGCAAAAATATTTAAATAAGCAATAGTCGCAATTTTAAAATCAATATGGATGTAATAAAGTACAAAATGACTATTATATTAGGTTGTCCGGAAAGTGTCTTTCTTTTACAGACACGTCTTTTACAACGACGTATCTTTATACAAATATGAAATCTAATTGCCATCTTTATTTTGATAGAATAAAATGGATCATGCGTAATTCGATAAAATAATATAAAACGTAGAATGTTGTGCATCCATTATTTCCTTATAAAACGAAAGCAACTTTTCGGACGACCTAATAATTGAACTCTTACAACACAGTTTATAACGTTCACGTACAAAGTTACCTTAAAACAGAAACGAAACGAAACGATTAAAAAGTCGAATATTCACTAAATCACTTTTATTTGTAACAGTTAACAGTTTCGTTCGATCCCTGCAAGATACATCTTCGCTTCCGTAAACCAAAATTTCTGAAAAGTAATTCCATCGCTGCGCTTTCACCGGTTTCTTCGCTCTTCGTTCCCCTCGAAGGTGGTGAAAAACCGAAGGGTACACGGAGAGCGAACAAATTTCCGTGTTCACCGCGGGCGGTCCGCGACGCTCTCCTCACGCAGCGTCGCGTCGCCTCACGCAACAGTCGTATCCGCTGATACCGGCACCTGGCTGAATAATGCGTCCAATATGCACCGCGATAACGAACATGGCCGTGTTTCACCGCGCGGAAATATTGTTCGCGGTGGCTCCTGCAACACGTTTCTGCGACAGCCTACCTAGTGGATTTTGTCGCAGCAGCGCACGCGAATTCTTCCGGCCGTCACTTCCGCCCTCGACTTTAATCCCGATCAAGATAACGAATTTGTCGGCATGGAAGTTGCGTTTGCACGCACGTTTCTAGGTTCACCGCTCACCGGGTAGAATTGTTTCGACGTGATGGAGATACGTGAGTGAACGAAAGAGAATGGGGTACGTTTGGCGACAGAGTAGAAGCGCGTGGGATTAATTAGATGGAGGGTAGACGCTGATAAGATAATCGGAGCAAGTTTAGTGGAAACATTCGTTCTTTTAACGTGTTTTCACGTGGTATAAGTAAGTGGCTTTTAGAATTAAATTTCCTTAACGCAAACCTCAATGCACGTGCATATACATACGTCCGATATTTTTGGTGTTAACACTGAAGTTATAAGGTCCTCGAATTTTTACACTTCAATCTCTTTTCGAGGATTTCTAATGATTTAAGAAAATTTGGAGCGAAAAGTTGTTAGACGTATACCAATGATCCTCATATTTGACCCAAACTTGAAATACATTTTTTAAAAATACGATTGTATGGATAATGACCAAAAAAAGAAAAAAAATGCAGCAGGGTTAAAAATTCGACTCTAATCGTATATTTCAACTGCTAAAAATATTACTCCTTTAATCTTATAATCGACTGATTATAAATTATAAACTTCACTTTTTCATAATTTTCCAATGTATTAATGAAATATTAATAAATAATGGATGTAAAACGCTATTTGACGAGAAACGAAATTATAAAGCAAGTGTCGATTTTATAAAATCAATCGTCCTTTCGTCGATAATAATTAGCAAGATGGTCATGAAGGTTCCCTATGTCTGTTGAATTATCACATTAAACGAGACGTGCTTCTGAATGATGGTCCTTTTCCTCCGTGGAAAACCGTTGATCGCATTTACCTTGTGAAAGAGGTAGAAAGATGTGGCTCACGTAACGACCGGCACGAAATTAAACATAAAATCGACGAAACGTGGTCCGCACGTGAAAGGAGTAGTCCTGAGTCTCGAAAGAGACCAACTAGGAATTGTCTCTTCACAGTCACCGACGCATTTAGCTGTTAAATGTATCGACCAGACGGGTTGAATTGGTGACAGAACTGTACTTCAACGATCCGTTTCTGCTCGTTTACTTTTCATTGTAACTCGTCGATCTTTAGACAAAATGTTCTTATATTTCTTTCTCTTTTTTCTTCGAAAATAAAATTGTACCAAAATGGAGAGATATTCTCCATCACTTATCGCAGCTCGAAAATACGTAAACAATTTCTTCTCGACGATAACGTTTAATTATACGACAGATTTTAAAGAAAAAATTGTCTTATTTTTAAAGAATATTAGTTTTAATAAAAGGCAATTTATAATTGTTTTATGAATTAAACGCTGTAGCGAATTCTACAATTTGAATAATTTGTGTATTTTTGCATACGATGTCTGTTTCGTGCATTTTTGCAGCTTGAAATTCCTCGTAAACGTATAAAGAGCCGCAGTCGGGCTATAGTAACCTCTTTTGTCAATTTATGTTAGGTATAATAAAAGGGAAATTTGAAATTTTGTAGAACACCCTATATAAAAAGTATAGCGAAAGGGCAGTGCCTCTCGCGACGAAACGAGTCGGCCGAAGTCTCATTTGAAATGAAAGCCGGCTCACGGATCACGAATGAAATCTTTCGCGTCATTGTTTTCTCTCTTCCGCGATTCGACTCTTTGTCCCAGTTATAAACGTTTGGTTTATTTCCTTCCACTTCTAGATCGCTCGCGTAAGGGACAAAAGCTGTGTGACGCGGCGTATTTTCTTCTTCGAGCGACTCGATAAATAAAACGAATACCGGATAAGCAAAGAACGCGAAAGAACCGATCTCCTTGTTCCAATATTAATTTTCAATACGTTTCTACTCGCTGCAGGGAATATTATTTTCTTGTAATTCATCTACCCCGTGTTTATGTTATCCAACATTCCTACCTCTGTTGTGTACTGTGTACTTCAAGTTTTCGTATCGTAAACAAGGAATCGTGAGTTTTAACATTTCACAGCATAGTGTGCAGGACAAGCTGAAATAAACTATTAAATATAGTATTAGTACTACAAGTATAGTACTAGAAGTTTCACATCTTAAGTATCAGTAGTCATTGTACCAACGTAATTATTAATATTTATTTTCTATATAAAATATTTCATTTACACTTCATGCTCATATTATTCATTTCTCATAATTTCTCATAGACGCATAGAAATCCGCGATCTAATGGATCGCTAGGAAAGTTCATTTCGATTTTTAAGGAATTTGGTCGATATAAAAGATCGCGTTGAAAAGTTTTTCGCCGAGAAATCTGAGAGATTCTGGAAGGCTGGAATATTCAAGTTGCGTGAAAGATGCGAAAAGCTTGTGGAACAAAATGACACCTATATAATTCAAAAAATGTATATCGAATCGAAATATAAATCAGAACGAACTTCCCGGCCGATTCAATAGTTATAAATAACATTAAGATTATTAAGAGAAAATAATATTAAAAGAAAATTCTCATCGGGTGAAAGCCATTTACATTTTGAGTTAAATTCATGACAGCATTTACAGGTTAAATATTTACAATTTAAATCTACGCATAGATTATCCCGATATATCGAATGTATCTCAAAATATTCGTTAAATATGTGACTGACTTGAATGTGAAAGTTGTGTAATATCGGAAAATAAGGATAGAAATTTTTTCCCGATTACTTACAATTTATTAATATTAAACTGAATATACAGATATAAATTGGACAGAGAACGATATTTATTTAACGGAACTAAATGCAATACTCGTATCTATATCAAATAACTTTACAGTTATTTGATCACTCTCGTCACAACGAATCTAACACACACACTCTCTCTCTCTAACAACTCTATCAATTCTCACGACTCTACTCTTCGACAACTCGAAACCTCTAACGACTCTACTCTTCAACGACTCAATTAGCTCTGACTCTCGCAACACACTCGCTTTTCGACTCGCATACTCTGACCTCTCGGTCATCCGCCCTTAAAACACGAAACCGTCCTTCTGCTCTAACCTTGTTTCTTGTTTTTCTCATATCTCTGTAAGAACTAGGTGACTTTAGTCACATAGGCGCTCTTAAATATAAACGAACCACAGAAGGACGACGTACACGGTTTTTTCTATTTTCAACCGATCTCTAATTCAAATCTATTCTACGATATTACAGTTGAGTTATCAAAAGACGTTTAGTTTATTCATTCAACTCACGTATATACCTTCAAATCAAACGCAAACTTCCTAAAGAACAACTAGAATCGATATTCCACTACAGCGCAATCACCAGAGAACATCAAAGATCCAACAGTGATGAAATTCTAAATGTCTACAATTCAAATGTACAAGTGTGGATGTCTTAATACGCTGAATCTAACGTTGACCGAATTCAAAGTATCTACAATTCAAATGTACAAATGTGTATACATCAATATGTGGAACATCGACAGAATTCCAAATATCTACAATTCAAATCAATGTACTAATGCAGATAACAACGTTTGGTACATTAATTCAAGTCAAGTACATCTCTTGAAATCAAAGTCAAATTATCTGCAGAACGGCATAATCAACACTCCAACCTATCACGTAACCAGCCACCAATAGACACTATACAGAAATAAAAATACAATTTTATGCAAATTCATATTTTTTCTTTTTTTTTTTTATAGAACTTAAGTAAAAATATTAATTAGTTTAATTTTATTAGAAATTAATTTTATTAGTTAATTTTTATTAGAACATCAATAAACAAAAAAATGAGAAGAAATCTTGCATCTAACGGTACACTGTGTTTGTATCCATATGTTCGAGGGGTAATCTACGAATATTATTATAAACACACCTTAGAAAATAATCGTAAATGTTGCTTTATAATCGTATAACTGAAGTTAGAAGTGTGCACATACCTTAGTATTATATATAGAATAAGCAAATACTGTTTACTAATATCTTCTACACGTTTTAACAATATATTCTGCACGTTTTGCTTACGACGAAATGACGAATGCGAATGTTTTGTTGAAATAAACGAAGCCTTGTTATAATATGTCACTATCAACTGCTACCAAGACGCCACGCTGGTCACCCGTGACCACCAACAAGATAAACGGTCCATTGGGGAAAAATGTTGTCTTACATCATCAATTTATTATTATTTTGCCATTCTATACTTTGAATAATAAAAATACTCCCGTGGCGTTCTCCGCGAAACATGTGATTTCAGCGTGGCAGTCAAAGTGTTAATGGTCAACTAACATCGCGCATCGCTAGAGTTTCAACATTGACCGACTTGGAAAAATTGACAATGGAAATTTATGATCGAAATATATTTCAACGTGTATACGATAAAATTCAATAATATGAAAAGATGATAGTGCAATACGGGGAAAATCGAAAAAATCGGGGCGTTAAGCAGAGGCTGAAGGCCGGCCTCATTCAACAATGCCCCCATCAGAGCGTGCATTTGTCCATGGCACGCCGTCAGAATTTTCCATCTCTCGCATTGCACGTGTGCAGCGTGCAGTCTCGCGCGTGCATACCGAGCCTTTGACACGCGCATAAATCCAGCAGGGCGTCCCGTGGCATTGTGAGCCTTGTCAGAGGAGCTTCCTCTCGTGCCTTCTTTAGAAATGCCATTTCTCTACGTCACGCGTCCCTCTTCTTTCGCCAACCTCGGTGCTGCCCACCTTTCCAACGGGACCACGTGGAAGGACATGTTTACTGGGAAACGAGGCTATAGAAGGATCTTTGTTGTACTCGAGTCGGAGGTGCAGTGCACTAAATGACTCTTGATTACTGATTTCGTTTACGACCGATTTCATTTAGCTATTTTTTGTTTCCTTTGGTCAGATCTCGAGAGGCAGCTAGGGATTTTCAGTGTCATTACATGGAATGACGGATGAGTGTGGAGTAAAGGATATAGAAAAAAATGTGAATATACGTATATTCGTATTATGTTTGTTTTTTTTTTTTTTTTGCTATATTTAATTTGTACTTTACAATTTGTCCAGTTGGACATTTGGTAAATTTTTCTAACTTTATTGCTAACTAACATGTGGTTGGCTACCCCCAGCGGGATACCATCTTCGAGTTTGTTTATTTTATTTCTTTAGTGAGATCAGTGGGGTGTTTTCTCTTTAGTCTTCTTTTTATGAAAGTTTTGCTCGTTTGAGCAGCCAGCTAGTTTGGATGTGTTGTCATTCTTTCCTTGTATTTTTTTGCGTATCTGCCGATTTCTTCTTTGACTGTTGGTATAATATTTGTATATATTAGGTTTCATAAGGCGATAATAGATGAACAACAATTTCTCTTTTATATTATTTTATTGATTTAGATATGATCTGTTTCGTTATATTTCTATTATTATGTTCATACATAATTCAATAAACTAATATAAAACAAAAAGCATTGTGCGTCTATTATTTTCTTATAAAACGAAAGAAACTTTTCGGCCAACCTAATACGCTACGTTATTATAAATTTAAAATATTCAGAGCTAAAAATCTCCAATACTTACACCCTTAAAAGAAATTAGCGGATCGAAACATCGAACAAACGACAGACTCAAAATATTCAGATCCATTGATTCTACGATCAGTTTAAGTTCTTCCAGCTTCCTCCATCAATTTTGGTTCTATTTTGCGAACAATCGACTGAATAATTGATCGCACGATCGAACACTGGTTTGCTGAAAAATGAATTGAGTCGGACGAGGAGCCACGTGAAATTTTGAAGAGGGGAATCGAGACAGCAGCGTTTCTCCTGCCTCGAAATAGCTCGTATTTTGACACCGGTGACAGGCATTCTTATTCTTATGGTAATACTCGCGGCTCTTTCAGATCTTCGCCTTTCTTAACCCACCTCTGGTTCTTATTCTCGCGTTGTCCTCGTAGAACAGGCGACGCGGCAGCTTTTGAAAATCTTTTCGTAAATCTACGCCAGACCCGGCGTTGTTCCCATTGTGACGCGGTAATGCGTCCTGGGACGTTTTTGGTCGCGTGGGATGGTGCGATGAAACTCTTTACGGAGATCCTAGCGGAAATTCTTTTCCGCGGAAAAATACAAGAGATTTGGAACTATGTTAGTCAAACTAACGTTTTTTGACGTGGCAATGAGTTTGTCAAACTCTTTAACTTTTATTTATGAAGATATTATCCAGGAACTTTTATTACAAATTCTTGGAGAATTTTAGAAATTCAATGATGCAATAGCTTTTGTTTAATTAAGTTGATCAAGGGTATACTCTAAAACTTTTGATTCGAACGTTTATAGGCTAATTGGTGAAATCTATATCCATCTATAAAACTTATTATATAATTAGATTAGATACGATTTATAATCAGTAATTCACATTTTTTTATTGTGTTTAAAGATAGGAAATTGACTCGCTATTTTTTCCCTCCTTCTGCTCATCTTTTTCTTCTTTTATTATAACATTTTTCAACAAACGTTGGAATCAAGAGTAATCAATAACTATAAACAATAAACTTTCACGAACTTGTGCAAAACTCATTTTCAAAATAGAATAGATAAAGAAGAACTTCATTGAACTATATTATATATTGTTTTTGTCAAATTGTTTGTAGGAATTTTTCTCATACTAAAACGTAAACAGCAATCAGCCAATAATTCCAAATAAAGCTCTATCACATACCTCTAAAGTACTATAAATTAATCCATAACAATGTATAAATTAATCGTAACAATTTCGAGAGATTTTTTTTATTATTATTATTTAATTTGTACTTTACAATTCGTCCAGCTGGACATTTGGTAAATTTTTCTAACTTAATTGCTAAATAACATGTGGATGGCTACCCCCAACAGGATACCATCTTCGAGTTTGACTATTTTATTTCTTTAGTGAGGTCAGTGGGGTGTTTTTTTTTTTTTTTTTTTTGTAGTCTTCCTATTTTCAAGAGATGGCACACCTTTTACACGCACCGTAATGGATTCCCACGATGATGGTCCCCGGTTGCAGATAATTCACGTCTCCGCTCGTATAAATATACATGCGCCTCACCCCCTGTCAGCTACTTAACTGTTAAACAGCTCTAACGAACTATCGAATCGTCACAATAGGCATTCTAAATAATAAACGAGTGATATTTCACGTGGAGTACAAAGCGTCAGCTTTTTATTTTGACAGTATTGTCACGATCCTTGGAAAATACAGGGGTGCCATCTCCAATTATATATACTACCAGCACCCCAAGTTGGACTGTTAGTTTGTGTTTGTGGTTGCAGCTTTGAACTGTGAAAAGTTTCACTGAGATGTGGTAGGTAATTGTTGAGGAAGAAAAGATTTGATTTGTGTGAGAAAAAGTGGTTGGAAATTGTGACATTGGAGGGTAAGAAAATTTTATGGTTTTGGTCCTTTTCAGAAGTTCCTTCTAGAAATATTCAAAGCGATATATCTATTTTTTTGCATTGGTAATCTATCTTACTGAATACAGAGAAAAAATAAAAAGATTGTCTGCATATTCGCATCTATAAATTTACAAAATCCCATCTCTTAATTAAACATTTTCTTTAATTAAATTTATTATTACCGGCTATACATTAATACTTCAAATTCCTCTCATGTATCCCGTATTCCATTGATTAAAAAATAATTTGTTTTAAACAAAAGATCAAAGAATTTCCAGGAATGGACTCATTGAAACGAGAGGATTCTATCGTTTCTCGATCGGCAGGAGAATATTAAACGAACAAAGTCGATCGAGGTCTCGTGGAACAGAAAGAAGTTTCTTGCTTTGTTTGTTCAGACTTCATAAACACCGGTTACTCGTAATTTCACGCACAAGTGTGGCGCTGCTTGTAAAATCGTACTTATTAATTATTCATCGGGCAGAGCGACCGATGCGAGATATTTCGCTCTGCGAAAACACGAGGAAAAAATAACGAGCACGATGAATATTACGATAGAACTATACATCACTATAATGGATCGTGCGCGTTGAATATTCAAGCGTTACAGACGGCGATCCGAATGACTCAATAGGCCCCACTTAAGTCCTTCTGTAATCGTTTGCACGAACGAGACTTTAAATTATCCCGTGTATTCAATTTCTCGTTTGCGGAAGGAAGAAATTATAATTCTGAGAGAGAGAGAGAATATGCGTGTGTCCACTGGTTTTCTTACATAACTGGTAGAAATGAAGGTTGATGTAAAATTTATTGAAATTTTTCAAATAAAAATGAATTTTCTTACGTACATTCATTATATATGTTTGAAGCAAAAACTATTAAAAATGTGAAAATATTCATTTAGAGACGATTAGTTTACATATTTTAATATTAATCTTGTCTAATTGAATGTACGTATATGTATTCAGTGATTACTGAAACAATTCTAAGGAAGCTTGTCTGTAGATATATATGTATATGTAACATACAAAAGATAAGTTATTTGTCATCATAGATATATCGTAGTTCCATAACAAAAATCCATTGTTATTTGTATAAAACAGTTCGATTCTGAGTTTAAAACTACACAATCCTGAAAAGTCAAAGGATCTTGAGATCCAGAAATAAGTGAAAGAGTCTCTAAGCAAACCATGAGAGTCCATACAAAATTCTTTTTCTAAACGTTCAATAACAGTGTCAACAATCGTAGTCCAAGAAGAAAGAACTGTCTTTTTTATGATTCAATAAAAGTTTTTTCTTGTTTAAGGAAAAACGAGAGTGTATAACATATATGTATAATGATGTATTTTCATATACAAGATATAAGGTAAAAGTAATACGATATAAGAGAAAATGAAAATATATAATACTTATACATAATACATTATATATAAAATATATAAGAAAACATGCAATAATCCTCATATATATAATAATATTTAGTATAATATATATAAAAGAAATTGTGATAAACAATCTTATGTTTAATTCTTCTTTAGGTGTGCTCTTTTTAGAATTTAAATAAATTTAATCAAATTGAATAAATAATAATTCAAATTCAAATATATCATTCTGCAATGATTCTATATATTACATTTGCATTATTTATAATACAACAATATGTATTTTCAATATTATCGTGTAATATTATTGTACACTGTGCGCCCTGGGTCATCGACAATTCAAACTTCAGGAGAGTAATCGGTCAAAAAAATCCAATATTTCCTTTCACAAATTCCATTTCTACGCTTTGGAAACGATGCAGCAGAGTCAGATCTAATTTGAAAATTTATCGAAAACACGATACAGCCACGAAAAAGCAATAATTCTACCAATTACGCTGTCCAGCGACCAAACTCATCCTCCTCTCGACAAACTCTTCAAAGAAACCGTAATAACTGTAATAACACCAACCGTCAGCGAAAAACCCAAGCAGAAATTGCAACATCCGCCATTGCTGGTGGTGCAACCGCGAAGAAATTTCGTTTGTGCCAGCGACAGCCTGGCCGCGTGAACCACTTTTAGCAGCGTCAACGCGAAATTATTTGGCCAACGCGACGCACACGAGCGCATACACACATTCGAAAAGCATAGATACACCCAGACGCACAATTACAAAGAGAGTCACGTTTTGCAAGCTGGCAGACGAGCTCTGACTTTTCCTAATGGAAACAGGATCGAGGGAGGATGGAGAAGCTTTAAAAGTGGCGTTACAAGCGCTTTAAATCCGCGCGGCATTTATTATTCCACCGCGAGTGTTGTTTTTCCACGTTGGCTGCCTTGCTCGCATCTTTTTTTGCGAGTACGCACGGATTTTCGGATTTTGTCTCGATCATTCGACAACCAGCCCGCCGAATATCATCCGGCTAAACGAAGATTACATTCCTCACGGGATTTGTCCGACTTTTTTTCTCCTCGGTCGCCCCCGTCTCTGCAATTTCATTCGTTGATGAATTTTTTAAAGAATAATTTTCTACCGCGGGATTCATGGATTCACGGTTATTCGTGAAAATCGTTTGTAGGACCGCGAGTTGATGTAAAAGTAGAGGATTTAGTAAATGCAAGGTACTTTTTAGTGAAATGTTTCAAAGTTTGAGTAAACGAGGAGCGTTGATTATAGAATAATATAATTTGTATATGCAAAATGATGTTATACGTAGAAAGATATTTATTTTATTTACTCCAAAGGATCAAAAATTCTCTTCACAAACATCGAGATTTTCAGGAAACAAAAAACAAATCGTTTAATAAGGCTTGTCTCATTCAAAATTCGTCCTCGACTTTCAATAATAAGAAATTAATTCTCAAAACGCGAAAGCTTCCACCAAACACAAAAATCCCACAAAGTCGTAGCCCTATTTGAAGGTTTCAACGAAACATACCTTTATCCTGGCGAACATCCAATTCAAAGGATTAGCGAGGACGATCCACGCCACAAACCAAGGCCTGCATCGTCGGAAAGTTGACGGATTTTTCATCCTCAGGATCGGTTGCAGTTGGCATTGGCAACTTCGCCAGACCACTACTTGCCAATTACACCCTAAAGAGAAGCGTTCTCTGCAGGGGTGGCCCGGATCGCGCGACGAAGGAAGCCGCAACAGTGGACCCGGCAAAAGTTTAGGCTTGTCTGCGACAATCGCTTTCAAACGCGTTCTCCGGACCTCTCCAGGGGGTGTTTTCCTCGGACTACTCTCTGTCACGAGCAGTTTCCTCAGGCTTATTCGACGTGGTTGCACGTCGTTTAGCGCTGTTTGAGTTCCGTTCAACATCGAATCGCTTGCAAGGATAGTCCAATCGTGATAAATTGGAAATAGGGCGCAGTTTATTTCGATGACTGTTTTGTATTTCAAATTTAGGATACTTTTTCTTAGGAAGGAGCATTTGAAGTTTAGAGCAGAGTAACTTCAATTAACAAGCAATTAGCAAGTAAGCAAGCAATTAACAGAAGGATCTGTCTCGTTTTTGAGTAATTGGGTTATTAAAATCGCACATATTTGTTATAAAACACTTATTAAACTTTCCGCAACTGTTATTGCGATAAGATTTTGTACATATATCTGTTGCTATCTTTGTACTAGAATAAACTATTCGACTAATTCATTAATGAAAAAATAAAAAAGTAGAATAACAATGGCTTGAATGATTTTAGAAATGTTACGAGTCATCCATAAAATTAATGCACACGCGTGATATGTATATTCAATGATTTAAGATCGATATACATGTGTACGCTTTTAAGGCAGATTTCAACGAATTTGTTATGTGTCGTTGGCGAATTACCAGCGAATAACGAATAAAATATGGAAAACGTTGGGAAATTCTGTTGATCCCGAATTAAACGATGTAGCATGATCGATGAGTATCGGAAGCAAACGAATCGAAAATAAATTCAGCCCTGGGGGAGCGTGATCAGGCGTCACAGCGAACTGGAAAGTATTAATGCGGCAATAGTAGGCCGCAACGCGGCAGAAAACCGAGTCGTCAAGCATTTTAAATAATCTCAAATCGGCCAAGCGACGCGAAAACCTAGCGGAAGCTACCTTCGCGTTTTTTACGGCCTCGAAACGAATTGTTCGCGCATCGGTCCGGTAACTTGGAAAAATAGCGCCCCCGTTTGTTACACGGGGTGCAGCTTAGGGGATGAAATATTAATCTATTCGCGTCATTAATAATAAAATGGAAAAACTTACAGTATAACTATAGACCAGTTAGAATCTGTTTCCTGGTCATTCGAAAGTGTTTCATATCTAACAACAGACTGTTCTATAAATATTGATAATATTTATAATATTAGTTAGTACCTTGCACATGGTATATTTTAAAGTAGAAAATATTCATAATGATTCGCATAACCATTGTTCTGACAATTATAAATCTTAACAATTTATAGTTTTCTATGTATGCTTTTTTTTTATTTAATTCTTTACATTCACAATTTGTCCAGTTTGGACATTTGGTAGAATTATGTATGCTTGTACGACGTACGAGCTTCACAGTGAAAGAGTGAACAGAGAGAAACAATTCTTACGTAGGTTTACTTATGTTAATAACAATATGAAATTGCGTAAAAATCTACAGTTTATTAATAATTTTTAATCCTATGATTATATAGAAATTTATAGCTAACGACCAGTAAATTAAAATCTCATTTATTTTTAAGTTTATATTTATTATTACTATGAAGTTCTAGTCACCCTGTGTAGATAAAGGCTCGTTATCGATGTCACCAGACCTCTGGCCATCGAATCCCTGGAATTTTTCCGCCGATTTAAATGCCAGCCGCGTATATGCCGGGAATGAACAAAATTCGACGGATAAAGAGAGAGAAAGGGAGGACAGGAAAAATGTAACCAGCTTCCAGCGACGAATAAATAAAAATGTTCTGACGTAACCGTGTTCTCGTCAACAGGGCTCTTTGAAGTGCTGGGTACACATGATTGGGCTTTAAAACTTTGTCGAGTTTGTTTAGGTTGCAAATATAGAATTAAAGGGGTGACTTTGTGCGCGTATAGCCATGGACTAGACTCTTTTCTAATTCCTTATTACTTTTGTTTTATCACTATGTCGAACGTGTTTTGTTTTCCAGAGAAAAATTAAATTCTCATTTTTAATTCTGGTTTATTAAAGCTCTCGTCGAGCGAACGTTTTAACGAGCTCCGATTTTAAATACTCGAGAAATTAAATTTGCGATATTCACGTAACGAAATTTATTAAAAAGCATGGTTATTTGAGATAATATGTAATAATGTATAAACTGAAAATAAAAACACAAAGAGAGAAAGGAAGGAAATGGCTATATTTATTCTTCGTTTGAATTTTTCCTTATTTAGGATATTCCAGAATATATTTAGAACTTGATGCGAGTTTCATCTTCGAAGCAAAATTAGAATGACTGTGATACATTTTCTACATGTTATAACATAAATGAAAATTTAAATAAACCATTGGATTCAATAATTACGAATGTACGGATACTTCTGTAATTTACCATAAATATAAAATAATAATTCTGATCTAACTTTCTTACTGTAATTACATGTGTTAATTAAAATTGTACTCGTAAAACATCAAACATCAATTCGTTTCACCATTATAAAATGCAAATTCCTTTTTCACGGAGCAACTGATCCCCGAACTTTTAAGCGATAACGTAACACACAAAAGCTCGCGTAAAATTCAATATCCTTCTCCGATCGTCCGATTACAATTTACATCCACCGCCACAAAAGGCAACACGATTCAAACAAAAAGCGAAACACTTTTCGCAAAATTAAATCCTCATTTCGTTGCCATTCAACAATTCCCTCTTCCTGTTGCCGGTTTAACTCTCCGAAAAATACTCAGCTTCCATGCAGCAACAAAAGATAAGCAGAGATAGAGGGGCGAGAGGGAAAAGGAGAGCAAATAAAATACAAACAAAAAGAAAACGAAGAGTACAATAGCGTTCGATTTTATTGGCCCTCTCTGGATGCGTGTTACGTGGACCAGCACTCCGGGGAATCGTACGCGTTTTTCCAGTCCCGTCTATCATACGGGATGTCTACTTTTTATGAGCTCTACCAGTGTCGTGTTCGAAAACAGGAGCCAGATTTAGGGAACAACCGCTGACTTTTTCGTACTTTTGGTTCGTTTTTTTGTATACCGTGAATCGAGGAAACATTAGTAAAACAGAGTAATGTTTGTACGTATGAATTCTTACACTTTTTAACGAAATTTCCAGACTCTTTAAGAGAGAAGACGTTTGAAGATCGAACAAAGATCATATATAGAGTGTCTTAGTTTAATCTATTAATGTGAATTATTGGTGAATTATCGTAGATGTATATGTAAAGTTATTAATCCATGTATATCGAAAAACCATTAATTAAAGAGATTTTCTAATTTTTATTCATATACAGAGTGTCTGATTTTAATTTATTAATGTGAATTATTGGTGAATTATCTTAGATGTATATGAAAAGTTATTAACCCATGTATATCGAATTATCCATTAATTAAATAGATTTTCTAAATTTTATTCTGTAAAACCTAGCGTAAGAGTGACAAGAAAAACAAACATAGGAAAATAATGCCTTACGTCTGTCCTTGCCTTGCAGACGATAAATTTTACGAAATAATATTTAGTATTAAAAATTATATGATTCTATTTAAGAAATCGTATGACCTCTACGCACCCATTTATGGGAAAACTAAGTACACCAAAATATGTTTCGTTTATACATTAAAATCGGACGCTTTACTACAGATCTGTATACGGAGGAAAAGTTAGGATGCAAAATTTCCTCGTATTTACATTAAGTATAATCAATGTTATGTTAACTAAAATAATAATTTCATCTGAAAATAAAATAAAATTGTTTTGTGTCTCTAAAAAGAAATGTAAAATATAAAAATGTGTTCCAAGTGAACAAAGCAGTTCCAAGTAAAAATTTCCCCACTCTGTGTATTAGATTCGTAGCAGTTCAGATAATATTTCCTTATTTATAATCAATAAAATAATATATATGTCATCTTCGAAATCGCAAGGAGTAGCCGGCTCCAGTCAGAGGGTAAGCCAAGTTAGAGGAGACAGAGTATTGCAAGTTTAAATTTGCACTTGGCACCTGATCGGCTGACGTAGCATGAAACCGAGGGATGCAACCATAGGAAGGGGTATAATTCGCTCGATTATTTAATAGCTTGGCCTAGCGCCTGGCTACAACATCGAGCAGATCCCTGTCTCGTGGATCTTCCGAATTGCAATCTATATTAAAGCCCCCATGGCGAATTACTCATTAGTAGATTAACGAGCACCACCATGCCAATGTTAATTGGAGTTTCCTATAGAACTGAAGATATTCTGGCATATGCGAAGCATATAGAGTTCCCGGATGAATAGAGGAGATTTAAATAAACTACTACGTAGAAACGAAACTCTCATCAATTTCATTCGAGATTCATTGTTTGATTTCTGAAAAATGAACACTATCTTTAGAACATCTCTATAGAACATCTAAATAAACACTTCTGACATTAAATAATATTGTATCTTTAAGAACTTTTGAAACTTTATTATTTCATGTTCTTCCTCGTTGAAAATAAAAATCAGGGATCGTAGAAATGAATTTATGATTACGTAGTCCCATGTCTACAGGCCAAATGAGTTTAGCATCCACTTCTGCATATTCAACAGGAACATACAACGCATGTATTTATCATAAACCCGCATCTCGATACATCGGTACATTGATAATTAGCCTACTTGCATATGTTCTCATTCGTATTCAACATTTATTACACAGTAGCCGAAACTTAAACATTAACTGAATTTTGAAGAAATTTTCTAATCCTTAACTCTGCTCTAGTCTCCATCTTACTCTGCTATTTACAAGCAAGAAACTTTGTAATATTTCAATGAATATCTTAATGTATACTTGAAACGAAAAATCATACATATTAACAAAAATTCTTCCATACTTGTTCCACAAACTTATAAAACTTGTTAAGAATAAAAAAACACAATTGAGTCTAGAATGGGTTTAAAATAATCCAAAAAATAGATATATTCTTTTGATCAGTAAAGTATTATATTAACATTGGTGCTTGGACTATCGTAGTTAGCACACTGCGTGTCAATTATACAAATCTCAATGTTTTCAAATTAAACGATTTTCAAAAAATAAAGCCGCTCTATCTATCTTTTGAACGATTAAAATATAATTTTGAACACGAAATATGAAAACAACGACAATATTGATTTTGAGATATTATGTATGTGGGAGCTTAAATCACGCATAAGATAATGCAGATTATTGCACTGTATATACAGTCAGGGATCACGATGTGATTTAGATTACGGTGTCAGAGATTATGGGAACGATACCGATCGTTCCACGATAAATTCCATTATAATCCAGATTATTCTGTGTGATATCTCATCTGGTAAGCCACTATGTCAAGTTCGATTCGTAGATTATAGGGCGATTCGAGTCGTTGAACAAGGAATAATCGCATGTATGAATTAGCAACATTTGCTACAGTTTGAAGCTTAATGCTCCCTTGAGTAACCCTGTTGATGAAGCTCATACGAAAACTAATGTTCCTTAATTACGATAAATAATCGTACATTTTTCCTTACACATTCAATTTGTAGTTAACAAGCCGTTAATAATAAAATGACGATGTATCGTAATACAGTTACAAAAAGTATCATATTTGATGTTGAGGTTGAGGTTGACTGATCGAAGAACAAGTGGATGAATTTGTAATAGAAAAGTATATTGAAATAATTGAAGTTATAAGTATAAGTTTATGCTGATTCAGATCCTTACTCTCTTAGAATTACTGGACAATGGAATGATAGGGAGCACGTTCATATATTTATAACAAAAGGACATTACCAAAAAACTTAAGCTTATAGCTTGGGCTAGAGGCTACAGGGAACATAAATAGAAATCTGTTTATGTGTTCCTTTGTTGCTAGACCTTGCAACCCAAAACATAATGTATATTCAAGGGTACAATAATATGCGCCGCTCCTTATTTAGAATATTCCTGCGTAATAGCAGACTCTAGGTCACGCATATACATAAATAAAGATGTAGAGTTTTTCTTGAAGTAGTTACTTCAACATTTGATATTTGATTTTGATTCAAGTTTACTTTAAACTTTAAACTTTAAACACAAATTAAAATATATGTAACCAAAACTTGCGAGAATGCCCAATAGAGTTCTAATGCAGCTTATCCTCGCATAAACCATCTCTATTCAACGTCTCGTCATGACGTTAACATCGTACATCAGGCTTATTATCGTTCCTACAAGATATCAGACCGCTAATAGAGTTAGCTGCTTGAAACTGACGTGACGCTGGACGGAAGAAGCCGATCGTGTTTCGCCCTGACAGAATCATCGGGTTTTGTGTTGCGTGAACCGCGAAGGGGTTGGAGGATGGTCGTTTGCACCTTCGAGGGACGGCTGTTGATGTGGTATTTGCGCAGGTGTAGGAAACATCGAACGTCAACGTTGCTCGATGTAGTTGGACGTTCCGTTGTTAGACAGTTGGATAACTCGAGATGCGAATGTGCTTGGCATGCTTGTAGCTCCGAGCTTATGCTTTTGAGGCCTACTCATTTTCAGGCCTACTCATAGATTGCTTTGGTAAGAATTAGGATTAATCGTGTTAATGTCCTTCGGCGACCTCTCATTTAGGGTGTTAATTAACGAGATACAAAGCTTCAACCTAAAAAGCTGAGGTTCCAGGACTAACGTCATACGAAGCGCAAGCTTCCGAAGATCGAAGTCTCGCAGTCAGTCTTATTCCAATGCGAACACCTAATTCTAATTTTAGGTTAGGAACACCGGATCCTATTTCATTTTAGGGACGTTTTATATCCTCATTTTGCATAGATAATATATATACATATACAGGGTGATTTTTTTATTTTTATTCTATATTTTCGACTTCTTTTTTTGCGTAGAATCACCCCCTTTCCGCTTGTACCACGTTACCAACCACCCTGTATATGTATAATTAGCCATATATTTATTAGTTCAATTGCATATCCTGATCTCCTCTCGAAGTTCAGGCTAAAATAGTCTAAGCAACATTATATTATGTTTTTCATGTATATAGACTAACTTGTTGAATAATTTAAGAATTGAAATATTCTACTAATTTAAGTATTTCTCAGTATCTTCACTTTATCGTATATTATACATAGATATCTTAATTATATGTATGTAATGACGGTCGTAATATATCGTGATATAAATAAATAAATAAAAATAAATTATAATTACATAATACTCTAATTTACGCCATGTACTTTAATTTGCTCCTCTTTCGTCTATAAGCTTTTATAATACACATGAAACATTATTTTGTGTTTTAACTTATGTAAATTCATTCGATATACATACTTATAAAGAAATATTGTTGCACAGGTGAAAATGGCGACGTCGAAAATTTAGATCCAAACGTTCAGGATTACACCACTGACGAAGATTATAATGACGTGTATGATGCAACATCCAACGGGTACGTAATCAAATATTCTTTTTTCTTAATTGATATCGGTAATTATTTCCTTATCTAATGCTGATTTTGTGATGAATACATTAGAATAAATTTCAGAAATATTTAAAGAATATTACTAATAACTGTGTCAGCCAATTTATTTTCTCAAATATTTATAGATGGCGGAAAATTTTAAACTACTTCACGTCAATCTTTGTGGCACTATAAACGAAACAAATTAAATTGAAATTCAAGTTTCATAAGTTTATTATTATTACAATTTACTGCAATTGAATATTTTATATATTTAATTTAATAATTTAATATTGTATATATATACATTGTTTATTAATAACAAATATTCCGTTATAAGAAACGAATACCGCGGGAAAACAAAGGTGCAGTAAAAACGTATTAATTTCGCCGACATTCGCGATGAAACGTGGTTTCGGACTCGCGAAAGTTTCACGCGTACACCGCCAGCGATCGTAAATATCGTTTATTAAAGGACGGCAACGGGTTAAAATTTCAGCGTTCTTTACAACGAACACGTAACACGTGAAAATTATGTAACAGGGGATCAATTTTCTGGCTTTTACACGTCAGGTCGCGCGATCGCCAACACTTTACCGTTGGCATTTTTTTCCATGAAAATTTCGGTTATATACGGTTATACAAAAAAGAAAGGATGTTTTTCAAAGAAGAGGTTTCCAAAGTCAACTGTCTACAGATGTCCAATTGAAAATTCGTTTAGTTGAAAAATATTGAGGTGTGGGGTGACGACTGTGAACGTATTTAAATATTTATTGTAAGAACCTTTCATAAATAAATTATGCGTGTTATATAGTTCGAACTAAATCTGAAAATGTACATAAAAGTTACAAGATAATTATTACATGATATTTATTTGTGAAATTGTTAAATGCGCTATGGAATTGTTTTGTAGTAACGAAATTCATCTAACAATGCGATAAATTGTTTTGTACTCTTCTGCTATACTTTTCACCTGCGCATATTACATTTTTCTTGGTATATTTTCAATTCTTTACAATTTGGATATTCTGAAGAATTGCTTTTTCCCCAACTTATCTTCCATTTTACGCTGCTAACGAGGATAAAATTTGGGAAAAATATTAGAGAAATTTTATTGAAACTTTATAAAATTCTAGTAATGATAGAATGTTTGTAAAGTCTGTCTTCAAAAATAAAGCTATACAATACAATATTATCAGTATAATCTCATTATTTCTACCGATTTCGTAAAACAATACGATTCCATTTGCAACTCATCAAAATAAACCAAACTAAACCGATAACCTAACAAACTTCAACGATCCTCGTATGAATCATCGTCAATCAACGAACACAGCGTCGATCGTTACCCACGCAGAATTAAATTCTAGATACATGAGGCTGTATGCATGCTTACAAGTTCACCCTAGCGCAACATTGGAAAAGGTGTTAAAACGCTGAGAGAAGGTATGGCGGTCGATGAATCGTTAACAGTCCGACGCGCCCACACCGTTACGTCACTTCCTTCGCTTGGCAGCTTTAAAGCAGTCAGAAGACCGTCTCAGACAGGGATTAGGCGTTCACAAGGTTTCTATAAATAATGCAACGTTTAACCTCGCTTGAGGGATCGGTTTTGTACCCCACCTACGTTTCTTGTCCCGGGAACAACGTTTTAAAGTCACCATGCAAATGATCGAGCAAGGCCAAATCGACCAAGGATTACCGTCAAGTCAGCATTTCTGGGCGAATTTAGATGTACTTGTAGCTTACAGTATTTCACTCTAGATTAGTTAAGTTTATCTTAACTGATAACAAATATTTTGCTTTCGAAGTTACTGAAACTTACAATGCTAATGAGATTACAAAATGTTTTGTATAATATACATATAAAAGGAATGTCGGAATACTTTTGTATTGTATGCCAATGTATGTAAGATGACAGCGATGACGATAAGGTAATTCAATAGGGAATTTATTGTTAATTTAACTTCCTTAAGATTAGTTGGTCATTTAAGTTAGATTATTTGCTTCTTGTTCGATGGAGAAAGATGTGTCGCAGCAACGTCTGGCAGCATCTCTGTCAGCTTTCCTCGTCAACAAACCCCTTGTAGAAAGGGGTTGCAAGAGAATCGGGCGTGCATCAATATTAATGGAGGCACGTGGCGTTCGGGAATAATGTAGTTGGCTGAAAGTCGGCGACCCGTGGCACACACGATATCGTAACCATAATGCTCTCGCTTAGATCGGTTACGACACGTAATTTCAATCACGTTCGTCGCATTATCGCCGTCATTATATAGCCATGTAAATCACATGGAGCGTATGTGTATGGAAAACAGCCAAGTGGAACAATTCGATTGGTTAAGATAAAGAATATGTGAGGAAAATCGTATTATTTATACTACAACTATCAAATTTGGTAAAATAGTAGATTTCAGATCTTTTATTTCGCTGAAAATATGCAGATGCTGCTCATAAAATTAATATTAACTTTGGTTAAAATAAAAACGTAATTTCGTGCAGATCTATGGTCATGTGATTGTGCAAATTACATAGGACGTATGCATGGAGAAAAGAAAATGGAAAAGTCTATTATCAAAAAATTAATTCAGCAGGTCGAACGTACACATCGTGCCTGCTGACTGAATCTTTCGTTTCCGAAATCCGTAACACGCGATAGCTAACAGGATAAAATTCCTAAAAGAAGAGGTTCGAATCTTCGGAATGTCAGAATTAGCTCTATCGACGGGAATTAGCTTGTCAGAAACGAAGTAGAGAATTCAAATTTAATCACGCCCACAGCTTTCCATGTTCTACGACGCACGGGAAGTGGCATTATTAGCTTTCGAATCGAACCAATCGAGCCGCTTCCTTATTAAGCCCCGCGGCATCCCCTGCGCTCGCTTTTCCATCATGCGAACCCATGAAATCCTCCCCTTTTCTGCTCTCCTCCGGCCTTCGTCCCCCTTTTTTTAATTCCACATCTACATTTCCGATGGAAAATTTCACTCATCCCTACCTCGCCTGAACGTAATTTTTCCCCAACGATAATTCTGATCGGCATATTCCACGATTTTACGTCGAGCATATCGATAATATTTCATAAGCCAACCTTGTAGAGGGCTGTCAATAAGTAGGTTAATTTTGAAATCGGATGAATATTATCAAAACTCGTGTTAAATTTGTTAGAAGAACGATTCAAAGAAATTTAATACTTTGAAACGATAAATCAACCATCGTGTATATCTATTTCTACTGCATTTAGCTATATGCTGAAAGGGTTGATATCATATTCTTTGGGTAGCATTTTTCCGAGCGATATATTTATTGCTGTATAATACACGAGTGATAAGATATGCAACGGTGAAACATGTTCAAAGACATTTTCACAAAATTCATAAAATTCTTAGGATAATTTAAAGAAATTTATTAGAAATAGATATATATTGAGATGTGTATAATTTTGTGTGCTAGACTAGATTAGCCACGTAGTAGTGACACACTTATGTGAATACGAGTGTATGGAAGTATGTGTGTGCACAGCGTCTCGAAAAACAGATGAATGTAACTGTTCCGTTGGCAGTGTGATATGGAAGATGGAGACAAAGAAAGTGCTGAGACGCGTGCAAATGTATATCCAGGAAGATCCTGGAAATCCTTTATTAACTAAATCTAAAACTATTTTAATATGAATTCTAAGTGTAACCTTAGTGTTCCTTTACTTTTATTTCGGCGATTAAGATCCACAATTTTCAACAGTATATATTGAATTGATAAGAAACAAATAACTACATCAAAATGATTGGTATTTCCGCTTTTGCAATTATTTTAATTATACGAGACTTTTTGCCAATATTAATGTTTTGTTTTATCGAGACAGAAACATAATTACACAATTGATTATTATATACGTGATATTACCTTGAATCTAATTAGATGCCATGTACTATGCAGAACATGTTTAGCTCGGTAATTTTAGTTTGTTAAAATATCTCAAAATTCGCTATATGATGACTGTGCAAACTGTTGATTATTCTTGGCAATTATACTTGACGTTTATTCCTAGTAACAACGTTTTAACGTTTTAATGTATTAATCATGTATTCATTGATCGTGTATTGATTGAAAAGTTTAGAGCTCGAAGAGCAAGCGAGTTAGTTTAATTTTTCATATTTTTATAAATATTTACGTCTATCGCAAACTATTACTAACATTCGTCGTTGTTTATCAGAAATCGCTATGAAAAAGCAAAGAGCCCTTCTCCGATATCTCTTGCAGCAACAGCGCATTCGTTCGAAATTCCCGAACTTTGAATATAAAACAGGAGTTACTCTTTCCACTCTTTCCACGATTTTCCCGCGTTTATCGAGATTTCGCCAGTTACGAGAGCAAGAGCCGCGGCGACACCACGAACGTACTGACGAAAACGCCGCCTCCTCAAAATGCATAGAATTACTTTGCATGGTAAACACACGGAGGAACTGGCCAGGTCTTTTTCCAGACCTCCGCCAATCCTGTGTCACCCTTACGGCGAATTTCGCGAGCGCTGTTAATTTCGTCCCGTGTCGTTTGACGTTGAAAACCGGTCGGGACGTCGTTAATGCATGCACCGGTGATTTCAATTTTGCGAAACTTCCGCGGGCGTAACTTTTTGTCCTCGTGTTCTCCACCATCCCCTCCCCCTTAATCCCCTGTAATTTGATGATCCTCTAATGGCAGCGCGTAAAATCGACCGAGACGTGGAAAAAGGGATGGTTAGCCAGGGAAAAATAAAAGAAAGTATAGCGAGTTGCCGACGACGTTGACGAGACACGATTAAACGCGATTATTCGACAAAATCACGACGATTTTCTGTTGATCTTAAGGTTTTGAAATAAAGCAAAGGTTTGACGAGATTGTCTAGACGCTATAATACAGGTTTGTTACGTTTGTGATATAGGAAGTTAGAACCTTTAGGTGTTTCGAGTTAGTTGAACATTTTATTGATAATATAAAGATGAAGAAACTGGGATAGAAATATATAATATTAGTTTGCTATATGAACATTTGATTTGAGAAAGGATTCACTACAACCTATAAAATTGAATAACGCTTTTTTATTCTCTCCACTTAAATATACAAGCAAATCACTATTTAATTATTTATATGGAAAGTTCTGTCTAATTTGATTTACCTGTGATATAAGCGCTTGACGCACTTAAAGTACTTCTTTTACTTAAAATAACAACTAGTTTTATTCTCTTCGACATGCTTCAAGAATTGGAAGAAAAATTGAAAAAAATTCCAAAAAACGTAAAAATTCAAAAGCGTGGCATACACAATCATTCGGAATTAATGTTTCATCTCAGCGCCCACGCATCCGCAATTCATCTTTGATTTGATTAAATAAAAACATAAATGTTTTAGAAAATGGCAGGATTCCGAAAATTACTTTCTTTTTACTACATTTTTCCTACTTAGATAAAAAGAGATAGAATCGTGTATTTCGAAAATGAATAGTTTGCAACTGTAGGAATGTTCAGAAGGAAAACTTTCAATTCGATTTCCTCTATTTAACATAACTCTTCGTTCTTTTCACAAAGCGATCAAAATCATACTCTTTACCGGAAACAGAACAAACACGATTTCTGTAAAGGGTTATTATCATTTTACACAATTTAAACGATTCGTGGGTCAAGAACGGTTAACCCTGAAGGCCACAGGTGCACCGGAACTTGCCGATGACTTAGTGATCATAGCTTGATTTATATTCAATAACCAACGGGGGTTAGTTACTCGCCACGGTCGTATGCAATCACGTTCCAGTGTGTAAACACGTGCGTACACGAGTGGACGCGCGTGTCCTTGTGTCGAACGAGGAACACGCACACGCATGCCTTGGCAAACGTGGTGATTGCCTCTGCGCGCCAAGGGGTAGCTTCCGGTTTGCGTAACAGTGCGCTCCACTTGCTCGATACCTAAGAACGGCTATGGGCTACTGTGACAGTTTCGTGATGCTTGATGGACGATATTACTGGCCTTAGTAGCTGTTTTAGTCGCTCGAATATACATCAGTATCGTTGGTAATTATGCGACAGATCGAGAATTCTGATTATATTGTAAGGGCGTGACTGCCTTTCTGGAACGTTGATAATTTTGCTTAGATAATTGAAAGCTATTTTGGAGAGAGAGAGAGAGAAAGAGAGAGAGAGAGAGAGAGAGAAAAAGGGAGGGAGGGAGTTTTTAAGATTAAGGAGATTAGGTTTTTAAGAGGCTGATATTTTTATTAAACCTTTTGGAATTGAATTTCTTTTACGTTGTCTATACTGCCTTGTATAAATATTAGCATATCTATTTTTAGTATTTATGGGAGAATCGTAACGAGTTTTACTTTATTTAATGTTTTCCATTATAAAGGAAATACAATACAAATAGAATAAGAGATTTTCAGATTTATTTCAAGAGGTACGTTATTTTATTTTATACTGATATTTTTCGATACGGGTTGATATATTTTATGTAGAGACACGAGTATTTTAGAATATAAAGCACACATTTTATTTTATATGAGTGCGTTTCAGCGTTAATAATTTTATACGAGTGATTGCGAAATTTTATATAGAAACGCGTATATTTCAAGAATTTGATGATTTCATTTCAACCGTCGAAAACTGTAATACCTAATGTACTGTGTATGTCTATATGAAAATTTTAGATATTCCATTTTATTCGACAGGTCGACAATTGTATCGATTGAAAATATCTTATAAGATTGATCGATTAGTTTTATTTTAATGGCCAGAGATATCTTTTATGTACAAATGTCTGCGTTTCGACTTTATATATACTGCTTTCATTTGAAACATTAATAACTGACAAAAATACTGAAACGTTAAAATTCCTATTATCTAATTTATTTTAAGAAAGAAAAAGCATTTTAACGAACATATGAACCTATAGCATTTTACTGACTGCGAAAAACACTCGTATATTATTTACCAAAACTTCGAATAGCACAGGAAGAGCTGAAAAATTTCAAAACCAAAGATAATAATAAAATAAACAAAAACATATTCGCATGTTAAACTGGCGATTGAAACTTGGCAAAATCAAGAACTGAAAGTGCATCGGATCAACGAAATCAATTTTCCATTAACCACAGCAAAGAAACGTGGAAACGACGCGGTAATAAATTGAAAAATTCATTAACCTGATCGTACACGATTCGATTAAATTTCAAATTGATCGTGAGACCAGAAAGGCAAACGGAACTAGGCGATGGATTCGATTAACCGTTCCGTCTGGAACGTTTAAAAATTGTACGGTTTAATCTGTCTCTTTTTCCTTTTCAATCGAATTTTACGCGATAACTTTTGAAACAGCAAAACAGCGGCTACGCCGTGATTGATCGGAACGAGAATTGACTGGATCCGAAACCGGTGTTGTTGCGAAAACAAAGGAACGAACGATGGAATTTTCGAGCAGGCTGCAGTTTAATTAATCGCAAGGGAAACAACAATCGACTCTGTGTACCTAGTTTCATGTTTCCAAGACAAACTCTGTGCATCTGACGTGCACACGAATTGAAAAGCCCTTTACATGATCGTCATTCGTCGTTGTATTAGCGAAGGATCTCGTTTAAGCAGATGCATCGAGCTTGAAAGGGCGAAACTTGAGGATAAATTTTGACTGTAACTCGTACAAGGGAAATAGAGTGTCGCGTGTTGAATATATCGTTGCCGAAAGCGAAATTTATACTCCATCCCTGGCGATACTTCATTCATACAGCTGCCTTCTCGGATCATTCTCTTTATTATTAACGAGTTTCTCAAATTTGTGGAAAACGTAAGAGAATCGTCGATGACCGTCTTAAATTGCAATTATTCAAATTCATCGATCTTTCCAGTCGTTCGAATAATTCTAAGCAGCAGTGTATCTCTCATTGTCAGTGTAAAACAAACTGCCGTAATCTTTCTTTTAACCACTTCCATCTCGAAGATACGTGTCCGTAAACGAAGGAGGATGCACGGGGCTCTAGTGGAAGTCGCAATCAATCGTGACTTCCGGTAGATCTCGACGCACGGGGGAGAAAGTAATCGCGTATATTAGGGCAATATAAATCCGGCACGGCGGACGTTGTCGCGCGACGTTGCGACTGGAATATTAAGTATGAATATGTTAATGGACCGGCACCCTATTCTTCTCGCCCTTTCGCGTGGTGGCGCGCCGCGAAATAATGCATGGCCAGAACTTTCCCTTATCGCCCTGGTGATGTACGATCACCAGGGTCGCGCTATTTACTCGAGTGTTTCTGGAAATGGACTAGCCAAGATTTCATCGTCTTTGCCCGCTTGATCGAGACAAGAGACACACGCGGAAATATTATTCCCTTACAGATCCTCTTACAATGTTTTCTGGTTCGTATTCTCTTTCTTTAGTGATCTCTTAACATACAGTCTCTTTCGACCTAATCCATCAAAAACGTACAATTTTCTTTCTAGGGGAATTGTTTTTTGGATGCATAATAAGAGTATATTTTTATGACAATATACTTTTTAATACGATAAAATGCAAAAGACAAAATACGAAGCAACAGAAAGCGTGTGGCCTTTATAAACACGAATTTCTGCGAGAAAGAAACATAGCTCCCTTTTCGCTTCTCCTTCACATTATCGACATAATCAAAATTCCTTCGCCAATCGGGCGAAACTTTCAAGCTGAGCGACTCAAAGGCCGAAAACTTGGCTGCTTTTAACGATCCCCTTCAAGTTACATTGTTAGCGGCGAGGTTACACGAAGTGGCTGCAGAGATCGATCTGCATGTGGGTGGAAACGCTGACCGCCCTGAGGGCATCTGACGTGGGATCGCCGTTGCATAAAAATCCGTCAGGGACACTGGTCCGTTTCGTGTTAGTGCTCTCTGTGTCTATCAAGGTGCGTTTAAACGAGCAGGAACATAAAATGAAAGCAACAGCATTCGTTCGTGCTCGTTTAATGTAAACGCCCAGCGAGAAAATTGCTCGCAAATGTATTTATAAGAATCGAGCAAACATTTTTGGAGTATTTTTAGTGCATTCTAAGAGAATTCGTACGTACGATTAGCAAATAAACGAACAATCGCCAATTCGTCGTTTACACTTTAACTGTTTCACGGCGCATTAAAATAGTGGTGTGATGCTATAACTACGTTGAAAAATTTCTAAAAAAAATCTAGGTTTCATCTAGATTTCTCATATAATCATATAATTATAATTATTAAATATGTACTGCTCACGTGGTAGATTTTAAAATAGGAAATGTATAGTGATTCATGCATTCACGTCGTCGTAACAATTATAAACCTTAACAATTTATAATTTCCCGCGTGTTCGTACAATGTACATCGTCGCTCAAAAATCTTAGAACGGTATCTATATTTGCATGAAAATTACGGAAAGTTATGTAATTATCAAACCATATAGAGATGTCGCCTAACAGGATACATTATGCGATAAAGAAAGTATCAGACGCGAGTGTATCATGAATTTTACTAAAAAGTATATCCACGCTTCAAGCTTAGGAATCTGCATCAAATATCGAAGTTTTATAAAAGACAGAAGGTGTTTTAAAGCTTTTAAACAGAAGTGTGTGGACTGCATTAATTTTACTAAAGTAGGCAACAAGCATTCGTTCGCTTAATCGAAACGCACTTTTACTCGAAAGCACATTCTCTTTGTTTCTCTCCCTTCTTTACTTTTGTTTTAGTTCTTTTGTTTCACAGCATCGAACAATGAATCAATTGAGTCTCATTGGCATGGTTAGATAACTATGATTTAATGTGACAGCAGAGTATGAGAGAGTGGGTAGTTCAAGTGGATTTTGTGTTTCGGTTATTGGAGCCGGATTAAATTTAACCCTGCCACATCGAGAAATTTGCCGTCCACGTTATGCCAATGGATCTCGAATTGAATTTCGTCTGCGTGAAATATAACGGAGATAGCCAATAGAGGAGAAAAATTGTGTATTTTTCTTCACTTTTTTTTAAATAAAAATTTAATACAGTATGATTTATGAACTTGTACCTTATGAACAAGAAATAGATTCGTTTGGGAAATTTTAAGTATAAATTTTAAGCAAGCTTTTAATCGAAGCATTCTTTACAAGATTAGATCTCGAGGAAAATTATCTCCAGAAAATTCTAGATGCTATAGGAACTTTGATTTTGCCCGTTATTTTGCTCATCTGCATCTTCTTCGATTGGAATCTCCTTGGATTTTTTAAAATCCTGCTGCAATACAACGTACTATGCAATCTACAGTGCAATGCGCTTTGGATATTATCGATTTATCGTTATTAAAACGCAAGGCATTTTCAAATAAAGAATTTACGGAATATTTCCCAATAATTATTTATATTTCGCAATAATACCTGCGATGAAGTTTGAAAGAGAAAATTTGGCATTTAGTTAATTTGTTCTTTGAATACTTGTCACCCTATGTACGCTCTATTTCGATAACTTTTAATTGTATCAAAATTTATTTTTATTTCATAATCTAGATAATTAAATTACTTCCCTTTTCATATGATATTTTAGGAATGAAATATTTAAAGTAACATAGTGTACTATGCATTTTACAAAAATCTCGGTCTTTGGCATTTATCTTCTCCGTGCAATTTATTTGATTTGTCAGCCTGTTGTATAACGTCGATACGAAAGTTCACTTATTTTCTATTACATAATATTAGAAGTATAAAAATATTTTTTAGACTGATGTGTTATATTGACAATATCGAACAATGTATACATTAAAAGATTATTAAAAAAGAAAAATATAAAATATCTTTTCCTTTAACGAATAATTTAGATCGAAACAGACGAACAGACCTACATATACATATTTTTCATATTTTAATAAAAATAATTCAAAGTTTAAGTATTTCAATTTTATCATTTGTTCCCTAAAATTTTAATTGCAGCAATTTATCTTTTAACTTATTTACCTATTTACTGTTTTCATTTTTTAACAAAATTCGTTGAAAATCGAAGTCTTTCAAATTACATATCTATTTTCGAAAATTCTAATTTCAGCAACTCGATTTTATTTTTATATTAATTTTACAACCTACTTCGTGTATCCATTTTATTTTTTATTTTTCCTTTTTTTCTATAATATTATATGCCATTACGCGGCTTTTAAAACACGAAATATTTTTAAGCGGCACGATTTATTGTGCATTTTAATAAATGCTTCCAGGCAACGCTTGTAATATGCTTGTGTAAGAGGCATCGTAACAAATATCCAGTCATGGTGGAAAATGTTTTCCCGCGCCAGGGCTTTACACGTTGTAAAAATCCAAATACAAGGTATAATAATCGTTGAATTTTTGATATGTCGCTTCACTCTACGCCTGTAATCATGCTAAACGGAGCATGTAAACTGTTGACTGATAAAAAATTTAACCCGTGTGTCCTGAGCGTTCTTTGGTCCATTTCTCGCGACAACATGTTGCTCATACATTTCAATGAGAGCACTCCAACGGGTGCTCGGAAAACATGTATCATCAGCGTATACTTGCCGGAGTTTACTTTTTAAAATCATATTAAAGAATGATTAATGGCGTAACCTTGGTTATTATCATTTTCGCTGGCGCAGCAAACATCACGAATTAAATATACAATATTTTACAATATTCTACGTAGAATACTACTTTGGGTTGATTAATAAATTTATTCACTTTTTACTATATATATATATCATTTGCATATATTCTATACCATTTCGAAGAATGCTATAAAAGTTGTTTAAAGACTTAATTAACAGCGCTCAACGTACTCTTTTGAGGAAACACGACTGAATTTGCTACTCGATCTAATAAATTATTATTCAGCCTAATACTATTCTGCAATTTTATAACGATAGAAAATGGTGGTTTATTTAAAAGTATTTATAAAGTTATACATTTTATAAGACCTTTCATCTAAGGAAATAAACGAAGTTAAATACCGATCTGTTATTTTGAAATATTTAAACATCATAATGTTTGGTAACATATTAGTGATACTTACCTCGTCAGAGATATAAGAATATTTTATTTTGATCGTATATGAAGTGTTTTAATTTATTGTTCTTTTACTTTATAGAACTGACATGGAAGCTGTATCTGGAGCCAAAAGTGGCACGTTAAAGTTCATACGCACTTTGACTAATATCTCGAGAGATGCCGGTAGTGTAGTGCACATGCGATGCGAGGTTGTCGGCGATCCTCCGCCAACTAGAATCAAATGGTACAAGAACGAAGCACCTCTCGAAGAAAAGCGGCCCAAGATCACTATAAAGAAGATACCTGCGCAGGTAATATCAACATTTATTAATGACAAATATTTACCTTTAATTTTTCCTCCTATTATAAATACGAAATAAACGGCAAATAAAAAATTCGTACAAATAACCTAACATTATACAATAAAAGGACTTTTTAGGAATATTTGCAATTTTACACGTAACTTCTAATGAGAATAACATTCTAACTTTCGTAATTATAAACATGTACCCATGAGACTACAGTGAGAACAGGAGAGTTAAAAATTTGTGCTTTACATTGGCCAAATGCAGAAATATGTATGTATGTATATGAGATGTAGAAATACCTATGTAGATGGAGTACGTTGTACCAAAGTATAGATCATGTTTATACTAGATAAAATATCTTGAAATAACATCAAAAATATTTTACTATTTCTAGCCTTGTTTTATGTTATTGTTTATTAAATATGTTTTATTATACATATATATGTAATGTGAATAGGAAAAAAAAGAGAAAATATTTGTATTCCTCAGACACATGAACATGCTGCGAAGAACATCGCCGGAAGCCGCCTAAAAATCGTCAACTTAGATGTCTCTGACATAGGGTTCTATGCTTGTCGTGTAACGAATGGGAAGGATCAGATCCAAAGCGAAGGAACCCTTCGCGTCGATTCGTCCAAAAGCAGACACGGTGAGTCAAATATGAATTAAAAATATCCTACCAAATATTTGTACAACTATCCACCAATAATAATTATTCAACAATTATTTACTAGATCTTTGTTTAAACTTACTTGAAAGATATAGGAGTATTGTCACTTAACAAAGCATTCAATAATAGAAATATGAAATCAGCTAGAATAACGAACAATTAGAAACGAGATTAAAATTGCAACCAGATCAAAAACTAAAATTCGAAAGAAATAAAACCAAGATTAAAACTCGAAAGGGCAAAATTTAAAGAATAAAAGATTGATAACACTGACAAAATTCAATTGTATTGATACGAAAAACTAGATTTATTTTAGCTTTCTTCTACAAACACGATCATCAGTGAAACTATTTGTTTGCATCAAACTAAATATGTATGTATTTGTATCTTTGTTCCTCAATCGGAGAGTTCGAATTCAGTCCGTGGGTAAACGTTTCACGATTTCGAACAAGTATCTATGATGACGAAGAAAAGCTTTTCGTGATCTCGAGCGAAGACGTGCGAAATATAGGAAGCTTTAACGGAGGATCGTAAAGCTGTCAATTCGACTCATCGAAATTCCCTTTTGACGTCTACTCGGCGAGGACGTGAGGGGAAATTGATTCCCCCGGGCAAAGTGATTCCTTTTAGAGAAAAAAACGTCGAAACGCCGACTTTGGCCATTTTTTTGGGACAATGTTTCGAATAAGGCAAAACTTGAAACATTAGAATATTGTTTAAATTATTTCAAGATATTTTATTTATTTTCTAAAAATACATGTTGCTGTACACATAGCGAATCAAAATAATATTTCTTTCATTAATACAATAAAATATAGTAGATATAAAAAATAGATAAAAGATATTTCACAATTTCACCAATATTAGTGTATTTTTTATTCAGAGATAATATTCAATTCATTGAATTCATTGAATTTTAATCGTTGAGAAATCTAATATTATTGTATGAATATGAGAATTTTTCTTTCATATACAGTAATACATTAAAGCTACTTATTTATTTCGAAGATGTCAGAAATCATAGATTTCTCTTTTCCTCATTTAAATATTCATAAAAATGTTATAACAATTTATAGAAGTACCAAATATTTATGTGGGTTGAATCATAAGATGTTTATATGAATGAAATATTTATAAAAAATCCATACGTATGAAAACGCTAAAATAAGTACGAATTTATCTGTCATCAATGAAGTTTATTTAACTATTTCCCAGTAGCAATTTCATGACCAAGTTTACGAGGATGCGACGTGCAGGGAAATTCCTCGTGCTCTTTACAAACGTTCTGACAAGTCGTAAACTCATAAAGCATCTGCTTCTGAAACACATTGCACGCAAAGTTAGCGAATTGCAACCAAATGAAGTGCCTTCATGATGTATGAAACTATATACGTACGAAAACACCATTTTCTAAGATGCAAATTCCTACGTCCGTCAGTTTATCAATTAACTTTTACTTTACTGCCAAAATTTTACGAGTGCTTACTCGAGAAACCTCAATTTATTTACAAAAGTCGTCACTTTACAGAATTATTAGTTTAATAGAAAAATATCGACACTTTCCGTGCATATTGCACAAAATGAATTAGGCAATAAAAACTTTAAATATCTTTTACCCTATTTTTAGTTATTATGATACATCTACTGCGCATCGTTCTTGTACAATAATTCGTAACATATATTATACTTTCTGAATTTTATTCTAGACTTGTGTTCGCTTATTATCCAAAGAATATATATACATATAATAATTACTTATTTTACATTCTATAGTAATGTTTAGTTTGCTTTTTATTTATTTTCCAGTAGATAAAATGAATTTTATTATTAGCTTTTAATTAAAATTTTGTAATTTAAACTTTACATTTACGCTGTCTCTGGTCGCTATATCGATCGCTGCATTATTTTGTATAGTAATACATAATTTGCAGCACACAATTTCTAGACACTGTTGAAAAATTTATGTTCATTTATCGATTCCTGACGTTTATTCTCTAAATAAAGTGACCAAATATTTGCAACGTTTCTCTAAAAAAAAGTAGAGAATTAAAAAGTTTTAGCAACACGAACGCAATTAAACCTCTTTCGTTTCTACTATCTCTTTCACAGCACACCTGCGTGTTAATAGCTCCTGTATACGGTTTCCGTGTACGGTGGTAATTAGAACAGGCCTACCACGTTTTCCAACAAAGTTCAAACGCGACACCATCAACAAGTTCTAATCTATTTTCACGGATGTGTCGCCAACACTTGAAACGTTGGAAGAACCGTGCTGTACCGCTAAGAGTCTCTTCCAATTCCAGGCTGTTAGAGTTTCTTCTCACCATTGTTTTCGGCCCAAAGAAGCTGCAAGATGTACCGCGAATTCAATTCTCCGAACAGAGAATTGAATTGAGCAGAATGTACGACGTTGCTTCCTGTACGGAAAGCTCAGTGTTGTTTTTCGATACTCTTTGTGCTATTTCGAAGGACAATCTTTTTTATCAGAAGAATTTTTCTTGTTCAATTATATAATCTTCTATAGAATAGAATGGAACAAAGTATATCATGGAAAGAATTGTAATTATCGTGTATATCCTAACGTTAATTATACACGATTTTCCAAGGACGAAAAATTCCAATTTATCTCTTAAAAGTCTCACAAAATCCACCTTAACACGTTCATCGCGTACCTTCAAAACTATATTGAGATTGTAAACACGAATGAAGCAACGGACAAATTACAACCTTATTCTAAATTTTTCAACGCAACGACAAGCCCAAGAATGTCATATTCCCCACCACAGAGACACAAATGTCCCCCCCTTCTCCTAAAAAAAAAAAAAGAAAACAAGAAAGAATGAGAAGAAGAAGGGCGAAGGAAACAAGCTTCGAAGGCGTATTAAGGCCGATGCCAGGGCTAATTCAGCCTCATCCCCGTGGAGCTTGTCGTCCCTTATAAGTCGGTATTCAGCCGGAAAGTTTTCGCCCGGTGTCTCGAAGAGGAATTTCGCGCGAGAGGAACTTTCGAAACGCTGCCTTGCCCGCCAGCGATGAAACAAAACTGACAGCGTTCCTCTGACGAAGTTACCGGCCGACACCCCTAACAAATTCTAATCTAATCGGCAGCGAGAGTGGGCCGATGCACGGAGGAGAACGTTTCTTCGCTTGTCGCCCCTCGATGGACCCGATGGCCAAAGCCTTGGAAACCCTTGGCGACGCGGAACTTTAATATTAGCACTCTGCAAGTCAAACTCTGCTAGTACTCTCCTCCCCGATCCGGCAAGATTCGAAGTTCTTTCCACTCGTTTCGATCCCCCGTACTGCGCCCCTCGTTTTTGATCCTTTGAGAGGACGCGTCGTTGATACGAGCCTCAGTGGAAATCCTGGCAATGATTTGTTTGACAAGTTCAGTCTCGATATAAGTTGCTGGGAGATTTTTGTTTCGGCAGCATGTTCATTTTCTATTTATTTGTTCTTTCTTTCTTTCTTTTTTTTCGACTAGACGAAAACCGAATGATAAGAGAAGAATGGAACAGAGAGTGGTGAAATTTTATAGGAAGAATTTCTGTTATTAAATTATTTACTATAGAATAGGATAGAATAGATAGTGGTTTAATTATATTTACAAACGACGCGATTCAAAAGTATTAGTTTTTCAGAAATGCATGTTCCTTTAATTGCTGAGCGAAATATGGCACAGAGATTTTGTATTTAACATCGTACATACGATATCGTATTATTGTGTTATTTAATATCGCACATTAAACTATTAACTTGTTAACAAGTTAAGGAGGCTCTATATAAATAAGTAGATGTAACTAAAAGAACAAAAAATGAAAGGACAATTTTAATATTTTAAATATTTTAAGCCAAATAGAATGTCGTTAACGATCCTTTTATATATCTCCACAAATCTCAAAGATTTATTTATGTCGATAAAAAAAGATAGATAGATAAGAAAGAACAAGATAAAAAAGCAATTGAAAATCACCCGAAGTAATCAAACTGCCAACGTCGATTTACTTGCTTAATGTAAACAAGACTTTGCAATTTCGAACTTAATCGTTGGATGGTTTTTGGTTGGAGATCAACGTCGCTCATCGCATCATCCTCTCTCTCTCTCTTTCTCTCTTTCTCTAATGTTTAATTCGAAAAGGGGCGAGAAGTCGAGTTAATTAACACGGTGCTCAATTATTCAGGGCGGGCCTAATAAGCCGTGTCGAAACTGTTTGCCGCTGGTACACGATCGGAACGAGTTTGCGTTGCGCGCGAGCGTCAGTGGGCCTTTTATGGCAAGGTGTTGCTTTCGGGGGATGGTGTTGACCTGTTTAAGTGGCGTGGAACGTAATGATTCGTGAAGTAAAGCGCCACTACAGCTGTGACGGAGATTTAAATGGGAAGAGGTAACGCTCTGTTGAAGAAGTATTCGGCGGAACTGGAACGTGTGTTCGAAACTCAGGGCTGGTACCGTCCCTTGGAAATGCGGGCAACTGGATTACATGTAATTTAGGAAGAGGTTGGTAAGTGGCTCACATTGATTCCTTGCGGTGAAATGAGGTTTTTTTTTGAACGTAGGAGCGTCGTGAAATCTGGAAAGATAGAAGGGTGAGTTTAGTGGTTAAAAGTAGACTTGAGGTATGTTTGAAGTTTTTAACAAAAAGAAAGGAAAAGATAAGATGGAATATTTAAGATGATACAAAATAGAAATCTAATGATTATAATATGAATAAAATTAAAAAATAATCATACAAAGTATAAAAATGTACAATATTCAGACACCTTCTTCGCCAACCTTTTACGCAGAAACAATGATGTAGCATGCACAGAGAAGGGAAAATTGGACAAGGTAAATGGCTACGCTAAAAGGACGTCCGACCTGCACTTTCCTAATTCACTTATCCACGTTGCCATCGAGTTTTTAACGAAGAGGCTGAACACTTAGTTATCGTGAAACCCTGCCACCCAAGTTCTCGTGTTTACTTTAATCTGTCGGATGAGATCTTTTAAAGAACCTTCACGTGTTTGTTATAGTATCGCGTGGAACGTTTAAAACCGTGACTTCGCGGTAATAAAACGCAATTTAGATTATCATATATTATATCGTAGGCTGCGACAAATAGTGGCTACATTATTATAATTAGATATTTATTATCCTATCAGGATGTTATTAGAAGTATTTTAAGATTTTTTTTTATAAAGCAATCCTCTGTGATACCACTAGTACAAAATTATACATACATATATATCCTTTTTTTTAATTTATTCCTCTTATTCTTGATTTGTTATTTGTTAACTAAATCCGTAATACTTTATTAATCTACTATCACACGAAAACAACGAACCAACCCTTTAATAATCATTACATTATTTGGGAATTATTATTTCCTTTTTCTCTAATAATAATTATTTTACTCTATGCAATAATTATTGTAAATAAAACGATTATTAATTTCTGCATTTCAAATCAAGGTAAAAGTCTGAAATTGATTGCAATCTCTTTTCCACAGAAGCGAACAAAGTTCTCTTTACAGATGATTAAACGATTCAGTGATGAAACCAATTGCAATGGAAAGGATACTTTACACAACATCTATCGTAAAAAAGCCTCGCAAAATGCTTTGAGTCGAACAAAATTTTCAATTTTACAAATTCAAACGAGGCCCGTGCACGCGCAACTACGGAACGCTACATTTAAAAGAATAATACTACAAGAGTAAAAAAGGGAGTAAAAGAGAAACAAACAGCGATCATTTATCGCACCGAACGGAAAGAACTTTCCCACATAATAATTGTATTCGATTTTACGCGTCACCGCCGGCTTCCACGAGCGTTCATGTTTTCTGCATATTGAAAGAGAATCTCGCGAAATTTTCCGCGCTGATCGACCCGTCCCCGTTCACCGTTCATCGTTCAACGTTGATGAATATTCAAGTTACTGTCCATAATTTTTCATATAATTCCGAGTCGCGTCGAGTTCTCTATTATTTACAATCGATTCTTTTATTTGCACGAGAGAAGGGTAAAATGGCTGTGAAACGAACACAAGCAGTGGGAAAGAAAAACGAAAGAAAACTAAAACTGCTTCTTCTCATTTTCTTTCTTTCTTATAACAAGAACAATTTTTGTAACGCACTTGAAAAAGTGCATACATTTTCGGTGTTATGAGCTCATGTATTTTCTCTTGCTTTAGAAATTATCGTTTTACTCTGTTCAACGATGATCGTATTATAGCTATTATAGACATAACTATTATGATGTTCACTCGAAAATTTCAGAAAGTTCGGAGAAAATTATTCGTTCAGTGAGTACTATACTGCTATGAATAATTATGGACTGAAACACACTATTTCTTCAATATCACCAAAATCTATTGATCATTCCTGGATATATTAAGTGAAATTGCTTTTGTAAAGAGTAGATTAAACGCTATAAAATATCAGAAGATGTTACATGCCGAATTATAGTCTTTTCATAATGGAAACAGGAGACGGAAAGACAAATTTTCAATGGGACAGTTTTCACACAGCCGCCACTACAAAAAAATGGTTTCAAGATTTCGGAACAGGATTATTACCATGAACAACATTGGGTTCTGATCTGAACGTGATCGAAAATCCGCAAGGGCAATTCTAGCAAGAAAAGTTTACACCTCCCAGCATGGATGAATCACTCGCATACACATCAAAGTGTTAAAGTCTAAATTCGCCTTCAGCTATGAATTCTTGTATCAAAGGCCGAATAGATATTGAAATTTATTCGAGTTAAAGAACGAACGAAATTCTGCTGTAATACATTTCGTAAATCAATTTTCTACGGGATATGAATAATAGTCGTAAAATGTGATCAAGTACAACTTTTATCATTTTTCATGATTCTAAAGAACCCTGTAGAACCGCCAATTTTTCGGCATATTTTTCGAGTTGCATCGGTCGGTGGAGCGTGTAGATATACTCCTCGATGATTTGGAAATGATATTCAGCGAATTTGAAGGATCGCGTTTTACGGCTGATTCGATTAATTCACAATTATACCCGTCCTGGTTAATATCGATTCCGGCGGACGGATACTCTCGCTTCGCTGCCCCTTATTTCGACGGCATTCTAGCCGAATTTTAATTAATTCTGGAATTATTAATCCGACCAGGCCAGCTGGCAACTTTGATCCGCCTATTTTCGCGGAAATAATTGAAAAGGTTCCCTCACCCACGGAAAATCGTTCTCCACCATGACGGAGACAGTTCTCGATGTCTCGATCTTTTCTCGTTGCAAATGGCCTCGTTTGTGACAGGGATGATTGATTAATCGATAGATAGTAAAGTAGAAAATGTGACTCTGATTCTTTCTCAATGGAAATGTTTCGAGACGTAAATATTCGCTGTGATCGATACACTGCCGATTTTTAAGAAAAATGTATTTTAATAAAAAAATGTATGAACATGACAGTATCTTTGTATTCGTTGTTCCGTACAAGAGGGGACAATTTAAATATCGTGTTGCTTATTCTACGAAGATATAAATCATTTATTGTTTCTTGAAAATACGTAAACCATTTCGTTCTATCGATAACGTTTAATTGTACAAGCGATTTTTAACAAAAATTTACTTCAGTTTAATATTCGGACACTCATTTGCGTTCGAGCAAATTCATAGAAACAGTTCGAACTGCGAAATAGATTTATTTCGTATAATTATTTTGCGCAATCAGCCAATATTTTTAAGAAATTTATCAAGTTACGAAAAGGGGAGAGTATTAGTTTTGATAAAAAAGCAACTTGTAATTTATCATAGAGAAAATGGTAAAATTTATTAATTGCAGCAGAGATCGTTAAAAAATATAAAGAAGACCGCATGCAATTTAAGAAACGAGGAGGAAAGCTTCTTGTTTGTTGAAAATTAAATTGTACAAATTTAATTTTATTGTCAGGGAAAAATTGTTTACGTTAAGTTACAACGAATGATCTATGTTCTCAATCTATGTAGAACAAGCAGCACGATATTTAAATCATCCTCTTTCATATGAGGCAACAAATACAGAGATAGCGCTGTCTGCAAATATTAATACGAATGTACAATGTACAAATCGCAACTTTAAATGTACAAAACTGTAAAGAGTATGCACGTACATTGCGATCTACCCGGTAAGCAATCAACATTCTGCAAACTACTTCCATAGAATTTCGTTAAACATTAATCACACCATACAACAAAACACATTAACTGAAACAGCGTTCACCGCAAACAAATTTCGTTCAGCGACGACGCGTTCATTATCAACGGCATTATAACTCGAGGTCGCGCGATGAAATTTTCCGCGGTCGCGTGCTGCGCAACCATCCCCTGCATTCTTGCAATAAGATCATGAATACGGCGCGAAAAACCAATACACCGGGAATAATCGAAAAAGTTCGCCTGTCACCGAAGACAGTCGCGTCCGGTGAACGCATTAACGGTACCACGGTGAATGCGCGTTTCTGCTCGCGTTGCACTCCTTGCTCAAAGGCAGTTCGATTTACGGACAAGCTGATGAACACAAAGTTGAAAGCGGGACAGATAGAGGGAGAGTGGGAGGGAGAAATTTTAATGGAGAGAAATTCAAACAGAGAGAAGAGGGACTTGGTACGCGGAATTTTAAAACAGTGCAGGAAGATCGATAAGGAGAAGGTGAAACGGAACTTCGAATAAAAATCTCTGTCGAAAGTTTTGCCATTCGAGAAGATTATTCTTGGATGACGTTTTATTCATTTCAATAACATGAAGGACTCTTAGCCCTGCTGCGGTCTTCTAAGTTTTATATTTCAATCTTGCTCTCATTCCAGCAAATGAAAAGCATTTATGATGTTTCAAGAAGACGTTCAACGTAAAACTAAAGCGAGAAAGCATGCATTTCAGGAAGAATTTTTCTCATATTCCGTTTAAGCTGAAGATATTTTTAATGGTAGAAAAATAAAATTGGGTCGGTAATGGTTGAAAGAACGCAGCAGGGTGAAGAATTATGATTTTGTAATTTAATTATTTGTTATTAATTAATTAATAAAATTAATTAAATTAGATTTTGTTAATTTAAGAATATATAATTGGATATCGTTTGGTTAATCTTGAATAAATTAGAGAAATTTTAAGGTGAACTTTGAATATGTGAAACATAAAGGGATTCTGAATGTAAAAGATACAGAGACTCGATAGAAAGAGATTCACATAGAAGAAGATTTGCAGAGGCTAAATGCAACAACTCATAGAGAGAAAGGTTTCCTGACAGTCAACAGAAAGAATCGAGCGAGGAGATTCACGGGAAGACTAACCACGAAATAAGGGAGGAAAGCCATGGAAAGGAAGTTCACACAGCGAAGCTCACAAAGAACGAAGAAAAGAGAAACTAGAAAAACGCCTGGAACAAAGTGACTATCCAAATGAAGGGACTCGAGAAAAAGCTGTGAAAGAAGGACGGCATTAAAACTCGATCAACACGAAAGATAGGCGAAATAAAATTTATTTAAACTTCACAAGATTTATCATCGAGGTGACGAAACACCTGGAGAAAGAAAGCAGATTAAAGAACGAAAAATGTATTATCCGAGACGTGATAAAAAATTGAAAGAAAGGAAATGTATTTCGGCAAGAATATCACCGACAAAGGAAATTTTACGAAGAAAGAGTCGTTGTTAGAAATGAAAGAGCAGAATTCACGAGTAAATGCAAACACATGTAGCTTTCAGAAAGCGTAGACAAGAAAAATTGTAAGGCTGAGAAAAATGGATTAAATATAAAGTTTACAAGATTTTTACCGTTCAATATTCAATTATTGCAAAATTTTGAAAAAACCTCATGCAGTGAAAATTATATTTTGGTTATTTGATAAATATAACTTTGAATTTTTTAAAAGCAATCTATTAATTCTCTGTATAATTTATTTATTGTATTTTATACAGTAAAGGAACTTTATATTCAAAGTTGTACTAGAACAACTAGATCCCCAGCACTCGTTACTTCTAAATGTTGATGAAACTTTCGCTCCACAAATTTTTAATAACCTGATCTTAAAGCTGATGAAAATTAAAAAAAAAAAAACGCTGAATAGGTATATATTCGTCGCCTAACAAATTCAATTTTCAGCTACTTTTGAAAAAAGCCAATGAAATCTCCATAATCAAACATAAAGCGGATGCAAAATTTTTAAAACTTTGTATACGTGTTCATCCTGTAATAAATTCAATTTTCAGTAAGCTTTTAGGAAGGATAATATGACTTTCGCTCCACGAAATTTTCATAACCAAACAAAACTGATGCAGAATTTCAAAAAAGCTGTATAAATCTTCGTCGTTTAATAACCTGGAATTTCAGCACTTTTCAGGTAAAACAATGAAACTTTATAGAAAGGTTGCAGATTTTGGCTAATCTTTCTACATATTGTATATATATATACATAAAGCTACGAACAAATTTACAAACCACTGTATACTATACATCATCATTTAGTAAAGTCAATTTCCATCATATTTCCTTAGCAATGAAAAGCAATGAAACCTTTATGCTACAAATTCTACTTTATCAAACGTAGAAGTACCAAAAAATCTGCAAACTACGTCGCAATACATCTTCATCATCCGATAAACATCATTCTCCCCGTACCTACTCTCGAAGGCGATAAAACACGCGCTCCACCCCGAACACGAAACAAAAACAACTCGCCAACGCCATGCTTCGCAAATTACTTCATCGACTATCTAATCACACGATCAAGCTCAGCCCTACGTATTTTTCCTTCCATTCCCACCTACGTGTTTCATTAAAATCCACGCGATTCTCTGGTTAACAAGATAAAAACATATACGTACGTGGCACGATCAAGAAAGAAAACAGAAAGGAGCGAAGGTCCTCGATCGAAGAACACGAGAAAGACAAAAGGGTGAGAAAAACGATAGGGAGAAATAAAGAGAGAAAGAGAGAGAGAGAGGGTGGGAGAGAAGGTGAACTAGCAGAAACTCTGGTGAGGGCAGTGAAGCAAGTTGGAGAGAAGCAGTTTCAAACTACACAGCCGTGTAATCATATACAGATAAGAGACGTACATACATACGTATTCACGTGGTAGAGGGCAAGATTCTATCGTTGCAGCAGCTGCAACGTGAAAGAGGATGTGCCACAGACCTTGGTGAAAAGCCTCCACACCCGATTCCAACGTGATTTCGTAGGGTTATTTAGTATGCCAGGCAGAGAGAGAGAGAGAGGAGGGAAATGAAGCAAGTTTCGATTCGCGATACCGAATCGTGCACGATGATACAATGAGCCAAAGTAATACACCTCGAGATACGCCGGTTCGATAGCTTTTGTAATTCTGGAGAAATCCAGATGCGAAGATTACATTGGGGTGGAAAATTTTTCGGTGAAAAATTTGTTTGATGAAGTAGATTAATTTAATGTTTCCATAAGATTTTATAACGTGAAAGAGTAGATACCGAGAGGCTAAGCTTACTGCGAGGTAAAAGATTTTTTGGTAAAAATTGGGAAATGATGGAATGTTTGGTATAAGAAAGAAAATAAGTTTTGTATGTAGTTTGTTTGGAAAGCAAGGGAGAAAGATTGGATTCATTGTTCGAACTGTGAAAAATGGAGACACGAGGATTGTGTCGATATCTCCGGGTGTTCTAACGATTATATTTGTGATTTCTGGAAATTATATTAAGAATTACGTTAACTTACGAAGAACGCGGAATAAGAAGAATAAAATATATATTTTTTCATTTATTTAAGAGAAAGCCTAAGCGTCCGGCACTTGAGGAACTTCCCCTACTAATATTTTATATTATATACAAATTCCTTTTTTAAATTGTAAACCTATCTGTCTTGTAACTTCTATATACAATATTCGATTGGTTTTATTTACTACAAATTTTAGTATTATAATCACGATAGTCGTGCCTCGTTACGATGCTAAGGAAATTTCAAACAGTTTCGTATAATGCACATAATATATTCATAGCTATTCTCTGTGTTCAAATACCTTCGTGAGGTCGAAAGAACAGTCGATCCTGGAATTTTGTACCGAAAACACACGCATTTTGAATTGCGCCCTGCTATAATGTACATTGTGAAATAAATTAATTGTCGTTACTGTAAATAAATGATAATCACGAAGGAAGATAATCATCACCCGTGCAACAATACGTTTATTTGTTAAAACAAAAACAAGGTAGAAATTATGAGAATTTGAAGAATGTAGGAAGGTTCGTTAACCAGACACAAATTGTAACAAACCGATTGGAGTGTGGTCCGCCGCGATCGCGAAGCATTTTCGTTAGACGCGACGAAGCGAGTAGCAGTTATCAGCGACGACTCAGGGAAATCGTGTAATTTACGAGACATCGTAGCCGTGAAATGCAACAATGCTCGTTACGAAATACATTTCCCAGGCCGCGAGTAATACCTATCTACGAAATATCGGCTACGCTGCAACCACCTACGATTTACAGTCAACCACGATTAAGTAGCTTACCTGGAAACTCCGTACTTGCTATGAAACGGAAACTTCGACTAGCAAGTTTCCTGATGCACTTGCAACTTGCGATTTGCCGGTCGAGCACGTTAATGAAAAGAGATTTACTAATAAAAGGAATGTTGAAAATGGAATGCGCTAGCTGGGAAAAAATGCTATTTTCCCAAACGCGCGAGTGACAAATTCCTCTGGAAGTATAAAAAGGTTGTCCATAAAAAGATCAGTAAATACAACAAACAGCGAAACAAGCTAGCGAGACGGTCTCCCCGGAAAGTTTGCCGATAAATTCCTTAACAAATTTCGAGGCGTATAATTAGAGACGGCCCGTCTGGCGTATCATTAAACCAAGATACCTCTCGTTAAGCACGTCCACGGTGAAATTGAAGCTTGCAGCTGGAGCTGGAGGTTCGAGCTTCGGCCAACTTTCGCATAAAGTTAAAGCCGTGCCCGAGGCATAAAAGCATCTTCGAGGCAGGCGTGACTGAACCCGCGATTCCAGATAAGCTCGATCTTCGCCGTATGTCTCGCGTCTAGAGCTTGCGTTCCTCCTTGATCGACCTACATGTCGCGCACATCTTATTCTTTCTTTGGTATCCCTTCCTTCTTTTTGATAGTTAGCAAATGGTATGTACAGTTACTCGCAAAAGTATTCGATCAGTGTATCTAAATTCGGCTATATAATAACACAATATAAATTCTACGATAGAATAAAAATGAAAATTATACGATAAAATTATACGATATACTAATATATACATATAAATCGTATCGTCATCGATTAAACTGATTCTTCACAGAATGACGAAACTTCCGTATATGTATCGTTCATGCATAAAGATCAGAGGGTATATATCGTACATGTAACTCTTGAATCGAGCTGTAGCTGTAACAACACGAAACCGCAGCGTTCGCCCGCAGGTGTGCGTGTGCGTGCGTGTGGGGGATCGGGGGCATCTGTTCCATGTACATTTAATGCACACGAAACACACAACGCGCCCCCAGGCCGGAGGGGTTGCAAGGATAATTTCGGATAACCGCACTGGTAAAACCTGAATACCAGGGGCGTATCCATGGCCACGGAACTGCGGGCTCGAATGTTCCGAATGTAACTTAAATCTTAATAATATTCCGCCTTATCTTAATTAGCTTCCGCGATGCGATGCGTGTTTTAATAGTGGCACCCACGGCTGCTTATCTCGTTCGATCAAAATTTATAACCGGTATTACGCTACTTGGCGCGTTAATGCCGCTCGGATACCCTTCGTCCTTTTTTTCCGAGGACTCGCGTGGACACGGTAAATCGTCCAACTTTTCTCCCCTTTTGCGATCGTATTGATCGTTCATTAGCGCTGCAGGACAAAGTATCGCACGTACGTACTAAGTACTCGGATTATAAGCGTTCGTCTGTGCTTGCGTGTAATGAAAAGAGCTTAAAATGGGAGTATCGTCGGATATGTGGGAATATTGATCACATGTTTCAGCTCGATATATAGTATGCGTCTAACTGTAAAGAATAAAGGATAGGCTGGCTAATAAAGTTTCTTGATGTATACGTATAACGCTGGTAATATTATTAGTAAACCGGGAATGTTTACGTATTTCTGATAAATTTAAGTAAATTTAAACGAAATTATACAGAATACAATAATAATTTATCTTTTACCTATAATATTTTACATTACTTTTTAACGTATCTTCTTTTTATTCAATATCGCTTTAAATTCAATGTATTCTACCTAATCAAGCAGATAAAATAGCTTCTTCCTAATTTTAAAAAATACTTTTGAGAACGTTTTCCAAAATGCTCGCTTAAAACATTTCAACTCTTCTACAGATTTTTGTGCATCTATTCTGTTCATTTATTGGTTTGCTTATTGCTACTAACGTAAGTATGTAATAACGTTTCCATAACTAAAGTCTAAAGGCGAATAGACTCGTTACTATTACACGATCCAATATTAAAATTCTATAAACCATCAAGCTATAAAAACAGGATAATAAACATCGTCAGAGTATGTAACCATTTTAACTCTCAACCGCTCGCCATCTATGCACTTTCAAAAACGTGCAAACTTTCGAACAATATTATCCGAATTGTTGGTGAGTCAAACTCCGCTTTCTCGACACGTGGTCGCGCCAATACATTGCACTGGACGGAAGTGAAACGTAGATCATATCGAAATTCAGTACCGTTCGAACCAGGTGAGGGTGGAGCAAAGTTCTTTAAAGCGGGAACTGTTTACGATTCAATTGGAAAAGGCTCTCTCGACGGGCAGCAAGCGCAGCGTGACTAGCCGCACAATATCGGTTAACAAACCGTCGAGAACTGTCAGGGACTTGTTCCTAACTTCGATGTAACTTCGCTTTCGAACTTGTTCCCCGCCGCACGATTTAAAGACGACCGCAAGAACTCTTTTTCCTTCGGTCGAGAGGTTCGACTCGTGAAAGCACTCGATTTCAACCGCACGTTTCTCCGTTCTTCTCTCTTTCTCTCTCTCTCTTCCAGCCTACACTTCTCCACCCTTCTCCGTTTCCCAACGAGCGTGAAATTACACTCCAGATATCTAGCTGCACACCTAAACACTCGAGACACCGCAAGGATCCTGGACCTATCGTAATTAGTGCCCGAAGAATCGACAGGTTCGCGTTCAACCGTGTTGTTTGAAACGTTTTCGATCTTAGGAAAAATTTCGCTAATTATCTGCAATAGGGTGTGCATCGTTTATTTTTTGTTGAGATTCTTATGTTTCCAAGGTAAACGTAATATATAACGTAATAAAACGTAAGTAAAATGACTGAAACGTTCTAAATACTTGTGAAAGATCATTTTTCTTTGTTATCAAGCTTGTTAGTGACGTTCAAGACATTGACAGGTATTGGTAATTCGTAGTTCGTGCCTTGTAAAATTTTACCAATAATATTAATCCAACTGTGCAAGAGGAACCAGGATTAGATCAAAGAATCATTGAAATCGATCAAATGAATGTTATAGCAAATAATTGCCAGAATGTCTTTTCCGTGAACGTTCCTCAATACGACATAGAGAATTTTGAATTAATTAAACTGTATCGAATATGGAAACAATTAGGGACCGACTAAGGCTAATCGATGACTCGAAAAACACTCACTTGTACAATATAATTTTTCGCTATCATCAAGCTTGTTACTGGTATTCTAGATTCATTGATATTGGTAGTTCGTGACTTGTCAAATTTTACTGATAATAGCCTACTGCGCGCGAGAGGACCTAAGATCGTTGAAATCGATAAAATGAACCCCGTGGCAAATAATTAGCAAAATTACTTTTTCGGGGTCGTTTGGAATCGGAAACAAGATACAGAGGATTTCGAATTAATCACGATACACCGGTAAACTGCATTGAATATCGGCAGCGATTAATGCAAATCGATGGTAATCAAACGTGGCAAAGAATAATATCGTGGCAACCACTCGATACTATCCTATTAAGGCGCTCGGTTACCTGCCTGGTTCGCTCGAGCGTATCGTATACGATCTATAATTCCAAGTTTCACTTTATAAATTGCACTGATAACGCGCTAATGCTCTGCCCTCGGACCACCGTAATCTTCGGACAAGAATCACCACTAACGATTGGCCATTTATCCGGCAACGCGTGGTACACTTTTCGAGGATGCTGTTTTGGATCGAAGGTAGATGTAATGGGAAATAATAAGCGTGAAATAGCCACTCGATTTTACGTGTTTTATTTTGGGCCGAGAAGGAAGACTGTGGGTTTTATTTAGAGGAAATTCGTTCATTCGTTTCCTTCGAGATTCCTTTTTAAGCTTCGTGGAAAATATTTATCTGCAGATAAATTGTTGTTGATTATTGAAATCGATAATATGATTCTTTGAAAATAATTGAAAATTGGAATAAAAAGAATGTAATATCAGAATACGTGGATATATGGAATTGTTTACATAGAGTTTACATACTGCTTACGCATTTTATATCCTGTATAATGTTTGAAAGATCATCTACGATAATAAAATACTATGAAAAAATTGTTTTTAAACTAGAAAGTCTACTTTTTAATTCATAGATATTAAAACAAACATAAATTATCGATTGCGTTAAAAATAAAAACACGTAGATCTTAGAAACTACCATATTCTTTTCATTCTAATTAAAATATCTGCGGAACAGTCGAGATTAATAATTTTACTTCTAGGAATCCTTACTAGCTTAAAAAACTTTATAGATATATTTTATTACCATGCTAAGTTAAACAAAGACACTATATTTCAGGGAAAAATTGTCTTTAATTAACTCGTCGATAATTTCCAAAAGCAAATAAGAAAAATATATACGAGAAATATTTTTATCTGTTTTATCGAGAAAGAGGCACGGACCTCGAAAATGAAAACCATGAAAACTTTTGTAGTTTGAATAATGTCTCCCTCAAAGCCGTTGGAACAAAAACGCCCATGTTTTACATTAACGCGTCTACCGCCTACAGACTGTCAAAGGAGGCCGTATTAAGCGAGACACTTATAAAAATAAAACAGATCCGCTGGTTATCGCTCGGCTGCGGGCTCGTTTCCATGATTTCGATCCTTTCCCTGTCGCGATTCTCTGGCAACGGGTGCAACCTGATATAATTCTCTTGGTGTCGCTATCAGCCTATTCATTAAACTCACAAACATTTACAAACATCTATAAACACTCACGAATGTACGCGGAACGCGTATTTATTACGGTAATTTGAAACATTTTGTTAAAAGTAATAAAATTTTGGGAAATATTGCGAAGTTTTGTTAAAAAATTGTGAAAAATTGATTTTGTTGTATATAAGTATATATATAAATATATTTATATATTATATGTATAATTATAAATTTAAATATATATTTATATGTCGGAGATGAAAGGAAAACCGGAGCCTTCCCTTTGCAATTTTGAGGAAGCCTTCTAATGCTTTAGCCTAGATTTTATCATAACTGTAATTAAGCAATTGTCATTTGTAATTATTTGATATTTGTGAAAGCGAAAGTGGGTTCGAGGTGACAACTGGTCGCTGAACGTAGCCACGGTCACGGGATAAACGTTTTGCCTGACGAAGGTGTGGATCGGTTGTATTGTTCTCCCTAGAAATCACATAGAATTGTACTTTAGAGATGTCGATATAATGGGACACACGTTGTATTAGGAATCAATCTCCAGACAGAAACTGCCTAGTAACGGCGTTTGGATCTTTCTCGATGTTTCCAAAGAGTATACAACAAACTTTTGACAGAAACTGCCTAGCAACGACGATTGGAACCTTCTCGATGCCTCCAGCGAGCATATAACAAACAAATGCAGTCGTATAGCGAAAAAGATTTTCATCAGATATTCATTCGTGTGATCGCCTTGGAAAGTGATACATCGAGCAATTTACCGAGTGTCTCAGCAATCGTATTTTTGTGTTTAAAATTATTCTACGCATAGTAAAGAGTTATCCCGTTGACCGTGGATTCGTTTGAACCCCGGAACATTGTTAATAGCGTTAATTAAATTCATTATTCGTAAAACCTATCAATCGTTAATCTCATTATTCGTTAAATTTATTATTCGTAAGACATATTATTCGTTCCTCTTATTGTTCGTTAAACTTATTATTCTTTAATCTAATTATTAGTTAAACTTATCGTTTGTTAATCTTATCATTTATTAAACTCATTATTCATAATATTTTTGTAAAATCTTGTTTATTCGCGTAAATATATTCTCTGTTTCGTAAAACAATGGCTAATTCAAACGAAGAATCATTACGCGCCTTAAATCCTAATGATAACCCGACATATATATATTTCAATAATATAGAAATTTACATTTAAATATATAGATGTAAACAATAAATTGGAAAAAGGATAACTACTGCTCAAAAGTATGCGATACTTGCTTATCATTGACGAGATGTAATTTAATTACAGTACATAGCGTTGCATCAATCTCATTTTTATCAAAAGGAAGATATTTTAATTCAAATATTCTAATCTTTCGTTTAATAACAAGATCGATCGAAATTTTGATCTTCTATGTTTCAGTAATTTAAAACGAAACAATTTATTTTTTAAATTCTCAGTTACGAGTTCGAGAAACGGTGAACACACATCGTGAACGTAAAGGTAGAAATGTCCCGGTTCAATGTTATTTAGAAATATAGTGATGATAACTGCTGAACATTTAATATATGATAAATTTCGAAAAAGCAGCTTGTACATCGGAGAGTTGAAAAGAATATTCCTCATAATGAAAATATTCGTGAAAAAGGGTAAAATGAAACAGAAAGTTAATTAAAAATTTGTTCTCCAGTGTAATATAAAACAGGCAGGATAATATGAAATTTTGATGGAATAAAATGTTTCCGATTTGATGAAGCAAGAGAAAATTTTGCCAGATATTTGCTAACGATTCTGCAAAATGTAATATGAATTTAACAAGTACGGATTTCATTTCGCTCATTATTTCGTACGAACAGTATTCTAAATAACACGAAGGCATTGTTTAATGAACAATAGAAAGGCATTTCATATCTCTATATTATTTCTGCAATTCGCGATTATGACTTTGAACGAAAATCAAATTAAAGTATTTTAATTGATTAAAAAAATATCAAAAAAATATGAAAAGATAATTAATAAGAAAACGCGTCAAAAACACTTGTATAAATCACGAAAAATAATATAACATAACTTTGCAAAAGAGAGAAAGAACACAATCTCATGAAAGAACATAATATTCGCTATCAATGAAATAGTACGAACAATAGCTTATTTTATAAAAAAAACGTTTACAATAGAAAGAAAGAAATTCGTTACACCGTAACAATATGAAACAATATGAATAATAGTTTATTTTACAAAAAAAAGCTTTATAAAATGGCCAAGCTTTATATCACCTTATAACGACGAAACAATACGATTGTATAAAAACGCGCAGAACCGGAACAATATAAAAGGAAACAAAAAATAAAACCGGGCGAAAGACACGCGGATAATAAAACATAAATATGTTCTTCGCCGGTACGTGCTAAAAAACCGACGCGAATCGTGTAGCCAATTTAATATCGGCGGCAGATATTCGAACGAAAATTAAATAGTAAAATTTAAAAAAGGAAATATTAAATTTCGCTCGCGTTTCGTTGGAACGTGTTTCATAAAATTGCGCGATTCACCGAGCCATTTTTCATCCGTGAAAATCGGACGCGAGCAATCGGTTCGCGATTTCGACCGTGCGATATTTTCAACAAATTTGCAATTTACACATTCGTCCCACCAATGTCGGAGCAAATACGCGTTATCGTGTGCCTCGGATCAATTTTTCGCACACGTAAACCGGAAACTCGGGGCTACATAATCGTCCATAAACGCGTATAGATTTCACGTGGCTCGAGGTAGCTACCAGGGCTGCCATCTCACCTCACCCCCTTCCGGAAAGCCCGGCTTAAAGGACTTAACAATTCGCGTTTCGCGTAATCTCGCATGAATCTTCATCGTCTACTATCTGGCCGCGCTTTCTGCAAAGCTCCAATCGTGCCACGGAAACCAAACGCAAACATCCGCCGTGAAATTGATGCCGCAGTTTTCGCTCGCGTGAACGCCTCGCTTGAATGCTTTGATTTCTAACCTTATGGTTGATATATCGTACAGCCTGTTTTAGGTGAAAATATTTCCCGTATATACTATCTATATGGTTTCCATAGGAATGTTTTTACAGACAGTCTCGTCTCGTGTACATATTGACACGTTGATTTGTCACTGTTATCATTCGTAGCGTGAAAAATGAACGCTTTAAGCAGAGGCGTTAGGATTGCCTGTTATATCGCTATAATAGAAAGTTAGAGCGAAAAGAAATAAACAATTCCAGATTTGAATATATCCCATAAAAAGAAGAAAAGAAAAAGAAAATGAAGAAGTAGAAGTTGGAAAAATATTTTTCCATTTGCCTATATCGATCGAACCTTTGCTTTTTAACTTAACGATTTCAATTAATTTCTATCGATCTATCTTTTGCCGAATCCGTTTTCTGTCGTCTCTTCATTCACATTGACAGATCAGCTGCAACACTTTCTGTCACGATCCACCGAAACATTCTCCGTATGAATGACGAAACGTTCGGCTGGATGACAGATAGCGTGAACGGTCTCATCTAACACGCATGTTTCAATCTTCTGTCGTGGCGGTATCGGTACGTGACAGTCCATACCGTGTAATGTAAATTGACCTTAAAGTTTATATGCAGGTCAACACGTAATAGAAAAAAATTAATTTCTTAATCCTGCCAAATGAGAATAGCTGGCTTGAAAGAAAAACGAGCACACTGAACGACGCGAGGATAAAAACGCGTAATTGAAACGAGTCTCCGTTCACGACGTCAGCAAACGAACCTCCAATTACAATCTCGTTGTAGAAATCCAGGGGAACGGGATACGGTAACGAACAGGAACGAAGAGGTAGCGATCGCGATCGTATATACGATCCAAAGGCTAGAGGGGAAAAGGTGAAGAGACGAAAAGAGAAAAGAGGATCGTAGGTTACTCACGGTTAGCAAGAGGCGATGACCGGGCGTCGTCGTATTTTCACGTAACGGTTCGTTAAAGGGCAGAGAGTTGCAACGGTGGACGCGAGATTTTACCGCTCCGCGGTGCGTGAAATGGATACCGGGACGAGTGGGAAGCCGTGGGCACATCTAAACAATAAGCAGGGATATTAGTCTTGCTCAGCCAGGCAGGTGTAGATGCACATCGTGGTTTCACGTATCGCGGTGTCGCGTTCGGCTTCACAGGTATCTTCGTGCAAGACAGAAATTTCCCGGGGGCACTTTAACAAATTATACACGATCTTTGATGCCACTCTCCGCTCAGAGAACGCGTACATTGTCGGTTGAAAATACCTGACCACCCAGATTATTTTTCTTTCTCATTTCTCTTTTCTTTTCTTCTTTGTTCGAGCAGATAATTTTCTGCATGAAAAGATTAATTGGAAGAAATCAGGGGATCGAAACGGCAAACAAGATGAATTTTAACAAGTTTTCTAAAATCCTCTTTCATTTTAACCCTTTGCACTCCTATGTCGACATCAGTTTTTATCTTAGGAGCTCCTTTGTCGAGTCTCACCCGACATTCTTTCAATCCCACCTTTTTTGTGAAACGTACAAAAGAAAACCAGGATTGCATGCTGGAAATTGTTTCAAGATATATCGTACATTTAAAAATTACAAAATACAACAATAGTGTGAATAAAACTGGTATTTAAGCGAATTTGCTTATTAATTAAGCTTATTTTTTAGTTAAAGTAAATTTCAAATAAAACACTTAAAGGCATTGGGAGCTGCTGGTAACGAAAGTGAAATAAAATTCGCAGTGCAAAGGGTTAAAGATAAGTTGAAACATTTGGCCTTCACCGCGTCTTTCGCCTCTTACGATCACGTACACGCTTTGCCAATAAATAACGCGAATAATCAAACGATAGCAGATCTCTGACTTACGATAACCAACTTCCACGTAACATCTATACAACTGAATGAAATAGATACTTGACGAATCGATTAATTAATCGTCGCAACAGAATGAAATCTCAAATTCCATTGAGCAGCTCTTCGATGAACCAGTTTGTAACGGATAAACAGGTTTGCTTCGTCGAAAAAAGCATCAAAGATTCGGAAACGAAAAACTGGAAACGAGAACGTGGTGTGGGTGGGAACGAGATGGAAGGTATCGTTTGCGATTCACAGAAAGCTCGCACGGCGGTCGATTAATAGTGCAATTAAAGGGCGGCGTTCAGCAAAGGCACACGTTTGGAATAGCTATTGACAGGGGCTCGACGAAATTCCATTTCGTTTCAATAATTCCGCATGTACACGCGACGGTGACACGGGCGTTAATAAAACGGGAGTTAAAGTGCAGCCCCGTTCATTGAAAATACGTGTCCCACGACGCGTTTTACGCCATCCCATAATAGTATTACAGTTTATTTCGTGCCTTGATAACGAATACGCATAAATAGCTACGGATATCGGCCCGCGAAGCAATAATAATCGAGACTAGATGACGAAACGCATACAGATCGTAACTTTGTTCGTGATAAGATAAAAGTTGCAGGCCACCTGCCGTGTATGTAATCGAGAAAATATTTCTGCTCTCTGCTATTCACGGATTATAAGTGACGTAGACATGTCATATAAATTGCGAATAACAACGACCATCGTATTCCGAGTGCAGAAATACAGCTGTGGAATGTTAACTCGTATAACTAACTGTTATTTGAATACGTCGTTCATTAAATTAATAATGAATACCATTGGACAGCGAATACCATAAACGTAAAAAGAGGAAACACGGTACCAGTAAACTGTGAATACTCAAAAAACGTAAATGCCAAATACCCAATCTATGGGACCTATTCTCGCGACATGCAAAAAACCAAACATCCGAAACAAGAACGAACTCCATTTCTAAAATTAATCCTTCTCATCGAATCACGATAGTAATGCAACGCAAGTAAATGAAATAACAGTCGATACCAAACACAGCCGTAACACGAACAGATTTACGGAAGAGCGAGCGGACAAGCCGGTCGTTTTCACCGGAAGGAGCGACTGGGCCGATGATGATCGTTCACCCGGTAGCATGTAACATACGCCGTGTTACACGCAACAAAATTCACGGTCGGGGCGAATTTCGAAATTCACCGGGATGGTTAATGCCAGACTCGCGGTCCATTAGAAGTCCACCTCTTTAGAGATCGTTGCCGGTCGATCGGTAGAACCGATGCAGCGAGCCAGAGGCTGCCCTGGTCCGCGGCCGGAAGCCGGCAAAACGGATAAATTGGAATGGCGTGCGGCCGGCCAGCTTCGTATCGACATTTTGGATAATCCCAGGGCCGCGCAGCGGTGCGTACAAATGCCCCGCTGTGTAAACTATGCACCATCGTCCACTGGCCTTGTATTTATTAAACATGTCCGGTTACGAACTGCCGCTACCCTCTGGCTATGGGCCGTTGCTCGATACCCGAGATCCGTGTTAATTTGTCTGCGATCAATGGAATTGACAAATCAACTACTTGCGTTAGAACTTCGTTTCGGGGTAAAAGGGATAATTATTCTTTAGAGCGCAAAAAGATCTAATTAGTTTTTACGGCTAATCGCTTCAAAAGCCAATTTTTCTCATTTTTAACTATTAATAATATATAATATATAAAATAATAAAATATATAAAATAATTAATAATCTAATATATAAAATAATTCATAAAATCGTCTTTTATATTTTATAGATATAAACGTATACGAACGTACAAAATGATTTCGATGATCTTTTTTAATACATCATAGAAGTCAACGTTTAGAATAATTTTTTTCTTTGCGTGCTATTCCTGCACTCTTTTAGTTTTCCAGATATTTTCAAGAAACTGTACCTATACCACTACAACGAATTTTGCTTATAATTGTGTGTCCGTAACAGCGTACGTGTTAAAATTGGATGTCGACCGTCTCATAGCGCGTGCAGCGGGATAAAGTGATTTCCTTGAAAAAAAAGCGGTCAAATTAACCTTACAATTTCTGAAATACATATGCTTCCATAATACATTCTAAATGTTTCGTATAACCTTCTCATACACCAAAACGCGTGAAAAACACATGTGAACGTTAAAAATTTGTTTCGCGATGATTGCACGTAGCTGAAATTACCGAAGCAAGTAGGTAAATCAACTAATAGGTAATTTACGTTAACTAATAACAATACTGTACACGAAACGAAAATTTTCAAAAGTTGGACGAATCTTTTTCCTGCCTTTAACCATCACCAACCTACAATCTCATGTATTTACATAAAATATCATAATTAAGCAATTTTATTCTAACATCTACCAATTAAATAAAAAAAAAAAAAGAGAAGGAGGGAGAGAAAATAAATACACGTATAATAGCTCATAAAATCGACTCCGTTGCTTCATTAAATATCTCGGATGCAATTGGAGCAAAACCTTTCCCGGCACTTCCCGCGCCGATAAAGCAATAAAACCTGCGACGAATGGAGCACGAAGGGAACAAAGCGAAGGAAGAAACGCGGATCCAGATTGCCGGCAATCGGATGTCGGCGGCGGTGGATTCTCTTTTTGCATCGCTTACAAGTGGTTCCGACGATATTTAGGATCGGAGTCCGCTTACGTGAAGAGCCAGCTATCATTTATCTCGGTACATTCCCTTCCTTTTCACGATACACGCCCGTGTTCCTCTACACCTATGTATACTGGGTGATTCATAAATGCATGTCAATGCTTCGGGGGTGAATCTACACATCGAAATAAGTAAAAGAGACTCATCTGAACATACAATGGTTTACGAAGGTGCTCAAACACTCTTAGGTACTTTTTGTGTGTATTTTATTCAAAACGTTTCGAAATCTCGTTAGCAGTGTAACGAAACACGGCTCTCGTGATCGTATTGGTAAAATTTGAAACGGATCTGAAAATGTATATAGAAGTTACAAGATATTTATTGGAAGTATACCTACGCTTCGTTAGTAAATTTCTTAGAACGAATAAAATAACAAAATATCCGTGGCTTGACAAATTTTCAACGACACCAAGGACTTAGATAACATTGCCGGAGGAAAGATGCGCAAATACAATATAATATCTGGCAAAAATTAAATGATACGGAGTAGCATATTTCGATGTAACAATCGCGGCTCCCAGAACAAAATAGTATACATCGTTAAATTTTGTTTTATTTTTAAATTGCAGTCAACATGTGAAATCATCCATAAATCTATAAATCGAAAGCTAAGGTACATAGGATATATGTGTCCGTACGATGTTTTCTACTTATTTTAATATATGTAGATATATATTCATCCCCTGAAGTATAGAGTTACATTTATGAATCGTCCTGTAAATATATACGTATCTGCTTTTCTCGGAGTTCACCGGCGAAACGATCGCATCTCCTCTACTATGCCAGTGGTTCTCACCAACTTTCGACACTTTAATAACGTTTACCTTGCGAACGTTTCAACTTCGACTTTCTCGAGGCCTTCGGCTAAGAAAGTTCGAACGTGAGTTTCGTATAAGCTTCGTGGAAATCGCGATCTTTTTACGATCGAGTAGAGAATCGACTTACCGCTACCGATAGCTACAGAAACTAGAAAATATGAAAGTAAAAAACGTATTTAGAAAATCTGAGGAAGTTTGACCATTTTTGAACACCTTTGGAATATTGATTCTACTAATTAGATTAGATTTAGATGAAGTTTCTGTTATCTGTGAATGAAATCGTAATTTTATTTAGAGTCCAGAATACGTTTCCCTTTTTCATTTTCTATATCAAATTATTAAAATGCTAAAGAACGACGAAAACTCTAGTTTTTAAATTATTTATTATTCTTAACAATACTAATAATTGGAAAATGCTAACGCTGCTCTTTTCTAATTCTTTTCTAATTCTAATTTTCTTTGCTGCTGTTTACTAATTACATACTTCGATCCGCAATTATCAATTTAATTATGCGGGAATATTATTAACAACGCAAACAATATTTTGATAATTTTCATACCGATAACGAAAAATACAACATCGATAACCTTCGACCAGATAAAAATACCATCGATATCTTTCTACGAAGTATAACATTCGTATTATTATCTTCACAAATATAATATTTATACTTTCATAGTCTTACTTGTTGCAGCACAACTCGTAAGTGACACAATAATACATTCGGTTGTATTTTTTCGTGATAAAATTATCATCGTGTTTCTAGCTGCATTCTAATCGAGAATACTTTTTTCCCTCGTTTTCTACACCCGAAACTCTGCTATTTGGTACCCATAATACCATGCTAATTCCCGTCACGACGCAGTTGCTCAATTTCGTTAATTTATCGTCGCGCGCGGCGGCTGTTTAAACGGTGATTTAATTTCATTTAATAACACGGAACGAAATTACCGTGATTTATAGCGGCAACAATATAAGCGGAATTTGCAATGCGCGGCCGGAAACGGCAGTGTGTTCGCCATTTTCGACGTTGGACGGCTGGTCGCGGTTGGAAAGTCGAAACACGCCAGTAGAACAGAGAAAAGAGAATGAAAAAGGAAAAGAGTAAAGCAGAGTTTGAGGATGAAATTTAATTACATACGTGTCGCGTGCAAACTCTACACGGGAATTATGTCGGATGTCGAAATTCATCCTCTTCTTATTTTCTTCAGCTGTTTCCTGTGTTATAATCGCGTGCTTGCAACTTCCTTGCGTATGTTTTAATATGAACAAGCAATGTGCAAGACCTTTGGATGGACCACTGGCTTACATGAAAATTTTAACGCTGATAAGTTACATTGTTCGCTATACGCGGAATAATAACAAAGTACGATAGCTTAGAAAAGTTTTCAGATACTTGTAGAAACATTTTGAAATTTCATCATTCGCGAGATTAAAATCGTGAAAAACTTCTGTGTTCGACAACTATGAATAATAATGGCGTAAAGCTAATATTTTTCACGATCAACCTCAAAGAAGAGATACTCTCACGAGTGTACGGTAAATCTTCGATTTTACACGACTTATGGGTAATCGAGTGCACTTGATGTCCAAGGGTGTCGAAGCCGCTATAAATTCCACGGGAATTATGGCGTTACTAAAGAGGCAATTTCCACCGGGAACTATTCGCCTGCAGCCAGGATAATCCGGGAAAAATATCAGCTCGAGGATTATTAGCCTGCGGCTTTCGCCGAAGTGTTTCCAATTAACCAGAGGAGAATTATGATCGTCGCTGACGGCCTGTTCTACCAACGATGGATTAAAAGTTTCGCTCGCCAGTCGTCATATGTATATGAACGTACCTTTAAATATGAATATAGTTTACCTAACAAGAACGTGATGGTTAAGTTACAATGTAATGATTATTCGTCGTGTTAAAATGAAAATACAGTAGAATATCGAGTTCTGAATATTTGGTAAAAAGAAATGATATCGAAGCGAAGAATATTATTGTTGTTATTTGTAGCATGAATTTTTATTAATAATAAAATTATCAGGTGATCCGATTCAGATACAACTGGAAAAGTTATTTCAAATTGTCGACCAGTTGCGCATCTTGTATTGATTCGTTATTTAAAATATCATTTCCTATTAACCAAACGAATTTATAATTTATAGTATAACATTGATTCTATTTAAAAGAATTAAATTGACCCACTTTTTTTCTAAGCAAGGAAAAGTATTTCCCTCAGAAGTACAATTTATCGGTGATTAAAAATTAATCCATTTTACGTATACATTTCTTCTGTAAAATTACTTAAAGTAGTTTTAAAGTTGTCGACATCGTTTCACTTTACGGTCTGTGCATTACTGCTTTTTGACCAATTTCAGCAGAAGAAAATCCCCGAACGTTTAATTTAATTTTATTTTTACACTCTGTGATGCTCTGACAAATCATGATGCAACAAAATAAAATGGAAAGAGAGGAGAATAAAATCGAGAGGTCGGTGTATCATTGATTCTTTCCAATAAAACCCGAACGATTTAATGAAACAGCCGAGCATCGATCCTTACCGTTCGTTAGCAGACTGTTGCCTCATCGAAACGAACGAAAAATTTCGGAATTATTTGTCGGAATGGAAATAAAGTCGTCAAACGACGAAGTTTCACCGGTGAATTCGAGGCGAGGGTAAATATTCGTGGTCGCGGAACCGTTCAAACGCCGTCCGGTCAATTCTCCTGGCTAAACCGCAACTGCGACGTGCCATCGACGTTCAGGAAAATTGAAAATCCAAAAAATAGATGCCAACGTCAAGGCGAGCCAGACAGGGAGATTAATGCACAGGGGAGAATCGATGGAGACGATCCATTTGCGATAAAATGAAGAGATCATGGCTATTGAAACAGAATAAAAGAGGAAATAAAATTGAAAAGATATTATTGATAAGTATACCGTGGATTTTCATGCATTTATGGAAACTTTGAAGATGCAAAAATACACCGGATGCGGATAACGTGCGAAGATATGTAAAATATCTAACGTAGTGCATTCGTTATAATATTTAACAGGTGAGAGAGATCTCTAGTGAAGTTCCAATTTTTTAATTATGACCAGAAAAAAATGTTTATTTGCATAAATGTCCGCAATCTATTGGTGAAAATACAAATTTAGAAGCAGGAGCTTGAAGAAAATGTATCTTCGTCTTTTTACAAATTTTAAATTATCTTTATAATTTTCCAGAATTCAAAGAATTCTGTACTTATGTACTAATTTACAGGTTACTGGCCGTCTCTGATTTGTCTAACATATTAACAGTCTAACATGCTAATAAAATTATCGGCGGAGAAATGAGCAAATATACAGTGGCTACAAGAAGTTTCGTCACGTACACTTATTTTCCAATCAAGCATTTTTTTGGTCAAATTGGCACGCAATAGTAGTAATTTGTAGTTATATAAAAGTTTACAAAAAGTGTCACCAAATGATACAAAATCTAGCACTAAAACTAACCAAAGCTGTAAAAACGACGAATTTCAGATCTTCTTTTTTCTAGAATTACTAAAAACATGTAGATATTTTAGTCAAAATGAATATTTACTTTTATCTAGATAGTGTCGCAATTACTTGGATCTATTTATTTCAATTAATATCATTTGAATTATAACGATTCATATATAGAATAATTGATTATATATTACAGATCTGTAGTTCTAGTATTAATATACGTGAACCTAATTAATTAATACGTAAATAAATTGTTGAGCTTGAGGTTGACTGATTGAAGAACTAGTGGATGAATTTGTAATAGAAAAGTATATTGAAATAATTAAAGGTATAAGTATAATGTATAAGTTTATGCTGAATGATAGGGAGCACGTTCATATATTTATAGCAAAAGAACATTAGCAAAAAAGTTAAGCTTATAGCTTGGGCTAGAGGCTACAGGGAACATAAATAGAAATCTGTTTATGAGTTCCTTTGTTGTTAAATCTTGCAACCCAAAACATAATGTATATTGAAGGATATAATAATATGCATCGCTCCTTATTTATAATATTTCTTCGTAATAGCAATCTCCAGGTCACGGATGTACATAAATAAAGATGTAGAGTTTTTCTTGAAGTAGTTACTTCAATATAAATAATAAATAGAACGATACGTCAATATGCTTTTTGTGGTCACTGTAAATAATTGTTAATTTTCAAGAATTATTATTTCATATGAAACTTCATTTCACCATGCTACATTTGACCTCTCTTTATCCCATATTCTCTGAACATTCCTTTATCGATAAAGCGTATACAATTACTCTATACATAATTAGCCTAAGCTCTCAGGAAAAATGTCTTATTTACGAAAGGACCTTATAATCTTCCTGAATCCACGGATTTCCACGCTCAAAACACTTCTGCCAAATTTCCCCCATCATCCTATTTACAATATCAGTATCCCTCATAAATATTGTATTAGCTACGCTTGCTGTATTAAGTACGATCTGCATACGCGAGTCTTGGATACTTTCGCGTAGATGTGCCATCAAAATAGGAGAGAGGCTTAACGACAGAACACCGTTACCGAGCTTTATTATAATTTCATGTAATTTCGCTAATGGGGATTAGCCGTTGGCCGGACATAGAATAATATTAAGGTGAAACTTCCTCGTCCGGGCTTTAAACCGTAATCTAGCTTAATACGACCGACCAGGGAAGGATTATTTTTCGGGGGTACAGATTCTTGTCTGCCTGGTAAGCAGTAAGGCTGGCATACACGTCTGCCGCGTTATATTTTCGCGGCTAATTTCCCTCACGGCTTTACTTCAATTACCATAAGTTTCCGGCCTCTGTCTTAAATTTTGTTCATTTTAATTATTCCATACATTTTTATTCAATATCGTATTTTTGGGATAAGTCTGAGTGAAGAGATGTTGACAAGTTGAATAGGATTCTTAACATGAAATTTGATACGTACAGGGAATCAGAAAGTTGACTGTCATTGAATTAATCCATTGTTTCGCATAATAGTTTACTAACTAATAATATTAGTAAATTGACAAGTGACAAGTTGAATAAAATAATAGAACGATTTGTTGTTGTCGTTGCTCTATTATTTAAAGTCACATCAACTGTCAGGGTTATTAACTGCCAGGATTACTTTTTATTTAAAAATTCCACATGTGTATTTTTGTTTCTACTAGAATGTATTAAGTTGTCCAGAAAGTGTCTTTCTTTCGCAAACATGTTTTTTACAACAGTGCACCTTCATACAAACGTGAAACCAAGTCTGTGAAATGTCGCGGTGTTCATCTCAACAGAATAAAATGGATCGTACGTAATTCGAGAAAATAATATAAAAGAAAAAGCGTTGTGCGTCTATTATTTCCTCATAAAACGAAAGAAACTTTTCCGACAATCTAATAGTACAAAACAAGTTTTTGCTTGAGACAATCATTTGCTTTATTATCAAAAATGTTCCAATTATGAAACAAAGTCTATTGATACTGATAATCGGTAACATGTAATTGTCACTAATAATATTCACTCGATAACGATAAAGGATCAACGTCTCATGCTCCCTAACAAAATGAAATACCAAAGACCATCTTTTTGTTGGAATACTGTTGCTCAAAGGGTGGAATCTGAATGATGCGCGGTGCTGATTTCAAGCGGAAACGTCGCTGATCACGAGGCAGTGCGACCATTAATATTAATGGAATACCGATACGACGCGATAAAAGCGATTTAATAGCGTAGTTAATGGCATTATATCATGGAACTACTGGAGCCATTAGCGAAATTACGGGGAAATTAGATGTACCGGGGGCTGGCCACGCTGATCGTCCTTTCTGAGCTGCATTTTTAACCAGAATCACGCGCCATCTGCGTCTGCTTTTCGTGAATCCTCGATGAAATTTCGATGATTCTAGAACCCTCATATGCAAACGCGTATACGATATTGCGTGCATTACTGATGCAAATTAATTACAACGTTAATGCACTGCCTTTTAATAGTGCACTGATTATTCTAACCATATTTGGTACATTAATTTCGCATGACCAGCTCTCGAGACTACTCACTGCTTTTGTTTTCGATTTTTGTAGGATCGTTCAAACTGTTATTAATCACGTTAGTCGTCATTTATTTCCTGGTGATCGTTTGATTTTCCCTTGATTACATTTTTTTAAATACAACGATAACTTTACCATCTTCAATCGGTAATGTCGTATCAATCCAGTAATTCTAATTCAACAAATTGTAGTTATTATGCTTCATGCAAATAGCGTTGTTCCAGACCGAGGTACATACCTCGATACGAGGTAGCATGCCTCGAGTCGCTTGAAACGAATTTTCTTTTTCACCGCCTGACCGCGTCCTCGTCGCGTTTCATACGATCAGCAAAAAGCGCTAAAAACTGTAAACATTTGAACAAAACGTCACACGAGCCATCCACAGAAATCTCGATCGGCAGCCAAGATTCCTCAGACACTCGATACGATTCAGATCTCGAAAGTCGTTTCATGTCGCGCACTTGATATAGCAATCGTCGCTTCCAATATTCAACAACTTCTGTCCTCGGCTGTTTTGGTCAGCCGCGAGACTTCCAATTAAAACGGACAAGGAAAAAACCAAATGAAAAAGGATAGAAGGCGAGGAAGACAGGAAAAAAATCGAAAGAAAACAAGAGTCCCGGCTTAATTTTGTATGCACTATGCTCGATAACAATTTCATCTCCGATATCGCTGGTCGATTAGTCGAATAACATCGAAGCAAGTGGAGGAACAAGAGGAGAAATAAGAAAAAGGGAGGACTAAGAAAAACAAGTGCAAGAAGAATAATAAGAAGAGAAAGAAAAAGGAAAGGCAAGGGCGACCAAGCATAAGAAAGGGAAACAAGGACGAAGATCCTGAAACCAGCCGAAGGCAAATCACGTACACTGCCGCCTTCGTGGGCTACTGAATTGAATTTCGGACAACACTTACCACGCCAGCCTCATGAATAATGCATTCGTTGGAGTGACTGGTCGCGGGTGTCGCGCACGGAAAAGTGTTGACCCTTTGACCAAGATGGATGAGGCGGTCGTTGATTATCAAAGACAAACGTGGCTTCCAGCCGCGTTTCTTGCACCCTTCTCCATCTCTGGTGCACACCGTACACCAGAATCGACTTGCTCGGGCTTTTGGCTTTGAAATATCCTCGAAACGACGCGATGCGACGCCTCGCAAGTCTAATCGATGCGCGTTGAACGACGATAGAGATATTGGTCCGTAGCTTTAAAACAGATGGGGCACGTCTTCGGGGTTCTCCTTGGGAGGTGGACGACGTATTTGCTCGGAATCTTTTATACGTCGCGCGTTTTAGAAGGACGAATCTTTTTGAAGGATGAGAACAATTACAGCCGAGGAACGTTCCTATAAATCCGTATCGAACTCGTGATTAGACTTATAGGAAATTGAAGGGTAAAACAATTCATAGAAGGCACACAATATGAGAGAAGTATATAAAATATCGAAAGTATAGTACTCGTTATAATTTACCTAAATTTTTAATTCTATTCATAAAAATATGAATTTGTATAAATATTCACCATCTACTCGTAACACATAAAGCTTCGTTCATCGTGTTCGAACCAATTGTTCGATATGCGCAAGTTGGTTTTGCATCTCAGAACGAGTACTCTTAGTTTCAAGGTTCATGAAATATTTGGCAGGTATAATGAAACATTATTCCTCATAACGTGTGAGTAATAAGTATTCGAAACTTGCATTTGCATTTTATTCGGATTTATAAATAAATATCGAACTTGATCCCATCACTAATCGTATAACTACGGAACAAAATGACCAACTGATTTTCATTTCGCACGAACTTTATACTTTAAATGTTGTTAATACCAACATTAACCCTTTGAGGACGGGACCATTCGAGGTCAACTGCTCCGTGAGGCCGAGGTGCTGCTGCGATTGTTATTTACAACTGTCAGCACACATTTCTGCTTAGACGTGCTTTTCATTCATAGATGTTAACACTTTATCGACCGATAGCCCATTAATCGGCTTTTTGTCACTGACAATCTTTCTCATTATTTGAGCAGTAATTTGTTATTTAGTATTAAGGTACCTTACTCAGTTGCGCCAGTTGCGTTGCTTTGTAAGCTCCCACAGTTTTATACCAATTTGAAAAACTTACCGTTGGCGATGAACGAAAAGAATGGTATTGGAGAGTCTAAATCGAAACAGAGCTGGCGCCAGGGAGAATCTGCGCCTGAGCTGCCAGTCGGACGTGCGTATACTACTGAACCGCTAGCAGTCGCTAAAGTGTTAAATTCTAGACATATGTACATGCACAGATTCTCCACAGGATAAATAAAATGACACACATATGAGTCTTTTGGTTCCATCAGTTGTTTTCGCCAAACGCGTATATCAATTGCTCGGCCAAATTGATAGCATACGCAGAACGCATATATGCGGCGGTAGTCGGCAAAGGGTTAATTAAAATTCTGCTGAAAGGATTCAAGAAGAAACACGTGTAGCTATCCGTATTGTTGCAAAAATAGATTCCGGAAACGTCATCGTCCCGCGGAATAATTAATTCGAAACAGGAACTAACCCGATTGCCTGGCGTGTTTTCCGGGCTACCCACGCTAAAAGCGCGGGCCTCTCGAGAAAAACTAATTAGAATTCAGAAAGGGCGAACTATACCGAAACCCGACACTTTGCATATAATTTCGCTGGAACGGCGTGTATACGCGGCGAGTACTCGCGCGATACGCGGTGATACATTATGCTATTACGTTTCATTGCCCGACATTAGACGAGATTACGTTCCTTCCCTTGATATTACACCCGGTGCCCAGGGTGACTTAATGGCTTATTTCATCATCGCGACCGGCCGAATATTTTTCTGCCCCTTCTTCGGCACTTTTTCCGACGATCCGCGATATCTTCGCCGGCAACCACCCGAAAACCGTAATTTGTACCGTCGTAAAAGACGCCGGTGAGAATTTGCGAGTTGGCAAGATTCTATCGAGACCTACGCTAACTTATTATTCTTATCGGCAGGAGCGTTCGTTTAGCCTTTTCGAGGGAAAGAATTACAGGTTCTTCGTACATTCGTACGGAGCAATTTTATCCTCTGTGATCTTTTTTATTCACTCGATAATTCAGACACGATGACTTCAAAATGGAAGAAATTTTATTAATCGGATCATCCTGTACCCAACAACAATTTTTATATCGATGGAATTCAAAATTAACACTGACAGATCGATTTTATTCGCGGTTGATTCGCAGTACTTGCAAATGTTAATACGATGTAATTTATTTCGAAGAAAAATGAGAAAGAGGCGGTTCTTACTTGGTAGGTCTTTTGAGAGATTGACAATTCGAATGAGAAATTCGCTTCTTATCTTCGGTTAATATGTTCAAGATACGATTTAATCCTTTGCGCTGTAGTTTTATTAGGTTGCCCGAAAAGTTTCTTTCGTTTTATAAGGAAATAATAGACGCGCAATGTTTCTTGTTTTATATTAGTTTATTGAATTATGCACGAAATGGATCGTACCTAATTCAATAAAATAATACAAAACAGAAATTCTTGTTCATTTATTATCACCTTATGAAACGAAAGAAACTTTTCGGCCAACTTAATTATGTAATTCGTCAAGTTTACGTATTAAGAACAAAAGACAGAATTTTGCCCATTCGACAACGTGCAAAAGTTTCGAAAATATCAATTTTCTCCAATATCTTCCTTAAGATTATGTTCTAGCTGAGACAAAACAAACACATTCGAAGATCCTGATTTTCATATAACGATAATATCATGAATATTTTCAAATCGATAGCCATTCATTATGTGACTTGATAATTACTTACTTATTATCAATTACTTATTAATTAATACTTGATAATTACTTTATTATCAAGTTATATTCAACAGCCTAGTAAATGAAAAATAAACGTTTATTTTCGAAAACTATGTTTCCCTGTAAAGCCTAACTTTTATTATCAAGCTATATTCAACAGCCTAGTAAATGAAAAATAAACGTTTATTTTCGAAAACTATGTTTCCCTGTAAAACCCAAGTTTTACTATGAAGCATAAAAGTATAATACATCTGTTATACTATAATTACGGATATTTAAATAAATATATATTATTTATATATCAATTTATCATGCAAATATGTATATACAAGAACAAATATTCCGATGCAAATATTTCGACGATGTCTCCGATAAGTATCGCGATGTGAAGGGAATTCTTATCGATGGAAACGAGTCGCAGCACGCGATCGTACCAACCAAAGTCGAATGCACTATGTTACAGAGATGCAGCAGCGGTTACGTGTCCGACCCACGTATTATGTATCTCGAACAGGAAGTGGAAAAAGATAAGACAACTTGGCGTCATTAATAACTCCTCCCCCGCGTTCCACTCGCATCTGGAGCTTGCTCTTCCTACAACTCCGTGGCCTTCCATTCACCTCGATGTTTATTCCTAAATAATTTCGACGCTTCAACGGTCATTTTAAAATTCGTTCTTTCAACAATATATTTCACGCGCCTCTGCACTTCTCTTACGAGATCCTTTGTTAATTTCTGGGAAATTCTAGTTTTTCTCGGTCGTACAACTTTTAAATAAAACTAACGCAGAACGTCGGAGGAAATGGAAACCTTGGAGGAGATCTTTAAATTCTTTAGAATTTTTAGGCATTTCCAAAAGTGGATTTTTCCTCGTGAAAAGTTTAAGAAGACACGGAGTCTCGTAAGATTTGGGAAAATTTGTATATCAGAAATCTTGTATCACAGATAGAAATATTTATCAGACTCCCGTCAGTTAAATCGATTATTCTAAATTTCTAGAAACAAATTTTAATTCACGTAAATCACTCGCCGTTTCAAAATCGCGAAATATGTGTCGTTTTACCGTACATTACCACCAGAATGATAAAGAAAACAACGGTTCATCCTAATTACTCTGATCGAGTATCTGATCTGCTCTATAGAACACTCATAGATGAACGCAATTCAGTCAAACGGATGCTTGTTGCAAACTCGCAAAACGGCCATTACTCTATTCTAAAACTCCAACAAATCCCCTCTAAATCCATCGAATTACATGCGATTCGCATTCCATCGAGGTTCGCTTCCTCCCTGTACGCACGGCAACCTCTTCAATTTCGATCGAAGAGTGAAAAACAAAAAGCGAGAATTTAAAAAAAAAGACGAGAAACGCGATAGAAACATCGCGATGATGGCCGCGCATTGTCGAAGCCGTGATAAATCGAATGGAGCGCGACCGGAAGCTCGAGTTGCATCGCGTATCAAATTCGCGGCCGGAAATCATACAATGCGGTCCGTGTAATGAAAGATAATTGAAATCAAAACAGAATCAATGCGGGGAGCTACTGTTTGTTACCGTTGCGAAGCTACATAAAAATCCCACTGTACGACCATAAAGCAACCTGCGGCCCGCGATTTCGATTTTTCCTCACTTTTTCTCTGTTTTACTTTTATCCTCTTTTTTTTTTTTTATCTTTTTTATGCACATCCTCGTATCCAGTTCGGCTTTATTACGTTTTCCACCGGTGCACAAATATTTCCACGATGAAAAGGTGGTCGCAATTACGAATGGAATTACGCGGATGCAGCACGCTCCTCTCCTTAAACAGAGAGAATTGTAGGATATTTTAATAAATCTATTTTCCATCCGTTTCGTGTATTTTATTTGTCGTGTTTAAAGTTGAATTATTACGTCGTAATTCCCTGAAAGCGGAATTACGTAACGTAGAGTTTTTATTAGCAGGATATTTGACCATTGGGCATTTTAATATGTTTGCACCGAATTTAACGACGGATATTTTGTTAACATTTTTTACCTCATTGTAATGACGAAATTAAATTCTGTTCTACGTAGCGTGTTTTTCAAATAATGAACGACAATTAAAAGAACGAAAATACCTGGCCAATTTTCGTGTAGTTTTTGCATTCTTGCTGTTGAAATAAAATATGTATTACGTACAGCGTGGTATTGATTTAGACAATGAATCGTGAAATTATTTTAATAATTTCCTATTTTCATCGTGTATTTGTCGTTTATTTTACATGTTTCCATTGTACTTTCAATCCGTTCGAGTGGATTCATTTATATTCAGAATATTTTATTTTCTTAAATAATAGGAACATTTGAATACGTCTATTTTCCATTTATATCGTATTTTATTATTGCCTTCAAATAATAATTCGATAATATTCTCGTTGCAACATTTTGAAATAAAATTGTGTAACATTTCGGTCTTCTCTTCTTAAATAATGAACAGAATTTAAATATTGAACGAGAATTTTATGAATATGTAAATGAACCTGTTTGAAAGTTTTAATACCACCTGATATCTACGTTAATCACGACATCGAAATTATATGATTTTTAATTTTGACATGTCGTTAATACAGTACATGGTTTAATATCTATTTTATGAAAATTTAATGAACGTTGAAATGTCAGCAACGTAGCCTCTTCTCTCGAACAATATTCGTTATATCCTCTCGTTATTTTACACGACGATGATAATCCAAAGTGAAAAGAGCGTAAAGATTATGGATCTACAAGACACTTTATATCGCTTATAAGAAAATAATAAAACACTGCAGAAAAATCTGTAATTCATTACTATGATACGTTTCAAAGGTAAAATCAACCATTTTTAATAAGTAAATACTTCATCTATAATTCTTGAATATAATATTAAATAATAAAGTAACTAATAAATATGATACTTTACCTATTAATATGGAATAAATATTTCAAATATTATTAAATATTTCGATTATACAGGGTGGTTGGTAACTGATGGTACAATCGGAAACGGGGTGATTCTACGCGAAAAAAGAAGTAGAAAATATACAATAAAAATTTAAAAATTTTAAAAATTAAAAAAATAACGTCAATCGAGACAACGATCTACAGTGAGATCCGTTATAACGAGACGTGATAAAGTGCACGCGTACCGAGCGAAAATTCAAAGTCGATTTTCTCGAAAAGAAAGCCTCAAACGAAAAATTTTTATTCTATATTTTCGACTTCTTTTTTCGCGTAGAAACACCCCCTTTCCGCTTGTACCACCAATTACCAACCACGCTGTATATATGGAAATAATATATGCGATTCGATAGAATAGAAGCAATTTTCAGTCGAAACCCGATATATTCTCGCGATTACACCACAAAATTTCGCCACATTAAACGATGAACAGAACCGAGAATCTTTCCGAGTACGAAAAGTAATTTCGCTTGGTAATCGTTGGTAGTTTGTTATACGTAAATCGGTCCTGAGGGAGAGACACCCTCTGTGTTTGTTCGCAAGGTTCTCTGGGCTGGTGCAAGGTAAATAATATCGGAAATCTGAATCTACCCTCGAACGAGGCAGGAGGACCTCTCTCCACTAGCTTGTTGTGGACATTTCGAAAAGTTTTCCGGCGACGTTGTTTGAACGCTACTCATTAAGCAAAATCATCGATTTCACGATAAAAGCAAGACGAGTTCGATTTAATCGTACTTGTAGAGAAGAAAAGAGAAGAAAGGAGCTGAAGTTCCTGTTCATCTGTAGTAATGGGAGAGAGTTTTTCGATGGATCTCTCGTTCTTGAAACTTAATCCGGTATATCGTTCATTTTCTGCTTGACCATGCGCTTAAATATTATTGGAATAACATTATTTTATTATTACAATTGTAACAGTGAAAATGCAAATTTCCATCTTTAAACATCTTTCACTGAAAACCAACTTATCTGATCGTTCTAATGTGGTAAGAAAATTGGCGTTTATAATAATCGTGTGGGACTATTTTTCACTTTGTTATTCGTTCGTTTCGTATTAATTTGAAAGGATAAGTTATCGTTAAATGCGGATTAACAAAGAGGAAACACGCAACAATTTTGTGCCAATTAAAATATCAACAATTTAATTGCAACAAAACTTAATGATCACGAAAGTAACTTAAAAAGCGTTCTATAGTCATAAACGCAAAAACAGGGAACCGAAAACAGAAGGAAACGAAAGAACAGCTGGAGCTAGGAAATTACAACGCGAAACAACGGTACTATACCATACGCCGCATTTAATTTCTCTAGGAATCACAGAGTTCATCCCTTTTCTCGAAATGCAAGGACGAGGTTGAAACTACCGTTACTTTTCCTCTTTTTCCTTGGAGAAAGAGGAACAAAGAAAGGGAAAGCAATGGGAAAAATAAAACAGAGAACCGTACACACCGGGTGAAAAAAAAGAAAAAAAAAGAAGAGAGAAAAGGGACAAGGAAAAAAACGCAAAAAATGAGACAGAGAGATCGAAAAATTCGACGGCAGGAAATTTTTAGCGAGTGCAGCGTACACCCTTTTCATCGTGTCCCAACTCTTTTAGAATTATAGCGGTACAAAGGCACGAGCATTGGCGGAGGAGGATGAATAAACCGTAGCTGCAAATGCAGGCTCGCGCGAACCCGGAGATTTTCAAAAGGACCACGCGACGTGCCAGACATACAAAGAGAACAGCAGTCCATCCTTCTTTCGACAGAAGAACACCTTGAACGTTGCACCAGAAAAATTTCAGTTGGTCCGCTGGTATCATATTTTTATCGGGCTGACGTCTATACCACCCCACCCGTAGGCATAACCGCGCGTCATATGGAACAAAGCTCCTGGTCAGGATTAATGTTGAAGAGAAAAATGAAGTATAGAAGACACACACGTAAACACAAGAGAGAAGGATTGATTGTGTTCAAAGAAGATGACCTTGAGTCACGATAGAAAAACGTACGATAATAAACAAAGATATTAGCACAGATGCGATTTTTCTGTACAATTTTTAAATTTTCAAGTTTTTTAGAGATAACTTTCGAACCTTTCAAGTATGTTATTATTTATTATCATTAAACGACTTTACCGTAAGAATTAATGATGAAAAAATATATGATGAACTGTTTCTACCGAAACATAAAATTACTCTAATTAAAAGCTAACTGTAGAATCAATACAAGAATTGAACTGTTTTGGAAATAAATAATTTTTGTTGAATAAATAATATAGAATTACTCGTCACTGTATGTGATATAATTTTTTGAAAGATTTAGGAAATGGGGAACAATATTATGAATAATTATACAAATGCATTATAAAGGAAAAAAGAGAAGGATGCAGTTTGAGAGGGTAGATTGTTTCGAAGGCCAATTTTGAACTGATACGATTTTGAGAAGAGAATAATTGACCAGCTTAGGCATTGTAATAAAATATGAACAATTTTTAAACTGTTATCTAAAGAAATAATATACGTGACATAAATGAATAAAAATATTTAATAAACGTATCAAATGTTGTAAAGTATTTAGAGAACAATATGAAACTATATGAAATATTTATAAAACTCCGTGAGATATAAATTAAATTTTTAAGTGTATTAATGCGTTTCATAGGAAATATGTTTTTAATTTAAATAATAATTTATTTTACAGTTCCTGTACATCCCGACCATGCCATTAGTCAAACATCGGACGATGATAGATTTTCACCTGACATGATTGGTGGTGGCGATTTTATTGAAGGGTAAATATTAAATTTACGTAACACTTATTTATTATACAGTATGATGCCTTTCAGTAAATATTATTTTAGATTAATAAATGATAAACGATACTGTTTTTAAATTTATATTTGATAATTAATGATATCGACTATTATACGAAAAAGAAAAGTATTTTAGAACGTTTATGTACTTTTAAAGAAATCTCAAATGTTTAAGAGAAATTTTAAGTTAAATACTTTAAATTTGAAAAATGTCAAATAATCATTGTTATTGTATCAAACTTATGTTATCATAAATTGTTATCACGTATCTACTTTAAACAGCTACTATTTTTTTTTTAAGTGGTGATTCTTTATTTCACCGCCCAAAAACTGCGATTAGCGTCAGTTTACAAATGGACGCCGGGTGTGGTGTTAAATGACATAAGATTTTTCTGTTAAAATTTTTAAAGATAATTTATAAATATGAAGCTACTCTTGTACCTAGTATTGTTACAAAATACTCGTATTTTTGTACGTGCCATACATAGTGTCAAAAATGTTACAAATGTTACAGAAGCAAGGTGATCATTGTTTTTTTCAGTGAGGTTATAAAAACTGCCGCGAATTTTGTACGACAGTAAACATACAAGAATGTAACTGATATACGTTAAATAAAGAACCGAAAATATAAATTTGTGTTACTTTGTTTTTATTTTAAAACATTTTATTTCATGAATCAGGACATTCTATCTATTAATAGTTGTGTTTGTTTTGTGCTTGAAGGTTATGTTTTGGAGAAAATAATCATGTATCTTTCTAAAAATCATGACATAAAATGTTCACGCAATGAAATAACAAATTGATATTTTTACTTTGCACAGCAAATGAATCTGTATATGCTTCCATTATGATAGAAATATATCATTCTCTAAAATAATAAAGCAAAACGTTTTGTACTTTTAACCTACCAAATTTACTCTATAAATTTCTATATTATTTAATGAATATATTGAAATAAACGCTTTTTTGTTTTGTATTATTAACAGCATTGGACCTGGAGATGGATTAGATCTCTCAGGAACTGGAATGTCAACTCCTCACATCTCTCATTTGGCATCAACAAATCCATTTAGTATATTATCACCAAGTCCACAACCAACTAGTTCTCAATCTAGTACTATCGACGTTCATACAATCGGCGGCCTTAGAAACGTCAATATGCAGTTATCTCCTGGGAGAAAAGACAATCATGAAGGAAAATGCGAGGTACGTAAGCAATCGTAAAGTCTTAAATTGGTCATTAAGTTATAAATCCTGTATTAAAGTTTTAATTCATTCTTTTAGGTGTATGTAGGGAAAACATGTGCACAATTTTTAGGAAATCAATCTGTTTATATTCCGTATCCAATGACCCAAGAGCTGCTTGATGATAAGCTAATGAAAGCTTTTGGTGTTATTAAATACTCAAAGTAAGTGAATTGTATATGATTGTGATTTCATCATACTAAAACAAAATAAATTTTTGTTTATGTTTCAGTGAGGTCTCATCGAATTGCGAAGGTTATGCAAAACCATCATTATGTTACTCTGCATTCCCAATATGTCGTGACCCTGCCAGTATTCTTAAACTTAAAAATTCTGAAGCTAGCGCAAGTTTATTTCATTTTCTGAATTCGAATCAGGGTGATTTGTCAAGAGACACAGGTGATGGGGATGATGCAGATGATATTACAGGAGTTCATGGTATTCCCAGAAAACGTAGTCCTACATTAGGTCCTGGCTCAGAATTCAATCCATATAAGGATGGGAAAGCTTCCAACAAAAAGATAATAAATCAAAGCTATGGAGAAGCACAGTCATCTAGCAGAAACGAGATCAATCGTAAATTACGCAGGATCTGTCGGCAAGAATGTGAAATGCTAGAAAATGATTTGTGTAAGAAAGAATACGCAATTGCTAAAAGACATCCACTGATTGGACATCAAGTGCCTTTAGTTGATTGTTCTGATTTACCAATGGAAGATAGCCCCGAGGCTCGTGATTGTTTAAGTCTTGGAATTTCCTCAGGAAACAATGTACAGGAAAGTACGTATTAAACTCCTTTAACAGCTCCTTAAATAATAAAGCTACATTATTGTATTGTAAAGCGTTGTTTCATCTTTTTGTAGATGACTACTGTTACTGGGGAAGCGGAAAGTCTTATCGTGGTATTGTGAAGACAAGCATTAGTGGAAGACCATGTATGCAATGGTCGCATGGTGAATTCAATCTCCAGATTTCCGATTATCCCGAATTAGCTGGAAAGCATTCATACTGCCGTAATCCAGGCGATAAAGAATTACAACCGTGGTGTTACGTTTATGTCGATAGTAAGCCGCAAAAAGAATTTTGCAACATACCTAAATGTGGTAAGTTGTGATAATTAAATAAACAATCAAAGACATATTACTCATTAGTATAAAAGTACTGAATACATTATAACTTTTTTCTCCACAGTTGAAAACTTATGGATCTATGCAGTCGTTGGTTTTGTACTAACAGGAGGATTTGTTGTCATATTAGTCTGTTACTGCTGCTGCTATAGAAGCAGAAAATCTAGAAGGCAAATGAATCATTTGCCATCAAATAAGGTAGAATTTTACCTAATTTGGAAACTATATTTTAAATGAATCTGGATGAAAAGTTTCTCTACTAAGAATAACAATACAAATTAATACTTTATTTTTTATTTAAAGATGCTGACCGGTATACAATGTGATAAAAATATATACGACGGAAGACGAAGTACAACGCAACCTATGGAAATGAGTTCTCTTTTAGCTGGTCCTGGTAATACAACTCCAGGAACAGGAACATTAAGTAGCGGTAGTAGTCGAACGTCCAATAATAGAGTACCACAATTTACTACCAATAATGTTGTCCTTTTGCAAGAACTTGGAGAAGGAGCTTTCGGTATGCATGAAATAGAATAATTTTATATTTCCTTTTTATACACACTTTACATAAACTATAATTTTCTGAACGTTTTCTAGGAAAGGTATACAAAGGGGAATTACAAACCGGCAATAAATGTGAGCCGCCAATTTATGTAGCAGTGAAAACGTTAAAAGAGAACGCAAGCCCAAAAACACAAAGCGACTTCAAACGGGAAGTTGATCTGATGACAGACCTAAGGCATCCAAACATTATTTGCCTACTGGGCGTAATATTGAAAGGGGAACCAATGTGTATGTTGTTTGAGTACATGACCCAAGGGGATTTACACGAGTTTCTCATTTGCCATTCACCAAGATCAGACGTCCCATTAAACAATGGAAGCGGAAAAATTTTAGAGCAGCCAGAATTTTTACACATTGCTTTACAAATCGCATCTGGTTAGATTAATTTGGAATTTATAGTTTTATTACATATATCTATACAATTTACTAAATCAAGATATCATATTAGGTATGGAATATTTAGCCAGTCATCACTATGTTCATCGAGACTTGGCCGCGAGAAACTGCCTAGTTGGAGACAATTTAACTGTAAAGATTTCCGATTTCGGTTTATCTCGTGATATATATAGTAGCGACTACTATAGAGTTCAATCCAAAAGTTTATTGCCCGTTCGATGGATGCCACCAGAGTCAATCCTTTACGGAAAATTTACGACAGAATCCGACGTATGGAGTTTTGGAGTCGTATTATGGGAAATTTATAGTTATGGCTTACAGGTAATAAAATAATGTTAAATAATAACACTATAGAATTAAAAAATTATACTTAAATGTTGCATGTTTAATTTACAGCCATATTACGGGTATAATAATCAAGAAGTAATAGACATGATTCGATCACGGCAATTGTTACCATGCCCAGAGGATTGCCCGACAATGATCTACAGCCTAATGATAGAGTGCTGGCACGAGGTAGCCAACCGCAGACCGCAGTTCCCGGAGATTCACCATCGCCTGCACAACTGGTACATAAACCAAACTTACCTGAGTGATTTCTGTAACGAATCTATCACCAGCTATTCCGGAAGCAGTCATAAAAGCACGAATAAAACCAATTCTACGCAGCTATCAGCGCCAATATACAAATGCGATCCAAAGGATATGAACTTCAAAGGGAACACGGAGCAGCCGTTCTGTAACCTGAACGACCACAGCAATGGGATCAAGATGCTGCCGCCGAGCTTTCAGAACGCGAATTCGGTCGAACAGAGGTCAAATTGCGGCTTCAATGAACACGGCACGCCCATGAAGGCTCCCATTTTTCCGAATCAGACGACAAACATCAATTTGAACGATTTCGATGATAAACAGTGTTGTTCACCAAAATTAAGCGGAGCGAAGAAAGTATTGCCTCCAGCACCTCAGCCAATGAACAAGATAAACACTCCTAATGGAACCAGACCAATGCAAAATGGAGCGCAACTAGTTGTCAGGTTACCAGACCCCAGTAAGGTCACTACCGAGACTAGGGTATCGAAGTGAACACGAACGAAGATTGTTCACTTGAACAATTTTTGTATGTATTCATGGTAATCGTTACACAAGGTATATATCTATACCGTTCGTTTCGCAAGTACGATTCGATTTTCGAAGCTTCGGATAACGTTCGTTAAACAGGATAGGTAACTCTCTCTTCAATACCTAATCACTGCCACGTTTCCGTATTTATTTCTTCAATTGGAATATACATATTTTATACTGTCGATAAACACGTAAAAAAACATGGTGTACAACCTTAACGAATTTTTTATACATACATACAACGTAACGGAATATACATACGTATAAATATGAATATATGCAGTATAGGATGTAGGCTGTACCGTTTAATATTGTCGCGTTTCCCTTGTATTATTTCGTAGTTACATCTTCAGTTTTATAACATTTTTAATGTATTGAAAATCACGTTAATACGTAATCAAACATATTTACTAATAACATCTTATGCCATTAATTTTGTATAAGTGTACGAGAATCTAATATTCCGTTATATTATAGTCACAATGTTAGTGATACTATTTATGCGACAAAATTTTGTAAGTTAAGCAAGTTCTGTGAGACTTTTTATACTATTAGTTTTATTTATATTTTTGCATACGCGAAACCGTGAATTTCTCGACTGATCTATTGTTACTAGATTGTAATATAAATATAATATCGCGTGTCTGCCAGATGGTATTCACCATCTAATACGATTCTGAAAACCTATCTCCAGAAATGGCACAATAATCAATTATTGGCTGTACGTTGTAGCAGTAAGTCGATTACGTGAAAAGCACAATCTCATTGTGCGTTTAATAGATTTTTAAAAAAAGTAACTTTATCTGTGAAAATTCGTGAACTATTGGTGATGATTCGTTTAAGAACGTAAAGCAATTCTAATCATATCTGAAGGCGAACAATTATTATGCTCAACCAACCAATCGCGCATCTTTATTATATAGAGCAAAATGTTTTTCTTACTCTTTTCATCATTTCATAAAATCTTGTATTTTAAATCGTTCGCTCGTTTCACGTAAAAAACCAAGCAAGATCATGTGCTCTTAACTACTGCCAGAATTTAATATTCTTTATAGAGTCTATTCAGTTAAACGATACTCGAGACAAATATGTTGATAATTGCACTGATAGCAAGAACTTACAAAAGCTCAGAAATTTCCGAGAAATTATTGAAAAGTTGTCGACATTATTAACATGTAAATTATACAGGATCATATTATTCATGTATAGAGCGTAGAACTTACGATTATATGGAGCAGGCGTTACAAACTGTATTCATAAACGGTTCGAAACTAGTCTCTAGTGAAACTCGAATAATAATAAAACGAATTAACGCCTGGTTCGTTGCGATATAGCGTGAATTATACAGTTAGAATCGTAAGCAAGCGAATTGTAGGTTATGGAAGTCTAGAGTGAGAGTGTTTAAACAAGATTGTATTATACTTTTTATAATTTTCTATTAGGAGAGGAGAGTCAAAGGGGGATGTTTCGTCAGCCGAGATGAAGCTGTCAAATGTTTAAAATCGATTTAAACGAGATGATTAGAGTAACGATTTAATAATGTATTATGTTAAAACGGAACTCTTTTTCAGAGATGGCGAGCCTACGAATCGGTCTTTGTATCATTATTAATTATTATTATTAATTGTATGGTAATCCTGACGTCCGCATCGAGGGCTCGTTATCCGTTAGATTTAAGTTAATTTATATCAATCGTTTTGAAGAAGGATCATAAATGTAAGATCTTTATATATTTAATCTTTGATCTTTATATATGTATATATATCTATATATATACACATACACACGATCAAGTACGATATACATATATACGATCCATGTTTTTGTATGAAAGCGATATCACTTCATTTTTCCCTCTTGTCACACCTCGATCCCGATCTATTTTCAATCCGCAGCAACATGTTCCCTGAATAAATGTTAAAATATGTACGTATCGTATTTATTGACTTCCCCTTCCTAAACAATTTCAATTCTTTTCTCTTAACTTGAAATAAGTCTTTTGCTTGAAAAAGAAGAACAATAAGCCATAAATAACTTATATTATTTACTAAAATGAGCATTATTAACGTACTTAATTGTCAGAAATAGTTACACAATTCGCAAATACTTGGCAGAAAATCCTAAATTTCTAAATAAAATAAATAGCAAATAATGATTTTTCAGATTATTTTCTATTACTTTATAGCATAGATCGATAAATTAGTAATTTCCAAGTATTTTATTGTATCTAAAAAAAGACCACATATTTAAAAGAATTCAAAAAGAAATTACAGTGACACAATTGCAGGTGACTTGACTTAAATTACGACCATTATTGCAAATTTCAGAGATAGAAATCAAAATCAATCAATATTCGTAAAAGCATTATTTTTTAACGTGTATCTTCTCCACGCGTTATCTTAGTAAAAAGATCATAATGTAAAAAGGTCCCCCTTCTACGTTATAACAGTAATATTTCGCTGATGGACAATCGCAGTACATACCGGAAACTAACGAGTTAACGGATATTCACGATGTGCGTCGCAAAAGCAAACGCATCAAAGATGCTTGTAACCCTGTTCATAATAATTCTTCGTTATTGCCGTGTAAAATGTCAAATGGAGAAAAGTATAATTTGGGACAGGAACCAACAAGATTTCGTTCAACTGTACAATGATTCAAGATTCCGCGATTTCCGAAGACAAACGATTTCCACGAGGCAAGATTTACATATGAAAGATATCAATGGAAAAGTTCTGAGAGCTTCTTACTACGAGGTTTTAAACAGATCCCTTATAAGCATATGAATTGCCCGTAAATTCGAGGCGTTGTTCCGCGAGACTCAAAGAATACTTCATCGTTATACTTTAGGAACAGGACTTAGTTATGTTTTATGAGAACGACACGAAGGTGACTGGAATCTGCGGCGATATATGGAACCTGCTCGCATGTCATCTCAACTTCACGTACGTTTTTCATATCACGTATAAATTATTTTTTACGTTAAGAAGGAAGATTTCAGAAGTTTTGTTAACAATTTCGAAAAACTGGTAGACATAGAAAAGGTAACTTGAGATTGTGTTTAAATTAAAAATTCAACTATTCATTGTTTCAGTCAGAATATTTAGTGACTTACAAAACTGATCAAATGTCTTGCTAATATGAATATTTGTATAATAATAACAAGAAAGATTATTAGTGTCATCGGGTTTTTATTTAAGCATGTTCAGGTTTTCTGATATTTCCTCAATATTTTTATTTCACACTGAAGTATAAGTATTAAATGTTTCTTAAATTATTTCATGCAGGGCAAAATAGAATTCACTAATATAGAGTAAAACGCAACGTCTATTATAATGCTTATACTAAGTTACAAGTGTTTATCTGCACTAAATGTTGTTTGTAATATTATGTCATATTTAATTATACATATAGAATTTACATTTGCAATTTTTACAAAAATACGAATTTTATACCTTTTATCATGGCTTTAAGCGGTCGTTCCATTTTACCTTATCCTATGGCCAAGGAAATATTTCAATACTTCTGGGAAATCTCTCTACTAAATTAAATTAACAAAAAGTCTTATTTTCTTATAATCTAAGGTTCAATTAAAACATCCGATTCTCTATTAACAAAATGCAAAATTGAATATTCCATTCTACCCTACTTTCTCAAAGTTGTACATCTACAACATTATTCGGGAATTTCCACAAATAAGTATTAATAGGAAATTTTTAAACATTTTAATTATCGAAACACAAACCATAAAGAGTTAGTATAATATTGCTAGAAAAATTAATTACTCTTGTATCTTTGATGATTATCTATATTATCTTGTGTCAAGTATATCCTAAGTACAGCATTTTGTATGAGTGCTGGATGATTTGGTTTTTAAATTGATAATATAAATTTTTTAAATATTAAAACGAGCATTTAAGGTAAAAAGCATCGAGTTATTGGATTAGGTTGATACCAGTGAAATACGGGGAACATCACTTCGGAGAACACTTGGAAAACGGAAGCTACAGCGGTGTGATGGGGTTGCTCGATCGAAATGAAACGCAAGTGATTTTGCGAACAGGATATTATGCTCTCCGCACGAATCTATTCGACTATACGGTACCCGTTTGGAATACCAAGTAGGAAATCTCTTTTTAAATAAATTTTTAGTTGAAAATTATTTTTATTATTAAAAATTACTGTTGTTATTTCTGTATTTAAAGGTAGTTATCACATTAGTTATTATTTTATTCTTTGGATAAATCTATCACACCGTTCTGAGCCGAAAAACTTTATTGCACTTTCTTACATGGACTAGGGATAAAAACAAAAGAATATCCTAAACCTATCGATTATATTTGGAACTATTTTCTAGTTACTATTTATTGTAACTAGCGCATCTGCATATGGATGGTGAGCACGAACTCACGTTGTCATTTTCAACAATTACATTAAACGATTCTGTTAATCTTTGAATAGATATTTCTTTAAATTATTTGACTTTAAAAAAATAAATAAAGATCAATTACAATTTTTAATGCATACTTAAAATTGTAATGCTATATAGACAACGTAGATATGTGGTCATCTATGATGCAGTGATAGCAATTCAAGATTAAATTTATCATATTTTTCATTTACGTTAGTCACATTAGTTTGATAGCATTTGTTAAATAATTTATTACAACTTATTTGATTGGCACACGTTAAACAGGTACCGATTGTATATAAGGCCAAAATACGCATACGACAACAAGTGGCTGTTGAGCATGTTCACACGCGAAACTCTGTGCACTCACATCTTTCTAATCCTGATATTTGCTGTCGCTGGTTACATTTTTCAATATGGATCACGCAAAAATCGCAAAAGAAATAAACAATCAAAGTCAAGGAGTGGATACTTCAATTTCGCCGATCATATCTTTTACACATATTCTATAATGTGCTGTCAAGGTTTCGTTATTTCTTATTCTATTATTATTCTCTTAATTTGACAAGAGTTTATTAATTTCTATAAATTCTATTATTTTAGCTACTATCCTAACTATTTATCGCGCTATTTCTAAATGAAATAAAATTTACTGGAGTTCAATTATAAAAGTAAAATTATTCTAAATTTGTTTTTCAATATTGTAGATTGATTGTTCTATGAAATAGCTAAAAACACAAGTTTTATTTTTTAGAAGAATTTCGTTCTGTTTAATATTTTCAGGATATCTTCCGCGAGGTTTTTGCGATCAGAGCAAGATATTATCCACATCGAAATTTTTATTCGCTTGGTTGATGCTGTTGGTTTTCAGCTCTAGTCTCATTTATCGAATGACAAATCGGACTATGACACCACCGTTTGTCGATTTTGATACGTTGTTGAAGCAATCAAAATACAACGTTCTAATTTTCGAAGGATCTACAATCTACGAACTCATGAAGGTATCAGGGCAGACTTCAAATTCCTACAATGCTCTGTATAAATCCAATTTTTTTATTTCGTTATGCTGTTTGTTAAAAGATTTTCTGTGCTTTTCAAAATTATTTTAAATAAGAAATAAAAAGGAAAAAAGAGGTGGTTTTCAAAGATATAAATTTCAACAGTTAGTCCCCTATACAGTTATTTAATGTTGACTCGACAATGTACTTTCAGAATGCCATTCATTTGCCAATGTACGAGAGTTACAAATTATCGGAACGTATCTTCTTTGAGAAAAATTTAAGTTTCATATACAAGGAAGTTTGTTTTGACAAAAAATTAATCGCCACTTTAGAGAACGAAAACGAAGCATATTCAAGAAGCAAAGATTTCTGTCCGATCGTACCAGTGGGAAAAAGTTATTTTCAAACTTGGATTGGATTTGGTGTACCAAAACATTTTCCGTACAAACGTTCCATCGACACGTCGTAAATATACTTATGACAAATTAGATAATTACCTCTAAAAAATTGTTTAATTTTGAATATCGAAATTTAGAAAATGAAAATATATTATACAGTGGCTTACGAAAGTAATCGAATAATGCTAGAAATTCGTTAACTGTAACACTGTAACATGACACGACAACGTGGTGACTGTATTGATAAAACGTCAGACGAATTTAAAACTGTACATACGTAGAAATTACATTTATGGAAAACAAATACTTAGCAAAAATCACCAAAGTTTATGAACAGTCGATCATTCACTATATTAATAATCCCGAATATTTAACAAGTCCGCAAAATCATTGAATTGTATTACATTACTAATACTAATTTTCTATACTAGTTTTTTACAAAGTGTACGTTTCCAATAAATGTCATGTAATTTCTATGCAAACTCGTTTCAAATTCCACTATTATAATCACGATAATAGTTTTCGATTTTTAAATTCAAAAAGTTTCGTAATAAGTGTTGGAATATACGTATACAAGTGATAAATATCGCGGTTCAAAGTTGAATGGTTTGAAAGGGGACACGTTTTCGTGCTATTTTTTTTACTTTTCTTAATCGAATTATGATTTTCAGAATAATAAAATTACACGAAGTTGGCCTAATAGATATCTTAAAAGATCGCTGGATGAAATATCGCAGAAATAATATAGCGAAGAGTCCTTTCAAAAGAATCGACATAAATCAAGTTTATCTAATTTTTGAGATACTTTTTATTGGTATTGTTCTTTCCCTCATAATACTTTCATTAGAAAATCTAATATTCTTTTGTAGAAAGGAGCTTACGTAATTACTGTTGTAGCTATGATAAATGGTAATAAATGAAATACGATAATATAACATTTTTCACCTTCGTTTCTTTTTTCCTAATTAAAATAAATAACAAACGATATTGAGTAAATATTCACAAAAAGGGAACCACTTCTGATTTTCATAGCTTTTTAATATGTTGTCATGATCATCATCCTGAGTAGTATAAAGGTATAAAGGTCTATTAAAGACTGATCATCAAAAAAGGTTTATAGAAAAATTATTTTGCATTTTCATACTAATTTTAAGCTAATCAGAAATGAGTTTCGGTTAAGTCTAGGTTACTTGAGAAGAAAGTCTCGGTCCTTCGCACTTTATTAAATGTAAATAGTGTTGGGGAAATTGCGTACTTTTGTGTAGACTTTTTTCGATAATAAAATGAAATTTTGTGAATATTTACCTAATATTGAACAATCTTAATATTGGCTACACTAGATCTACACATGCACATCTAATTCCTAAATGTGACCCACCAACTTGGCGTATTTATAATTTTCAAGTTACCACTAAATACATCCGTCTGAGTTGTCTCTTAACCTCCATATGTAGCGTTTCGTTCTAAATTGCAGAAACTCCAAGTGGAAATCTCAGTAACAGAAAAGAAGTTCCATTTTATACGATTTCTTTTCCATTGACCTGGCAATGAATAAAATTTCGTATTATAAAGTCGATCTACATTACTAAATGCATTTCTATCACTGACCTAAATCGTAGGTATGTTTTCATGTTACAACGATTTATCAGTATGAAATCGCTAGCGTTTAGCATCGACTGTGTTGCAGAAACGCGAGATCGTGAGACACGATAACATTTACCAAAGCAAATGTTAGAGCAATTTACCGTGACGTTTCGTTAGCAATATTAGCTGAAACATTTTATTAAAATGGCAGCTTGATATGTGACACGCGATTAATTTTAATCGTTATGTTCAATCTTAACAGCGTAGATAATAACGCGTAATTACGTGGATTATTGGAAAGATTATTTAAATTTGTTGTAGAACTTTAAAATCGTGTATAGTAAATGGGAAAACTTGCATGGAAAAATGAAGATAAACTATCGAATGACTGGAAAAGTAAAAGAATAATTTCTGTAATATTACGTAATATTGAATAGAATATTTTAAATCGATAATAAATTTATATAAATTAAATTATATATTAATTATTAATCTATATTTAAATAAATTAAATATAGATTAAATAAATAATAAATTTAGTAAAAAAATTTGTTTATCCTTCGAATTTAATTTAACATTTAATCGAAAGTTTCTTTTACTTTTCCTTATTCTAAATTCAATTGAATTGAACAATATCTATAGATAGCTAATTTACAGAAAGCGAAGGATTCATTTACGTAAAATTAAAATTTTACATTTAAACTATAAATTTTTTCATATCTCCTTTCTATTCAATAGATATGAACAAGCTCCTATATCTATTTTATTTATATCCAATTAAAACTTTCAATAAAATATTACATATATAATTACTTCACGTGTCACAGCACAATTACGATATAATATCTTTTAATGTGTGTAATGTTATGGAGAAATTCGATTTTTCTGGAAAGAAAAATGCGTCAAAATTATTTTTCTATAGCTCTGTTATTTTTTCCTTCTTACTCTATTCTAATATTAAAAATGAAATTATACGATATCAACTTGATTATATAGCCAGCTATATAAATGAAAGATAGTTTCAATTATCTGACGATAAATCTCAAATATCTCGAAATAGTATTCTAAATGATTTCTTGTACATCTTGTAGTCTAAATGAATTAGCAGAATAGCTAGAACAAGAATCGAAAAGCAGAATAGATAGAACAAAAGACGACAGAGAGAACTTTTTAAAATGATTAAATTGATTAAAATCGACCTTACGACTAGCCACCAAATGAAAGAACAGAAAATAAATGATTTGATCGATTAAGAAGATAATCATATCGCATTAAAACGAAAATATCGAGCAACGTCAATATGTATAATGAAACTTCCTGCTAACGATTGTGGTTGAAGCAAACATCGTTAAAGCAAGAGCAAACCTTACCATTGTCGTTCTTCGAGCAAAACAGTCCAAGAAACATTTTCTTCATGAGAAAGATACTACTACTCGTGATGATTCACGAATTACTTAGACCTGTTCGATCAGTGAACGGTGTGATATGGGACAAGAAACTACAGGATTTTGTACCGATTTTCAGTATCCCAGCTTTCGCAGCTGTAAACAACGAACTGCTGAGCCAAAGTCGAGGAGAGGAAATATACGATTTCCAAGGAAGAATCGTTAGGTTCTCTTATTACGAGGTAAAAATAATGTTTTCCATTTTCTGAAGGAGTATTATAAAGCTGATAATAATCATAATTGTAAAGTTGAAGCTGCTTTTTGCCTTCTGACACATTTTATATAAATTTCTGCTTTCTGGAAGATTACAAACAACAATCGAATCATGGAGATCAGAAAGGCATTGTCATTTCACTGAATTCTCTTAACAAATTATACAGAATTATACGATAACAGGATCATTATAAATTTTATTTTAATTCAATTCTATTATACCTGTTGAAGCATAATTTATACCAAATTTATATCAAACGTCAAAATAACATTTTCATACATATTTATATTTTTATATTATATATTAACATAATATTATATAATATATATTTTATTATGTTAATTTTATTACAGAAATTTTATTTTGATGTTTGCGCTCCTATTTAAGGATGTCTTTAAATGAATGAAGAATTTCTGTTAAGAACTCATAAAATGTTGAACTTGTTCAACCACAGAGTCGATCATTATTCGAATTACTATCATTTATACCATATTTTATGATGTTTCTTTAGGAAAAGAACCTTATCAATAGCATAGGTAATGGAACACGAATCACCGGAATTATAGGCGAGATCTGGAATATTTTGTCCGAATATTTAAATTTCACGTAATGCTAAACTCTCTCTCTCTATTTCTCTTATTTATTAATAAGATTATTTATTATTTTTTAATTCAAACTTTTTAGAATAAAACCGATTCTGACGAACGAGAAGAGTACAGGAGCGTCAGATCCTGATGGCATATTTAGAACTGGTTTATTAAAGTATATTGCAGATAATGAAACAGATGTAATATCGAGGATGGAAGCTCATTCCAAGAGATTGACTATTACCCAGATGACGATGCCTTTATGGAAAGCCGAGTAAGAGTATTTTATAGTAAAAAGAATGATGTTGATGGTAATTATGGATATTATAAACATGAATTATAAAAACAAATTGTACAGATATAAACTTTACTCTCAATCTTTTTTATCCATTAGCAATTCATTGCAAATAAATTCATTTTACTATTTTGAATAAGCATCGAAAAATCATAAAGTATCATCTCATTAAAAAGATAATAAATAAGCCACGCCGTCTGTCTTTTATAGGAAAGTAATTTTAAAATTAATTCAGCGATTATGCATATGCTCTCGCTACCTATATATTTTTCAATGTTTTTAGAATATTGATTGTCACAATATCAGCTATTCTGGTCTTATACGAAGTTTCTTGGATTTTTCATTTATTTTTAAACATAATATATATAATCGTAATATCACCCATTAAAGAAAAGCAATAGACATAAAAAGGGTATAAGAAAAATAGTATAAAAAAGAATAATGAAATGATACATTAACGTAATGTTAGCCATTAATAGGTAGAAATATTCTGTTAACCATCAAATGATATTAAAACTTAAAACCAGAAAATCAATAAATATCATGCTTTTTCCGTATAATCTTCAAATATGTAGAGTATCATAATTTACTTACAGATATCGGCTATATATTGAACGAGAAGTAAGACACGTACCTACTTGGATGGTGAAATTATTCTCCAAAAGAGTTTGGCAAGCAGTTCTGATAACATACCTTTTATTGAGCATGTGCAGCTATCTTTCTCACAAGGTCGAGACGAAAATCATGCTTAAGAAGTTGCAGACTGGCTTGAACGATCATTTTTTCTATAACTTTGGCATGATCTGTGGACAAAGTAAGAAAACATACATTAGCGCAAGTTATGGCACATGAAATACAAACTTAATCTGCTTAAAATTCTTCTTTACGAAAATCTTTTTGTGATTACAAACTTTTATTTGCACAAGGCACGATTGTTATTACTACCTATACTGTACAATACGCGTTATTAACATAGCAATAACTATTAACAGCTGTAATTAATAATAATTTACATTATCACAATACCAAACCGAAAGAAACGCAAAAAAAGGAAAGTAAAGAAAAGTAAAATTATCTCTTTCGAAACTGAGGTCTTTTTTTAAAAGCTAGATCAATGTACACTTGTGTACAGTTATGTCTGTGTAAAAATTGAATAGAAAACAATTCATCAATACACAAGCTTTAACTTAACACTTTTTTACCGTCTTAAATCTTTTTTGCATTTATTACTACAGCTTTTTACTAAGCAATTAATTTATTACGAATAAAAGCTCTAATCTTTTACAGGCTTCTTTCCATCTTCTTCGACCAGAAGCTCAAGGATAATAGAATTATGGTTGGGTTTATTTTCTTGTTTGATCAGAACCGCTTTCAGTGCCCTTTTAATAGGCTATATGACGCAAACTACCTTCACACCTCCTTTCAAAGACATAGAATCTCTTTTGGATAATACTTCGTACAAAATTTTAACTTTAAATGGTTCTATACCAAATATTATTATCGAGGTACGAAAACATAATTTTTCCTGAGTCAAGAGCTCATAACAAAAACGATCCTTGCCCATGTTTGTTTTCTTCTAGGAAAACGAAAGAATACGAATTTCTGGCCAATACGTTTTAGTTCTTTTAAACAAAATATTTATCGTATTATATAATTACTGTAAGTTATCTGTAATTAGATCACAGTAGAACTCTATTTAAGTCATTGAGTTGTGCAACTATGACAAGGATTATTTATATAAAATCGTTTAATTTTTATTGAATAAATCAAGGCGTAAGTCATTCATAAGTTTCTGACCATTATACAGGATGTATAATTATTTGAGAAGCTGAAAAATATAACAAGGGCCGTTTTTGTTATAAGTCTCTCAATTCCAACCACTATAAATCATCAGAAATGTAGGAAAATAAGAAAATAAGTGAGTATATATTAAATATCTTCAGGTATCAGGTGTCTTATTTAGACATGATTTCATGCAAATTTTGAGAACCATATATCATAAAAATACCATAAACAACTCATGAATCGAGTTTCTATATTAGAAATTGTAATTACAATATAAAATGTAATGTAAAGATGTAGATTATTCTTAGCAGTTTTATTTAAATATGATTATTTTATTACTCGAGTTTAGCGAGGAACAACGCCTATATACAAAAAAGTTCTTGACATGAAACGATATATTGTTATGAATACAATTGAGGAGATGTATACAAAAATATGTACATCCAATAATCCATACACAATATTCGAAAGTGAAGATTTAAAAAAAGCTAGAGGAATGTACTTCTGTCGATTGAATCCCGTAGGAATTCCTTTATTTTATTCATGGATAGTTCCCGGAATTTCGAAGACTTTTACACATAGAAGGTCTATTGATATCGGGTAAATATTTTAACTTTTATATTAATATTTATATATGTATGTTCTTTATAATATTGTACAAGTTTATTTGGTTCACAAAGAAATAGAATAATTTGACTATTGAATAATTTGAATATTTTTACTATATAGAATGTTGAAATTATATGAAGTTGGCTTTATCAAACTACTGAAACATCGCTGGATAGAGTCAAAGAACGTTGAAAAAGAGTCACTAAATGTGACAGAACCAATTATCTTAGAACAAGTGTATTTAACATTAATGATATTCATCGGTGGGCTTCTAATATCATTCATAATTTTTTTGTTTGAAAATATAATATTTTACTGCAAAATTAAGAAAATATCCTAAGAAAATTGTGAAAATTATTGTAAAATAATGTAAAAATTAATAAAAATTTAGAGACATATTATTGAAAAGTTTGTAATCTTCATATTTGCATCAAACAATATTTTCTTTTAAAAGTATTTTATTCACCAATTAATAACTGCAATTTGTACATGAAATACAATTATTATGGTTTTGCATCAGTATGCTGTTCATCTAAAGTTTCTGGCGGTACCGCTTGAGCAACCGATTCAACAGCGCTATCAGATGATGAGGGTTCTTCCTTTTTCTTTGGCAAGATGTAAGTAGTTGTCGATATTTCGTTCGGTGTTAGCCAATTTGGTATAATTTTTCCGTGTATTCGCCAAGTACCATATACATTAGATATATGTTTCTCAAATACTATATAATCCAAAACATCTTTCCTCACTGTCTCACTACCTAATAACAATCGTCCAAATCGGTCATAAATGCAGAGAAGCTAAAAGATTAATTTTTCATATAATAATCTAAATATTATAAATATCCCATAGATATATACAATATTAAGATTTGCTGTTAAACCTGTTGAGTATGAAAACGAATAGTGACTTGTGCAAATAAATTGCTCCTTGAAATCAGACTTGTTACTCTAGCATGTACGATACGTGCTGGCTCCAGAGATTCCAAAAATTTCCAAACAATTGTTTTGTTGGCTACATTATGTATCATTAACTAAAATGAAATGATATCTATCAGTATATTCACACTATTGTATGAAGAAAACAACATTAAATTTAAATATATCGAGACATACAGGATATGCAGTTTCTGTAACATATTGTAGTATTTCATCTTGATCTTTACTGTAAATACAATAAATTTATAACTTAATCTAAACTATCATTAGCATAAATATATGATGTGTGATCAGTTTTGAAGTAATGTATTCCAAATAAATTTCAATAAACATTTCTTACCGACATAAAGCTTCATGTGCTTTTTTATAAACATTTAATAGGTTTTCTCTAAATGTATCAGATGAATAGTTATCCTCATATGTCTTAATCTTCCTAAGGGCCATAAAAGATTTACTCTTCTTTTCTATAAATTCAAACTTTTGTTTCGCACCCTAAACAAGTATTGAATGAAAGTATTTTGAATATATTGTCAATTCAATCTTCTATTTCTATTTCTAATTCAATCTTTATTAATTATATTATGCTATAAATAAATGTATTACATACCGCACGGTTAATCGGAGAAAATTTTCCATCACCTTCTGGAGCAACGTAACTATCAAATATTGCAGGTGTAGAGCTAATAAAAACTGGTCTTTCAGACCAATTTCTTTGTGGTAGAATTCCAGCTTCTTTCAACTTTGTTCTTACCTTACTGTTATTTTCATCATCATCATCATCAAATGTAGGTAATTTTATTTTAATGACTTTCTTTCCCCTTTCTTTGCGATACTTTGGATTAAAATGTTTCTTTATATTTCTGACTTGTTGAGAACTGTCGTTAGGAACTGGATAATTAATAGGACCTAACATTACTGGTAAATTATTCTAAAAACCAGTAAAATATGTTTACAGTTAAACAATCATTATAAAAAACTGACATTTTAAATTGATAAAATTATATCATTGATAAAGTTTGAAATTACCTGCATATACTTCCCAAAAATGCATATTGCATTTCTGTATCTTTGTATCATCTTTATAAATGTGTCTGAAGGCGTTGTTAAGTTACTTAAACTTATATTTTTCAAATGAAATTTATTTAATCACTTGTTACGCTTCCATCGAATACTATGTTTAGGTTACGTTAAGACTAATCAAAACAAATTAGTGAAATACACTATTTAGTAACATACGAATATATTTACATTAAGATACTTCCGTTAACTGAAAAAGTATATAATTATAACTAGTTTATAATCTTATATTGTTTAAACAATAAAAATATATGTATTATATAATTGAGAAAGCGTTATCAAATGATGACGTTATAATTAACAAATTCTATTAGTTGCTGCTTTTCGAAAATTCAAAATAATATAAAATAAAAATATGAGTTATATAATAAAAGATAAGTTACGGGAAATTATTTCTTAAATATGAAATTTACAAATAAAGTATGGTATAATCATTAAATACATATAGCATTTAATATATCTTTATTCAATATCTATTTAAAATATTCACCTACTACTTACAAAATAAATGCAAATAGGTATATATAGATATATTAATATTTTTGCCGAATTATTGGCATTTTTACCTATTTTCTTCTTCACTCTATCATTATGATATTACTTTTACATTGATTTGAAACGTAATGTGATTAATAAAATTTTATATACGTGTTTCTATGACTCGAAAGATCTTGACAACTCCGTGAGAATGATGTCTTGATTTCCGTTTCCTGATAATTCCAAACTAAAGTATACATATACACGTGAGGAGCGGTAATACGTTTAGTTTTAAAGAGAAACGTATCGAACAAAATCTTTCACAACATTGTTATTGAACAACGACGCCTTATTTTAATTTGCAATACCACGAACACATTGTATTCTGATTTTAAAGCTTTATGATCACTGAATAATTTAATATATCTTTCTTTGAATAAGATAGGTTATGAATTCAAAATTGTACTTTATATTTATAAATGTGTATGATTATAATATTTAAAGAAATACGCTTTATTTAAAGAACGATGTTAATTATGATCCATATATATTTCGGAATAATATAAATTATTACAAAATGATAATTATCATATAAATTAAAGTTTCTTAAAATTAAATTAAGATATTTTGAAAATACATACGTTGAAAGCAAGAAATAAAAATGGTTAAAGCAAAGAAGAAATCATTATCGGAAGTTTCCCAACAAATACGTAATCAACAAAAGAAGAAATCTTTGAACCCATTTGAAGTGCACGTAAATAAGAACAAACAAAATGTATTGGGTAGAAAGAGCAAGACGGATGAAGGTCTCCCAGGTGTATCACGTGCAAAAGCAATTAAGAAGCGAAAAGAAACGCTTCTTCAAGAGTACAAATTAAAAAATAAAGATAATTTATTTTTAGACAGGCGTATAGGTGAAAAGAATTTATCCCTGAACGAAGAAGATAAAGCTTTGGCTAGATTTGCAGTAGAACGTATGAGAGCTCATAAAAAAAAGAATATTTATAACTTGAATGATGATGAAGTATTAACACATAAGGGTCAGACTTTAGAGGAAATTGAAAAATTTGATGACCCAAAAAGTGATGATGAATATAGCGATGATGAGAGTAGAAATGGTAAACTGGATAATAAGTTTGTTGGTGAAGCTCACTTTGGTGGTGGTATTTTGTCCAAATCAGGATCTGAAAAGTCTAGGAAAGATCTTATAGATGAGCTTATAGCTGAATCAAAAAAACGCAAAGCTGAGAAACAGAAAATACGTGAACAAACTATAGATTTAACAGAAAAACTTGATTCTGAGTGGAGGGATCTCCTTCCAATTGTTTCAGCAACTAATAAGAAAGTTAAAGAAGAAACTACAGAGACAAAGGCTGATGATTACGATATTACAGTACGTAAGTTGAAATTTGAGGCTAAAGGTACACCATCAGATAGATTAAAGTCTGAAGAAGAGATTGTAAAAGAGGAAAAGGAGAAACTGGAAGCTTTAGAAGCAGACCGGTTGGCAAGAATGAAAGGACTTGTAAATAATACAAGTAATGAGATTAAACACAAATCTGCAGATGATCTTGATGATGGTTTTATGCTAGAAACTATAAATGACCAAATCCCAGCAGATGATGATGGAGAAAATTTAATTGAAGATGTACAAAGAGGTTTAAATAATGAAGAGAATATAAATATTCAGGGAGATAAACAATTAAATACTACTGCAATGAATGACCTTATTAAGAAAGAAAGGAAAATAGAGGAAAAGAATTCTGTCAAAAGGGAATTAGCTGAAAGTTCTAACGATGAAATCTCAGAATCTGAAAGTTCTGAAGAAGATAACTTATCGGATTTGAAAGAGTCAGAATCTTCTAGCGAAGAAGAAAAAGAGTTAAACAAAAGCAATATGATAATTGGTTCAAAAGGGAAATCAAAAACTAGTGTTCTGAAGTTGGATAGTGAAACTAGAGAGCAAGAAATTAGAGATGATCTTTTAAAAATGAAAAATATGGAAAGTGCAAGGAAGGAATTACCTTACACTTATAAAGTGCCAGAAAGTTTTGAAGAGTTACAAGAATATTTGCAAAATTATAATGCTGATTACCAGTCAATTATCGTAGATCGTATAATTAAGTGTAATCATTGGTCACTGAATAATACAAATAAAGAAAAGTTATCAAATTTATTTTTGTTTTTATTACAACATGTAAATGATCATGTTATAGGAAATGATGTTGAAAGTATAGTTAAAGGTTTCCAAATTATGGATAGGTAATATATAACTTTTTAATAAAATTTAGTTACTTGTATTATATCTATATTATATTACACATACTTATTTCAGATTATCTCCTTTTTTATACGATCTTGCTCATCTAAATCCACAGAATGCCAAATCTGTTATACAAGCAATAATCAAAGAAAAGCACAATGAGTTTGAGAAAAATAAGAAAAGACACCCTGACCTAGATACAGTATGTTTAACATATAATTATATTAAAAATATATTTTCGACAGTATTAATTATAAATATAATTATAAATATCTTTTTTTTCAGCTTATTTTCTTTAAATTGGTTTCTTTGTTATTTCCAACATCCGATTTCAGACATCCTGTAATTACTCCCTGTGCAATATTTATGTCTGAAATACTATTTAGATGTCGTATTAAAAATAAAATAGATATTTCAAAGGGTCTTTTTATATGTACTCTTATATTAGAGGTAATCGTTACTACTGGTGTTATATTTTTATAATCGAACATATTATGTGGAAATGCAATACCCTATATTAATAATATTTCATTCACATTCACAGTATACAGTATTAAGTAAACGATTTGCTCCATCTGTGTTAAATTTCTTGCGCGGAATAATTTACGTATCCACGCCTACACATTTAATACAAGGAATAAAAATAATACCGCCCTTTAAAACAAACGGAAACTCGAGAAATTTATTAATACTTGATGAAGATCATGCTAAGTTTGATATTAATCCAAGTAGTATTTATATGAAAGCGTCCGATCTGATAGATGGCCCCATAGATGATGATTTCAGAATGAGAGCCTTATTAATAGCTGTAAATTTATTGCGTGAATTTAAAAACCATTTGGAAGAACTGGAAGCTGTGTATTCGATATTTGAACCAATTTTAAAATTACTTAAATCGAATTCTTTTGACAAATATCCACCAAACATGAGAAAACATATTATGCAATTACGAAAAGATTTGGAAAAACTAAAGAATAAAAAATTAGAATACATTATGGTTGAAAAGAAGAAACCAAAACCATTAAGATTATACGAGCCACGAATTGAAGCAGTGTATGTAAAAATTGAATTTATAATTTCAAATCACGTCGTTTTATAAATTCAAAAATGTTATTAAGTTTCGTATATTCTTTACAGATATGACGGTAAGAAACATAAGACTATGTCCAAGGAGAAAGCTGAAAGAGAAAAATTGTTGCACAAGTATAAAAAAGAAATGAAAGGTGCTATGCGTGAAATACGAAGAGACAGAGCTTTCTTAACGAAGCTACAAATAAAACAACAGATTAAGAGCGATGAAGAACGTAAACGCAAGGTGAAAGAAATCTTCGGCGAAGCTTCAATGCAACAGAGTGAATTAAAGAAATTCAAACGGAAGAAATAATAGTAATAGAATAAACCGCACATTCTGGAGTCTGTATATATTATCTTTCTTAGACAATATTGATATTTTGAATGATTTTGTGCAAATCGCTATATTAGCGTTTTTTTTTAAGATTATTATATATTATATTAAGATTATAATTTCATTAATTGTAATAAATGTAAATAAGCATTTTCATAAGAAAATCTTTTAATCTATTTCGTTTGTCAAAACAATACTGTAATTGTATGATACGGAGGTAATTCCTTATGGAAAAAAATTAACAGGAAACACAAAATAAAATTCTCTCGCCCGAGAAAATAAATAAAAAGTGTGATATAAAATTTGACAATCAGTTTTTCCGCTTAATTTTCAAGAAAATAGAATTTAAACGCGTTTAACACTAGAACTACCGACAGTTAAGACGTAGCTATCTCTACTAAAACCAGTCAAAATGACTAGTCTTTAAAAAATACGTAATAGTAGAATATTTTTATATTTATTTATTTATTATTATCTTACAAAAGGAACTCCATGTTCTGAGATCTTAAAAAATATATAATAACAACTATAATAATAACAATACGTACAATAATGAAGAATATTTAGTACCAAAATCTTTGGTAACAAGAATATTAAGATAAATTTCCATTGGTAAATATAATATATAATAGAAGTATAATATAATAATATAATAATAAGCGTAATAAGCGTAGTATAATAAATAAAATACAAATATAACTTAAAGTATTAGATACAAAAGTTATCATTCGTCACATTTCTTACAAACGTAAAGTTTCTTCTGCGTGCATTTTCCGCATACATATTTTTTACGAAGATTGCAAATGGTGGTGGTTTTATTATTATTACAGTACCCTATCTGACACCATTTGCGTGAATAAGGTGAGTTCTTTGACGTACCTTGGATCTCAGATGCTCTTTGTTCTATCCGTGATTTTTCATTGTCAGCGACGAGTTCTTCTGCTAATTGAAACATAAAATCTTTTCTGGATATCTGCTCACCTGTGGTTTCTTTATATAAAATCCAGGCATTTATGCCAGCCAAATCTAAAATATTAAAAAATACTTGAAGTGGCCATCTTTTTGATCTCAACTTCACGCTATATTTTGTTATCATTTGGCGTGCTATATTTACCCCAAATTTTGTTTCATTATAAAATTCGACCGTTTCAGGTAAGTCCTTTTCGCTTTTTCCTAAATAAGGAAATCCATTTACAACATACTTTGTTTGAACATCAGATGCCAGCCAAAATTTAATTCCGAATTTGTCGGGTTTATTCGGTAAATATTGCGTAAACCTGCATCTGACTTTGGTTGGGAAAAGTTGCTTGTCTATTGTAATGTTTGCACCGGGTTTATAGCAATTCTGGCTGTTTTCAATAAACTTATCCCATACGGTTGATATTAATGCAAATTTGTCATTTTTCAAACGTTGACTTCTATCATCTTTTTTGTCAAATCGAATAAATTTCAATATTTCAACAAACTCATTTCGACTCATTGTGCTGGAAAAGAAGCTTGGTCCCCATTTTGTATTCCACAAATATGAAAGTTTCAAATTTTTCACTATATATGCTCCCCTTGCGTACTATATTCCAAGGAATGCTTTTAATTTTGTTTCTGTAAGAATCCATTTTTTACCCAAAACTCGAGAAGCTTCTGATTCGGTGGAAGATATTATATGTTGCAACATACGGCTGTCAATTAATAGGGAAAATGCGCTAATTACTTTATCTTTCGATATTTCTTTTTGCATATCCTGTGGAGCCGGATGCGTCTTTGAATATAGTGTGTAATCTCCCAGAACCTGACCATTGAATTCTTTCACACTTGGTTCCGTCTACGGCAATTTTATTTGGACTAGCTTGTACACTTCCACTACTTTTGCGTACATTGAAAATGTTCTCTGGATTACTTTCTGAGGACTCATTTTCTTTGTCATTAATGTCACTGTTACTGTTATCACTACAAATTTCAATTTCTTTTTCCCCTGGTTCACTTCCTTCATACTCAGAGAATTCACTATCCTCGATATCAGAGCATTCCATTGGTATCCTTTTCAGTTTTTGCAACAATTCGGATGCTTCCAATTGTTTACTCATTTTCAAGGCTTGTAAAATATTGCTTTATAAAACGAGAAATCAGATCTTATTCCAACGACTATGCTCTACAGAATGACCAGTCAATTTGACTAATACTGGTATAAATAGCCATGATACAAAATTACTTTTATTTTAAATGAATAAAACAAAATTAAAGTTTATTATATTATTCCTTTAGCTATCCCTGCAAAGGTCATTACATCATTGCGGAGAAAAAATATAACATGAAGTAAAAATTTTAAAATAAATTTGTTATACTAGTCATTTTGACTGGTGTGGTAGTTCTAGTGTTAATTAAGAATTGTCTTAGTGTACACATATGATAAATTTGCAAATTTATATTTTTCGGAAACAAACCGTCTTGTGAATAAATTTTATTCTACATTTCCGACTTATTTTCACATGTAGAAGAGTAATCTGATTATTTACTTCTACCTAGTCTGGAATTAGTAATGTTCAAAAAAACTTTATATATGTGTTTCTATGACTCGAAAGATCTTGACAATTCCGTGAGAATGATGTCTTGATTTCTGATTCCTGATAGTTCGAAACTGAAATATACATATACACGTGATTAGCGGTAACACGTTTAATTCTAAAGAGAAACTTATCGAACAAAATCTTTGACAACATTATTATTGAATAACGACGCCTTATTTTAATTTGCAATACCACGAACACACTGTATTCTGATTTTAAAGCTTTATAATCACTGAATAATTTAATATATCTTTCTTTGAATAAGATAGGTTATGAATTCAAAATTGTACTTTATATTTATAAATGTATATGATTATAATATTTAAAGAAATACGCTTTATTTAAAGAACGATGTTAATTATGATCCATATATATTTATATAATATAAGTGTTACGTCCTGTGACCTAAACGTATGTTCTAATCCATCCTTCAGCCAAGAGGCTTAACAGCTGTTTTAACATTTGCTCGGACGCACAATATTCCATATAATCCCAAGGGCTATGGACAAATGGACAAATCACTATAGTCCATTCTTACTCACACATCTTTTGATCGATACAACAATTTCTATCTATCCTAAGATCTACTATCCTAATCCTAAGATACTGCTTGTAGAATTATTTTGCATTATTTACTAAAACGATCGAGACCAAGTCGAATAATCGTTGTTGCATCGGGACTGTATTACTTAGTGAGGTTAAATTTAAATAATGTAAATCCAATGAACCCTTGCCTGGCTATTTATACTATGTTTCCAAATATGAAATTAGCACGACGTTTTGAAGGTTTTGGCATGACAACCAATTGTTTTCATCCTGATCTAATAAGCACTGGAATCTGAAAAAGTGTCCCGCCTGTACTTCTTGGGGATTACATTTTTTGCTGAACACATTTTCCAAAACAGCCGAACAGGTCGCGATAACAACGATACATCTTGCAGTGTCCAATGGAGTTAGTGGGATTTCTGGCAAATATTTTTCGCATTGTTGTGTAAGAAAAAGTTGCCATAATTTTTTATTTACAAATAGCATTTCTTAAATAACGATGATATCGTTTACTGCTACATATCATTAATTTTAGAAAACCGAACTTCCTCACTGGTTAAAGAATCCATCTCAAGGTAAAAAGTTTTAGGACTCAGCGAAACCATGGTGAAACTCCAACCATCAGATCTAAAAATATAAAAGTTCACATAAACATATTTTATTAATCTATGTACTTAAAAGCCGCAAATTTTCTATAATTAAAAGGCCTCTAATTCGTTAAACTTTTTGTACGAATGATTTATATTCAATTATCCCGCAAAGTAACAATTGACAAATAGTAATACATTTCTCATGTTTTATTTATATATTCTAATTTCATCAAAGAAAAAAAGGATCACCGCACCTTATTGTACTTGTAACTTGCACTAAAAATATCCACTAATATTTACAATTCTTTGAAAATATTAATAAATACTTACTTATGGGTTTAATGTTTCACTGTACTTCGGACTGATGGTTCAGGAAACAATCTTTCCCATTCTCGCATTCTTTCAGGGAAGAACTCCGTTTTGATCGATGGATGAAGATTCAACTCTAAGAAATTGTTTTGCTCGGGTACAAATTTGTCCCACCTTACATTCCTCAGTTGACTATCGTGTTTAGGAATAGGTTCGCCATTTATAACGAAATTCGACCATATGCTAGTAGAAATTTCCACCATAGGAATCTCTGGTGCGTCGCTGTTGAAGTATGGGAAACGGCTCTTTATGAAGAAAAGATACTGCAGATCGTCATGATGACATACACCTGAGAGACACGTAAAACGTTTAAAATATGGTCCTCATTGAGTTTCCAGATAAATGAAGAGTAAACAGTTTTACCATATGGTGTAGTGGCGTTCAACATATAAAAGCTGTATCGTCCTTGGAACGAAAATTTATAAAAGTATACCGGCAATTTCGAATACGTAGCGAATAACTTGATTGCTCGGTACATAGGGAATGTAATTATAGAATCACAATATATCTGAAAAGGATTTGATATTTTTTTATGATTTCAATGGAAGACAAATTACAATTAGAGCACGAAGAGAATTTGATACGTACATCACCGAGCTCCTTGCTGTTAGCCGAGTTAATTGGCTGATCGTTGAAATAGAATTTCCGTAATTCCCTACTGATGTAATTCGATCGCGACGTATTACGTTCGTACATAAATATGATCGGAGCCAGAGTATTCCAATTATCGTTCAACTCAGGGTACACAGAATTACCTTCTTGTGTTGCATTTTCATAATCTGTGCAATTTAATGAAACAATTGGATATGCTCAATTTTCATATTTTTATAATACGTTTATACAGAATATCTTAATTCGAATACTCACACGCAACTATACCGGCAAATTCGTCTTCCGTAACTCCCATCATTAAAGGAACTTGATAGAATCTTCCTTGCTTTATTGCGTCGTACGGCTGTTCAGACAGGAACCTCTCGACACCAGGAACTTCCGGTTCCACAGCGGGTGTCCACAACAAAATGGGAGTTGCGTACCAATCCTGTTAAAAAAATAACATAATTGATATTTACACTTGCCAAGACTTTTATACAGCAGGTTTATATTGTTATATAGAACGTACGAATAAGGAACCCAACGTGACTATGAAGTTTTCTACAGGTTTCGACCGTAAGCAATCTACCATAGCGCTGGTCGAGTCAGTGGAACAATTCAATAGTCGTGCCTGCTTCTGAACCAGTTGGATTTGTCCATGTTGCGATATTCCCGAATAGACCTCTAGTCCTATAGCCGAAGAACTCATCGTGATAGCTCTGTGAAAAAGATTGCGAGACATTGGAGACACCAAATGCAACATAATACTGAAACTTCCTGCGCTATAACCGCATAGAGTGACGGAGTGTGGATTGCCACCAAAGGCAGCTATGTTTCTTTGAACCCAACGGAAAGCTGCGACTTGGTCCTTTAGACCCATGTTACCTGGTGCTGCACTGTCACCGGTACTCAAGAAACCTGAAATAAGTTCAATTTATGTTTTGAAGTAAGTTTTAATCCAAATGATAGGAGTGGATCGACTCATCATATTATAATTGAGGAGCTTCCTACTTTTAAAAAATCCTAATCCTAAGAAAATTACTAGATAATTTCTAGAAAAATGATTTAAAAATAAATTGGCGAATCGAGTAAATTGATAACTTTTGCAGGAAGCTCCTTAATTACTTCCTTGGTTTATTTCAAATTACCTAACGCCCCAAGGCGATAATTTATTGTAACCAAAACAATATCTTTATCCAACAGATACTGTGGTCCAAAGTTTATACTTTGTCCTGAGAAACTGTAAAAGCCTCCTGGATGTATGAAGATCATTACCGGTCTCGATACGTTCTCGCTTTTACACGGTAGCTAGAATTGCAAATGGACTCTTAATGCAAAGATTCTAAAATCATTTAATTATGCACGCTAATTTGGTATAATTCACTACCTACTTTGGTAGTATACACATTTAAACGTAGACAATCTTCCGATACTAGTGTGCCATTAGATTGAGGACAACTGGGTCCTTCTTCGGTTGCGTCGAAAACGTTTTGCCAATCTTTCGCTGGGATTGGAGGCTATACAGTAATTCAAAAACACGAAATAAGAAATATAACGTACTTATCATAACAGTTTTATCTACTATGTAATTAACAAAAGTTATCAACTATATAGTTAACAATTACACAATTTGTGCTTAATCTCTTAGGATGTGCGAAATTGGCAACTTTACTACTGTATATTGTATTGTGAAAATGAGATCATTTGTAGGGCGGCTTGTTAAAAATGATTCAATGGCATAATATCGCGAATGCGCTAAAATAAGGAAGCTTGTTAAGACATTCTTCGAGTAATTGTACGTGACATTAATGAAAATACCTAGTCTCGATTTCCATGTCTTACATTTTGCAAACAATACTTTTAGAAACTGTTTCTACGCTCTTTATACAAGGATAACGCATTAATTGACACTGACGTAAAATAACAACCAGTTAAAGGATTTTTTACCTGGAAGCGTTGGGATCCAACAGGTGGTTCGCCATATCTTATACCACGGAACGAATAAATTTCTCTTCCGAGTCTAGAAGTCAAAATAGACCCACGAATTTTCCCAATTGGAGCAGTGACCAAAGGTTGTTCCGCGGTCGACTGTTGAGCGATAGCGAGGCCAGTGATACAAAGAAGAAATACCGGAATGCCTCTCATCTTAGGACTCGCAGCTTACTGTTTTGCTTGTCGGAACTTTCTTCTCTTTGGACGAAGAAGCAAGTTGATAAGATCAAATCAATTCGGTCAGCCGATTTCAACGGTGTTCGTGCAAGCACTGTAGAATCAGCTGACGAATGCGCACATTTTATGCGACAGCTTTGAGGAAAGTGAGTGGGGAAACCCAGTTTCCTTTCTGAGCAATATAATCTTCAATAAACTTCCACACAGTGACACCTTTTATTAGTCAATCAAGCCAACCATAATATTTCTCGATTAACATATTGTATTTATGAATATTTTTATCTTTTAATTGCATGCATTTTTATTATAGTAATCGCTATATTATGTAAATGTCGGACTGTCTCTCTAATAATAAATATATCGTTGCAAAAAATCAGTGTTACAAATGTTGTGAACTCAACACTCATAGCATGAAAAATCAAACAAACGATAGCGAATACGCCTCGACAAACAAATAGTTATGTTCAGATTATCGCAACAGGGTTTCACGATTCGTATCTTCCAAATTATCAAAAGGAAAGGAAAAAAAAAATACTCGGCTGTTAATGAAAATTTGAAGTTCACATAAACGTATATTTTTGACCTATGTATCTAAAAGTCGCGAATTTTCTGTCATTAAAACGCTTTGAATTCGTTAAACTTTCTGTACGAATAATTTGTATTAAATTATATACAGCAATGCTATTAAGAAATAATAAGATATTTCTCATATTTCATTTACACATTCTAATTTGATTGAGAAAAATAATAATAGCCATTGATTTTACACTCGCGTAATGTTCATCGCATTTGAGATTTAGGGTGCAGGGAACAATCTGTCCCATTCTCGCATTCTTTCAGGAAAGAACTCAGTTTTGATCGATGGATGAAGATTCAGCTCAAGGAAATTGCTATGCTCGGGTACCAATCTACCCCATCTTACATTCCTGAGTTGACCATCGTGCTTACGGATCGGTTCGCCATTTATAACAAAGTTCGACCATATGCTGGTAGAAATTTCCACCATAGGGATCTCTGGTGCGTCGCTGTTGAAGTATGGGAAACGGCTCTTTATGAAGAAAAGATACTGCAGATCGTCATGATGACATACACCTGAGGGACACGTAAAACGTTTAAAATATGGTCCTCGTTGAGTTTCCAGACAAATGAAGAGTAAAGAGTTTTACCATATGGTGTAGTGGCGTTCAACATATAAAAGCTGTATCGTCCTTGGAACGAAAATTTATAAAAGTATACCGGCAATTTCGAATACGTAGCGAATAACTTGATTGCCCGGTACATAGGAAATTTAGTTATAGCATCACCATATATCTGAAAAAGATTTGATATTTTTTTATGATTTCAATGGCAAACAAATTACAATTAGAGCACGAAGAGAATTTGATACGTACATCACCGAGCTTTCTGTAGCTAGCCGAGCTAAGAGGCTGATCGTTGAAATAGAATTTCCGTAATTCCCTACTAATGTAATTCGATCGCGACGTATTACGTTCGTACATAAATATGATCGGAGCCAGAGTATTCCAATTATCGTTCAACTCAGGGTACAGAGAATTACCTCTTAATGTGGCATTTTCATACACTGCGCAATTCAATAAAACAATTGGATATACTCAATTTTCATATCTTTATAATGTATTTATACAAAATATTTTAATTCGAATACTCACAAGCAGCTATACCGCCAAATTCGTCTTCCGTAACTCCCATCATTAAAGGAACTTGATAGAATCTTCCTTGCTTTATCGCGTCGTACGGCTGTTCAGACAGGAACCTTTCGACACCAGGAACTGCCGGTTCCACAGCTGGTGACCAGAGCACAATGGGATTTCCACGCCAATCCTGTCAAAAATATAATATCACTAATGTTCCTAGTTGTCCAGATTTTTACATGCTGGGTCTATATTGTTATATCAAACGCACATATAAGTCGCGTAATGTGTCTGTAAAGTTTTCTGTAGGTTTTGAGCGGAAACAGCGCACCATAGCACTGGTCGAATCAGTAGGGCAATCCAATAATCGTGCCTGTCTTTGAGCTAGCTGCATTTGTCCATGTTGCGATATTCCGGAATAAACGTTTAGTTTTATAGCCGAAGAACTCATCGCGATAGCTCTGTGAAAAAGATTGCGAGACATTGGAGACACCAAATGCAACATAATACTGAAACTTCCTGCGCTATAACCGCATAGAGTGACGGAGTTTGGATTGCCACCAAAAGCAGCTATGTTTCTTTGAACCCAATGGAAAGCTGCGACTTGGTCCTTTAGACCCATGTTACCTGGTGCTGCACTGTCACCAGTATTCAAGAAACCTGAAATAATTCGAATTTGTTTTAGCAAATTCCTAACGCGAGTAAATTAACTTTGTACGTTCTGGAGCTTGTTTTACAATTACGTTGTAATTGTGGAGCTTTTTTGAAAACAAAGTCTGTAAGACGAAGTGGGCTATATCAAATTGTAAAGGAAATTCGGTTTGTATTAGTAATTATTTCTTTTTATATTTACGAAATAAATAACAATTTCGTAATAATTTAATTATTCTTTAATTTCAAATCCTTTCAGAAAGCTCCCGCAATTACTTCTCTGATTTATGTCAAGTTACCTAACGTCCCGAGACGATAATTAATTGTAACCAAAACGATATCTTTATCCAACAGATACTGTGGCCCGAAGTTTATACTTTGTCCTGAGAAACCGTTAAAGCCACCTGGATGTATGAAGATCATTACTGGTCTCGATACATCTTCGTTTCTACAGGGTAGCTAGAATTGGAAATGTATGCTTCTTGCAAAAGTTCTAAAATTGTTTAACTGCGCGTGATATATTTATATGCGTGATATGTGGTGCCTACTTTGGTGGTGTACACGTTTAGACGTAGACAATCTTCTGATTGTTGTATGCCATTAGCATGGGGACAACTGGGTCCTTCTTCGGTTGCGTCGAAAACGTTTTGCCAATCTTTCGCTGGGATTGGAGGCTATACAGTAATTTAAAAACATGAAATAGAAAATGTAACGCGCATATGATAATAATTTCATCAACTATGCAATTAACGAAAGGAGTATTATGCAATTTATTGTTAATCTCTTAAGATGTGCGAAACTGATAGCTTTACTTCTGCAAATTGTACCGTGAAAATGGGATAATTTGTATGCGGGCTAGTTAAAAATGATTCAATGGCATAATATCGCGAATGCGCTAAAATAAGGAAGCTTGTTAAAACATTCTTCGAGTAATTGTGCGTGATATTAATGAAAATACCTAGTCTCGATTTCCATGTCTTACATTTTGCAAACTATACTTTTAGAAACTGTTTCTACGTTCTTTATACAAGGATAACGCATAAATTGACGCTGACGTAAAATAACAACCAGTTAAAGGATTTTTTACCTGGAAACGTTGGGATCCAACAGGTGGTTCGCCATATCTTATACCACGGAACGAATAAATTTCTCTTCCGAGTCTAGAGGTCAAAATAGACCCACGAATTTTCCCAATTGGAGCAGTGACCAACGGTTGTTCAGTGATCGACTGTTGAGCGACAGCGAGGCTGGTGACACAAACAAGAAATACCAGAACGCCTCTCATCTTAGAACTCGCAGCTTACTGTTTTGCTTATCGGAACTTTCTTCTCTTTGGACGAAGAAGCAGATTGATGAAAACAAATCAATTAGCCGACATAGACCGTGCTCGTACAAGCACTGGAATAACCAAGTAGGCAAAAGCGAACAATTTATACGAGAGCAACGAGGTAAATAAGTGGGGAACTCCAAATGCCTTCCTGGGAAATATCATCTTTTGTAAACGCCCACACAAGGGCGCACTTTATTTGGCGTTGAAGATATCGATAATATTTCTCGACTAACAATAAGTGCATTTACTAATACCAATTCTCACCTTTTAATTACATGCGCATGTCACGTTCATTATAACTTAGTATCGCTATACTATAGTATATATATACATATAGTATATATGTATATATAAATATCAGACAATCTTTCTAATAACAGATTTATCGTTGCAAAAGGTAACGATATTACATACGTTATGAGCTCAAAACTTGTAACATAAGCGCCAAACAAACGATAACAAATAAAGACATAAATATTTGCAACTGTGCCCTGACAAACAGCTAATTACATATAGATTGAAGATTCTTCAGATTCGTATCTTTGGCATTATCAAATAGGAAGGGAGGGATATTTCATCATGAATATCAATAATGATCTATATATTTATTAAATTGCTTCGGAAACAAAATTAATAGCCTTAAGAAGGACCATTCGGACTTTACATTGCTATGTTGCTTTGCTTTGTGATGCAGCGGATAGAGGAAATAATTTTTCCCATTCTTGCATTCTATCGGGATAGAAACCAGTCTTCATGGTAGGATTCAAGTTGATATCCAAGTAGTTACTTTTCTCGCTTTCAAACCTGTTCCACGTTATATTCCTACCATTTGGAATGGGTTGGCCAGTTTGTACGAAGCTGGACCACATAGATGTATACAGTTCCACCATAGGAATCTCAGGTGCAGTCTTATTAAAATATGGAAAGTTACTCTTTATGTAGTATAAATATTGCAAATCATCTTGATGTTCGACGCCTAGAATTAGAAGAAAGCAGTGTAATCAATCGTTCAACGTGATTATTAAGTGGACTTACCATAGGGTGTCGTAGCGTTCCACATTGTAAAGCTATAACGGCCTTGATAAGTAAATTTATAAAGATACACCGGAGCTTTGGAGTTTTCAGCTATTAACTTCGCCCCACGATATTGTGAAAATATAATTACGCTGTCCGCATAGAGCTGCAAATTGATTTTACAATTTCTTCGATTATCAGTATCGACGGTGAATTTGTTAAAGGAGTAATTTAGCAGTTCATACATGAGCAAGACCATTTCTGTTAGACGAACCGAGTGGTTCGTCATTCAAATAAAACTTCCGCAATTCTGTACTAATATTTTTCGATCTTGGCGTGTTACGTTCGTATATGAAACTAATCGGTGCTACGTGATACCAATTCTCGTTCATATTGCGATATATGTTGCCATTGTTTCTGGTGATATTTTCGAACGCTAAAAGAAACAAGCGATCCGTAATTAGGGAGCAGCTTCGATTATTTTATAATTGTGATTCAATTTACCAACTATGCGACTTACTGACGACTATCCCACCAAGTTCATCTTTCGTTACTCCAAATATGGCTGGGACTTGATAAAACTTTCCTTGTCGAATAAGATCGATGGGTTGAGCTGGTAGAAATCGTTCCATTCCTGGAACTTCCGGTTCTACGACGGGTTTCCAGAGCACAATTGGATCTCCGTACCATTCCTGGAATGTAAGAAGTATTAGAAACCTCTAAGTATCCACTAAATTATAAGAAAGAAATCATTTCTCTTAGATATGAACTAACAAAAAATTCAGATATAGTCTTGGTAAAGTTGGCTACAGACTTTGATCTGAGACAAGCCAACATGTCTTTGGTGTTGTTAATGGGACAATTCAAAAGTTTCGCTTGTTTTTCTGCGATATCTCTTTGGTGGGTTGGATAAGGTTCCGTGAGTAAAAGGGAGCCACTCATATCGATCACCCTGTGGAATAGATTTTTGGACATTGGTGATAACATGTGCAAGAAAGTACTGAGCCCTCCGACGCTGCAGCCGCTGATGGTCACGGAGTTTGGATCTCCTCCGAAAGCAACGATGTTCCTTTGAATCCAACGAAGCGCTATTACCTGATCTTTCAAACCTAGATTTCCTGGAGCCAGTGAATCGCCCGTTGCTATAAAACCTATGAAATCCATATTTATATATTTTGTATATCCTTGGATATATAATTGGAAAAATAGAAGGAAAATGATCATTGGTATATCGTGTGTTATAAATGCCTAAATGCCTAAATTACCTAACGTGGCAAGGCGATAATTTACAGTAACCAAAACGATATCGTGGTCCAGCAAATATTCGGGACCATAGTTAAAGCTCTGAGCGGAAGACTGGTAGAAACCGCCTGGATGGAAGAAAACCAACACAGGCAATGATACATTTTCATTTTTCGAAGACAGCTGCAACGTTTAAACAATTCCATAAATATATATTTTATATCTTGATGAATTAAACACTCTGTAGACGAGCCGGAAAAAGTAGGACATACTTTTTTAGTATAGACATTTAAACGCAAGCAATCTTCAGATATTGGCTCGACACGCTCCACATTTGGACATGCAGGACCTTCTTCGGAGGCATCGAAAACATCGTTCCAGTCTGCTGCTGGAGTGGCAACCTGTATTGTGAGAAAATTGTAAGGATTATTCCCACCGATGTGCCATAAATACTCGCATAAAAGGAAATACGCAAAGTACTCTTTGTTTGCATAGTTGAAGGCTGACGATAAGTTTGACAAATGTCTACGAACGAGGATGTTTCCAGGATTAATAAAATTACGATAGAGGCAAGAATGAGAAACTCACCTGAAAACGTCGTTCTCCTGTGGGAGGCTCGGCATATCTCACGCCACGGAAGGAATAAATCTCCTTTCCGAGCCTTGAAGTTAGAACAGAGCCGCGGATTTTTCCAATTGGCGCTACCGCTTCCGGATGTGCTGTGCAATATAAAACGTTACCGATTCCGATGATACAAAACAAAAGCAGTAGCTTCATCTTTTCGTTTGACAGTAATTCTTTTCTCATGAATATCGCTGTTTCCGTGAACGAGGAAAATCAGTCATTTAAATTATTGTGGACGGTTGCTCACGTAGACGGTTAAGAGACACTGAAGGCTAAGAAAGAGAGAAGAACGTTTTATACTCTAGTTGAAGGGAAAAAGCTAACCATAATTATCTTAATATATTCGATCGTGAAAAACCAAAACATAGCCATCATAGTTTTACAAATTACTGTAACATATTGTCCATCTGTTCTTTGATAGTGTATAATTAAATACCGCTAGGTTATCGAATGTATTTAGTAACATCTATAACGTGAAAAATATAAAATCGTAGACGACGTAGACTCGCCGGTGATGAAAAATTGGAAAAATTGAACATAAAAATATTTATCGGTGAAATAACTAATACTTGTACTCGCACGTATATCCGTATCTTCAAACTACTTTTCCTTATTTACTGGAACTCATTTTTATAGAATTACGTGTATTGCGATACCATAGAGTTACATAACTATCTGCTATTACGTGCAAATGATAAGGAAGAAACGAAAGAATCATCAATTGTCTGTATTCTTATCACGTCTTTAGTTTTGGACAATACGAAAACAATACGAAAAACACGTGGAAGATTAGGCACTGTTTAAAAATGTGCCTTTTTTTACTGTCTTTTTTTGTTACTTTTTATTTCTCTATTTTTATTGTACATTTTATTGTACATAATTTTTGCGTTATCTAGATTTCTTAGTTTCACTTTCTACTCATCTTCAGTTTCTTCAGTTACCTCGTCCGTTTCTCCTTCTTCTTTTTCCTCGTTTTCTTCTTCTTTCTCTTCTCCTTTCTCTTCTCCCTCTTCCTCTTCTTCTTCTTCTTCTCTTTCTTCTTCAGGTCTTTCCAATTTCTTTCTTCGCTTTGTCCTTCTACGATGCTTTTTGCCCAATAATTTCTCAGCTCGTTTCCTTTCCGTTCTCTGCTTTTTTGCCAAGTCTGGATAGATACAAGGGTCATAGGTTGCTTCGTAAATAATCGGATCAATCGGCCGCTTTTTAACAATCCGCTTCTTCTTCGGCTCCGGACATTCGCCCATTTTGTATGGCTTTGTTTTTGGTAAAACTTTGCCGTAAACCTGCGACAAAATCAATAAATGGTTCCGTGGCTAAATGTTCAGAAAAATTGATTTAGTTTTTAATGGTTTTTACTTAAATCAACATACAGGCATCTCGAATATCGGTCTACCATATTTATCTTTTTCACGCGGCGGTCTTTTTTCAACAGGACTTCGAGGTCTCGGTGGTTTCGCCAAAGATTCAACTCTTCCAGAAGCTGTAGCCGCCAAAGCACTTCTTTTCACGGTAAAAGCATCAGTTCTGATAGTCTTACTTTTATGAATATTTGGTTTGGCCAATTCTTCCATACGTGCGGATGCTGAAACAAACAATAACGTACACACAAGCTTGTCAACGTCGACTAACTTTTTATTCATTTCGCCGCAGACCTTTAGCATTCAAAGCTGCTTTCGTGATGCGTGTGGGATCATCAATGCATGGATGCGGTGCGAATCTCCAAGCGTGTTTCTCGAGTTTTCTTCTTTTAGCTTTCCGCTCTTCCTCTTCACTTTTGTACACTTCCTCCTCTCCTTCATCCGCTTCTGTAACTTTTCCATTCTCACGGCTTTTAGATTTCTCTGTTCTCGTATCGTCGGGCTTACGCTTTTTTCCTCTTCTCTCGCCCTCTTCCTTTTCCCTGTATTCGGCGAAAGCTATTCTACCTCTCTCCTCCCCTTCCTCGATTATCATCTTCTTAAAAGCTTTTGACTGTTTGTCCTTTTTATCTTTTATCGTCTTGTACGATGGTACAGCCAGAAAATCTAACCAAGGAGTAATCTAGCGATTCAAGAGATTAAAAAGCTGTTTACCGTGCTTATTCGTGAATGGAATATGCACGTGGACATGAAATTAATGTAAATGTATTTTAGAAGTGGTCACCACTAAAAATTACAAAAGTAATCTGTATTGGATCATTGCTTTTCAGAATCTACTCTTTTCGTTAACATACTATTTTAACGCGCAAGTAACTATTTCATAAGCTTTCAAACAATTTCTCTCGAAAAACTTCTTTAAGTTGCGCCACTTCGAATATACACACGTACAAAAATTCATGTGCACATGCGATATAGATTCATTTTACTTGATAGGAAAGCGCAGTTCGTTTTATGCCATAAGGCGTAAATAGCTCCTCTATTTCTTCTTTGGTTAATTGTTCAGGACAATCGAGCAATTTCTTCGCTAAAGCCAGCTTCCTCAGTCTGTCTTCGTCCAGCTTTCGTTTCTCATGCGACATCAATCTGGATGGTTTGCATTCTTCGGGAAGAATGACACGGGGCAGGCTTAGCTCGATGATTCTTTGAGACGGCTGGTAGTTTAATGCTGCTGGTGAAACCTTGTAATAAACCCGACCAAAATCGACCAGTTTTATATTTGGTAGAGACAACAAAATCGTTCTCTTAGATGGAATTGCTTTCAGTGCCGCTTTCGAGATAGCGAGGTCTAATTTGCAGTGAATGCTTTCGTCGATTCTTTCCTTCGGTTTGGACAACATTTTGATTCTTTTCTTTAGCTGAGATAATGGCTTCGACGGACGAACCTGAGGAATGTTACACGTTGTAACGTGTAAAGGTATGTACAAATCTTTCAAATTTAGAATTTTTCGTATAATATTTAAATAAAGGTTTGTTTCGCCTATTGAATTATCAGGTATAAAATAAAAATCTGCTTTTTCAATAAATGCACAAATATTCGCAATTTATTTACGACTAACTATAGGCTCAGGTTGCGGAAGCTTTTTCGGTATAGCATTGAATTTCGCCCAGGCATTGAAACGCGCCCAATCAGCCGGTGTCGCCAGCCATCCTTTCAATCGTAATTTACGTTTAATTTTTCTAAAAGTCACAATGTTAAAAAGATTTTTATCTACTCGACACGCTGACAAAAAGATTACGCTTACTTCCCCTTGAGTCTCGACTTATCTACTTTTCTTAATCTGCCAGCTGCTGCTCTAGGGGATCCGCTTCTTGTTGTTTCCTTCGTTTCCTTCGTAATTTGACCTTTCCTCGCAACCGTGCTCCTTACGGGTTTTTTTACTTTTACAGCCATTTTTTACAACTTTTCAGAACTAGTTTCTAATCTCTATACGAATGCTTCATAACATGGGATTAGATTCGAGAGAATAATAGAAAATAAACTTCTTTATCAACGACACCTTTGCGAATTTAGCTCATTGTACAGGTTAAATGTTTCTTCAATTTACCAACGAAGAAGAGAATATTAAGATGGTTAACGGTGATACTTTTCGTTGTGCGTTACGATTTTGCGTTAAATTTCTCATTTTCGATATAGCTATTTCATTTTATGCGACTCTATTGTATCCGTGTTACGTGAACCGAGGCTGCCACGTTTTAAAAGAGATCAAGCCTTCGTTTGTTTTTCGCCGACGCAAATGTCCGTGTTAAATAGAAATTAGTAAATATCGAGACATTTTATAGACGTTCTTTATTTTATATTACATCGTTTATGGATTATGAGTTATCTTTTTTCCTGAAACGCGGATTTCGCGTTGCATTTTTTCATCATTTGCAAGTAATTCTCGAAATCGTCGTATGGCTCGGTACGAATCATGCAATTTTTCGGTTTCGCGAGTTCATGCAATCGTTTTGAACATCCTTTATTCCTAGCCGCAGTGATACGAGCATAAGTATCCAGTAAAAATCTCTTCTTCCTCGATTCTTGCGCGTCCTTCGATTGTTCGCTGCTATTTATCAATTTATGATGTCCTTGTTTCACTAAGGAATATTTATTATACAATTGCATAATTCCGTAGTAATAAATTTCGACATTTCTTTATGTATGAACCTGATACGTTCAAGATTCTTTCTAACTCGGGAACGAGAACTCTCCAAAAATCACACTCAGGCTTTAACAAACCACCGCGATTACAAGCGATAAAGGAGATTTAAACGAATAATTCGCGATAGCAAATAAAGAAAGGCTTTAAACAGGCCAAAAATGCAAATTAGCAAAACAGTACATTGAAGCACTTAGTTTAGGGGGTTCTTCAAACTGATGAGGGTTCGATAAAAAATGAAGGTAACGCTTGGAGGGTTCTCTTTAAACTACCTGTATTTATGGGAGAGCTTTTAACGCTAAAGTTGGATATATTAGACACGTTTGTGCCTGGTTTTCGTTTAGGTTGGGCTAATTTGTTTAACGAATCCGTAATTTGATAAGATAATGCTCCACGTTTTACCTGTAATGTTAAGACGACTAAAATATTCCTCGTGTATCTTTATGTTTGCGATACTTACATTGAAGGCATTGTAGTTACTGGTTTTATCGATTCTTTTTCTTGGTTTCGCTAGTTTTTCAAATCTTGGTACATTATCTTGACAAACATCCGTGTTCATATCGTTAATTTAATCGTAAAATTGTTATCTAAATCGAGACTCGGGAAGCTGTAATGTAAATCGTGAAAGCAACAGAAAATTTAGAAAAATTTACCTTAGGGTTAAATGTTGATTGGTGACAGTGAAGCGATCATAAAATAAAGATGTTTGCAAACTTCAATTCTTTCTTGGTAATAGATCCAACAAACAGTAACCGTGAACAAAATTTCAAGTTCCCCCGCAAAATCTGCCGATTGGCGAAATTAATACTCTAAATTTCCGTCCTACGATGTTGAAATTCGAGTAAATACAGCGTTTTCCCGTTTTCCTAGTTTCCTCATTTTCACTAATATAATTTTCCACATAATAGACACGAAATAACGCCAAAATCTGTTATCAAAAACCATCGTAATAAACGAAGAACTTATTGGTGCGCTCCTAGAAGAGTAAAAAGTACAGTTATTGTAGGAAATTTCGACAATTCGTTGACACAGAAGAAAAATATAAAAAAAGTAAAATACTAATGAATACTTTCATATCGTCGTATTTTCGATAAGTTTTTTTTTTTAATTTACCAATAACAAATACTTCGAGATAAACAACAAATAAAATGTTATATTTATTTACAGAAGCATCATAAGAAAAAACGAAAAACTATGAAAAGCCTAAGACGCATTGATATCTTAGCGCAGCCTAAATCTATAAAACATAAAGTAGAACATAAGAATCATTTTTCTACAGTAAATATTTATCTTTCTAGCTTGAAAATTTATTTCGTGGTACTAATATATAATTTTTTGGTACATCAAGGTAAGCAAATCTGCTCAAAGGTATCAAATTCCAAAAAGGTCTATTTCATCGGATCAAAAAAGTACCATTTACCAACGTAAAACATTCAGAATAAAAAAGTTTAAAGGTACACGTGAGTTGCCAATGAACTCGACGTTGAAGGATTGTTCAACAATTATATTACCTAAGAAACTAGGTGTCCGATTATTTGCTTTAGGTTTTTATTTATATTTTTACTAATATTATTTTTCTATCTTTTCACTATACTAACTAGTCTAAGATTAATTATTCATTTATTCATAATAGTAAAAAAGAAACTTAAAGAATTAGCAAATTCTAACAATACGTAAGAAAGGCTGATCGAAGACGAGAAGACTGCAAAGTCGCGCAATATATCAGTAAGAAAAATTTTAAATGAAATGAGAAAATAATTGACGTAACTATAATGTACTATAAAACAACTTTATTCAATGCGTACAAAAATATTAATGGACGGCGTAAGGTACACGTATAGTTATACTGCAAATATAGTTAAATAGCAGTTAAATATCATTTTACACTTATCTAAAATGTCGAGAAATGGACGGATTATACAATAATCTTTAGTCGAGAACTATACGTTACGCAACTATGTGTTACATTACCACATTCATTCGTTTAACTCTGAATCGGTATGTAAAATACGAAAAATATGATTAATTTTGTGAACACATCTCATACAAAGATTAAAAAACTAGTAAATATAGCTAGATGTATTTTCTAAAAGTTTTTTTTATCGAATGTACATATATTCATCTGTTAAAAGAATTTACCTTATTTACCTACTAAGTATGTAAGCAAATATAATCATAGCTATCGTAGCTATTATCGAATGCTCTATAGCTGATGCACCGGCATTACAATCTACAATTCTTCTAGCTCTCATAAAGTCTGGGCCTAAATACGCACTAAACTCTCTTTTTTCTGGTGGTATTACTACTAACTGCTGTGTAGCGTCCTGGAAAATCAAATCGCTATAAGGCGGCTGACTGTAAAACATACTAAAACTAAATTCGTCCTGTTCTTTTCTGCCATAAAATTGTTGGGCGTAAATAAACAAGTTTATGTAAGCGTTTATTTGTGTCTCGTTATATCCATAATATCCACCACGTGTAACTATTGCATTCGCTGCCACTTTTCCTAAATTGCAATGTATGTAATCGGTTGTTGGTCGACGAGTGCCGTCTGGGCAAAGCAATTCAAAATCTTTAGTGAAAGTATTACGTGCCCACGTTTCTCGTCGTTTTCCGTCTGTATTTTCTGCGACTGTTGTGTGCTTCACAAAAGCTACATCTCCGCCCCCCTCGACTAAACATCTAAAGGCACCAGTATACCCATAATAATCTTCAGATGCATCTCTACGACAGTACTGGAAGCTGGCACCATGGCACAGATCACACATATTGTCATATGGCACTCCTACAATAAGTTAACATGCAACGTATAATTTTGCACAGATCTACGATCACTTATAGTTCAAGAATTGCAATTACCTGTATTGTATTCGGTACTAAGCGCGCCCGGAATGCAAGATTTACTAAAATATTCCGCAGCAGCGTGAACTGAATCACAACCATAACCCCTGATCCATGTATTTGAAATAAGATATGCTAACGGATACACCCAACCTGCCGCTGTATTGATTCCTGTATGACAAGTGTTCTTATTTTTTAGATAAGTTAAATCTGTGTTGTCATCCTCCTCTTTTGCCACTGCAACCACATAATATTCTGGTGTAGGTAAATTGTAAACTTCAGATATAAATGGAATCAAATCAAAGCGTAAACCAGCAGTATATACGTCGCTGGTGTCTAATACTGCCACATCAGCAATTCTAAAAAAAAAAGAGAATGAATTTTGTTTTACACTAAATTCTCCTATTTTATCTGCAAACTTTTTCAATATTACATATATACATACCCACTTTGTATAGCCTGCATGCAATGAATTTGACTGTAACCTTTGTGACAATTTAATTCTGGCTTCAACAATTGCGCCTTTAATGCTATCTAATATGAAAATAAACATTAATAATTATATTTAATTTAGAGGTATAATATTTATTTTTTTAAATCATTACCTTCATTTTTATACATTTTTCCATTTCTGGATCAGACGTAATACATAGGGTCATTTTACTGACGGGACAACGTCGCATTTCTAATATTACATCAAGGGATCTACCTAAATAACCAGTATACACTTGTTCTTTTTCACTTAATTCCATGAAATCTCTGGCTGTATCCTAAAATTATACAGTTTAAAATAAAATTATCTTAAAAAAGGTAACAATAATGTCAAAAAGAATATTGTATTTACAGAAAAAATCAAATTATGATGCATTCCATATTTAGGTGCAGATTCAAATAAATTGAAAGTCTCTATTGGTTGTATGTTTGTTGATTCTGTGTTATCCCATGTATTCAAATCATTTCCATTATAGCTTCTTTCATTCCCGTTACGATTTTCAAAGTTATCTGTGCTATATTCATTTGGATTAACATATTCAGTGTTGTTAAATCTATTATTAAAATCTGGCCGATTTTCGAAACGATTGTCATAAAATTCGGTCGAATTTTTTGCGTTATGTCTGCGTAGTACCTGAACTGCTGTCTTTAAAAATCGCTGATATAATCGACGGGTTTCGATTTTTGTAGCAGACGATGTAACTATAGCGCGTGATGGAACTATACCCCAATTACAATATTTGTATTCACTAATCGGTTTACGAGTACCATCTCGACAAAGTAATTCAAATTGCTCCTTCTTTACAGAATCTTAAAAAAATTGATATTATTTACTAATATTGTAATATAGTTTAATGGTAAAGCCCTTTAATTAAAAACATACTAAAGTCAAATGTTGTTGATGTCATCTCATCCACAGTCGTGTCTACTAAGAAAGCAATTTCTCCTGCTTCTACCAAACATCTAAATGCTCCCTCATATCCTGCATAAGGATCTGAAGTTGTACACCTCTCTCCAGGTATCTTTCCAATACACAATTTACATAATTGATCAGAGTTATCACCTAAAATTTAAAATTGCTATAAAGAATATGGACATTAGGTAAAGTTATTATCAATCATACCTAATGGATTATATTTATCTATCAATGAATTTACAGCACAACTGGGCCCAAAATATTTGATGGTAGATTTAACATGATTATTACAATCTATAATTTCTAATCCACCTTCTTTCATAAGCTGTATAAAACAGAAAAATGACCAATTTTGGTTAATACAGTATATATTACATAGAAACATAGTAAAAAGAAATAATATTTACTGTATAAATTGGAATAACCCAACCAGCAAGCATCCCAAGGCCAGCAAAACAAGCCTTTTTACCCCTCAAATCACGTAAACTCTGGACATCTGGTAAAGATCCTTTTTTAATAACTGCTACCGCATATTGATAATTGACACCACTTTCATATATTTCCTGCATTAATGGGATTAAACTATGATAGCGTCCTGCCATGAAAATTTCACCAGCATCTAAAGTGGTTATATCTGCTTTTTCTTGATCCAACATAGCCATGCATCCTTCTTTATTAAATGCTTGTTTGCATTGCACAGAAATGTAACTACGCCCAAAATATGTTATTTCGCGATCAACTGCTCTTGAAAATGCTTTGCACTTATCCTGTTCAGCATCAGATATTGTACACCATGTAACAGTATTGTTGAGGTTTTGTCCTGTGAATGGATTTAAACATTGTTATTAATGCTAATCATAATCATAATCGATTTGTAAATATTTTTTGCAATTTGACATTTGTTATTTTTGAGGATAAACAACAATTAATAATTAGACAATAACAAACGGTTAGTCATTAAACAAAGTGAATATCGCGATACTAAACTATTAAAAAATAAAAGTATCCTTTATACCATATATAAAACGACAGGATAAACTGAAGAGTATTAAAATTAGATTTATGCAATTGTTTGGTAGCATTTTTATACTTTCTTCGTCTAAGCATTAATTGCTACGAAAGGCAACACCCATTACTTTAGTACTCTACAAACTTACTATACTATTACTATACTATGTGTATTATTCATTCACAGTGCTATAGGGTGTAGCGAACTGTAGTAAAATATCACTCATTCTCCAATTGTTAATTGAATATTCTAGTATTGATACAACATTTTCATTCGCTTTTCATACATTTATATTAATTTTAAAAGCTCACTAATGATTATATAACTAATACAATTAATAAATAAATTGAATATTGAAATTAATATCATTGCACATTTAGAAAATATAGTTATAAAATTTACTTTATTTATCATAGAATTATGATACATAAAGTGATACTTTTGAATAATAAAGTAATCAGTTAAAAATATATAGATAATCTCTCATTTTTCAAAAAGATAATATAATTATCTTTTCTCATTTCAATTAACAAGTATTGTAACTACCGAATTGATTATCATAGCATTAAATAGTACAGGACAAATAATCTTGCAATCAGTAATGAGTACAATGTCAGTAGTACAATTTGTTCTTCGGTAATATGGTTAATTGTTTGTGTTATAGCATAAATGCTTTATGTATGCTCAATTGAGCAACGTTGAACATTGATGATGTCCAGATTAAATTTCTGTGTGTGTCATAATTGTGAATACGATGAATTAGAAAATATGTACATTTGGTGCAAAAAACGTATTCTTCTCGGTCCATTGACCGATGAATCTTTGAAGAACAAAGATAAAAAGTTTTGAAGAAAGATTGACTTTGTTTAAACAATCTATGAAAAATTATGTGAGAGCAACAAAATTTTGCTCGTAATTGCCTAATTTTTGTGCGTGATATCAAGGATACCTCACGTTTAACAAATCAATGCAGCTGTAATTTTTAACTATGCAAGCTGCAATGCGATTTGTATTAATTTTAATCACAATCTACTGTAAATAGGGAAAAGGACAAAAAGTATCAATGCTTTATAAACTTTCTCAGAATAAGAAAATGTTGCCATACTAATAAGTTTTTGTAAGACTGTTCAATGATTAATTTATGTATTTTTAAACTAAAGATACTTTACTTAAATACTTGTTATTCGGCATGGAAGTTGTTTGGAAGAATATAAAATTTAAATATATATTTGCCTGCATTTTAATTACATTTATTATTTCATGCCTGATAAGTATCGCACCTATAAGTATTGGTAAGTCTTTTATATATTTAATATAACAATGAATTACAAAGTGTTTAAATAAAATTTTAGATGAATGCAAGTGTGAAATAGCTACACAATCGAGTCAATACAGTAATAATAAATGGCAAAGTAATGATAATAAAATTTACAAAAAAACCTTACATCGTTTAGCTATACTTGTGCCATTTCGAGATCGCTTTGAAGAATTACTGATATTTGCTCCACATATGAAAAAATTTTTAGATAAACAAAATATAAATTATCACATATTTGTACTTAATCAGGTACATTCTGGTTAATTTAATTATTAATAAACTAAAACATGTTATTTAAATGTAATAATAATATCATGTATCTTTATAGGTTGATAGATTTAGATTTAATCGGGCCTCTCTTATAAATGTAGGCTTTCTTGAAATTAACAAAGAGTTTGATTATATAGCTATACATGATGTAGACTTGTTGCCTATAAATGATGAATTATTATATTCTTTCCCTAATAAGAGCCCATATCATATATCTTCCCCAGAGTTACATCCTAGATACCATTATACAACTTTTGTTGGTGGAATATTACTTATTAAAAGGTTCTTATTATAATAGTTATTATTGTATAAAATACTTATAAATTCATGTAAATTAAATTAACAAGAAAAATATTTCTGCAGAGAACATTTTATACAAGTGAATGGAATGTCTAATAAATATTGGGGATGGGGTCTTGAAGATGATGAATTTTATGTTAGATTGAAAGAAGCTGGATTAAGTGTTATAAGACCACAAAATATATCTACTGGAACACACAACACATTCAAGTAAGACACTCCGTAACAGATTTATATATACACTAAATATTAATATAAATAAATGTTCATAAATTAGTGATTGTGTTACATTTATTTATTGTAGACATATACATGACAGAAACCATAGGAAGCGAGATATGATAAAATGTTATAATCAACGGGAGGTTACTAGAAAACGAGATCGTCAAACTGGCTTAAATAACGTTTCTTATAAAATATTAGGTATGATTACAATGACTATTGAAGATACTCCATTAACAGTCCTTAATATTTCTCTAATGTGTGATAAAATGATTACACCTTGGTGCGAATGTGATAAAATACTTGGATCCAAGGATGGAAAATCAAAGGAGAAAAAGAAAATTAATAATAACAAGTCTGCCACTGGATTGTAATTATTCTAATAAAAATTGTGTTAAAAGAAAAAAGAATACATATACACATATGTATAATCAAGTGTATTTACTATTGTTATAATGTCTTCTACCTTATATTATTCAAATGAGACAAATACAGGGTGACCACTTTCCTAGTTATTACAGTTACATGACATTATCGTCGTGGCACGCGACATTGCCTATGAATTAACCAGCGAAAGAATCACCCTATATAATTTCTCAAAATTTATAATCATATTTTTAATATACTATTTATATATTACCTATGTCATACATAGTATAAATATCTTCAGTGATGAAGTAATCGGATAGCATAAAATTTGAATATGCAGAAGTATTATTATACTATTATCTTTCATACATCTTGTGTAAAAGATTTTAATTACTATTTCATTACTTTGCCCCTTCTCTTTTTCAAATAACATAATTGAATTCATATACTTTTAACATTTTACTGATGCACAAATATTGGAGTATTATTGCCAATGATAAATTTAGAAGAACATCAGAAACAAATTTGTAGCAGATCTGTTTTTCTTATTTTACTACTAAAATATAAATCTTGTCAATAAGAAACATAAAGTATTGTATAACTTTAAGATAGATCGATAGACCATTATGCAGAAAATTATTTATAAGCAATGATTTAATACTGCAATCAATCACTTCAAATGGTCTTTTATATTACGCATATAATAATATTTGTACATATATATTTACATTTGAAGTAAGAACACTGGATTATACTATACAATAAATATAATTCTTAAGAGCACAATGGTACATATAGTACAATGACAAAAGAGATTTGACCTAAGTATTTATGATTTTAATATTACAGTTCTTAAGATGTAAAAAGAAAAATATAATTAAAATACAAAATTATGGCTACATAACTGCATTTAATTGCAGAATAAAATGTTCTCTTAATTCATTTGTACTAAAATCATCACCATCATTATTTTCATCAAAAATGTCTTGCACAGTTCCTGTTACAGTTTCTGCACTTTCATATTCAGTTGCTTTGCCAACTGAAGCTACATGTTCTGCGTCCTTTTCATCTATTTCAGATTCATTATTTGTATCATGAGCTTTTTCTGCTTTAATACTTATCTTCGTAGAATTTTGTGCCTCGTCTATATCACTTCTGTTAAGATCTGTAAATTCTTCAGTAAGAAGTTCTTCCGTTAAAGCTGGTAATGGTGGTAATGGAAACCCATAAGAAAGCAGCTTATCATATTCATTTTTCCCATAAAGTTCCCAAATCTCTGTTGCCATGGATAAAACCTTTTCTGAAAATTCTTGTTTAGAGCTGTCTAGTAACATTTCATTAAATTTGCACATTTTTTCATCCAAAAGCTTTCTTCTTCTCATAACAGTTTGCATACTTAACATCTTCCTTCTGTAAGTGTTCGTGTTTTTTTCTGCTCTTTCAAGATATTTAGATGCTTTTTCCAACTTCCAATTAAGTTCCTTTATTTGATTATCCTTTTGTTTAATTTGCCCTTCAAGCTTTCTTTTTTGCTGAGATGCCAATGTTACAGTTTTTGTTAATTTTTTATTCATTTCTTCAAAATAGTTTACTCTGTTTGATAAGTCTTTTATCAATCTTCGTTTGGATTCTAAATTCTTTTTATTAAGTATTGTAGATTGTATGTTACTTGATCTTGTATTAATTCTAGATGTTTCCACTTCTTTGACTTGCATTTCAGGTCCTGTGGTTTTTATACTGTTTTCAAATTCTTTATAAATAATTAACTGGTCAGTTAACTTTGCAATTACATCCTCTTGAATTTGTATTCTTTCTAACAGATCTTCATAATCTGAGGAAACACAACTAGGATTATTTCCCAAGGAAGTTTGAACACCTTGTGTACAATTTTGTGATAGTAAATTAGTCCTTATCCTTTCTTCGTCATCAGAACATGTATGTTTGAAACAAGAAGGATAGTATGTTTTAGAACTATGAGTTGAATTGAAACTTGTAAACTCTCTGTCTTCATAAGGAAATTGATTCATTAGTGAAGTTTCTTTACTTACATACTCATTCTTTATTAGTGGATTATTAAAATTTCCATAAATAATACCTTTCAGATCTTTTGGTGTTTCTACTGTTATAACAGATGTAATGAGTAAATCATTTTCCTCAATTTTGGTAGCAGTACTGAATTCTTTAGATATTTGTGTTCCTGTTGTGTTAAGTGATAACTCTTCAATAATTTCAGTCACATCATCAGGGTCACCAGTTACTTTGATAACAAATTTATCAGTTTCTATTTCTACATCATTTTTATTAATATCATTTGTTTGCTGAGAAAACAAAGGTAATTCATCTTTTATTTCTATTTCAGATGAGTCACTATTACTTGAAGAATTAATATCTTGATCTGAATTGCTTCTAAATGACTTCTTTATTGATCTCATTATTTCTTCTCTAGTTCTTCTCTTACGCTTCATAGCCGCTCTTATATTTGGTATAACATAAACTTCATCTTTAGTAAAATTTTCTTCTATGTCTTCATTGAAAACCTTCTTTTCATCTTTAATATAAATCATTTCATCATGTTCCAGTGCACTATTTTTCACTTTATTCATTTTTGATACAGTTTGCGATACAGATGTTTTTTCATCCCCACTTTCAGTACCAAATATTATTTCAACATTTTCTTCTTTGTCTGTAAGCATATGTCCGACTTCGTTTTTTATTGATAAATGATTTTTATTAACAGGCGAAGCAACTTTATAGTCATTAGTAGTAAATTCAACTTTATGATTATCAGTAGTAAATTCAACTTTATGGTTATCGGTAGTAAATTCAACTGTATGGTCATCAGTAGTAAATTCAACTTTTGTGTCCATTTTTTCTTCAATTTCACCTTCCTTTTGACTCTTAACCATCAACTTCTTCTCAATCTCATTTTTATAATTTTCATCTTCAGTAGATCCACCATCACAAATTTGTTTTAACTTCTCTTCAATTTCATCATAACTATCTTCAAGTGTGTTATGATCCATAACCTCTAATTTAATTTCTTTCTTTGTAGTGGTATTTGATAGTTGTGTAGTTTCTGAATTGTTCATAAATAAGGATAATTTAATTTCCTTTCTATTATTGTTTGGTTGAACTTTCAGACTGTATTGCTCCACTAAATTATTAATATCAGTGAGGTTATCATCAGCAATCATCACAATATTTTGCCTTTGATGATTAACCTTAATGTTTTCTTCTCTCTTATCTTCTGTATATTTATGGGTATGTTTAAGATAATCTCTAGTAGTTTGTTGTATAGATAGTTCCTCAATCTCCTGAAAATCCAAATCTTTCTCTTCTAAATGTTCAATAGATGAATGCTCTGTATCATTTTCTGTATATTCTACATTATATTCACCTTGCAGTAAGTTTTCACCTTTCTTATTAAATATCTTAGTTCTTTTTTTAGGTGATTTTCTAGTAGATGTCACTGTAAATATAGAAGGAATTGCGTTCTTCTTCAGTCTAATTCTTCCACTTTGTGTTATAGACCATTCTTGAGGTTCAAAGTGTACGTGACAAAGAAATGAGTTATTTGATGGTTCCCAATCAGCTCTAGCAACACGCTCTTGCCAAATTTTTCTATACTTTGGATCACGTGGAAAACATTTCATAATATAACCTTTCTCACTACGATTGTTGCAGCCAACTGCTGCACAGCCTGGCATATTTTGACATCCAGAACTTGTTAAGGTTTCTGCAAATTATAGATAATAAATTCATAATACTAAGATGAACAACTCAATTTTATAAATCTAACCTAACTAACAATATATTTCCATATGTAACAAGTTAATCAAAATTAATATTTATTTTCATATATAATATGTATATCAGTTAATTTAAAAATTTAATACGTTTAATTATACATAGCATAATTCAAACAAATATTGAATACAGAAATAATGCATAATGTAGATGCGAAAACATACTTTTTACTTTTCTAAGAATAAATTTAACTAAAAGATATTTAAAAGTACTTCTTCACGTGATGCAAACCTTTGTTCTTGAGTTGTAACTACTGATCGAAAGGGTTGACTCGGTCGTATACAAAACATTCTAAAAATTAGGCTATTCAAACGGTGTATTACGTTTTACAAACGCGGATAAATTTAAAAACTTCTTATATAAACTATTAGATTGTTATAACTTAAAGGAAGGCAAATATTTCTTGAATACTATAAATCTTCTGCCGGTAATGTATGGTGTAAAAAAAACCGAAACCCGTTCACCTCACCCATTAACTCTATTCAAGGTCTATTATTACACGTTGCAACTTGTAAATTTACTATGTTATTTACTAATTTCGTGTGATCAATATTGACGCAAATATACAAAAAAAAAAAAAAAATATACAAAGTTAAACAACCAGACAATGGTAAACTTGTGTTGAGATGTATTTCTCGCTACGCAATGGAAATGTCTGGACGTAATATGGCTACCTCGAAAATCGAATAATAAATAGGTTAATTGTTACTTATCGAATAAAATTAAATATATATTTCTATCAATACCAATGTAGTCTCTGTACATTATTTAATCTTATTATACCTGCCTTTTGAATTCTATTTTCAAGTCATTATATGCCATCTTTATTGACGGTGCACAAAAAAATAAAAGATTTATAACAACCTGCACATTATATAAATTACCAACTATACTGCATTTTGAAAAATTGATCACTTTAATTATGTATGAACACTTATTTTTATATTCATCACATGGTGCACTACATCGTCTACATCCACCGTTTCATATTGTTTTATATTACATCATTTAAATAAATCTCACGTGGAATATTTTCTTATTTTGTTTTGTATTGATATAGTTTAAATAAATTGTTATCAAGTTCTCAAGTAAAAATAAAGAAGATTATACATACATTGCATTCATTTTATCCTTTATTGTGGAACGATAGATAGGGTTAGTATCTGAACAGCGGTTCTTTCACTTAAGCTTAAGAGTAACGGCAAATACGCATTAAACGTCTATTTCACCAATTTTCTTATGCCTCGTTCTTTTGTATAATTGAAGTGAGCAATTGCTTTTAGTGTGACGTTTGAATCGCAAATAAATATATTACCGAGCAGCATGTAGTTTTCTACGTACGATGTGTCTGTCATAAATTCGGCCTACATTATCAAAATGTAATTTGTCAAAACTGATTGATTTATACAAAGCGAGGAACAATTTATTAATAAATATTTGGCAAAATGACAACATTAAATAACGTGTTAAAAGCTATAGAAGCTTTAAAATCAGCTCAAGAGTCAAACACTCTTCTGTCAGATTCGAACGCAAGGTACAAGAACAAATTGTTTTTTTCATTTAATAATTGAAATGATCGTATGAATAAAATAATGCAAAACTTTTGAATTGAATACATTATTTTTGTTTATATAGTTTATAGCTAAATACCTGCAATAGAATTTTGTATAATTTGTAAAATTAGGACTTATATAGTTATTATAAAAAATTAATAAAAATTATGGAATGTAGTATGTTACAAAATTTAATATATCCTTTATTTCAATAAAAGGAAAGATAAATTAACATGTTGCATGACAATAACAGAAGGAATATGTTCACCAACTGTCAAACTAGCAACCAAGTTTCCTCAGGTACTTAGTCTTTCAATTGAAACTTTACTGACACTGTGTAACGATGATGAATCTGATGTCAGAACGGTAGCAGATGAAACATTAAATAAAATTATAAGGGTATGGATTTATATTTCATAATCTTTGATATTAAAGCTATAGATGTTTTAATAGTATTTTATTTTAAAGGCAATGGCTGATAGTAATATTGTTAAAGTTCAAATAGAACTTTACAATGAAATAAAAAGGAATGGACCTGCTAGAACATTGAGAGCTGCTCTTTGGAGATTTGGTCTTCTTAGTCATATGATACGCCCTACAAGAGGAAAAGCATATGTATCTAATTTGATACCATGTATAGTAACTATTGCACATCGTTCTGAGGAATCTGTAATTGAAACGCTATCGCAATCATTACCATTAATTATGAAAGCACTAGGGCCATTTATGACAGACAATGATATCAAGGTAATTTTCTTTTATTTTAGTACTTATATTATAACTATGAATCCATGCTTCTTTTTCAGACATTATTGAAAGCATTCTTTGAAAATATATCCTGTGTACAAGCAGCATTTCGTAGAGCTGCAGCAAATATGATTTTAGCAACATGTTTGAATTGTCGCAGACCACAGTTTTTTTTAAATTATGTACTGAAGCATCTTTTAGGTAAACTTATGAATGTTATACAAGTACAAGTAACATACTTTTCACTAATTAAATGTTACTTTTTATAGGTATTATAGTGCCTATAAGTGAAGATGAGAACCGTATAGCAGCTATTATTGGTATATTTGGTTGTATAAGAATAATTTTACCACATATATGCAATCCATCAGAAGATCCAGATGATGACACAGTAGAGACAGATAGCTTATTACAAATTTATGAACTATGTTTGCATTATACAAAATGGCATTCTGATCATAATGTTATAAATGCTGTTCTGGAGACACTGACTCAGTTTTTGAAGTCACCTCCAAAAGTTCTAGTATCATTATTATTATCAAATCAAGGTATAACACAGAGTAAAATAGCAGTGAATCAAAATGAAATGATGTTATCATTAAGTCAAGCAAGCACATCTAGTGCTGCAACTGCTTGTGGAGAAAATTCCGATTATACCTTAAATTTACTTGATTCTGATATACCTGAAATAAATCCAAAGATAGAAAAGTGGATGTTAGATTCTGAGACTATACCTCCTTTGATGGAAAATGTACAAATTTCAAAAGAATGCATAAATAATATTGTAGAAATGAAAGGAAAGATTTTAGAAAATTATAGTGATTTGAAGATCGGAGTCATTGACAGTAAGAGAAAAAGTGTAGTATAGAAAGGATATGTATCATTTGAAGAAATAATTGTATTACGTTTATTCCAGATGAAACGATCGAAGAAGGTAGTGATGTTGGAAGTGAAATAGAAAAATCGGAGAAAGTTTATTCGAGTGTACAAAATGAACCAAGAGACGTGGATTATACCGAAGAAATCACATGTTCTATCGCATCTCTTAAAAAACTATCTTTAGATTTTTCGTTACGAGAAATAGACGTTGGAACTTTTACAGATCCTGACATACCGTTAAAATTCTGTTGTCGTTATTTGGTATCGTCTTTCCTCTTAACTGGCAACATTGGTCATGTAATACCAGATAAATATTTTCGTGTTAGTGTAAAGTCTCTTGCTTTAACTTGCGTGGCTTATATTTTGAAACTTTGTCCGAATCTATTTTTAATACCTGTTGCCAAAGAACCGAATTCTAACGAGAATAAACAAATGATAACGGATATCTTATTATTTGCAAGTCATCCAGATCCTCAAATTAGGGGTAATATATCAATTATTATTGGTACATTCCTGAAATCTGTATATACACAATATGGAGGTTCTTTTAAAAAATTTGAGGCAGAGATTACTGATAAAAACTTATGTGGAATTATATCACTAGACAATTTAATTAAATTACTTTTAAAGGTAAATTCTCTCATATATTGGAATGATTATTCGAAAATTTTGATGAGCATATGTTTAAAACAGGGATTAGAAGATGATTCTGCTACCACATGTCGACAAACATTAACAGCATTCAGTTTATGTCTACCAGAGTTGTTAGAGTCTGTTGACAATAAATATGGAATCACTGTGTTAACTGTATTACCTCAGCTAGTAAAGAATCCATATTTTCTGGTAAAAGTTAAATTAGTGGAATTATTGAGTGAGATATCGTATGTTACTATAGAACATATAACTGGTGGATCAATGTTCCAAGAACATTTTATCAATGTTATTATAACTCTGTTAGGTGACCAAGATCAAAGAATTAGGCATGCAGCATCAGATGCTATTGTAAAGTAATTATCGGAGTTTATATCTTTTGTTGTTCAAGTTTTAGGTGTCCTCGATTAACATAACTCTTTTTTTAGGAGTATTCCTTTATTACATTTCCAACAACCACATGATGATGTTATTACGCGAAAGGCCATACAATACACGGAGCAATATATGAGCGCAGTTACCCGGAGTTCAGTAGAACTGTCCTCTTGTCAAGAGAAACAAAAGTTCTTTATAAATACGTCAATACAGCCATTTGCAGCTTTAAACTTCCATAACTCGACGAATTATCGTCCAAATGTAGAATACTCGTTGTCGATTGTAATCAACATGTTGGCTGAGATTCTTGGAGTACAGTCATCGAAGTATTTAGTATATGGCTGTTGTGAAGCTCTGTTTCGTTTAAGCGATGTATATAATACTACAGTATATATTAGAGGATGGGATTGTATTTCACCTAAAACATTGTTGAAAAGGTCTCATAAAAAAAACGGTAGTCGATTAGATATTAGCGAATCAAATTTTACAAGCGACATGATGCCATCGTCCGTGAGCAACAGCCTTTTATCTTTGGCTTTACCCTTACTGTCATCGTCTCCTATAAGCTTAGACTTGTTAACGCATAAACATTTGGTACTTCTTGCTGGCAATCTTGCATCAGGTTTAGCATTTTGCAATTTTAAACCCAATGATCCAACTAAAACTTGGTGGGGCACGTTTAAGGATAAACAAATAGAGTTGTTGTTAACACATATTACAAGAGTATTAAATATATTTGTTCATATAATCGACGACGTGCAATTGACACAAACTAGTACAAAAACGGCGTTATCGTCTTTGTCATCTACGCAAACGTTATCGCCGAAAAAGAAGATAATAATGTCTGAACCGAAGTTGAAAGAGAAAGGAGAAAAATTTGGAAGCTTGAAATTTATAAAAGAGCAAATGGGTGCGTTTGTTTCAACACCGCATTATATGAAAATGTACGAAAATCTTAAAGCAGCGCATTTGAATTACCTAGCCACACTTGAACCGCATGCTAGCGAAATGTATTTGTCTTTGTTAAATGCGATTCTAGATGTTCTTTCGCAAATTCTTGAAATTATATCAGTCAATGAAGCAGCTCAAATAGCAGAAGAAATTCTACATTATCTACAAAGCACTGTCGTATTATCTCCCACCGCAACCATTCAGTGTGTTCAACAATTGCTGAAGTGTTTATTCAGCACAAACGTGTATGCACAATGGAATGAATTAGATATACAGAAAAATTCAGACAGAATAACCGTACTATGGGATGACGTTAAAGGATTTTATAATCATTGCTTTCAAAGTCCTGCAAGGCAAATGGCAAATACTATAAAATCCATGGGAAACAATTGCAGGGGTGAAAACGAACCAGATACCGGGTAAATTTGTATTCTTGTATTCTAACTTGTATTTGTTTGTATAGATTGCTATACACAGTTATTTTATTTCAGATGGGTAGGTTTGTTACATAGAAAAGGCGATAGAAAATTCTCTTCTATTTTTAAGAATTTATCGCGATCGTCTGATCAAAAAACCTCTGTAGCTTCGTTCATTCGTCTTTTTGAGCCAATGGTTATAAAATCATTAAAACAGTACACTGTAACAAGTAGCGTGTCATTACAGTGTCAAGTATTGATGCTACTCAGCCAGCTAGTGCAATTAAGAGTCAACTATTGCTTGCTGGATTCCGAAAGAATATTCATTGGATTTGTATTAAAGCAGTTTGAATTTATCGAAGAAGGTCACGTGAAGCAAACGGAGGATCTATTGCCAAAGATTTTCAACTTTTTAGTTCACTTGTCGTACGAAAAAAATCATTCGAAAACTATAATAGGAATTCCAAAGATAATCCAATTATGCGATGGACTTATGGCAAGTGGTCAACCAGCGCTCACGCACTGTATACCAGCCCTGGCTCCAGTTGTAGAAGATGTATTTTTGATTAGAAACGCAAGTTCAAACCCAACAGAGCAAAGAGAGCTTGAGACAACAAGAGAAGTCCTAATTTCGATGCTTTTACGTCTTGTAGAATATTACCAAATCATTGAGCTCTTGGCATTATGTTTAACGGAATCTAGATTCAGCGGAGATGGTAACGGAGAAGAAAAATGGCGAAGATGGTCTAGACTGACAATGGACTCTGTTCTTCCTATGCTGGCAGCAGGAAAAGTTCGAATAGAATCGGAGAAAGCACACGTGGCTTTGATTAAATTATTCGCAGCTATTTCTCCCACGGTTTTTAGACCAGTCGATCCTCTTTTAAAGGTACTTCTCGTTAAACCAGACTCTCTGGATACTTCAAATTTGAGACTAAAACGATGGTTAGGAGTGGTAAATGTTGTTCTGTTATCCTTGATCGCGTGCTCAAAAGAGGAAGCAATGCTTGCGCGACTTTCCGACCTCAGTTCGAACATGTCCGAACTATCCCACTCGTTTCTTCATCCAAAATCGTCTTCTCAAACCATGGATCCTTTGAATGTTTTGGACAGTCAATCAGCTGAAGTACCGCCAGAAAGAATATTAGCTAGATTTATATTTAAAGTTATTAACTTGGTAGGCTGCAAGGTTTACAATCTTCTTGGATTGGTCGATCATAAACTCAGCGATCCATATATCGCATTTTCCGAATCAATGGAGAACGATTACTACTTGATCCACCAATTTGCATTCTTCTTGCAGTTATGCATTCACATGTTCGAATCTGGGAGTCACTGCAAAGTGGCAAACGCTGTTATACAAATGATTCAAGGTCGAAATGTTCTCGAAGAGGAGAAGCTGCCGATCTCCGATTTGAACTATTTAATGTTGAACATTGGAGACAAATGCCCAACGTTAACTTGCCAGTGGGCCTATTTAATGACTTTATTAGGGTACAATGAAATGACTTTTTGGTCCAAAATATTGGGTACTCGTCGGACAGAATACGTCGTGCATTGTTCTCCAAATGAAGAGAAAAGTGTTGACCATGACAGCAGCATTAACATTCAAATTATTAGAAAAGGTGGCATAATATTATTCTGCGATTACGTCTGCGAGAATCTGTGCGATGCAGAGCCCTTAACGTGGTTGTTAGTTAATCATACGGAAGAGACAGTAAATAGTGCTATCGAGTCTCCTGTCAGAGATCTCTTGACGACAGCTATACATAGAAATTCTGCAGCTAGTGGATTGTTGGTACAAGCGATCGCGACCAAATGCACAGACTTGTCACAACCCAGTTTTGTCAAGCGAGTCTTGGAATGTATAGAAGGTGCTCATCATTCGCAAAGCGGAGCTGTTTTAATGACACTGATACCGAGATTGTTATCCACCAAGTATCTGGCTTTGTCGAGAATGGCGGCGAAAATAGCTAGTCGAAGAGTAGAAATTTTATTAACCACATCTGCAGCTGAAGCGACGAAGCAATTATCAAAAGAAGATTTCGCCAAGATCATGGAGATCCTGCAAGTGACCAAGCTTGCTAAGAAACACGGTGGATTAGTTAGTCTGTTGAATAAATTTGGAGTACAGTATTACGATTTGTCCCCTCTAGAACTCGACCAATGTAGACCGTTTAATCCATCCACCGTGAAAAGTATTCAACTGGATCGTAATTGGTTTTTGTCTCAAGTAAAATTACGATGTTGTAGTTCAAGTGCTAGTCACAATTTATCGGAAGCAGCGCAGTTACTTAGGGTTTTAGATTTCGAAGATTGCCTCGGTATCCTGTCTTCCAAAGAGTTTAATATCTCGATATTGAAACCCTGCATAATATTGGGTGTACGAATTAGCGTGGAGAAGTGCCAAAAATTAGAATTCGGTGTAGCACAGAACGAAAAGGATTTTAATTTCGAAACTAGTCCCTTATACAGCGCCGCGAAACAGAGTTTATTGGAGCACGTTCATTATGTCACCGATTTAATGCCAAAACCGCATCATATTTACAATCCAACGCAATCTAATGGCAATTCGAGAGAAGTGAAGTATGCGCATCGTTTTCATGAACTTTTAAACGAGTTTGTATATTGGGATGTACTTTTTATGTTGATACCCGCTGTGAAGATATACATGAAGACATTGCCAAAGCTAGCCAAGTATAATCTAGCGAAAATTGATAAAAAATCCGAAGAAGATCTAGCCAAATTTGCAATACTGTGTTTAGAATTAACACACTGGATGGTACACTGTGATGAGAATAAGATTAAAAAATTGAGACCAAGGAACATGGAACTTGCGTTAAGCTGTGCATCAGAAATTCTAAAACATCCTGGCCCAAGTAAAATTTTTGGGGAAAACCTGAAGTATTCGTGGGTTTGTAGTGGTGCTGCTTCACTCAAGAAAATAGTAGAATACCTGTTAACTACTGTGGACGTTTTGCCAGTTATAGATATACGTGCTTTAGAACCAGCGCTAGAAGATGAGGATACCAGAGACTTTGCTCGTGCTTGCATGCGAATGGCCGATCTGGTCGCTTGGTTGGAACAATGTCAAAAGAAACAGTTATCCACAAATATTCCACGCTATTTGTTTGACACGATACAAGATTTAATCGTAAGTATCAGTCGTCAACCACTGGTAAATTCATATATCTTAACACCACCGTTAGTTTGGAAACAAAACTGGAATGTCGTTGGTTCTGGTCCGACCAAATGTTACTTCCCGTTATTATCTTCGGAGTCGAATCTCCTTCAGGAGGTGGAAATTTTGGAGCAGTTCATTTACAGGATAAATCTGTTAGGCTGGGTCTCTCGGTTGCAATTCGAAGAGATATGGATGGCTCTCTTAGGAGTGCTCAATCTTTCACAAAACGAGAACGTACCCGTGGAAGATATCTCAGCGTTGATTCAAGCGAGCAGTTTAGCTGTACAGGCGATTACAAAATTGTTATTGAACACTTTGCTTCTTCCTTATCCTGGCAACCCAAGAGCCAGCACTGTGATTCATTATCCGAGAGATCCTCAGCTCTCGGTTCATAAGATCAGTTCTCAAAAATTGTACGCCATTCAAGATCTGCTTACGTGGAAGTACGAATGCATGAACGACTCAGAGATGATCGATGGCTTGAACATGGATCACATCTTCCATCGAGGAAACGTAGAAAGAGTTGCGAACTTGAACAAGTATACATATAGCCAACTTTCCGTTTCTTACTTGTGGTCGCTGTGCAACTTGTATGAGGATAAGTTGAGCGCCTCCGTCCTCAATTTGAAGAACAGAAGAAACGACGCGTTAATGTCCGCGTCACTTGATTTAGATTCCTGCCTCCGTTTCTTGATAGAACTTTATACGTCTTGGATGTCTCCGCAAGCTAATACACCTATACAATTGCTCACGGAGGTCGTTAAGTCTATTCTAGCAATTTCGGAATTGTTCGTCGAAAGAGCCCAGTATCAGTGGATGTTGGACATGTGTCTGGAATTGTCGAGAATTCATCCAACAGAGAATGTCATTTTACATCAATACTTGGTAGTTTCCGTGTGTAAAGCTGCTGCAGTACTAACACCGTTGGTATGTATTCTTCAAAAATATTTTTTGCAAGCTGTTTAACACAGTTAGGATTTCATTTTTCCAGGACTTTGAAACGTTAGACAAAGTTAAGCGTCTAGTAGACACGAATCTGAAATCGAGCTTCTTACCTGCGAAGGTATCCGCCCTTCACGGTTCATTGTATCTGTTGCAAAGTGCTGTGCTCGCAAATTGCGAAGAGACGATGAATATTATTCATCCGTTGGCAATAGAATACATACAGAAACATTTGGACGCGCAGGATTTGAACGGGTAAATTACACAAATTTCTATTGTGTATTCTACAACGCACGTGCTTTGTTGAAATTAATTACTCACCTAATTTAGCGTGTTAAGACAAAGTGAAGAGCATCAGGGTGTAATGTGGGCTTTGGTATTCTTTTTATTGGAACATGCCGAAGATACTCCGCCAGACACGGAAGCGCCAGCTGTGTTAGAATTAGTCCTTAATTTACTTACATCACAAAATATTTCTTGTAGCTTACATCAAACACTCTTGCAGGTATGTTATTGGGTACTCGTGTAATACTATGTATTTGTTAAATGTTCAAATTATATATACTTGTAATGCTGTGTGTATGTAATTGATTTAGGGGCTCGAGCGACTCGTAGCAACCAAAAGCGTGATTGGAAAGGTAGCCGAACAGATAGTAAAAGTTGCGATCGATCGCTTAAAACAACCTAGTCCTATGTTATCGCTGCCAGCGTTGCAATTGTTATTGACTTGCATGTATACAGAGGCGGCAGATAGATTGAATCAACCGGAAACAGAGGAACCATTACCAGATGCTGAACCAGAAGCATTGGTTCGATCCATAGAGCGCGCTTCAGCGATTTTCGATAAGATCAGGAGAGGACACTCTATGGAAGTGGAGCTTTTATGTACAGTTTTGTCCGGTGTGCTCGGAGATTTCTTCCCACCGTCGGAAATCTTGACTAAAGTCATAGGAGAATTTTTGTCGCCGCAACAACCTCACCCGCGGCTACTTGCCGCCGTTGTTTTTAAAGTTTGTATTGCCGATGCGAACGCATAGCGATATACTAAAAATAATTGAGTATTAACATTATCGTTGACTGGCTATTTTATGCAGTTGACTATCGATTGATCAGCAATACTTTAGATTACAAATAATTTAAAGCAATAAGATGATTTTTCTCCTTTTTCTGTAGGTGTGCGAACGAGCGTGCACTTGCGCGCAAATGGAACTTCTTCAAGATTGGGTTGTATTTAGTTTGCCAAACTTTATTCAGAGTTTACCTGTTACAATGTCAACATGGTGCTTGTCTTGTTTTTTTATCAGTGCATCCACAAATCATTGGCTGAGAGCTTTGTATCCTTTCACATTTTCGCTAGTTTGTCAAATATATTCATTTGTTAAAAGCTTTCTTAACAATCTACTCAGGTTTCCATATATACAATCAAGGATCGGAAAATACGAATACGAGGATAAGAAGATATTGTGCATCGCTGCTTCGGACTTCTATCGAAAGGTATGAAATTTTATGATAAAGTCAGCGCGTGATATCAAATAACGTTATTACTTTTCAATAGTTATCTAAGGACACTCAGAGGGAAGCTTTCGTGGAAACTTTCGAAGCAGCAGCAAAGGAACCTGGAACTCCGTTCAGTGACATTTTAGCGTCCTTCTAGCTAGTCTTATCATCGATCGTGTCGATATGGGAAAGTTAAATCAAAATGAGAAGTATTCATCGTAATTCTGCTCTTGAGTCTCTTTGTAAATTGATGTACAATCATTGCACGATCTCGACTCGTTGCGTGTACAGTTGTATGTGTATGTAATGATATTTATTTTACATCTGTCCTGTCGGAAAGAGGTAACACTGTTTACAATAAACAATATTTTTTAAATACTTCGCGTTTGTGCATCTCGAATTCTCCTTCCTCCGAAAATGAAGGAGATGTTTTTAGTTATATATACTGATTGCCTTTTTCTTGCGTCTCTGTTTCATTCGTTTCACGTAGAAGTACAAATGTATGGTGCCATGATAGAATATTTCAACGAAGGATAGTACACTGGCTCCCAGAAACAATCCCGCCGCTCCTCCAACACCAGCTGTAACGAATTTGTTCGTTTACAGAAACTTTTATTTCTTTATATTAATATTTTTTAAATATTTGTTTAATGTACTTCAAATTATATCTTAACTATCTACATATTTATTTACAGATACGTACTTAGAAAATCGTGAAACCCGTACAACAATGCTCGATGATAGATAATTTGCGGAAGCTCGACGATTAAAGTCATAACAGACACACTTATCGGTGTATCGTTTCTGAAACAATCCAAGAATTCTGTTTTACTATACATGCTTTATCTCTAATCGTAATATGAATTAGTTTCGATAAATACAGCTCGGTGTCTTCGCTATCTCTGATTTGATAGGTAAAGACATTGCAGTTTGGGACGCATTCGCAAGAACGGGGTGGATATTGGAGCAGAAAAAGGCTCTGCGTCGCTTTTCCGATACATCGAAGTTGCGTGGAATTGCAAGTGTCTACACCCTCTGTAAAACCATTAAATTTATATTTATTCAATTTTTCTATTACGTTGATTTTAATATTACCAACCAATGGGCCTGGCAAAATGCGGACGACAATTGCATTTATCCTGTATCACTTTCATCCTACATTCGGTGATGCACATATTTCTCGTATACACTGGCCACGTTTTTAAACCACCGTCGTTGTAAACTTTGCAATTTCTTTGATGAGTACGAAGCTCTTTAACGTTTGCGTTCATATTAATCTGAGTTATCGACATGATGGCACGTTGCAGCATCCTTGGTTTTACCCATCTCATTGCAGTGTCGTATATTACCAGCTCAAAAGGATCGCATGCGGCGATCTGCAGCACCAAAAAAGAAGGAAGAAAACACTTTGTTGCCGATATTTTATCATATCTTTGTTTTCAAAGCATATAAAAACATACTCGTACCAAAGCCATATGCTCCACGACGAAATTTTCTTGTGTGCCATCGACGTTGTATTCGTACAATGGTAATTTGTCTGGTATAGGAATAATGGTCCAGTTGTCGTTCTTCCAGTAGCTTGTTCCATATGAAAGAATCACGTGTTTGAGTTGATTTAATGTTAATTTAACAGGAAGAGGACACTAGAGAAAAGTACCAACTTTAAAGTGGCATAGATTGCGAAGACGCTCCTCGTTGTTAAGCACGCGCCTCTTTCTGTCATTACCCACGTCTCATAAGGATCGTTCGCTTTCAGAATATTCGAGGAAATATCTTTCTTCAAGTCGTAAAGTATTTCTAGCCACTTGTTCGCTGGAACTTCGTCGAAGATAGGTGTATTCATCATATTTTCATAAGTGATGTTGCCAAGGAAGACGAAGAACTGTTCTGCCTCTGATGTGTGTTTAATACCGTGTCTAGATGTGCAACGTACTTAATAAAAAATATTTCATTTCATCCAGATATTATCGTAAGAATAAAGATTCTACTTTTCGAATACATGTGGAATCTTCTTTAGCTCGACGCTTGGTACCGGGCAAATAAACAGCGCTGGTTTCAATGTTACAAAATGGTCTCGATCAGTATCTACCACGATAACTGTGGCGTTATTCTGGTAACGATCCCAGAGTAGAAACGACAAGAAGATCAGGCACAATAGAGCTCCAAGAATGCAGAGGACGGTGAGAAATCTTGTAAGACGTATATTTCGTAAATTATATTGCAATTTTATTATCTCGTTAGTTTGGATATTGTCGAAGGTACTTACGTCTCAACGGGGTGTCTATTTGGCGCTACCAGATGATTCAAGCCATGTACAGACGAGGAACTCGCGAATTCTACAAAATATTTTCCCGCGTTCGATTTCGCACTGATAATTGGCATGCCTATATGATTTGGATAATGTTTGAATACGGATTTCCTTTGTTTCAACGTAGCTCCCCAACGAGCTTGGAAGTCCGGTAATATCTCGTTTTCGTAGAAATAATTATTTTTCTCCTCTGTCTTCTCCGATATATTTTTCGGTATTTTCGGCATGCTTTTTCGTCCGCGGATCACTCTTTCTTTCGATCAAATCCACGCGAATGGATATTAAAGTAAATGTTTGTAATACAGAAAAAGATTCGCGTTATAATCATTCTCTATCTAATTCGTTGGTATTTCCATCGATCGATGAGAGACACTGCACGCGATGCTTCTATTAATTATGAATGATAACGTAATAAGATAGGAAGTAGATCTATAATAAAGATAATACAGCATTTCAAGTCCTCGTGATTTATACGATAATTAATTCGCAATGAAACACGTACGTATATGTTAATACACGCGATAAAAAAGGTTTGCAGTATAAAAAAGTTTATTTCAAAAACAATTCTCGATCTTCCCCGTTACTCGCGGTGTTTATCGCGAATATTGCAAATTTTTCTTTTATATTCCAAATATTCCAAATTTTTCCAGTGCCTACTTTAGCGCTAGATTCCAGAGATAACAGTGCGAGTCAATTCTTTTTTTTTTTTACAACACACGTTCTTTTCTTTTTATATCAGAACACGAACTTTACCTTCTCTGTATTTCTTCCCTTTCTTTCTTTCGTCAATTTTCTTCGATGGAAGAACAACATTAAACAGAACAGCAGATCTTATTATGAACGAAGGTGAACTTGATCTTATGGGAATCCGGGTTGTCCGGGACGCGGGCAGATGCGAATTCCACGGGAGATTCTGACGTCAGCAAGATTATGGAACGACCAGATACAGAAACGGTTAGGTTTTACTCGTTGATTAACCCTTAAATGCAACTGTTGCCATTTCATCCATATATGCTATCCCAATATCACGATACGATATTTATTGCATTGTAATTTGAATGTATGTAAACGATACGATCGAAGAAATGGTCCGCTCCTACTTCAATAAAGCTTTTATTTCATCCGTTTAAAAAATTCAAATCGTTAATTTCGAAATGTTTCATCCTGTTGTTTATGTTGATTTCTCGATGTACGTATGGATCGTCGTTAAACGAGAACACGGTCTTAATTAATAATTAAGAATAATTAATTAGGAGACTGAGGAATGCTACCCGGTGCAGAAATACCACGACGTTCGACGAAAACAGGGTGAATCGCATCACGATTTGAAACACAAGTGTTGTTTAAAATGTAACCAGCCATGGACTGAGGTCGGGCCATCGGAATTTGGAAGGAGGCGTAGAAGAACAAAAGATCAGCTGCAACACTGTCCTTCTTGTCACTGTCCGCCCGAAACAGTGAAATACTCGATCGGAAGAACAAAGTACGTTTAATTCGCCGTTGTACCTTACAAGATTAGAACGATTGCTTTTGCTAGCTGTTCGAAAAACATGGATGCGGTTTTGAACGAGTACGAACACTTGTTGACGACTCCGACGAGTCAAACGTTCAAGCATCAGAGATCTCAGAGCAACTCGATGTCGCCGAGATTATACGCACCGTCGCCTTGCAGCAACGCGGCGTATGCTCATTATCATTCGCGGAAAAGGCAACCGAGCAATCATCGACGTCAATGTAGGAACGAGCAGGAACAAATGCTTTCAATTATGAAGAACACGTTACATTCCGGTGGCAACGATCACGAGAGTTTTTATTGCGAATATCCACGGTCCATGAAAAACAGCTATAAGAAAGAGAGCTACTGTACGAAGAACGGTGATCAGGTAAAGATACTTCTTATTGGAGGCTGCGGCTCTTTATGCACTTATGTTCAATTTGCATATTACGGTTGTGATGTATAAAATATTATATGTATTATAATATGTATTATAATATTATATGTTATAATATTATTATAATAATATATTATAATTATTATAATATAATATATATTATATATATAATATTATATATATATTATTATAATATTATTTTAATATTATTATATATTATTTTAATATTATTATTTAATATTATTATATATTATAATATATTAAAGAAACGGCAAGGCAATAGCAATTACGCAGCGACTAAATTTTATAACAAGTACCTTACTTGCAATATTTTATATTACAATATTTTATACATATAATATTACATATTATAATACATATAATATTATAATATATTATTATAATAATATTATAATAATATATTATAAAATATAATATTATATTATTATATTAATATATAATATAATATATAATATTATATTATATTATATTATTATAATAATATATTATAATATTATACATTAATATATATTATAATATTATATGTATAAAATATTGTAATATAAAATATTGCAAGTAAGGTACTTGTTATAAAATTTAGTCGCTGCGTAATTGCTATTGCCTTGCCGTTTCTTTAATTGCATTTATGGGACTAAGACTTTGTGTAAATACATCCGCAGTCTAATTAGTATAACTGAACATGTCCAAATTTCTAGAAGATTAACATGTTTTCGAAATAGGCAATGGCAGGAATTATGAAGACCGTGGACGTGGACAGCGAGACGATGGAACAGTATATGCGACACAAGAAGGAGCGCATTTTGAAGTCAGAATCACGAACAAAAGAGAGACACCACGTTGATAAAATGAACAGGATAAACGCGGATGAAAAATACGATTTAGGAGGACATAAGGACGACGGCTGGTTATACACTAAGGGTAGATTGAGATTCAATTTATCCAAGCACGAGAATGAAAATAAAGTAGAGGAGGAAGGTTTGGCTGAGGATCGGAACCTACAGGGGAACAACAGATCTAGCGTGCAACCGAATAAACTTTCTATCCTAAAAGGCAGCAGTTCGCAGACTTCGTCGAAAAATAAAAACGTCGAAGATGTGGTGAGTCTTTAATCACCGTTCTTTTATTCTCAGGTATGAACATTCTATCGAAGCTATTTTTTCACCTTTCAGTCCAAGCATAAAATTCTGACAATCGACGCAAACGGTTATTCGAAAGAGGCAGATTTGTCAAAAGGAGCCGAGATTTGTAAACCGTGCCAGCGATCCGTTGTTCAACAGAATTCTCCTCGCAGCCCTGGCAAAGAATCGATCAGTAACTCTGAAGAAACCAGAGACGAAAGCTCGTGTTCCGAATTAGTTAAAGAGGAAGACGAAGAATCTCCTTCTAGGAAGAATATTTACGCAGCTGGAGATCTCGATCTCGATCTTGATCTTCGTGCGACTAAAAGTTACATCGTTGATCTAATCGATCGGGTTCTTAGCAAGAAATTCGCCATCTCGCCGGGTCAGCAAAAGGTTTTCATTCGATTTCAAATGATTCGATAAGCCAGAATTTGCCCATTATTTTTCTCTTCTTCAATGCATCTGAACATACTTTTCATCGCGTTTCAGAACATAGAATCGAATCGAGAATTAGCGGAACAAGGATTCTCCATAGAAATAATACGTGCGTTGCGTGATGACTGTTGCGAGATATTTGCAAAGGATCTGTCGAGCCATCACGAAACATCGACTGAATATATAAAACGCTTGAAAACCCTTCGGTGGAAGCACATGCAACACATTCAGGACGAGTTTAAAAAGCTGTGTGATCTTCAAAAGTTTCTAGACGAGTATTCACCGAGGCAGTCGTTACCCTCGTTTCAATCTCTTTCGGGTGCGATCGAACAGAGGGTGGAGGAACGACAGCAACAGCAAGCGCAACAACAACAGCAACAACAACACGAAGAGAAACAGAATTTGGGTACGATATCGTGAAGATTTCAAGGGTCGATTTAATGGCGTCAAATTTTCACGATTAAATAGCTCTCTATTATCGAAGAGATGCATTTCTATTCAGCATTAGATATAACGCAACGAAAGAAATAGATTTTTAGTTTACTACTAGTACTGCGTATCGTCTATTTTTTTACCGAATTATTCGAGTTTAAAAAAACATAAGATTTTATTAATAAAACGCAGACGAATAAAATAAAATAAATATATTTCGATATATAAAGAAATAAATACTTTTAGAGCGTTGGAACGTTACAAACTTAACACTCTTCTTCTTCTTCAAATTCTTATCAGCCATTTTCTATAGTAAATCCATAAAATAAAGCGATCCACAAAGGAATCGCGTCGATGTCTTTTTGGCCACAACTTTCTTCTTCCTTCCCTCGGTTTTTTCATCTTTTTTTTATAGTCCCTTAAAATCTCCAAACTCACTAATCCTTCTCGTATACAGAAACTTGCAAAAGTTCTCCGTATACAAAAGTACCGTATACAGTGATATTCAATTTAAAATCTTGTATTATCCGGCATTTTCACAAAGTAAGCAACCTTATCCTCAGCGACTCTGTAATTGTGGATCCATCTAGATCCTTTCCTAAGACTACCATCGATTCCATCCTTCCACACTCCTGCAGGCAGATAAACTTCTCTCTGTCTGCTACCGGAATAAAGTACGGGCGCTACTATAAGTTCCTCTCCCACAGAAAATTCATCAACGACAACGTGACAGGCCGGATCCGCAGGATCTAACATCCACAAGGGTCGAATTATTGGTAGACCAGTGTCGAGTATTTCCTTAGCGTATTTCTTTAACAACGGTGTCACTGTCTTTTGTCTTAAGGTCGTCAACGTCTTGGCTATTTCTAACACAGATTCGTCCGAGTATTTGCTTGGTAAATGAGTGAAGCGTATCACTGGTAAAAACGTAGACAGCTGTAACCATCTGATGTACAATTCTTTGTCCGGTAAATTCACTTCAAAGTCATTATCAGGATTATTGTCAGACATGGGGAGAGCCACGTCTCCTCCAACAGCACCCGGCATAATGAATGGATAACCAATCATTCCATAGGTCAAAACTGTTGGTATAACAGTCTTGATGGCCTTCCACGAGGAAGAGAATGGCGGAAGGGAAACGAATACTGGCGGTCGTGGCCTAGAGATCGCGCCTGACACACCCATCACTGGCACGGATCCCAATATCGATTTTGTGAATATCGTTTTGTAATGATCCGGATTTGTCAGTGGCTGCTCGCATTTGTAATAGTGAGGCATGTCTTGCGCTGTGCCTAAGTCAAGGTAGAACGAGTCCACGTGGTACTTCATGATCAATCTTTCAAGCTTGGACTGCAGCCAAGGTAGAGTTTTATTATTCGTGATATCTAGGACGCCCACGCTGTTACTCTGCTTGTACCTGTGAACAGAATTTCGTATCTTTATTTAATCTTATTTACTGTCTTATATATATATGATTATACATATGGGAATATATAATCCGTTGGACTACTTTTTGTCGACTATTCTATTTTTACCTAGCCAAAGCGGGTATTCTCGGATCACTTCCTCTCTCAGAGATCAATAATCGGTTTGCCACGGCGTCTCTAAAATTGATAGACTCTGTAGATATAAACGGCTGTATACTGAACACGATTCTAAATCCTCGACGGTGAATAATATTAATCGTTTCTTCCATCGACGGGAATCGTTCCTCATCCAACACGAAGTCACCTGGACTAGGCTGCCACTCCTCGCTCAGCAAAACGTGTCCCTGTCTCAAGAAGCCCAAAGCTATCACGTTATCCGTGTAATTGTAAACCGCTGCTTCACTGGTAGGTGAAATTTGCCAGACTGGTTCAGACAGCAGCGAATGAACCGCGTTCAACTCATCCGGTTTTAAACCGTCCCACAAAGACTTCTCAGCCATGGAAGAATGCAAATTCTTCATATTATCGGTAGCACAGATCGTGTAGTTTAACTGAGGCAACGGTGTCAGATGATTAATATACGCGAAAGCATCATATTTCGCTTGCATACAGAAGTTGTTGCTTTTGTTTGCGTTAATCGACACGTAAAGTGGAGTTTCTGGATCAACCAGTACAGTAGCGCCTTTCGAGTTTAGGAAATATCTCTTGAGTACATTTCCAAAAGGATGTTTGGTAATGTCACCGGTAATAAAAGGACTTAAATCAAGTCGTCCACGTTCGAGAGGATAAGGCATATTCTGCACTTGGCCACCACCGTACCAATGGCCTCTCTTTTGCGACCAATCGAAGCAATCTTTGGGGTTGTAGTGAGGATTTAAACTTTGCCAAGTAACGTGGTAACAGTGCATGTCCGTGTGTTTTGTGTGAGCGAGATATAGACGTGCTTGTTGGAGCCACTCCATGCAAACAGAGTCTTGTTTCTGATGATGAGATAGACAAGGAAATACTCCGGTCTCTGCAGGTATACCCTCGCCGAGTCTCGCTGCGATCACTTCCGTTCCGGTACTGCTGTATACGCGCATCACTCGTTTGTTCTTATTGAAACTAAAAATGACAGATTTAAAACATTTATTTGTCGAGGCTTTCAGATACTGTAGCACAATTTACACTGTCGGAAACTTCTATTCTAAAAATTCATCAAAATGATAATTGTATTCTCCAATGTGGCATAAGTCTGATGTGTGACAGAGTACGAAGTTACGCAATAGAGAACAAAAATATACAAAAAGCACCATAGAAAGACGGTGTAGAGAATATACAAAACTATAGAAAATATTCGAAGCGTAGAACTCGTTGTGATATTTAAATAAATCTTTGCTTCTGCTTCTTTACTTATCATCGCAAAGACATAAATTGGCATAAATATCCGCAGTCTGGTAATAAGATTATTACATCTTCTTGCTTACCTAAATTTGTCGAAATAGGCCCGTTGAAGGACGTGCTGCGTATAATAAAAATGCGCAAATCCTACCAGGAAGACGACACAGAGGAACAATATACCGACGAAAGCTCGAAGTCTAAGAACAATGATCGAAACAAACGTTTAGACTCTAAGTCGGAAATTACTATAGGTAGTCACGTTTCTCGAACTTGTTTACCGATAATCGGCGTTCTGCCTCTTCTTGCTACTGCGTAGAGCTTGAGGAATCGACAGCTGAAGTTTTTCCTTGAGCAAACTGCTAATGCTGTTAACGCTCGTTATCGTGGAGTTGGCGCTCTGCCCTCCAGATAGTTCCATCGGATCGTTTCCTAATTTCTTATTTATCATTGGAGACATGGTTCTGCCTTTCCTTCGAGGTGGAGCTTGCAACGGTACTCTAAACAATTACGAAAGAAAATATGTAAATTTTCTTCTTTCAAGTGAAATATCTAAAAGAGGCAGTAAGCTTTATTCTCGTTTCTTCTTTTACAATACCTTTGCAGAGACACCGCGCTGCCAACGTCGTATCTTGGCATCATTTTCTGTTCGAAACTTCGTGAGAACGATTATTATCGACGTTTGACTCTCATGGAATTTATCGCCGAATTAATAAGCGATGGAAACTAAAACTGTAGCTTATTCGATTTCGCGTGCAAAGTGACTGCTAGAAACAAAGCGAGCGCGCCGTAAGCCTTAAAGTCTCGAGGGCAAACACTGCGTTAATCTCACCAAGTGCATCGTAAATTACACGAAGATACGCAACAGCGTACACGTAACACAAAGTACGCGGAAATCTCTTGGTGTTAAAGGCTGTTAATGGTCAAATACCGACTGACTGGCAGTCTGGTACGACGATTGGGAGAGTCTCGATCGTACTCTTAGTGCGATAACCCTGAAGCGATATAAAGAAGGTCGAATCCGAAGATGATCCTCGCACTGAGCGCACATAATTCTACGAAGACACGAATACTGGTTTTAACTAGTTAGACAAAGGATTTACATGTGATGTGACGAATATTAACGAACAAAAGTTTCAGGAGTGTTCCTCTCTCCTTTTTAAAGGCAGTTCGGATTGACAGTGTTTAAGATACGATATCGTTTTATGATTACTTTACTATATGATTAATTATTGTTTTGTATTTATACGCTGAACTTTTTTCTACGAAATAAATATTTATATTCGTCTGCGAGCGTGTATATTTTTGTATAAAAACGCGTATAAAAATTTGTAAAATCTCGTACCGCAAAATTGGATTCGCTTACTATGTCGTATGGATAATTACAATATTTTATTAGCCTTGTCATTTTTTTACGTTCAAAGGGGACGATTTATTAACGTGTGATCGTATTTAAAAGACTCGCGGGATATTTATCAGCCGAATAAAAAAACTTACTTGGCCAACTCTTCGTCATTCGCTTCTTCCTCGGTCTCAGAACCGAGCGGACTTCCATTGGGCGTCGAACCGCTGTTGCTGAACGTCACGCTGCTGCTGTCGTCGCTCTCCGATCTCGTGAACTTCGAGGCGGTTCCCTGCGAAAGTTTGATCACTCGTGAACATCGAACAATCCCGAGAAAATCAATTTGAGGACAAGTAACAAGAAGAGAAAATTGAAATCGTTGTCACGTTTCCTGTTTTATCGTTTCTTCCGTGACCTTACTCGTTTAAACTCTCGAAATGTCAAGTCACGATGAACAACGATGGAAAGTGAGACCTGCTGCTTCGAACGACACTCGAGAACTACTCTCACGGAAACGTAGAACGGCATAGCACAGCACGGTGAATGCATAGGTTGACGATGGTAAACATTACGTAATCACCGAGAAATCATACTTTTTCATCGACAAATCGCAACCGACTCAGAAACCGAAGCGAAAACTTTCGGAATTGGAAAAATGATATGTAATTCAAAAATAATTTTTATGCCAATTCCCACCATGCGATATTTGTAGCAGGTATCAAGCTGCGGAATAAAGAACAAACCTTTATCACATCCAGCTTTACATTCTCAGATAATGCTCTTTTCAGAGAATAGTGAGATATGGAATAGATAGAACTGCATTTATAATCCTTGACATCCTTCACATACATAGAGAATACTGTCTTGATCTTTTATGCGAATAACAAACACACACTACTATACGTATTAAAGGTTTATTGTGAATAATGCAGATATAGTCCAAATGAATTATTCTTCACTGGAAGAAACCAGTTTCCAGCTTCAAATTCCTTCGGTACATTTAATAAACATATATACGGATAATTATGACAGAATGACGACAGCTAACGCTGCTGTTAATACCTTTGCTGGGCTCGCACTGTCATTGATTATTCATAGTCAAGCTTAAGACAATGTTTGATTTGCGAATATTAGGAAGAGACTGTGTATGTGTTTAAGCAAATATTATTGAATCCCTGAGAAACAAGTATCGTCTTCTATTCAACTTCTCCGCGAACATTATATTCTTCGAACTTACCTTTTGCCTATCGATTCGTAGATCCTCCATTTCATCCAGATTACTCGGCATCGAAATACTCGTTTTACGAATTCGATTAGCTAGTATCGTAGGATCGCTCGTTTCAGTACTCTTGTCATTTGGAACTTTTATAGTTTCCGTAATTTTGTCTGTGGATGTGGCAGGCGCGTTTTCGTTATGTCCCGCCACCTTCGATGTATCTGGAAACCATAATTATTTTCTCCTTGTTATGTTGTATGTCTCTGAGAAATAGAAATATTTTAGAATCGTAAGTTTTATTTGCGAGTATAATTGAGTATGATTTCAACGCTATAAGAGAGAAATATTACGAATAAAATATTTACTTATTTAAAGAAGTCATTATTTCTTCCGAATTTCAAACTAAAAACTATATTTTACCACAATCATCGATACTCGATCGACAGTGTTACCAACGTTACTTTGTTTTCGATATTGTTGCCTAAATGTCAACAACTCTAACCTCGACAGAGTACGTTTTCTATCATACCAAATGAACACAATCGACGAAGAAAATTATAAGAGAACGGTTGACAATCTTAAATACCAAAAAAATGTGCGATTGTCCTGCGGATAAAGAGGATGGTAGCAGAAAGGTTCCGGAGACAGTGACGCTTTTTAAAAAATGTGCAAAATCGTACCGTCCAACGAAAGACATAACCGAACCACCGAGCTGTGACACAATTTCGGATAAAGATATCTGGAGTACTGCGGATTCTTCGCAATCGGATCATAAATGTACTATCTACGGATCCCAGTCGAGCTCAAATAGTTTTAGCACTTGTTCCAAAGTGGTAATTTTATTCTCAATTTTTCATAATCGAACAAAACGTTTCGTCAGCTACATTATTTTTCACATCATGTAGTACAAGTTCGTCGATTTTGGGGAATGCGAGTGTCTCGGAGAAGCCGAAGAAGAACCATGGCATCCACCGATATTCAGTTACGAGCCCTGCGTCGAGGAAGAGGAAGTCGAAGAAAGGCCAGACATCGAGTGCACGTTGGCAATTATAAAACCAGAAGCAGTAATCTATAGAAAACAAATCGAGCAACGAATATTCGAGGAAGGCTTCGAGATTTATCAAACACGATGGCTGCAGCTCACGCCAGAACAGGTGTCCGAGTTTTACTCGGACAAATATGGACAGCTAAATTTTGCATATCTTGTTGCCTATATGGCATCAGAACCTATAATCGTTCACGTTTTGGCGAAAAAATGCGCCGTTCATGAGTGGCGATTGCTCATGGGTCCGACGAAAGTAATTTATAAATAGGTTCGACCATCTCGAGAATATCTCGTTTAATTCTCCAATTACATTTAATTATAAATTACATTCAATTATTTCAGGTCACGGAAGCTCGTTTGTATTATCCTGATAGTATAAGAGCGAGATATGGTAGAAGAGGCGAGGATTTTAAAAATGCTGTTCACGGAAGTAACACTCGACAAGAGGCTGAGAAAGAAATTCATTTCTTCTTTCCTGATTGTATAGATTCTGTAGTTACGTGTCCTTTTCTCTTTTTTTTTTTTTTTTAATCATAGATCATTTCGTTTGTTTGTTTCAGTCATAGTCGAGCCTCTGCTGAAGAATCAAATAGCAGTGGATTACTTGTGGGAAGTACTTAACCCTGTACTCGTAGAAGCACTATCAACAGTAAGAAAAACAACTTCTAGGATACCTTTTGTCAAACCTCAACGATTAGACCGGAAATTGATAATTTGTTCAAATTCCTTTACACAGTGTTGCAAATTAAAACCTGCAGATCCTGTCCTGTGGCTTGCCAATTGGTTGATTATGAACAATCCGAATAAACCGAAATTGCCGCAAGATCTTGCCATGATTCCATCGTGAATATCGAGAAATTTTATTTTATACTTCCGAAGACTTTGTTGTTTTTCGTAAATTCTATTTTCCTGATATTAATAAACTACGTTTTATCTCACCTACTGTGATTTTCTCCTTCTGAGGTTCGTGACGTTGACATGGCGTTCTTTTGTTTATTGCCCTTCTTTGCGTTCCGCTTAAAATGGGACTGTACCTTGAGAAAGTATCATCGCGTTAATAAACCATAACGACATGTTACAACTCTACCGTCATTTCTTTTTATTAATACTAATGATAGTCGTTCTATCGATATCGGTACCTCGAAATTACTAAATTTTGCACAACATTCACAAGCTGTTCGTCCTCAAAAATTCCGTGGCCGAGCGTTTCGTTTTCTTTGGTTAACGTGCACTGTTTCTTTTCGACGTTCCCATCAACATTCACCGCAGAATCCTTCGTTCTACCTCGTAAACGTTCTCCTCGTTCACGCGTAGAATCACAATTCCCAGTGTGACTCACAGTCGGTAAATGAATCGTATTCGACGAGTACAAATTATTCACTTTATGGGCACGATTTATTTCGTCCAATCGTGATCCCCAAGTGGAACTCCTACACCCAAAAAATTAATCCGTAATTCTGACGACTTTTCGATCGACGTGTTATTCGACCGAACAACGTGAGTGAAATCGAAATTGCGTTCTACCTAGGGCGTTCTTCGTTCACGAAACGCACTCTTGCTACTGTTCCACCACTCTGCTCGTCATCGAAATCATTGCACGTGATTTCCGGTGTCGCGCCGATTAATCCATTGTCGTCTGGAATTTCCAGATCGTCCCGGAGGTTGCCGTTTCTTCTCGAACTCTTCCTTTCGTTCGACACCTTCTTTCTCGCCGGTTTTTCTGGTGTTTTCGCTGGATAGTATTTTCCTCCACTTGGTGACCTTCGAAGTATATGCAAGATAAGGTTATTATATCGTTACCAGCGCGTGAAAACTTTACAGGGTCGTTTCGTCTGTTCCCGAAAATTAGGTCTAGTTCATAGAGAGCTTCGTATGCTTTATTTCCAGAAAGCTAGATTTAAATATTACTAAAATATAAATTATAGAATTAGACAGATGGCAGAGAGCTTCGTACGACTTATTCTCAAAATCTAAATCCGCGTTATAAGGAATGTCGTATATTTTGTCCTCAAAAACTAGGTCTAGACCGTAAAGAACGTTTTACAGATATTGCCGTCGAATTTTCCCCCAAAAAAGGTAAATTTAATAGTTTTCGTGATTATTCTAAGTTAAAGGTGGCGATCTGAATTTAATCGAAAAGAGATGGTCGTCGATCCCTGGCGTTAAACGAACGGCAATCGTTTTACCTGGAAGAGTGCCAAGGATCCACCCAGGTGGGTTCCCCGGAGCTGGTTTCAACAGCTCCGCCAGCGGGAAGATGTTCCACCACGCTGCTATATGCTGGCTTGTACCAAGGTGACGGGATCCTGACTATTCTACCAGGGGACAAAGATTCCTCTGGCTTACTTCCGCTCTGTTGTGGCAATAAGAATGACAGGGAAACGCCTGGTCGTTCTGCCAAGCCGACTGGATCGACACTGGCTACACTGACGTCCCAGGGATCGACGATGGAGAGCAATACTTTCTGCGCAAAGAGAATAAGGATGGAGAGTATGTCGGAGGGAAGAGGGGCAATCAGAAGAGTACCGTCACGGGAGTTGGCTAGTTAAAGTTGATTAAAGTTATGTCGTGGTACCGTCAGTTGAGCCAAAGTGAAAAGAAGAGGATCATCTCCAGACGGTTGCGTCGTGACAAGAAACCTTCGTGGCATCTTTCACGGTTGAGCAAGGGAGGAACGTAAAGATTTATCGTGTCGTTGCTACTCAAGTATTAGAAATTGATAAATTTCTGGCCCTTAAATCCGAGTGTAAAATGTGATGAGCTTCGAAATCGACATTCGTGAAACTAAAAACTCGAAGGTTCTTTCGTTACATATTTATGATCGCACTCGAACGAGCTCGTTAAAGAGAAATCAAATTATGGTATTTACACTTCGTTAATCATCGAAAGTGGCATCGAGCTGACAGTTCAACGTATACGAACCATTCGAATTACATAATGGAAATTGATAATGTCTTGCATGTCGCACGAGTGCTATTTTCTTTTTTATTTTTAATGTACCAGACAAATTTTAAATTTTTTTTTTTTTTTTTGAGAGGCTTAATTGTAGCTTCCGAAAGATAAAAGTTGCTCTATCTTGGCAAAATCGTCTTGGCAGATTTGTTCAAGGATAAGAACGAATCGGACGCAAGATGGAAAGTTGAATTAAGATCCGATTTAAATAGGATATTTGAAAGGGGCAAATATTAGGTAATTAAGTAGTATAAAAGCAGAGAGATTGGCGTGTTGCATTTATTCGCTACACTGTAAATATATTTGCCAAGTGTACATCGAGCGGTGTAGTCGGTATTATCAAGGGGACCATATCTTGTTTACGTTCGGCGGAGCAACGGACAGAGTTTTAAACAAACTAGACAATAAAACAATTACAAAAAAGCCGTGCAAAGATTACATGTACGGTTTAAATCGCCGCAATTAGCGAACGAACAATTTTCTTAGATGTTCGTTTGTTACTTCGCTATTGATACACTAACATTTGATAAGAATAAAAGGAAGTATTACTTGTTGAAGATAAAGCGTAAAGCTACATACGTTGAATGCATGAGTCAGATTCCTCGTGATCCACGATACATGTATCAAGCTCTTTTCTCGTTCTACGAGACAATTCGTGTTTCCCTGATGTCATATTAGAATAACGTAATTGACTGTTAATTGCATGATTTAACGACTACCGTTTTCTTCTTTTGAAATAAATACATTTTAATTCAACAGACAGAATCACCATTACAAAAGCGTTGTAAATTTGCGCGAAAAGAGTGGCGACGTTTGGGACGACGTTGCTCCGAGTGACCGTCATTGTTTTGCGTTTCGTTTACGATTCAAATCTCGAGGATTTCGTGAATATAGGAAAACAAGGAGCAAAAATTAACGACGATGATCTCATTCGCACGGTTGATTCGTTTGCACGCAGAGATGCGAGTTTTCTATGAAATTAGGTTAACAACTGCAGAAACAGTAAGATAACTTTCGACCTCGAACGAAAGATCGAGTTATAACTCGGTACAACAACGGTAGCAACACAAAGTTTTATCCTTTCCTCGAAACGTTCCGAGTCTGATTACCATGAGTTTTGGTACCTTCCCGTGGTCATTTCTTAGGAAAATTAATTATAATTTACACGATATGCCAATACTTATCGTGCATATTCTATACCTCGTGTTTAGTCCGATACGTAACATGCAAAGTATCGACATCCTATAAAAAACAAAATCAGATTTTTCACGTAACAAGAACTTTACGGACAAAGTTTAATTCGATCATGCAACTCTGTTATGCAAGCGATGATTTTGAAGGCCAAGGAAAATTGTTGAGACAACTAAGAAAGGCTGTGTTGAGTCCTTCGTCGACAAATATCACTGGCAGCAAATTCACGAATAGTTTGTCAAATTAGTTTCTATCGATCTATAATTCTTTAGAATCGTTCGATGTGTTGTACAACGATATTAGATAACGTGTTTCGGAAAATACAGGGTTTGCAAGTTAATTTGAGTACGTAACAGAAATTCAAAGAGTAGTCGATAAATCCGTGAATCAGACTGTCGTGCAGACTGAAATCAAATAAGATCGTAATAAATATGGAGTGGCAGTATCGTTTGAAATATTTATATTTTCGCGTTACTTTTAAATAAATTTGTCATGCTTCCACGTATTCGGACATATGTTATAGTTCTAAAGAAAAGGGGCTAATTAGAAATGCTAGATAACTTGCATGACGTCAGTAAGACTATTTAACAGGAAGCGATAGAATTCTTAAATAAAGATGATTTACGATAAGTGATAATTTAAATAGATTTCATTACTCGATAGAAGCATTCTGTAATTAAAAAACATTACAATTTATCATTACTATTTATCATGGCAAGTCAACGGCTAAAAACGCTTACAGTAAGAAGGTTGTTACTTTGTACGATTCTTTTATATCGTTTCATCTTTGCAAATGTTATTCTTAAATGGGTCGGCAAAACCGAACGCAGCTTTGAAATGGTGTAAATCAATGCGTCAATTGTTGAGCAGTGTCAATGTTGCATAACACTTTGGTCTGTTCGCACAATGAATTTTCAATAAACTACTGTACTTGTATATATTCGTTATACATATTGTGTATAATTTCAAGATACAACTGAAAAAGAACGAGGAGAATAATTAGAATGAAAAGTATTCAAAAACAACCACCGAGCTTAAGATTTAAGTCTTAAGATTCTCTGAAGTTGATCGTCCCTTTACACGATCGAAGAAAAATCCAATAAAAAACGGAAAGTACCGGATTCGCGAGAAAAGAAACATAGAATGCAATTTTGAGAAAACATACGCGCAACTTTCACGCGGCGTTTAAACGATTCTTATCGCTTCAAAGGCACAACGCGGTTCTACTAGAAAAACTATTAAAATTGTTATCGATCACGTTGCTCGAAATACGTTGCACTACGCTGTCGAAAAAAAAAAAAAAAAAAATAAGTAAATGGAAAAAGACAAGAAGGATGTTCACTCACCTTTTGATTGTCGGCTGTCTTTCGTTTCCTCTTTAATCTCTCCATTATTCTGGATCGAACGTTCGAACCGGTTGATCGCAGACGATTATCGAGCTTTCGAGCCTAAATTATACCGCGTACGTTGAGACGATTAGATGAGAGAACCTCCACCTTCGAAGACAGGTGGTTTTAGACTGATCTTCCGTTCCTTATATCGGCAACCACTTAGCGATATCTTCCGAGACCGCGTTCAATGTATCGGTAACGCGTTTGCGCGCGTATAAACGCTCACCGATTTGCAAGCGTTCACTAATACATAAAAATTGAATACCGCATACTTGTATATATACAAGATATGTCCCTCTTTCCGCCCACGGACAACTGATATCGATAAATCCCGTGAGTGACCAAATCGGAGCGCGTGAGCGAGCGTGTTTACGCCGCTACCGATCGGATACTAGTACAGTTCGCGATCCTTCGGTAGGAAATTTATATTTCCCGAGAAGACGGTTCGCAATCACCAAGGCGGCCCATAATCGCGAAATAAAAATTTCTCTTTTTAAATGTTCGCGACGAATTTTACGCGGCCTCTGGTATCGAAGGAGAAGAAGAAGATCGCGTTCGTAGGTATCTTTTTAAGGGAAAGCTCGTGGAAGAAGAAAATTTCGAGCATCGAGGAAAGAGCTTGTTGTATAGTGATTAGCGATTAGTTTCGAAGAAAGTTCGTAACTTCGGCAAAGATTTGCAACGTATCGATCTCGCGAGCGTTGTCACGGCGCTGTTCGAAACGAAGCGAGAGGAACTTGAGAACGTTATTTGAAAACGAATCTGTGCAACTATTCGTTTTTCAACTCGGGCATCGTTATACGACGCGCAAAATCACGGCACAATTTATTACATAAGCGACATTGTATATCCAGCGTAACCTGAAATCTGCGAAATTATAGAGAAGTAATAATTCCATGAGTTTAGCTGTGTTATCGAGCTGTGCAAAAAATATCAGTATCAATAAAGACGGATGTTATAATGTTCTCTGTATTTTTTTATTTTTTTTTTTTAATTTTTTCTTCTTTTTTCGTAATTTTATTTTTCCCCGACTCTTAACAAGATGATCCGAAAACAAATCCAACAATATCAACGTTAATCCGAAATACCAGTTTCACAGCAAAAGTCGCAAACTAATAGTACATGATAAATTGCTTGGAGCATTTGTTATTACGAGCTACGATTATACATAGTACTTTAATTAATGTCTAAAGAGTTAATTGTAATGATATGGTCTTACTGTAATAATAATTAAATTAAACTACCTAATTCGTCATCCAATTTTACAGACTTCTTTTCAACGTGATTATTAATGAAGTAATTAATAACTAACCGCCTTCTTTTTTGGACGTACTGTCCCCTTAGTAGAGAAAAGAAATAACATCTTTTATATTCTTCGATACAAAAATACTACTGGGCAACGATAAATAAGTATAACTAATAAGTTAATAAACTTGATGATTTTCGCACAATACAATTACATATAATATAAATAAATATAGGCACGCGATAACAAACATAGATCAAATTTGGTAAATAATTTTCACATGCATGCTCTAAAAATGTAAAGCTAGTTCCGAGCAATGTAACTTGGACGTATATTTCTTTGCTTAATATTCTTTCTAATTTCCCTCGAAAATATTTCTATCGTCGACTACATGATTAACGTGTAACGACATAACTTCGTCAGAAATATTGTTGCCGCAAAACACATAATTGCTTATTCCGACGCTACCGATGAAACTCGAATAATTAATTATTTATTATATAATTACTTCATCGACTAATAGAATAATATATCACAAAAAAGACATGAAAATCTTACGGCCGTTTTTGCCAATCGATGCGACCTTCGGCTAGAGTCTATTAATGATATTTTAATACTTGTTCGGTACTTCGTGTACTGCGCTTTCACGAATTACAAACTTAAAGCAATAAATGTTCGCGCAGGTAACGCTTAATACGACCAAGCTACTAGTATTTATAGATTTTTGTTGGAAAAATTGAACAAAAACTCATAACTTAAAACAAGAGATAATCGTATTGGCGAACTTACAAACCATTGTTCGATGCTTGAATTATAAGCGAACTTCGTAGCATCGTGATACTACAATTTTCAGTTCCGAGCCTCGAGAAACCGAAGGTCCACCTTCGTTCGTCTTCGTTCAAATATAATTACGGGTGAATTTTCAACAATAACTTGCAGATCATTTTGCACAGTTCCCATATAGTAGAATTATTGATAGGATAAAAATCAAAAATCGTCATTGTGTACATCCCCGATTGATCGATCTATATGAGCGGAACAGATACATATATACGTAAGTAGATTTATATTTCAGACGTACATATTTATATATCTGATCGGATAGTACTGTGTTCAATGCGTGAAATTCCCATAAAAATAATCAAAACTTCCCTGCTTAAATATCGTACAGTACTGAACGATAATCAATCACCTTAGATTAATCCGATCAATCGAACTTGAATTATTAGAAATCTTTGCGAACAGAACATTCGTTTCGTTTAAACAAAAAGGTTCTCATTATTCTTACGGCACTTCAAGGATTATACTCTTAATGCTACTAACGTTATCTCCCTCTTCGATATCCTTAGGATAAACCATTCGGCTTCTGCTGCCTCAAAAATCACGCGAAATTCACTTCGAATAAAGTTTAAAAACATTAACGATAGTTATACATCTATTTCTATAATTATTATCTGCCGAGGCTTCTCTCGTTGTTGAACAAGCGAATCGTTCGGAACGGAAGTGCAGAAGATCGCGAAGCCTATCGATGGAAAGCAATTTGAAGAAGGCGACAAGGAAAAAATAGAGAGACCATAACGACGAATGTGGTGCTCCCAGCGATAGATTGGTTCCGAACAATTCGCTGTTCCATCGGTTAACACGACGAACAGGCCAAGATGCTTTAAAGGTTCATCAGTGTATTTACCGGTTTTAAAGACGCTAAAATTATTCATATATAATCGTTTCGTTCTTATTATCTGTATCTTCTTTAACAATGTCACTGAGTATTATCTTTCTTTGCTCACCTGCTATGGCGTTCTACCCATGTCTTTCTTTAACTCTTAACGTTTCTCTTAAGTCTTATTTATATTTGTGGGATCTTGACGCTTCTTGTTTCTTCCATCGCTAAATCATCGTTACCTTAAGTTTTATCTTTAGACAAACGTTTACACACGTTACGAATGTTGTCGTCGTATAATGAAGGATGATGAAGTGTATTTGTTTGCGAATTTAACGATGATTTCAATGTCTAAGCACAGCTACGATTTTTAAGTTGGATCGCGTCTCGTTTACAATCTCTGGTATACGTATATTCACCATTTGTACACTACCGGCGCGCGATTACACGAGATCGGATCGAAAACAATTTTTACTTTATACTTCTGCTTCTTTAATAGTAAAAATATAGCTTCGGGAAAAAGTAATCTGTGCTATCGTTCGAACCACTATTACGCTTACTTTACACACATGATAACATGAACTGGATGTTGGGAAAATCTCTACTTCGTTATCAAGTACATACAACCGTATACGTAGATGAAAACGGGCTGGAAGAAATGTAAAAAAAAAGTGAAAAAATGCGCACAGAGTATAAAGAAAACTAACCCTTAAAAGATAATACTTGTTGGTTAAGTTCATATACTCGTAAGGATTCAACGAACGAAAGTTGGCGATACTTATTAGGCTAGTAGAAAGGAACGTCTCGTAATTCAATGATTCTCCCGATCGAGACCCAAAAATACGTTATACACGATGAACGATAGGCCAAAGAATAGGTTCATCTATTCATCTGGTGTTTTAGCATGATACTATAGCAACAATATCTTACATAGAAAGTAATGCGATCGCTTAGTATTCTTCCCTTTCTAACTAAAGTAGCGCAATCTACGATAGAAGTGTTATTAACTAGAGATACAACGATACGTTTACACCCATCTGATGCTGATGTTTGCTCTTTTGTTTAGAACAAAAGGAAAATGTTAATTTTCTAGTAGTACTTTTCGTATTTGCAATACTATTAAAAGATCGTACACTAATACGTAACAGATGCACTGTGTTCGTAGCATCGTGAAACTAATCAAACAGGAGTCTGGTGTGATTAGGGTGTCCCGTTAATTTTTTAATCGTCTTAGAAAAGTAATCCTAATCAAAAAGTTCTTGCTACAAAGATAAGTGAAATGTGTCCGATGAGACGATACCTTTGCTATTATGCACCATACACGTTTTTTAACGCCGCACGTTACCTCATTCTCCTGGATCGTCCCACTTTGCTTCTTCGGCTATTCGGTCAAAACAATCTGACAGGAACGTGTACTGCAAATAAAACGTAATATGTTCGATCGTAAATATGCAAAATAGTTTGATTAAATCGTAACGATGCAACACGAAAAAAGAAATGGAAAAGACAGATCATGAATAATGTAACAGCATCCTCTCACAACATATCACCTATACATAGCGAATAAACAGATTATTAACTATTGTATTATCATACAACATCCAGGTAAAAATAGAAAATAAAGAACGACTCGTAAAACAGCATTGCTCTGCCATCAAAAGAAATGACTGCAATCAATGTACAGTAACACATTGCAGCAAGTTATTGAAATTCATCTTTTGAATAAGAAAAAAGGGGGAACTCACTACTTACATAAGGTGTGAAAAGCTTTAGCCAACGCGGTGGACGGTTGTCTTGGCGCGTGTATTGAAAGCAGAACGCCATTCCTTCTTCGTCTACCTCCCATCGAGTAATGGTGTTCCAGTGAAATTCAACGACTTGAGATTCCAAAGTGCCGTCCTCCTTCGCTGCGTGTAGCTTAAATGCCGGTGTTCCAACAGCGGGAACAACGTGTCCTTCCTTTCGTGAGTCGCACGCGCAATGAGGGAACACGATATCGCCGTAACCGCTCAATTCTTTCGCTAGTTTTAGGTACTACAAACAAAAGAATAAAAAGGGAATGTGAATACAAGACTTTTGAAACTGACGAGGGTACAGCACATATTACATAGAAATAAAAAGTCGCTCGTACCTCGTGTTTCCTCGACGCGTCTTGCAATGCTTTCAACTGATACAATCTCTCGCCGGCCGAAATGTGTCCTCTGTTAACTTCGTCCACAGTTTGCCAGAAGGTCCAGGTTAATGCTTGCTCGCTGAGTGGTCTATTTACATTGAAAAGCCACCTTCTTATTGCTAAACACGTCACACTGGCGGTCGAGTAATTTTGAACGTACAAGGTATGAGGATGTTCATGGGGTTGCAGCTTTCTTTCTGCGAAACAAACGGTATTCTATTAAAACGAATGACATCTCTGGATATATTACAGTAGTTAACAATAGATCTTGCCACACATCCATATTTTCCAATGAAGCGCTTTTTATCAGATTCTACACTTCATTTTTAATATAATTATATATTCGTTTAACATATCCCTTTCATATATGTACTCTGATCTAATTAATTATCATGTAAATATTATAATAAATACAATCGTGTGTCAATACTTTTTTGTAACCACTGTATTAAATAATTCGATCTACTGAATTTACTTCCAAATTACGTACCGAAATTATATTCCACGATCTCGAAAAGATAAAAGTATCTCGCGGTTTCCGCGTCTAGTCCCACTCTACTGCAAACTGCATCGTATACGTCACTGACGGAGGCAGCTTTAGCCACAGTTATGGTAACAACCTCGCGATCCGGCAATAGTACTTTTAAATCGACAGCTGGACCTTGATCTCCATCCTCTTCGAGTCTATCGGCCAAGAATTCTTGCATGATATCGCTTTCGGCAATTACGCGCACGGCGCAAACCTTCTCCAAATACTGTTCTAATCCGCGCCTTCTCGCGTCCAGTTGAAGCTCGCTCAATCTACGCACAAATATGACAATATTTACATATAAAAATATATCACACGCACGGATCGAGCCGAAAAATTCGGAATTTGATGTGGATATCATACTGAAATGGCCATTTTCCTGGTAGCTTAGGGAAGTTAAAACCGATAAATTCCTTCTTCAGTGCCATATGCAGCGCAGCGAATTCTCGATAGCGTCGAGAGCACAAATGTCTGCCTGCCATGTGAACGTTGAAAACCACATAACGCTCGTGCTTCCTCTCACGGACGTGATAATCCGGCACGCTGATAGGTAGAGATCGCTTCTCGCTGTAGTCCACCGATGCATAACTAGGAGAAAGCGTAATCGACCAATATAAATGCGCGGAAAGTGAAAACAAGGAATCATTTAATACGCTTGAAAATCTATCGCAAGATCTTTAAACGCTCCAAAAGTCTCGAAATCTTGAAACTCATTGACATACAACATTTTTTCGCAACGGACGATCCCATCGTCTGATAGATGACTGTGCACGTCAATAGATCGGAAACTTAAGAATCCATCTTTAAGAGATCTTAGAAGATTTTAAGCACCTAAGTCTCTTTAAAATTTGAAGATCTTATCTCTTAAAGAGACTATCACGATAGATAGTAAGGCAACTTGCGTACCTTAAATCTTCGAAAGGTTCTAACTTTTCCGCTTCCTGCGGCGTAACGGAGATAACAGTCAGCGTTAAGACATCACCCCCTGACTTGATCAAATCCACCACTTGCTTGTGGGTGGCTCCCTCGACGTTCACATTGTTTCTGTAACAAGACCATGTCTTTATCTTCCAAAAAGTACATCTACAAATCATTTCACACATCTTTCTTTTACCCTGCCGTGATTGCTTTGAACCGCGAGTCAAGATTCGGTCCGCGACGTCCACGATTTTCCATCCACTCGCATTGAACTGCAGTGACATAACACGTCAACATTTTATAGTTTTATCACCACGATATCGAGAAAAAGTTGTCAACTGTTGCAAAATCAAAGCAGTGACTTGTTAGGCTCTGTTCGGACTACACTCGAAGCTACACAGCGAGGAAAGAAAGCAAATGTTGCAGTATCTTTCCTTCTTTCTTTCTCTGCCCAGTCGCGATTCCGTGGCTAGTTTTGACTTTCACAACTAAAAGAAACACAGGAGGAAAGGAAGGAGGAAAACAGGTGACCAGCCTTGGTCGAACTTCGAATTCCACGCGTGAAAGGACGACTGTTATTGGTCGCGAGAGGAGGCACGACTCTGCGATCGATTTGCGATCTACTACACTCCAACTAAGCATAAACAGTGCATTTTATACTTATCCCTATCGACCTCGTATCCCCCCTCCCCCCTTCACCTTAACTTTATTTTATTATCTTTGATTCTGTAGCGAACTGGGTTGACCAGATAACACCACGCGTTGTAAACAAAAAAAAATTACTATGCTTCTGATTATTAATACTCTTGTCGTATACGATGACTTTTCATCGAGGATCAATTTATGCAGCGATCGGCGAAAGTATTTGAATATTTTCAATGGAAAACTGTTACGCATATATTGCGTTGAGAATCGAGAGTATAATTGTTAAGCTCAAGTTTTATCAATTTATTGCGAAAGATAAACTTTCTTCGCAACTTTCCTGCCATGGGCTGTTAATAGACTCGTACGACAATGCGAGTATATTTAATGAGAGTTGCTATTTTTACAGCAAACCGTTTTTCAGGTGTTCTGCGCGTCTGTCCCGGATAAGTATCGGAGCAACAGAAAATCGCCTCGCTTCTCTTACGATTTAGAACAATGTAATTTGACCTGAACAGACTGTAATGAAATCAATGAAGGATAAGGGCGACTATTATTGATCAAAGATAAAAATAGAACTATCGAAACTGATTTTTAAATGTTTTATAAGTCTAATGACAATTTAATGTTCTCGTCAAGATCGGTGCTTGAAGAGAAAGAGAAGAAAAGAAGGGAGAAGAACAGAAGATAAGGAAATGGATTTACCGAGATATATGGGTCTCGATAAAACTATCGTTTGTTTCTTTATCGCGTGCTACTTTTCCTACGACGCAGTCTGGTCGAAAGAGGATACCAATCATGTAAAAATGTACGTAATCATGTAATATATAATTGGCAAGAATTATATAAACGTAAACTGCGGAACTCTTTGTTTTTTCTTTCCAGTTTAATCTCGCAAACGACCGAATACTTCGGGCGTGCTGAAAACGCTCCAAGATAGGATTTAATATACTCATCGTTGATTGATAACTGACGAAGTCTACAATTATCAACACGCGATACTATCTGCATTGCATCCACTGTTAATCGTACGTTGACCTTATCCAAAAGAAAAATAAATCCTACAGATTTGATCACCAATTCAATTCTACTCGTTTCCATCAAAGGCTTTCAGTTCTCCAGGCTTTAATCGACACAGTCGCGGACGTAATTGAAGGGAAAGCTAAGCAAGCAAATCGCGATGAATTCGCTGAATGAACGATAACACGGTAGTACTCGGTGTTTGTCCGAGTGTCGCAGAATCGATCATTCGTCGAGAAAAAAAATTACATACACGTAACGTGTTGCAATTTTTTTTTAAAAATATCGATAAAATTCCTTTATCGAGTGTTCTTGTTATTAATCGCCATTACGATCACGTTATTTTTCCACAATATTTTTCGCACTTAGCGCAAGATGTAACGTAGAAAAGAGGTCATATACATATATCTGAATGCCAAGCGTATTTACATTTATCGGTATGTCAACCAAACGATACATTTCAACAGGAGCGAGATAATCTGCTATTACGATGAAAATGTGAACTAGTTATCTATTAGTAAGTTACCAAACACAATGTCATGAAAGAGTAACAGCACGGACGAAGTATGCATAACGTACGGTTAATATACATCGTGATGAAACTTCGTATTTCATCGATTTAGAACGATGAATTCGAGGAATTGTATTTGTGGCAATAGCTAGGCTGCGGATGTTTATGCATTTCTGAACAATTTTAAGATGTACAAATCTTTAGACTGTATGTAAAAATGATATATAACGTATTCAAAGCATAGTGTTTCATATAACGTTTAGCATTTGAAACAAATTATCACATAGATTTTACTTTTTCAGGTAGTAATGTAACCAAATTTGCATAAACACTCGTAGTCTGGTAATCACTGAAGTTACGAAATATCTAGTGCCGCATCGCGTGAAATAAATCATTCATCAATGATCATTATTTGCATTCTTGTGCATACAATTACGTCTGCGTAAAATTAACCCGTACATAATACATTAAACAGACATTAATAAATAACTTTACGCAGTTATTAAAAAGTTTCGAGAAAATTCAACGTTATGTTTATTTATGAATTTCTTATTCTTCGAATTTACAAAACCAAGCATGACATCTTGGTCTTCTTTATTAAATTAAGCTTAGATATTAGTAATACGATAACTACAAACATTAGCCTATAGACTAATTGAATAAACCATGTAGCGTTTCTTCATACCAGTTCATTCATATAATTACTCAGCTATTCCAATGAAACTGGTCCAGGTGCAACTAGTAAAACAGATTGCAGATATAAACGGTATCAGATGGATCAATGGCAATAATAAGATTGTACGTGATGAGATACAGGAACTGAAGAAATATTTTTCCCGCCGACTCTCTTGAACCGCATCTGAATATTAAAAAATAAATATTGCTTATTGAAAATTAGAAAATAAATATTAAAAAATAAATATAAAAAATAAATAAAAAAAAATAAGCTATATAGATAAATAAAGTATATATAAACTTCCTATGTTGAACGATTAGGAAATTCTTCGATTCGATTAGAAATTAGCTAATTCTTTACAGATTAGATGATATCGTTATTTCTTACTCGTATCCACCTTAACAACTGATACGGAATTATCTCTAACATCCTACTCTTTCGTCTACATTTTCTGGTATTACTTCCAAGTTTCGTTTAAAGCTTAGCGATTTTCTTCTTTTTTTCTGAGGCACATAATCGCGTCGAAGAAACACCCGTTTTACTCTAATTTAATATCGCGTCCTTGGCGGCTGAAAAGTCCATCCACGAGATCGCCACGCGTACGTGTAACCACTTGTTAGAAGCCGTACAAGGGACAAACCTTCTGCAAGCTTCGATGCTTGATGAAGCTAGCGTATCGAAGAGAAGAATCAAATTTCTAAGTCGACCTTGTCTCAATTTTACGTTAATTATAGTATTTTGCCAAGCGAACATATCAACTCTTTATGTTATCGAGTTGCTTTCTACAGAATTTGCTTTCTACTCTAATTACCATCGTTAGCGTGTGTGTAAATTATAAAAAAAGAAAAGTTACTGTAAATAGTAGATATAGGTACTTACTTACGTGATTAACGTCTGATTTCTCGAGTTGGTTCAACCAAGTACACTGACCTATTGCGCTTACTCAAGATAACGAATTAACTAATAAACCTTGATACATTTTTCCCTGGGAACAATGTCTTCTGTTAATCTTCCTTGGACAAAAAAACAAAGCCACAAAGCAAACTGTTTACGTCTGGGAATAGCCTGCTTATACAAGTTTTGTTTTCATAACGATAGTTATACACAGTGACTCGTGTGAATATTTCAACATCTATAGGAATGTTTTACAAATGCATTATATACGTTACGCGAAACATTTGGAAATTTCATTAACGCTATAGTGAGACACGAATGTCATGATTACAGCGATACAGACATGATACAATTTGGCACAAATCTGGAAGTGTACAAGAAAGCTAGAAAATATTTTTTGCAAGTATATATCGCAAGTAGACATTTAATAATTATCGAGTATTTGATAGAACCGTTTTTAACACTTATTATGTATATCGTGAATCGTATTTTCCTATTCGTTTTCAATGACGCCCTACGCGAATAAAATTAACAAACCAACAAGTTTACAGTACCATTAGACGATCATTATAGAATGGTTAGAATCCACGTATGTATTACCATATGTCTGTTCTTTTTTGCCTTGACATTACGCTTTATACCGATAATAATTATGCAACAGGCGGTAAATTTATTTGTCAGTCAGTAAAATGTTTTTAAGTATATCTTGCAGCTGATAATACATCTAAGTCCGTCCGCAAGTTAAATGACATATGCTTCGAACGGAACTTACATTTATTTTTTCCATTCTAATTGTATCGCAATAACAGCTGTTACGCCTAAAACTGTTTTAAAACGTTCATTGGACTTGTGGTAAATAAGGATATTACGAATTATACGCCAGAGAAAGAATTTAAAAAGCCATGCTCAATACTAAGTAGCTTTCCTATTGATACATCGATCACATAAATATCAGAGATTGCACTTCCATTTCATAAATGGGGAATAACACTAAAAACAAAAAAATTAGAGTAGGAATTCCCGAAGAAATGGGAAAGAAAATTAACTTCATCCCAGTTAATGTATCACGATGTTTAAATTGATAAATTATCGCGCGCTTCGTTGAAATTTCAATTGCAAAGGCGATTACCGATCTTGCGAAATCAACAGCGAAAGATCGGGCCGATAATAATACTGTTGCGTTTTCTAACGCAGAAAAAGATAAGAAAAACACCAGGTCGGAAGTACCAGGAAATGGAGGGGAGGTGGAGAAGAAAAGGCTGTCGACATGATACGTTCTCATATTTTGTTCGCGCGAATTTAAAACGATCGACCGAAAACAGAGAAATATTAGTCAAATATTGATCGCTATCTAGATTACAGCAAATACGCGCAAACATTTACTTTGTTATTACAAAATATAAAAATAATAAAGTTGAAATGCAAAAATTGTCTTTGGATCCTGTTGCGATCCTCAAGTTTTTATATTTCAATTTTGCTCTCATTGCAGCAAACAAAAAGTATATTTTGTAATGGCTTAAGAAGATTTCAACGTAACATTTTTAAATGAGATATCATGCACACCAATAAGATCTTTTTCATATTTTGTTAAAACCTGAGATATTTTTCAATGTTAGAAAAGTGTATCGAAAATGGTCGAAACAATGCAGCTGGATTAATGCCATGAGGTACATAAGAAGCTTCATTCAATTTAAATTCGTCTGGCTGATTAAGCAGCAGAGACTACTGTATCAAAACATATTTCCGTTATAAACAAGAGCGAAAGCGACGAAATAAATATCATTCCGAATTTTATTACATGTTGGTTATTGTTGGTTATTCAACAGTGTTTAATTACCTCGTACAGGTATAATTAGCATAATGACCGGTTTGAAGTAAGGCCAAAGAATAGTTTCAGTGAAGAGTCAAATGGGCAAACTTTTTCAACGATTCGAATCGACTTTTCGAAACGTCAAAACGCGCGATCGAAACTTGAGTAGTTTTGAATAAGTTTGATCGCGACAATTACATAGTATCGCGTCGATAAAGCAGCTTTTCATTTAGAAAGTCGTCATTCCTCGATATAAATCGGAGATCTACACATGAGACTAGCATAAATCAGGAGAATAAATGCTATGATGTTTTTGATTTGCAAACTCGACACTGTGTCATATTCCCTTCAACGTGGAAACGTATTACTGTTTTATACTTATAAAAATACAAACAAAAGAACTTACTTACGAAGTAGAAGGCGTGTATGTTTGTCTGTACCGTTATTTCAGTTACATCGTTACGACAATTACGTTTCTAATCGAATAATATATTTTGATGCTTGAGAATTAAAATGGAAAACTCTCGATTGATCGGTATAGATTTTCCTTTCCAAAAGCGTCTGCTATACAAATCTTCTAAATATCTTCTAAAATATATGTCTATGTAGATAATACTGACCGTTAACAAAAGGATATACAGCGAAAAGATCGAAAATCGAGTGAAACAAAAGCAGAATTAAATGTTCACTTCCTGATAGAATGGTAGGATCAGGTGAAATGTAAACCTAACTCAGAAACCATCTTCTGTACTGGGAGAGATTACGTCTAACCAGTGAAATTGATTAAAACGAGCGGTATCGATAAAGCTTAAAGCAAACAGCAATTCGGCTGTTCAATCTATGCGGTTAACAATTTTCGGGTAGCCCGCTACAATTCGCACACAGTGGATACAACGAGTGGCTGTATGCGATCTTTATCCTGTAAATATCCAATAAGAAATACTCTTACTTCTCAGACGAGGTAAAAGTCGGTACTCGTTTGACAGGTAAACGTACAATGATCAGATCGTAAGCTAAAGAGCGCAGAGAAACAAAATGATCGGAGAACTTCGAAAAGAAAACAAACGAAGCGAGAGAGTGGATTACTCACACTTCTAATATGCGATCGCCTTTTCGTACACCGGCTTTCTCAGCAGCGCCTCGAGGTAATACAGCGCTGACATGCTGAAGCGGCGCGTACAATTCTCCGTTGATGCTTCTGAGCTGTCCACCCTCGCTGACCTGACCGCGTACATTGAACCCAAAACCAGTCTCAGTTTTGTAAATGATGACGCATCTTGGCCCCTGTTCGATCGGATTTGTCTGGTTTACCGGGTGTTGAGGAACGCGCCCGTTGGTGATCATCGTCACGCTCGCGTTTCTCGTTACGTCCTCGTCCGCGGCTGACAAGCGCTGCACCTCCGACTCGCAGTCCGCCATCTTACTCTCTGACCGCCCATTGATCTTTCTCTCATACGAAAATCCGCCGCAAGACTGCGCCTGTGTAGCCCGCCTCGCGTTTCTCTTTCTGTTTCCCCCTCTCTAGACGTCTTTCTTTCTTCCATGTTAATGAGTTTAGTGGTCGGCCGCCAGAGGTCAGTCTTTTGAATCAGCTGTTACCGCCAACGTTAACACTCTCTTTCCGTTTGTGAAATGATGCTCTTACTTTCCTTTTTATCGTTTCCATTGTCATATATACATAATAAGTGTGTTACGTTGTTTGTGTGTAAATCGAATCGTTGGATTAAGATGGATGTCATCTTGAAGAATCTTTACTTGTCTTTTGCTAACGCTGTTGGGATGATAATATTAGAAAACATAGAACCAGTGGACTCGTGATTTGAAATGGAGGACTAAGGTATGTAGTAATGTGTTTTGTATGTTGGTTATCATAAATATTTTTTAATCGCAAATATGATATTTTAAAGTTATGATGAAAATTTAACCGTTATTTTTAAAAATTATGAGATGCTGCGCTGGTGCATCGGCGGCGCTGCACATGCGTAACACTTTTAACCCCATTGCAAAATAACTACCATCTGATGTGATTTGAAATTTCAAATGGCGGATGTAAATTTGAATCTTGGGATTTTAGAAACCATAGAAACATAGAACACCATTTATGTTTGCAATATATTAAATAATTATTAGATACATTCATGTGCGATAGTTGTTTTAAAGTCATATGTACAATATTTCGTTCCCACTCTTAATTTAAATCTCTGTTGTTCGTAATATCTCAGTACGTTTTACCTTTATGCTTGAAACAAGAATTTCAATTTAATTACAGAGTAATCAGTTTTTCGATATCGATTCTTCCTTCCCCTCCATTTCTAACTTTTTTATTGTACAAAATCCGAGCGAATATCAATTTTTTGAATTATATTTCTAGAAAATGTATATCGTCAATGGAACTTCAGAGGTGCGGTTTAGAGAATCGTAGGACTCAAATAAATTACCAACGACGGTTGAAACAACGTTTTTACAGGAATGAGAATAATCGAACAAAGAGCAGAGAGAATACTGATCGCGCGAAAAGGGATAATGTTGAGAATATAAAATTATATAGGATCGTAATACTGTTGAATTGGTTAGTTTAATCTATCTGTACCCTTACTTTTTCGATAATGCGCAAGACAAAATTATTCTAAGGGGTTTAGAGCATACGTTACTCGCCCGAGTACCTTACAAAAAACTTTAGTACCTGTTCTGGTGGTTTCTTTCTGTTTTTGCGCATTTATCTCCGGTTTACCGATACACGTCTGAGGATATTATGAAATAGACACACACAAATTACTACAAAATCACACGTTACATCCACACTTAATTAGAATGAAAGAGAGCGAGAGAGAAACGACGAAAACATCGGGTCGGAATTTTCTTTTGCATACGAAGAAAATGAGAACTCGATAAAACCTCCGTATTCACAGACTGCACTTGTTCGCAAATAAAAAACGAATAAGAAAGAGAGAAACTCTGTGTTGAACAAAATAAAAATGTACTTTTTGGCATTGTGTATAACCGTAATATGATGTTTTACACATATACTTTGAATATTTTATTTTATTTGTTCTTCTTTTTTTTTGCTTTTTAATCTCAGAGGAACAAAAACATGCTAAAAAATTTCGTGCTTTTTCTTAACTTAACGGATCGTTACGACTGACTCTTATTATGCAACTCTCTTTTCCTCCTTTCTTTACATTTCCAACTAGCAGGTTCTTAGAAAGTGAAACCCTGAGAACATGGAGGTTTAAGTGAACCTTAAGACTTCGTGATAGTATGTGCGTATTATGTACATCGTATGAATACTTTAAGATAATCTTTTTAATAAATATAATAGATAATATAAAAGGGCACTGTGAACTAATTACAAACGTTAGAGAAATATAATATAATATAATATAATAATAGCAGTAGTAGTGGTAATAATAGTAATAATAGTAATAGTAATAGTAATAATAATTATTATAATAATTAGTAATAATAAATATGATTGTATCGATAACATGCCCTTTTTAAGGTAACCCAAGAATAGGAGGAACGTGTATACATTAAAATTGTTCGAAACTTATTTAAGTCTGACTAAGCATTTAGTACAACAGCATTTTTTCCGTTTATATAAAATTCGAAGATATTCCTAACAAACGGTTCACTATCGATAGATCTGAGACGACGTATCGGTCGAAGTGACCCTACTAAATTTTGCGCATAATATACAGACTGTACAGAAAATACACGCATTGGGTTCTGGGCAAAGAATTTTCTCGGCAAAAAAAGATTCTCGTTCCAATGAGTTCATTGGCATCGTCTAGTGCGTAATGGCAAATCAAATCGTATAAATTACAAGATAAGTCGAACGGTAAATCTAGATTCTAGATCATGAAATTTAAATAAAACGCAAAACTCATAGTTAAACGTTACGCTAACATGGCAGCGTTCTTATAAACAAAAACAATTATAAATCGTATATCGAGAGCGGTCTAAACGGCTATCACATATTATATTCCGCGATGTAACAACAAATTCACCATGTCTCCGTTAAAATTCGTATCATACATTAAATTTAAGACGCAAGAAAAATTCATTGTAATATCAATTGCCTTTGTAACAACAATTTAGTATTACGATTTTCTTGCAACTATTATAATATACATTTAACAAATAGACGGTTAGACAGAGTGTTAGCTATAAATTGGACATCGATCGACATCGACATTCAGGATTTTTAAATCGTTTTAATAAGAAATTCTCAGATAAAACATCTATGCAAACACGGTCCCCAAACAGAATTTCTACTATTATTCTTGTTTTGATATAAGCGCGCTTCATTTCACAACGCACCTTTAAAAAACCTCTCAATGTTGCTTTTAACAAGTAAATGCTAAAAAATTCGTATTAAAAAGCGTTTGCATCTACAACAGCGCTTTTGGACACACCCTCAAATTATATCAACATTCGCATACTTTCTTCGTGTGAATACATTTCGTTTTCCGGCCGATAAGATTACGTTGTTGATAAAGCTATGGCGAAATGAAAGTTAATACAACCGTGTTGATCTATTGATTCTCCGATTAGTGAAATCAAAAATGTATATATCTTACGACACTTCGACAATATCAACCTAAATACTTAATGGCTCGAAACAAGTGGTCGATTCTCTAAAAATTTCAATTGTAAATCACACTGTTCTCTTTCTCTTATTCTCGTATTATACACGAAGGCTTTCGTGGAAGAGCGCGTTTTGAATTTGCTTCATATCTTTGCACTATAATCTTTAAAAAATCCTACCGTTGCTAAAACGAAGCACGTTTGATTCTCGAGGTAAACTAGTTGTTCATTCGCCCCTTTTAAAGGTTCAACTTCGTACGACTTTCCTAAATTTTTTCAACGTTTCATCGAATTGGAAGTATTTTTAATCTATGCAATGATCCCTGTTTAACAATCCCTGTAAGAGAATCTTTTTAGAAAGTGTCAGCCAACTATATCCAGACGCGATTCAATTGTAATTGTTCTGAGACGGTGTAGGAGATAATCTTTGGTTACCCAAAAATGCCTATTAAATACGATCGTCGATTACTTAGTTCCTGTATGACGGAAGCCGTTGTAACACGTTATAATATATTTGTAGGTCTTTAAATCTTACATATCAGTGACCGATCGGCCGTTTAAATTATATCGTCCATAGTTTTGTGATTTTTCGCAACATTCATATCTTTTTTTTTTTTAAGTTTCATTATACTTAGGTCTTCTTCCTTAATAAATCAGTTTTACAACTTTAACCCTCTCATATAAAGATTCTATAACAATATATCCTTAAAACTTTGTACTTGATAATTTAATTTTTAGACAGGCGTTCAAAGTATGAAAGACACGTCGTAGAAACAACAAAAATCAGCTAGCATTTAGTACGAGTTTAACAAAATAGACTCAAGTCCTACCAAATCGTAAATGACGATAAAAATGCGAAACTAATTATCGTAACGGAGAGTGCAATTAATCGTGGTTAGGATATAAAGTACATATTACGCGATAATGCAAGTAGCGATAAACTAAGCATACTATTATGAAACTACTATTAATTATTATTTATCTATCAAACGTATTAATTCGTATAGTAGTACACTAATATAATAAATAAAGTCTGTACGAATGAAACTGCATTTTATAGAGCGCCAAGTCTTGTGACTTTAACTCTGGTACACGTAACACAGAACACAAGAAAAATTCTTTAAACCTATGAAATAGCATAATTCACATACTTGTATACAATACATTATATATTAATTTAATTGACGTAGTAATTGTTCTCAAATGGAATGTTCATAAAGTAAGACGTTTCATACTTTACACGTTTTAAATAACTCGTAGTCATCTTTTAAAATGTACAATAAAATTTACATATGAGAGGGTTAAACTTGGACCGGCATCCGATTGTGCCACGTTTCACGCTATTACTCGGACAGCCGTTTCTAATTGGCACATTTGCGCCACTTAGAACGTCGTTTATTCTTAATATCGAATCGCTTGTTCACAGAGCAAAATACCAAGGAACAAAAACGGAAGGTTTCTGTTCGCACATATTGGCCTTGAAAAAACTAGTCTTTCTTTAGATATTCTCTAAACATATAGCCTAACATAAGAGTAGAAATCTGAAATATTACATCGATGGAGATGATAGCAAAAAATAACTTTTAGTTATTTAAGCTAGAAATAGGCTATGTAAGGAGATTGTTACGCATACTCGGGAAGAACATCAATCTGGTACATGATAATAAAGGTTACACCCTAATCAGAATCTTCTTCTATGGTTGGAGGTAACATAGCAAGATGTTGTGAACTAAGTATCCCTCTGGAAAGCGCATACTCTGCCAGAGCACGATGACAGAAAACGTATTGGTCTGGCATTTGAATACTGTAGGCCCTCTGTGCTCGGATTTTTTCCACAGTTCCACGAATGTCTACAGTTCCAGTATCTTCTAGTCGCGATATGCAAATATCTAATGTGCAAAATGTTCCTAGAAAAATAACATCCCGCGATAAGTGTCTTTGTTCTACTCTCTAAACGTTTTCTTTAAAACTCGCGTGAATATCGGCATTTATACCTGTCCTTCCTATTCCTGCACTGCAATGAACAACTATAGGAGGTCCTCGCGGATGTCCAGCCCACGTATCTCCTCTACTAGCAAGTAATTTATTTTGTTGTTGTCTTACTAAGGCTAGAAACTGTAACAGAGCTCTGGCCGATTGTGGGACACCGTAATCCGGCCACGCGGTGTACAGCATATGGCAAACTTCCCTTGCCTCGTCAGTCTAAAATAAAAGCGTAATGTATTTATCGATTAGAAACTTCTAAACATCGAGGGCGTCAGTTCCCGTCCTTGAAAGTTAAGCCAACACCGAGACATACCTTGTTGTTTGTAAGAAGAAGCATTGATATCGTATAATCGGGATTCGTATCAACCTCAAGAGTGGTTACTGTAAAACCTCCCGCTTGTACTTCATCTCCCGGTTCCGGTCCCCAATATTGTGCACATTTCGTGCGACCTCTTTCCACCACTCTAAAATCCATCAAAAATTATAGATATCTTTCCGGTTGAATATCAAAGCAATCAGGGAAATGTGCCTTTATCGATCTACCTTGTGGTCATAACGACAACGAGCGTTTGCTGTTCCCAAATCATTCTCCAGAAATCACCGCAAGTTTTCGGCAGCGGACCCTGTGTGCTAATAAACGCGTTCTTCTGTTTGTAACCGTCAACAAAATTAGCATTTATGTAATCCGATGTGGCGTCCCCGTCTATTTGCGACAGGCACACTCTACTATGATCGTAGCAAAGCACGTCTGTGTACCGGTTCTTCGACTGATTCGATCTTAATCTGAAAAATGTATCGAAAATTGTTTGTTAAACGACGATTCGGTGATAATCCTACGAAACATATTTCTCAAAGAATACAGCCTTCGCGTACTTTGCATTATTGAAGGAACCTTCGGGCGGTCTTTGCCTAATTTCCGTGTACTCCGCTATGAGACCTGCGCGTCCTCTCGAATGAATCTCTTCGATGAGTTGTTCCATGCTAACGGCCTGAATGCCGAGATCCCCGTGTAGGCTATCGTCGTCGCTAAACCCTGAACTAGCTGAGGACGGAGGCTGTACTGGAGATGGTGCCTCATCGGTTCCCATCCAGATATCACCATTCGTAATCTCGATATCTCCAATATTGGAGATACCATTTTTAACTTTGTTTTTATCGATTATAGGACTAGTTGAGCTACTGACCGTAGTTCCATTGGGATTTTGAACCGTGTGGTTTTTCGATGTGGGCGAAAGAGGAGTACCCACTCTGGGGGTAACCTACACATATAAGAAATCCATGAATCATTGTTGAAGAATTCTTTTGGCATCTACTAGAACAAATGGAAGCAATTAGAATACTGACCTCACAAAGCTCACCCCCTCCCCTGTTTGTCATGGATTTAAGACAGTGGAGAAGCCATGCCTCATGCTGTATCTCCAATGTGCCGCCCAAGCGATGCGGTAATGATTCCCGCGGGATATGTAACGTTAATTGAGGAATGGATACGGTGAATACTCTGTCCCTCAACTTTTCACGCACGAATAATCGAAGGATCTTGAAGGGTGCTTTGAACCACAGCGGTGCAGTCACTATTAAGACTTTTTTTAATTTTGCTGGATAACCACCCTGAAACAATACGACATCGTTATAGTACGTATACTCGACCGAAATTATTATAGTTCAATATTTACATTTTCCATCTTACATGCGACACCGTAAAGTATAAAACTGAAAATAATGGAACATATGCTTATAAACGAATTATTTACGCAAGTAGTAAACTGCAGAAACAAAGTAATAAAAAAAGAATAATCGAATAATCGATCAGTTTATAACATACAGTTTATTTTTATATAACGATATTATTATAAAAAAAAAAAACATTGCGTGCATCGCGCGCGCGTCTATGTGTTTGTGTTTAAAGATAAAAGATATTAAAAAACGATCGGTTAACGCGAGTGCATGATTTATTTTCGAAATGGAGCGACTTTCAAATTTGACCTTTGCAAGACGATGCAATAATAGAATAGTATATAAACCGAGAACTACGTTTTAGTGCCAACTGCAAGCAATCTTCGAATATATGTTTTACACGCGAAGGGGTTTCGTTCTAGAGGAAAACTACGGAATTACGTGGCACGAGTTTCGATCCAATTTAACGGTAAACCTGTCTTATAGGCTAGTTACGCGTTGCATCAAACGATGCAAAATTCAATTGAACTGGGACAAACGATTCATAGGCACGGGGTCGACGAACATTCAAGATTTCAGATCAATAGGGACGTGTAATGCGTGAAAAATTCTTTCTCACTTCTGGAGTTGTGCAAAATGCAGGAAACACGGTAACTTAACCCTCGGTACCCTCTGTGGTGTATATAGAGGGCGGAAGTACCGTAACGGCAACGACGTCAGCAGCAGCAGCACCACTACATCTTTACGATCTTAAGCGCACAAACTCTATTACATCGAAACCCCGCGAAAACACGACGAAAAAGTGTCGACGTCTTGAAGCTGTTTCGAATCGATTCAGAACGATTACCGATCGCTATACAAACAGATTTCCTATATCGAAGATCGTGACAGATGAAAATCGGGATCGAGGAAGTTACATACGAGGGTATTTTGGTGTGATACGAACACTTGAGCACAATCAATCAATAGATTAGAATTTTCGTTTACCGTATGTCGCGAAAAGGTGCACCGCAAGCGAATATTTTATCGGGCATCGATGACACAAGCTCGTTAGGCGATCTACCTATCAAACGACGGATCGTAGAACGTGGATTATCTAGTGTACGAACGAAGCGCCGATGTAACGATAAATCGAGCGCTCTCGATCGGCTTGAAATTCGATTAATCACCAGGGTATATCCAGTGGTCGTTGAATCGATGGAATCGAAATCACTGCCGACACTCGGTCAGTCAATCGATAGCGTGAAATTAGAATAACCGTTTTCTACGGTTGACGAGCATAACTCGCGCTGCTACAGTTCCCGATTGTTACAACGTCATTCTCGTGCCGCGGAGTGGTTGGTTTGCGTATTCGGATGGAACAACGCGACGATTCGACAACTCGAAGAAATTACAGCGATCCAAACGGTGGAATCAGGTTGTAACTTCTTCCGAACTGTGCACGATAATGCCGCAAAGGGGTCACGATGATTACTGACCACGAGCGTCGCGACGTTATCCCGCGCATGCGCGCCAACGACCCCTTCTTTTTACCACCGCTCTAGCATCCCTTACACGAATTTCTTTCTCTCCCCCCCTCCCCCCCCCCGGTAAAGGTGCGATCCTACGTGCGGTGACGTATTATGTCAGTGTCTCTCAACCCGAGGACCTATTCTTGCTTCACGTCCGGTACTTTGGCAATCAGAATTCGTTGAAATATGTGAATCGTGTTGCGTACAACCCGGGGGTTATCAACCTCTAAAACTCGCCACCGCTAAAACTAGAACGTTCCGCATTATTTTTAACCGCAGATCTGACTACGTAAACAAAATATCACCTTCACCGTGTAGCACCTTTTTCTAGTTTTTAGTGCGAACGCCCTTGAGGAACGTGATTTTGAAACGGGTCACATTATTTTTACCATGATACGAACTTTAATTTATCAGTCCATAACCGATGAAAAGACGAAACTTTATCGGGAAAAGTAGTAGTCAGTCCGCGACCGATTATACGCTACAGACGGGCATAATAGAGCGGAAAATGAAAGAGTATCGGAACGTTATTAGTCGAATAGAAAGCGATCACGTACCTTTATGCATTTTCCTTTTATATACTTCCCCTAGACACGCGTTTCAGAATAGAATTCTACTTTATCCCCGGTTCCTAATAAATAATCCGACTAAACTGATGATTATTTTTACCTCGGTGCCCGGTGACGTAAAAATGTTCGTTAGAAATAGTTTCACGAATATCCTATAACTGCGTCATTTCGACCAAAACCTTTGAAACTCCCTTGCCTCGCTCGCAATGCGCGGCTCACTGGGCAATTGCAAGTGGGTTTCCGTGAAGCGTTAACGACCCCTTAAACTTCCCTGTTCTTTGAGATACACCCTTCTATGTACCCCACCAGCAGACGCTTCGGAATTACTTTATGTATTGCTCCGTATTATATAATCGAGATTCTAAGCGACCCGCTCCTTCCCTTTTTGCCACCAACTAGGAGGTACAACGGTCCAATACACGCGTCTCAAATATTTTCTAGCGTGCAACGTTACGCATTCGCATATTAGGCTAATCTTTTTCACAGACTGGCGACACATGCGTGCATTACACGGTCTGATTTCGTCCGTGGTACGAATAAAAGCCAAAGATGTTGATTAAATTTCCTGTGTAAAGATAATGGCCTACATTCGGAACGATCCGTTGCTACCAACAAAGCCTCTTTGTTTCTCGGTGCTCTGTAAACTCCGGACGTAGATTCGTGAATGAGCCAAGGTGAATATCGAGAATGGTAAATTTGTTAAGTCGCGGGAGTATATATCAAGTTTCTGTCAAAGAGTAATAAATTTATTTATTCAGGATTTAACAGTGTTTATAATAACTGACTTAAATTTAACGAGGTGTGTCATCATTCTGGCGCTACTTTTTTGTATCTCGATAGAGTTAAATAATAAATATATGTACAAGGGATGCGTAGATCGTTTTGAGATCGCGCGTGCACGGATGTGAAACTTACCTTTAAGAGGGTGAGAATCTTTTGGGAGAGGTCATAGTCGAAATTCTGGTATTTGCTATCCGACATGTCATAAATAAAAACCAGACCGTGCTTTTGAGTTTCTACACTTTCTAGCGCTGCATCTAACTGGTACACCACACCCTGTAACGAGATAGTGAAAGTTCCATTATTAATAATTTACAATGTCTCTTATGGTATAATCTTCTATCAAGCTTTTGTAAGTACACACTCACTTGTAACGTTGTCTGGTGCGTGGTATTTTGTGGAAGGTGTAAATGTGCTGTAAAAATAGCTATGGCTGCCCCTGTAGCGTCCCTCGAAGGCTACAACATTTTCACAAATGCATCGTATAAACATCATGTAATCGAGAACGCCAGATCACATTCAGATTCTTTTTAACGAAAATTGGGAACTTACTAAAACTGTAAATTTTCCTGTGCGTAATTCACTGAGCAAAGGTTCCTGAGTAGGGTACAAAAGTGCAAGACCCTCTCGCCTTCTGGTGGCTTCGTGCTGTTCGTACAACGCTAATGCTCTCGCGACTTCAAATTTCCTCGCTGTTAAAAATTTCACAGCCGTGCTCCACGATACTGGACCGGCTCTTCTTCCAGCCCGGCATTTATTAACTGCTTCTATAAATTCTTTCGTGGCCTGTAAACACAACGAGATTGATCAGACATTTTTCAACAAAGCAGATCTTGTTAAATTTGAAATTTATTTCACATTAAATTTAACATTAACACAAAACACTTTCCTCTAATCATCAACTGCTTTCTCCGCTTAAATGGTTTTTTATATATCCCGACAAAAAAACGCTAATTCGTAGAATGCGCGAAATTCTAATAAGAGGAAGATGATCATTAATCAAAAAGAAGATTATACGAGACACGTTTGGAACAATGGTATAGTCTCGCAACATTTCTACACTGTCGAAACGCGTAACAGTCATTCGTCAATGATTTGTGTACATGCCCTGGGTACCGATCTAACTTCCGGTGCCCGACTACCTACCCACCGGCAACTTCCGCCATAGTACGCTCGCCGGGGACCGGTGTGGTAAATGGATAGATTCATTCCAGGGTCAAGAAATTTAATATCGTAAATCGATACTTTAATAAAGCTTTGCTAACCGACAGTTCTCGCTTTGTTTTAATTCCAACGTCACGTTTTGCTTATGAAAGACGTACACATTCTATTTAATGCCACGATTGAATTTTTAGAGCGGAAGATTCGTCGTTTTCCGCGACGCAGACCATATAAAGCCACAAAATCCTTTTGTTTATCAACCGCATACTATTCGATGATTTATTTGTCACGATATATGACAATTTTTCTATCGAAATTGTACATAAATCTTGACATATTCACGAGAAATAAGATAATACGATGTTCCGAGAATTCTCAGTCGATAAAAAGATCGAACATTATTGTCACGATGACAATGTCTAGTTATACAAACATTGATGATTAAAGCACGATGTACACACGCGAGTCTATCTATCGCACTTGTTTAATATATTCAACGTTGAGTAGTGTAATCGCAGTTGCAATTCGTCGAAAGACATTCCTGAAGCTCTATCGAGCAGGAAGAATTTAGTTCTTTTGTCATTTCCGTTGAAAATCATCGGGAAGATTCAAAGGATCAGCGCCAGAGAAACGAGCAATGTTTATATTACGCGGTTGTAAACACGTACGTGATGTAGGGATCGAAGTAAAAAAAAGATCGCGATCGATCGTTTCGAGATGTCGGCGAGATCGGTTGAAACAATTTTTGGATACAATATATTCTATACGAGACGATAGATAATCGCTTACCTGTTCTTGCTCGACAGTTAACGTGGCTGCCATTTTGACTTAACGCACTGACATAACCGAAGAATCGCACTAGCACGTACTTGTTTTCGACTCTATCCTAACGATCCTCTGTCTGTGGCTACACATTTTGTTTCCACACCAAAACGCACAACACTATCCTTATGACCGACTGGTCGAAGCGATGACAAAAACAAGTGAATTGGTCCGGCACTCGTTCATTGTCCGACGCTTGACACAGCTATAGCAGAACCGCTCCGACCCGTTCAGACGCTCGATCGTCTTTCTCTCCGTAGGTTGAGCGCCATCTTGGAAGCGTGAGTGTGTAGGCGACACTATACCATACTATACATTAACTACAGATTTGTACCATAGTTTATCGGTCGCCTGTCCTTCTCACGCCGGATATGCTATCATTGGCCGAGTATAGTTAACGTCGAAAGCCTCTCTGACTCCCCAAGTCTTATACGATTTCGTGCAAATTCAACGCCGGAAACAAGCCAGGTGTGTTTTGGAACGGAAGCAGAATCGTTGTTAGTATATTATAATCCGCACACGTATCGGTACGTGTTTCAATGCGCGCGCTCGAATACCAGTCACGTATATATTAATATGCTTTCAGAGGATCTCGCAGAATTTTCGCAAAAAAGGCTCCAAAATTCTTGCGCTTTATAAATTGTATCAGCGAATTTGTTGACGCGCGTCTGGCAGATACACAAAATCAATTTTTTGTCGGTAACGTGGGGCAACGCAGTCAATGAACGAGCGGTTCATCCTCGTACTTCAGTCCCGTTTTGAACCCAATTTGAACATTTCAATCTCGAGCGATATATGGATCGAAATTAATTTGAATACGTCAGATGCCGTTGACGTGATTGATATGTTAATATCCTGAATACCACGCCGTTAATACGTACTACGATGCGTGAGAGAAATCACCGTCGAAACGTTGCCAATAAGCAACAAGTTAGCGTGCGAGCTATACGCAACAAGTCTCATAATAGAATTAAGTTTTTGTACGTTTGTTCGAACTTGGGAAAACAAAGTTAGATGTATTTCTTCGTATAAATTCGATTCGTGTCTAGGAGCGTGGTTAAATGTAACGAATAAAGGTACGCAGACTGTATTTTTTTTTTTTTGTAATATAAACATTTTTCTTATTCAAACGTATGTTCTTACATTTACACAGTACAAAAAATTATACTCAGACCTGCCGGCCCGCGGTTCATAATTGCTATGACTGGGGGCGACCGGTGATGGGGTAGTGTAGGACTTTGGGGGTGGATATTTTGTAGGAGTTTTAAGGGCTGTACAATTGTCTCATCCATTCCACTCCGCCCCCAATACACGGCCCCTTGTTCTCATTCTCGCTCTCACTCACTCGTGTATTCTTCCCGGAATTTCGCTCAAAAAAACAACACACGCACGCGTTTATGCAGTTACATACAAGCAATCTTTCGTAATCACCTTCATTTATACACTGACGTTCGATAGTCGTGCTTCGCATCATGTTCGTATTCAGCAACATTTAAATATCGGTATTTCTTCGTTATAATTAATCGTAATAATGATAATCATAATCATAATAATTAATTAATAATAATTAATAATGGTATAATAAACTATCTATCTACGCGTGTAAGGTTTATTCTTTTGTCCATGGTTTATGGAGTGTGTAATCCCTTAAAGCCTAACTTTCTTTCGTATTTATATATGTATATGTATACATATAAGTATGTATAAATGTATTTACATACACGTAGCGGGAGAACGAATAATAGCTTTGTCTGCAGCAATAATACACAGAGTATGCCTATTTGCTTTTTTTTTTTCTATAACTTTATACATCGTCGTTATCATCAATTATCATTATCATTATCGTCGCTTGTGAATAATAAGGGTACTTTTTTTTTAATTCTTGTTATAATTTCCGTAATATTAACGTTACTTATCGACACTAAGAGATATTTAAAAATTTATTCGTTAAATATTATTTTAGTCAAGTCGTTGTATGCTAGAGACGAATGTTGAGATCAAAGAAATTGCGGATTTCAGGATTCCAGTGATTTGTTTCTCCTTATTTCTTCGCTTGTTGCTTGCACGTCGGTTTCGAGATTACCAGCAGTAGAGAACATCTGACGATCGATAAGCGCACCAACGGCGCGAGATGCTAAATCACATACACCTGTCCTCGAAAGCTGCTGCCTTCCTCTCTCTTTTTTCTGCTTTTTTCCATTCTCCATCTCCTTCTTCTTCTTCTTCTTCCTCATCTTACTCTGCTACCACTTGAGGTTGCGAACAAATCGTGAACGTTCAACTATGATATTCGCCGGTTTACGAGTGTGTGAAAAACGTCATCGTGGAACACAATGAACGAGGACGGCAATGGCTTTCAAGAATTCAGACATTGCGCAACATACCGTGAATAGCAGCGGTTTGTTCTATACGAGAACAGTTGAATGATAGGAACTCGGCCTCTCATCTGCGAATTCTGCATGACTAATCTGTTTCTTTTTGTTCTTTCTTCCTTCTTTTTCTTTCGCCTACCTATACACGTACGATACACAACGTGTAAACGCGTGAGACAGTCCACATTGTTCAACATTGGCACTTCGAAAATCGTTACAGCTTTACTTTGCATTAAATAATGTTACCATAGTTTATCGATATTAATTATAATACAATTAGAATATCGCTGCTCTATCGGATAGACGGTTTACGTGATTCGACAAAAATAACAGATCATTTTTACTTTGCTTTTTTTCTGCCTTTATCTTGTCCTCCTTTTCACTTTGTTTTCATCTTACTGTTCTTTTTACTGGGTCATCACTGGGCCACACAATATTAATCCAATCTATAAAAACATTAAATTCAATCGAGTCTATTCTCATCGATATCTCATATCCTATAAAGATAATATCGAAAGATTTGTTTAGCAATTTCCCTTGTTATTTTTGTTCTGATGCCTTAATTTAAACGACGGTGGTCATACAAACCTTCGGAGAAACTTTGCTCGGTATAGCCGATATATCTTTCGAAGAAGAAAAACAAACTGAAAAACGTATATATCCGAGGAAGCCGAACTGCGATTTATCGCGTGTAATTGCGTTAACGCGCAATGGTCGAGTCATCTTATTCCAGAAACTTGACCGTTGCGAACAGCTTAGGCAGTGTTTCCCTCTTACACTCGCCTCCCGCGCGAAACACAAGGACGATAGCAGGAAATATATATCGGCCATTTGGCAAAGCGCTTCTATGTTTGCTTTCGTTAAATCGATACCAAAAAAGCACCAGATCACGAGAGCACATAACGCGGATCGACAAGTATCACTGATCCAGCTAACAATTTAATCGACATCTAATTGCACAAAGGTACCTCTAGACGATCCTTTTCGTAGATGCTAGTAAGAATTCATTACACAATAATCCATTATCTACATTTATATAATATAGACAATATGTATTGAATACAGGCACGATATAAGTAATTACAAATAATGCATGATCCAAAGTTCTCCTCATAGGTATCACAATGATAACGGACACGGCGCGCGCGCGTTCGCGGGACCGACTCCATAACTTCAATGAAAAAAAGCCGCGGACTTCATGTCCGCAAGCACGTTGCTCGAGAGGAAGGAAAAAGTATGTGTAAAAGGAAAATTCAAATGAAACAACGAATAATCTCATTGGCTCAGCCAATATCGAAAAATGAAACTTTTGAGTTACTCGTCAAATATCACAACAAATTCTTGCACCTTGATACAGGTTTTATCAGAGTATCTTGGATTTATTCTCCTGTCGTCTCGAACCGATCCCGGGCATATGCTATTCGGGAGACGGATACACGACCCGATAAACAGGTTACGCACTCACTGCTATAGCGAGACTTTAGTCAAACAACGATCAACGGCTCTTGCGACCGCGACAGGGGGCCTAGGGCTACGTCTCCTCCTTCTTTATCTCGTTATTAGACTTAAGCTTGGCAAGAGTTTCTTCCTTCACGTTACTCAATACGGCCAGCGAATCTTTCACCGCGTGGTAGATTATGTTCTTGATTTGCAACTTGTCTTCGTGATTCGTGTGCGTGTCCGATAACGCACGGAACTCTTGCGTTAGGTGGAAGCAATGCGACACGTTTTCTGGAGATACGAAATCTTCGGCTACCTTTATACAATTGTGAAGGTTACGGACTTGATGCGGCGCACCAGCTGGCACGAATACTGCATCGCCTAGGCACTGTACGATAGCGTATCTGTAACAAGGGAGAGAAACACATCTTTATTTTTACAAATACTTCAGAAAGCTACGAGAGACAGTGAGATCGTCGAATGAACGCAATGCTTACCCTTCGACGCCGTATTCGCGGTACAGCCGTTCTCGCAAAGGTCCATCAAGATAACAGCTTTGATCGTGAATTGGATCGTGGTGCGGCTCCAAACGAGCCCCTCGTTCCAAAGCTACCGCGTTCAATAGATCCCTGATCTTGTCGGCATCTCGTGCTGCGTATATGTGCCACAATGCGCCCGGTGCTTCTCCACGTTCACGAACACGACGGCGTGTCAAGATGTCACAGCCGGCTTCGTCTATCGCTCGTAGTGCTTCTATAACATTGATACAATCACGATTGTTAATTCTTCGAAATTTAATTTGCTTTAGATAAAAACAACACAAAATTATGGTAAATACCTTTGACGTATTCGTCGTTATCGGCATCCTTTGGAATTCCCACGTAGACCATAACGTTGACCGCATCGGAAATATCTAGATGGAGGTTGGTTGTTCCCTTATTGGGATGAAGAGCCGATCCGTAAGCGTTGTACATTTTGGGTCCCAAGTCTGGTCTCACGAAGCAATCCGGTAGACGGCTGGCCAGGTTCAATCTTCCGTTTCGATGGGTATACTCCGACAACGGCAAAACTTTCATTAAATCCGCGAATCTCGATGGCAATAATTCCGCGAAGTCTTCACCCGGCGGCCAATCCTTCAATTTCAATAACATTGGATTTCCCCTCTCATCCTTTAATCTCTTCGAGAAGTGTTCGAATCCTTCCCAGAATTTACGCATTGGTTGGTTCGGTACCAAATTTCCGGTCATGCAGTTGATCAAGTCGTTCTTCTCGTCGCCAAAGTCTCTAGCGAACGAATCCGGGTGCCACAGATTGATATCTAACGACTTCGCAACGTCCGACACGATGACTGGCTGTCCGCGTTTCCACTGGTCTTGAAATATTCTATAATTGTTAGGATTGTTTGGATCGTTTAACCTGAGCAACTTTCCATCACAGAGCCACGAGTGCGGCACATCCGGATACAGACTCTTACTTTCGGTAAGCGTCATGATCCGAATTGGCAACGGTTCTCTTCCTTTCTGCGTCCATTTGTATCTTCTAACAAAATGCTTCAATTCCCTCGGTTTCTCGTCATCCAGTTCACCTTCCCTCTCTTTCTTCACGCTGTGTTCTATTACGCTGGATATAACCTCATCCAGCGTGTCCATTTTCGACTTTTTGCCAGATTTCGCGACGTTGTTCTGCGCGTTGTTTCCGGAAGTAACGTTAACATTGCCGGAATTATTGGTCGGTGAATTCGATCTAGATCCACTACCGTTTGATTTATGGGACGGTCGGATAAGCAATTCTCTCAAGGTCGAGTAATTGCCATCTCGATCCTCATCGGAATCCGAGCTAGAACCACTTTCGTTTTTATCCTGATTCTGCAGAGCCACATCCGCCAGCCAATTCAACGGAGAGTTTTTGTCTTCGCCGTTCGTTTTGTTCTCCGACGATCCGTTCGATTCATTCACTTTCTTCTCTTCTTTGATTTCCTGTTTAACATTACCGTTCAGAACCGGTACCGTGTCGCCTTTTATCATGTTCCGTAAATATTCGTTGGGAGAGGTCTGAACGACTAGCGTGCAACCACAATGCTGTGGTATTCCCCATTCCGCGCGGCATTCGTGCAACCGTTGCCCGAGACGTGTCAAGCTATCGCCGGCGATAATTTGCGTGAGCATAAGTCGTTCGGGCTCGTGCACTTGTCTATTCGTACACAAAAGCCACGAAAAATCGTCTCTATCCTTGCCGCTCTCTCCCCAAATCTTGATCGTTCCATTCTTGCGTCCCTAATAACATTTATGATTTGTGAAATCGCCACGAATCAAAATTTACATATATAAACGCAGCTAACGTTTCACACGTCAGAGTTAAAGAGCTCGATTTTTATAGGTATAATCACGTGGATTTCAACGAACTATTTATCATCATGTCCTACGAATGAATATAGATTTACAAAGATGAAAAGAAATGTTCTCACCTTGTAACAATCGATGCATACGACGAAGCCACATTTTCCGCAAGCCCAGTGATAGTTGAACAGGGTCGTCTCGCAGACATCGCACATCTCTCGAACACCTTGCACCACTCTCTTCCAAGCGACTGTTCCGTCTACAAGTCCCGAACTTGCTGTCAAGGTGAAGAAACAATCGATACGCAAAGCGTTAAATCATGCGAACAAAGGAAATACTCCAAGCTAATTTTCCTCGCGTATAATTGCATGCTTATGAAAATATCGAATTAAATATTTCCAACGTAAATGAATAATATACACAATAATGAAATCAAAAAAAAAAAAAGCTAAATGACCATATCTCATGCTAAATATACTCAATTTGTTTTTTGTTTTAAATTTATTCTCGTAATATCTTATATATACGCAACATCGATACTATGAAACATGCGTGAAGACATATAAACATTGATTTTTTTAATTTTTACTCTGTATATTTGAATGACCATGTTACCTAAATGCTTGAATCCAACATGAAAAATTTACCTTCTGCCATGTGCTGTTGAAGAGCGTCCTTTTCTTGATGCAAGAGGTCACAGAACTGATCTCCGACTTGGCGAAGTAGTCTGTGAGCCATTTCCAAATCTAGATCTTCTTTGTCTCCTTTCTCTTTATCGTTCTTATCGGACTTTTCATCCTTCTTCGTGTCCGTATTCTCTTTTCCTGGTAACCATAATCGAAGATCTACCTGTAACACGAAAACCAAACGATTGTTCGTTATTCTTGCAAACGTGCCTTGATAAAAGGTGCGACAATTTCGAATACTTACCTCAGACGCATCTTTATGAGGGTCGCTAAATCCTGCTATAGCCAACTGTCCGTTTTTCGTGTACCGTAATCTACGGAATGCATAAAATCTGCAGAAAATATTTTGAGGAAGATTTTTGGAGCGCTGGTGCGGTGTCCATCTGCACTCACGACATTTAGCCAACTTTGGAGCAACTTCGAAACAAGCGCCGTCTTGCAACCAACTGTCACCGGTTTTTTTCAATTGTGATATCGGAGGTCTACGAAAGGGATCGCCCCTACCACCGCTTCCACCTGGTCCACTGTTACCACCGCTCGTACTATCGTCTCTACGTTCTTTCTTTTGACGAGGTTGTTGATCTTCTCCGCCCAATTCGTTACCTTTCGTAGTCTTTGGTCTTCTACCTCGTTTTCTCGGTTCCTTATTATTTCCTATTGAACAAACAGTACGATCTATTTGAGTAACGATGGAGAACATTTATTTAGCCATTTATACACAAATAACTTAGTTCAGTGTTAAAAAGCTCGTTATATTGTTTGTATTTCATAGATGCTAATCAATTCATTATTTCATCATCTTTTTGCCTAATAATTGTTATTAGAATATTTGAAAATAGCAAGCAAGGATTTTATATTGAAACAGGGTAAGTGTACGAAACGGGATAACAAGGGTTTCAAGAGCATGGCGAACCTAAAGAGTGTCAGGAATACAACATTTTAACTGTAACATGTATCAAACAATCTGCGTTATCGAATTCTATCGAATCTGCATTGTAATTATATTATTTAATTATCTATTTCAAAAAGTTGCTCAATATTTCTTCTGTTACTGAATCCTACTATTTTATAATATTTGAATTAAGTTCAATATTTCATGTCGCTACGATAAACTATTTTTTCTAAACTATAAAAATTCTTTAAACTCTGGTTTCTGCAATAATCTTGTATAATTTATCTATCATTCTAGCATATTTTTTGTGTACTTAAAAAAAAACAATAATCTACTTCACTTATGTTCCTCGATAATTATTTCAATTTATTTGAATGCTTGAATCCGAATGGATCGATCAATGGTATTCCTGAATTTCTCGAGTTCTCGCATGGCTCTATAGAAAGGATTAAGTGTACCACCATGGAACACGGATCACTTACCCTGCAAGTGAATAGTTAGTTCACCTGATGGGAAGTCCATTTACAAGAAGCTACGTCAACTAACCGTTTCCCGACGAATTGTTGGAATTGGCCGTGGTATGCCGCACCCTCGACGTAGGTTGAATGGAACCCAACTGTTCGCTGGTATCGCTAGCAGAACCAGCCTCGCTCTCGTTACTAGACTCGCTGCCTACACCAGTCCCTCCAGCTTGCTTGTCTTCCTTTCGCCTCCGCTGATCTTCCGCGGTCGTTTGCTGCCTCCGTGCTGCGCCCTTCTTTCGTTTTACCTACCACAGGGCACAGATTATTAAGTAGTCAGGAAGTTCATGCTCTTGCCGAAACTACTGCCAAAATACTACGAAAACCTAGATATACGCGCGCGCGCATGCAAAGGACACGCACGACGCACGCACACCGTACCGTATACATATATCGTTTACAGTATGGCTTCCTATTCCAAGCAAATCAATTTCCGAATCGAATTACGTTACATGCAATAAGTCTAGATAATTTCAAACGAATGGTTTAATATAGAGAAAAATAAAAAAGAAGCTAAAAAAGATAGCTCTTCTCTCATAAACAACAGAATAATTTAACAAGTTCTCGAAAGTCGAACATATATAACAGAATTCAAACAATCGTTTTGAGGTTAGGTTTCTTTAGTCGCGAATATATATAGGACGAAATTGCTTCACACTTTACCAATGCTATCCACTCAGAGCTATACATGTCGCACGGTCGATAATCGTTCGTAGAGCACGTATATCAGCGTCAAAGTTCGAGAAACTCGTGCCAAAATAATTTCATTATATCGTACGGACAACGTTCAAAGACACCTTTCTACTTGTGGCTTGTATTGGCAGAGCAGTATTATCAAAATGGCGGCGAAAGAGGCGGGAAATTCAAACGCAACCGTGGCGGGAAATTCAAACGCAACCGTGGCGGGAAATTCGAACGCGCAACTCTGACGCTACGTGGATTTCGCAGCAGACGTAATAATCGTGTACATGCTTCGACACAATTGAACTACTAATTATACGATATAACGATGAAAACCGTTACGAATGATACATCGAAAATCTACATACTACCAGAAAAAGAGCGTAGACATGAGTAAAGGAAAGGATGTAGTAGTTATATTCAGAACACGACCTATTTAGAGAACCATGCAAGAATAATGTAACAGACGCTACATTGAGTCACTACAACGAGTCCAAACGACTTAGACGTCCGACTCTAGAAAAGTAATAAGATAGATACGATCCATATAGATACCTTGGGTGGCTTCCTTTTCGGCGGCGACTTCCTTTCCGGGTCGCTGCTTGACGAGTCTTCCTGTAACGTTTTCGTGTCCGTGGCGTGTCCGTTTAACGATTCTTTGTTCGCCGATTTACGACTACTTTTGGCAGTGACCTTGCTTTTATTGATGCTGTTCACCGCCATACTACCGATATTGTGAATAGAGTTGACGGCGCTAGGCAAACAAGTGGTGGTCGTATTGCCGGAGACGTTCGAAGAGGTGTCGCGTTCTTTGTTGTTCAACGACTGCGACGGTGCTTGGGAGATGTTCATAGGCAAAGTGACACAAGTACCACTACCTACGACGCCCGTTGTATCTTCCGTCCCATCTTCGCCGGAATGCCTCTGAAGCCAAGCCTTCTTCAGCTTGTGTACGGGATAACTGGTACTGCTGGGTGGTCTAGGTGCGGGACTATTGGATTTTTCGCTATCAACCGTGCTCGGATTAGCTTTGGCGGGCGTGCCGGGAGCACTAGGTGCTGGACTGGGCGCCGTGGAGGGTGCTGGACTGGGAATGGGCGCGGGACTCGGTGCCGCGCTCACCGTCGGATTCAGCGAGCTGACGCTACCCGTACTGGCCGGTCTCACGGAACCATCGCCGCTGGCAGTTCGTGGCGTTGGACTGACCGCTGTCACGGTACGTTCCTGTGTCGTCTGTGTGTTCGACTGGGCCAATAGAGCGACCGTGGTGTTGACGACGGTGGTGATCGAGGTCGCCGCCGAAGCTATCAACGGGCTCGGTTCGCTCACTCTCGAGAGGACCGGTGGTCCGACGCATTGCAACGATAGTGGCTGTGGTTCCTCTGTTCTACGTTTCTTGCAGACTTCCAGCGAGACCGGTTGGCCGGAATTCTCGGTCAACGACGGAGTGGGCGCTTTCCTCTTAGGCGAGCCGGATCTCTCCACTCCGAGATCGAGCGGCTGCGTTTGGAAAGAGGTGTTGATCTGAGGTTGCGCGTGTTGCACCGTCTGACCGGGTTGCTGATGAGGACTCGTGTGATGCGCCGGATGCGCGATGGGCCTGGACAGGGGCGCTGAGGCTGCAGTCGGCGGAGAACCGTGAAGGGGTGGCGGTGGAAGCTTCGCGGCTGGCATCGAGCCGGTATAACCCCTAGGATCGTAGACGGATCTACTGTGCGCGGGCGGCGGCAGAGGTGGAGGCGGCGCCCCGTGATGGTGAGGCACTTGCTGGTAAGGCGAGCTACTGGCCTTCGAGGTGAGAGGTATCGGGGCTGCGACCGCCGGCTCGGAAGCTCTGCAGACCGGCGTTCCGGTCATAATACCCGAATTCGGTTTCCCGTAGATGTGAGGCGGCGCTGGGCTACTGACTTTCGGCTTAGAGCCTGCCGGCGCGGCGTAATGTGATGTCGGTGAGGCCGTGGGCGGATGCGGATGTGGATAAGAATACGAGGACTTGGCAGTAGCGTAAGGTAGGCCGGGTTCCGGCCTGGTAAGATAACGTGGTTCGGGTGGCGATGGATGCGGTGGCTGATGAGGATGTTGAGCGTGCGGCGACTGACGATTGTGCGAATGCGGTGGATGCCCGTGCGGACTGGGTAACTGCGTCGTGGTCGTAGACCCGCTACTGCTTCGGTGATGACCCTGAGGTATGCTCTTCGCCGCCTGTAGTCCGTCCAGGTGGTGAAGATGGTGAGGACTCTGCGTCGGACTTCTGTACTCGTACGGTTTGTGCTGCGGCGGGACCGACTGTACGTTCAGATACGGCATGATCTTCGGACTCGGCGAGTGTTGCTGCGACGTCGGCACTTTCGGAAGCTCTCGACCTTCGTTCTTCACTATCACCGAGCTCTTGTGATCCGGCAATAAAGAAGGAGGATTCTGGAGAATCTCCCGACCGTGATGGTCTCGCTCGAGACCTCCGGCCAAACCGCTTTTACTCGGTAACGACTTGTGCGGTTGACCTACGTCACTCTTCACCTTAATATCGTGTATATACGGCGACTGTGGCTGGTACGTCGAGTAACTGAACAAGCCGACGTTTGGCTCCACCTTTGGCAGGGAACTGTGCGACGGCCCTACCACCGGTGGTGGTTTCTCGTGAAGACTGCTAACGGGCAGCGACGACTTGGAAGTTCTCGAGTGCGCCGGTGGTGGTGGATAATCGACTTTGCCAGGTACGCTCGACGGTCGAGACACCTGCGCCAAAACAAACCAGAATGACTACCATTAACGCGGTATTACCAATATTGGCATATACCAATCGCCGCAGAAACGAACGTTTAAGCCGAGCATCGGCGATAGTGCGGCCGTTCTCTCTCGATCGATCTCTCGATCGTTACAACCACGCGCATACGTACCTGTTGAGTCGGAGGCGCAGTGGCTGCATAATAAGCGGCTCTCTGTTGTGCCGCGACATGGTCCCTGGCCTCGGCTTGCCTGTGCAGTCTCTCGGCCGCGACCAGGTGTTCCCTTATCCCCAGGTTCTCAGTTTCTCGTTGTCGCTGCTCCCTCGCGTCCCGCTCCCTCGCCTCGCGTTCCCTTTCCTCGCGCTCGCGTTGCTGTTGCTGCGCGACGGTGACTGGATGCGCCGCCGCCGCACCTGGCCCGGGATGATGATGGCCTACATGCGCTGTCATTGCGGAATGCGGCGTGGCGTGCGTTCTGCTTCCTGGTGGTGGTAATGGGATGAACGTGTTCCATGCCATCGAGGTCGACTGCATGTTTCTCTGCGGAACATAAGACACCTACTTCAATAAATACTGCCAATCAGTTTGTCGGTTTGACCCGGATGATCGTCACGCCCGTTCGCTGTTTCCTCCCCGATATCCGTCACTGTCCACGTGTGCCGGTCAGAGAGACACGAAACGCGATACGCGACTTCTATTTTCGCGTTCGTCGTCACAGTTGCGCGCGCGGGTGCACGCGCGGAAACGCATTCGACACCGACATCCGAGGAGAAAGCAATCTACTATACTCTCGCTGACGCCATCGTCTTAGCAACTTTCCTAATGATATACGATTATTAGTCCGGTAATATTTTATACATCTGTGGGAAATTCGTAGATACAAGAACGCACAGAATGCGCATAGTACGCGAAAATATACAAAATTTACAAAGTATAGTACTCGTTATAATATTTAGTCGATGAATCAAATTTCTGCTTAGTTGCGTTCAGAAAAATAAAAAATTGTAGAAATTCGCAGTTCAATGCGTGTTTTCAACTCGTTTATGTGTAGCACCTCTGCGATGAATGCAAAAGATTTCGTAGTCCGTATTACGTATTTTATATTTTTCCTAAGAAATTTCGTGCGAAAATCTTTTATCTTCTGTAGATAAATCGCGATCTTTCCGAACGATTGACCGAATATGATACATATAATTTTCTTCGAAACGTTGTCGATAAAGTAATTGACGCGTGAATCATTTGAACTTATATCGATAGCAAAAGACACTGATCAAACCACATTCTACCCACAGCGTATGTTCCTCTCGTCGAGTCTGTTGGACAGTCGTAACACCAAGATCTCGAGAAGTCGATTGGAAACGTGAACACGACTGGAACTTTCCAAGTATATAATACAATCATCAATCCTATAATAGTAAATCTTATAAATCCAAGAAATCCAAGATTTCCACCTGATTTGATTCTGTACATATCATTCGATAAATACTCAGAACATCAAGATCGAATCGTTTATAACAGAATACTAATCGTCCAGCTAATTTTATTCCAACTTTTCCTCGAATCGATTTGTCACGATAGTAAGGAAAATCTCTGGCATTGGTATTTTTCTACGATTAATCAAGGCCGCCAGACCATCGAGTCACCAGATAAAATTTATCAACGACGATGATCCAGACGATCAGGAGGAGAGAACTAGAATGAACGACCATTTATGAAGAGAGAGGCAGTGAGAGAAGGAGGAAGGCTTTAAGTAGCTTGTCACGAACAGGCCGCGAATCTAATTATGGCCTCATCCTAGAAGAAGGTTTACGATGCTAATCGAGCCGTGAGCAAATGTCAACTCACGTGGACTGTTTGCTCGTTGTTCGCGTCATCTTTACCCGCGCGTATTTCTACCTTCTATGTACGTTCGTGGTAATCGCAATTTCGTGACTTCTCTAAAGTTTCTTTCACCTGCTATCACGACACACGCATTTCCACGCGAAAGGGAGTCGAAGCTTTGTCAAAGGTATCGAGCACACGATTATCGCCAGGATGTGAACCTGCATCGCGACAAAAAGACACATTTGCATCTGACCAAGAGTAAATTACCGATGTGTCATTGAAGAAGCATGTTCGCGTTTATCCAAAGGCAAGATAGCGTCTCGAAGATCTGCTGGCTGGCAAACAGAACACGAATAGAACGAAGATCGACGATCCTCGGTGGTATTCTGTTGATCGCGTGGAACGCGTCTGACCCCGAGCCTGTATCAGCCGAGATTGTACCCGTGTTTTGTCCGCGTAGGAGCATTATACGCGGTTGCGTTTTGTTCACGTATTGCATTCCTGACAAAAGGCGCAGAGCGGGAGAGGAGACCGAACAAAAGCTCGTAAAACGCTCGTTAAAAGCACGAGACACGCGCGAGCCAGTCGACAGAGAAAGGAAGGGGAAGGGGGACGGGTGTTGCAGACCGAACCTGAGAGATTGCGCTTAATAAAAGCCAGAACACGGCATTCAGGCTCAATCAGGCACAGGGACTGGCTGCTATTGGTTCGTTGACTTTCTCTTCCTCGACTCTTAACCACTGACGCTTAATCTGCTTTTTGTTCCCGGCGAACGTGTTAGCCAGCGCGCTACTCCCAACTCTCCTCTTTCTCTCTCTCTCTCTCTCTCTATTTTATTTCTCCTTCAAGTCGTGCTCCAAATGATTACAGATCGAGTATCAGAGAATAGTCTATTATTAGTACATGCACGCTTTACGAGATGGAACTTTTCACGCACGATGACTCCTCTCTAAATATTTATAGGATATAGCAGGGTTGCTCGAAGCTGCTGCGAAGCATCGACGTTTTAAAATTCAACCTTGAACTTTGCATGGAATAATCAGACTTGTGTACACGATAGTTACGAGTATGTGTCAGCTAATCCATTTATTATAACATTTACATACTGGTTAATTAGGTTCATGTATATTCAATTTTCAATCATTTATTAATTTCCTTTTAGTCGTTCTATTAATCATGGTCCGGTGGTGATGGCGATGACGCGAGACGCGTATACAGAGTCGACACTCACGACTCTCGTCTACGAACGTCACGCTTTTTAAACGTGCACCAATTTGCCCGTATTTCGCAACCGGCACGGATGTATCGCGCGAACTCCGCGTCCTAACGAGCGCAACGATTCATGCCGTGCGAGCAAATCTAGCTGGCTTGAGTCATCGCGTTCCTACTTCCTAAACGAGCTACCGCTAATGTCGACGATGCGTATCGCGCAAGAAACATTAGTCTGGCTACTGTATATCCGTTAAGCGAATCCAAGCCGATCGAATTCTCTTAATCGATACACGATAGACGATAAGCAGGATAACGATAAGTTGGTCGTCCAAATTTCGTTAACTGATATCGATGGTGGTTGCTTTCTGTTGTAGACAAAATTTCCAAAATTTATAAAAATGCCATTTTATTGTTCGAATAAAGTTAACGATAAGGCTATTTATTTAAGTATACTACGTATATCATATAGTATAACTATACTAAGTATACTACGTAAGTATACTACGTATACTAAGTAAGTATACTACGTATAACAACATACAGTAACATAATGTACGAAACGATAATAATATTTCCTCTAATAATAAAATTATTCTGAGATAGTTGGAATAAGAGTAAAAACAGTGTTGTCGGAGAGTGGAAAATCTCTGGCGACCGACTGTATAAAACGAATATATAGTTAGAGGTAAAGAAATCGATGTTCGATCGAGGCTTTGAATTCCACGATGCACCTCCGTAGACAAAACACGTTACTCGAATCGCGACGAGATCGAAACGTTAAATAATACGATCGAAAGCGAAGGACTATCGTGGAATATTCCACTTGTAACACGCGGCGAAAATAACACCACTCGCATTGCAAATGACGGCAAAAGAACATTTCCTCTACTGTGCAAACTGCCTTTGAATTACAAGCAATCAACGATGACAGTCAAGTTTGCGTAGCACCATTAATCTCGCGGACGAAACTTCTCGATAAGAAAGAAACGGAGATCGTAACGACATCCACGCAACTTTTTCATTCCAAGACTTAATGATACGAATGTTGAACGGAAGAGGAATATTATCATCGTTCCGGTGAACCAAGCAGCGTATCAATTATGTAATCACACGCGGCTCTTCGGTGATAAAACTCCCACGAACTTCCACAATGACATTTACGCGGTGCAAATAATAGTAGAAAGCTCGTTTCTTGCCTCTCTACTTTACGCTTTCGATCGTGTTACGTCGATTATCACCGATCCAGCACATTTCAATTCCATTTTATTTATCCGCGCGCTCGCTAATGATGCCGAAGCTGAAAACGTTTAATCGCCACACGATCGCCGCACGATCGTTGAATTAAAATCGTGCGCGCTATCGAGGCCACTTTCGTTAACTGGCCCAATCGAGCCGAGTGTTGAGTGTATCGAAAGAAATAACGGCATGGAGGAGATTGGACGCGAGATTAAAACGCGCATCCCCATCTCTTTGTTTCCTTTCCTTTTCTTTATTTATATACAGGGTGGTTGGTAACCGGTGGTACAAGCGGAAAGGGGGTGATTCTACGCGAAAAAAGAAGTGGAAAATATAGAATAAAAATTCTTTTTTAAATCTTTCCATCGAGACAACGATCTACCGTGAGATCGGGTTATAACGTATCGCGGGCGTACCGAGCGAAAATTCAAAGTCGATTTTCTCGAACACAAAGCCTCAAACGAAAAATTTCTATTCTATATTTTCGACTTCTTTTTTCGCGTAGAATCGCCCCCTTTCCGCTTGTACCACCAGTTACCAACCACCTTGTATATTGAATACTTAAGAGCTAGTGGCTCTTGCATATGTATAGCTAAGTTTCTCGATATGATGCTACGAAAACTTGTTAAAATTGCTATTGTATAATTGTATGTAATTGTCAGTTACTATACAGTGATATTTGGGCAGAAGAGAGAAAAAAGAATATATTAATATATATATATTGAATATTTCACAAAAATAAGTATTTCGATCAATAGCAGAATAATGACAAATTTAAATAAACTTAACGAAAATCTAATATACAGGGTATCAAACTGTACAACAAAGCACAAGCCGGAAGCAGATGAATCTATATACAAAAGTTAGTGGAAAATGTGGAGTGACACTTTCTCGTACAGTGTTCCATTTTTGGACAAAATAGAGATTGAAAGTTATGTGGTATTCGAATATGGCTAATTTCGGACACGGCAAGAATAGATAATCGCCAGGAGTTTATCTTACGTGTTAAAGTAAGTCGGAAGCGCGCAACAAAGTTTTTTCACAAAAGGCTTCGTTTCTTAGAAAAATAAATGAAAAACTTGATCATAGGCGTCTACTAGGCCTTTAACGTTAACGATATTTCTTTAAGCAAATCGGAACACTGTGCAGTCGATATTCCCGACACGTTTGACATGTCGTGCTGTTTTTAAAAGGCCTACACAGTCCTTCAACCTGACAGTCTTCATTTTCAATCATACAAGACTACACATTACAACACACATTTTAAAAATAACCTCTAATTCCAGCTCAATGGGATTAAAATAGCACCCTGTCGTATTCGAATCTCGGTTTCTTTCATTTCCTCTCAGCCCCTGGCCCAGCGTCACCACTATGACATTCATTATTTATCACGAAGCGAGCAGGCTATCAATGCGGGGGTGGACTGGTAGAAAAGAGGGGTTGGTCGTAGCCGATGAACGAAGTAAATCATCCACAGTTATAGCCGATCCTCTCTCGCTTCGATTAATCAATTCGTCGATTTACCCGTCCGACCCCGAAACGAACTTTCTTTCTGTCTCGGCCGACTGAAATTTTAATGCCAGGAATTATGGGGCTCTGGCTTTTCCTTCCACACTTGGCAAAACGTTGCTCGTTCGCTGACCGAGAACCAACTTATCGGTAAAAGAAAACAAAGAGCGAGCAAGTAAAAATTATTAGAAAAATTATTCAAGGCTCTTGAAGACGTAAATTGTAATTTTGCAAAATACTTATCGCAATCGGTCATCGAACGACCTCAACGGATATATCGGGAAAGTCGACAAATATTTGTCGTTCGCAATAGTCCAACCGAGTTTATCGACAAAAATAAGACTGGACGTTATCGCGCTCATTTTACGCCGGTCTGAAATGAATGGCGAGCACCAATGATTATAGAATAGAAGATGATAAACGATTATTTCCCTTCGTATTTTTATATCGATGATTCTTATTCGCTAATTAATTCGAATACGGACAGATAAGCCGATAACAGATAAGTTTATCAGCATAGGTAACCATATAAATAATTCGCTTGCTTTTAAATAAATAACACGACTGAAATGAACTTCGCGTACATTAATCTATTCACCGAGGGAAACACGTCAAGTAAACACGCGAATTTCTATTGTTCGAACGAGCTGCTTTGTTTTTGCTGAAATAAATTATATCTCTATGAATCAGTCTGAAATTCTGTTATAATTATTGGTTATAAAGATAATGAAGAAATTATGGTCGATAATTATACGGCAAATTCCTCTCAGCCAATTATTACATCACACGACGAAAGCAACGACTAGAGTAACAAATCGATATAATAGATCCACTTTACAGCAAAGCTTCATCTCATCCGTGTTATCAATCGAGTCGACAAAACACTTCCACAAAAAGTCACGATAAGATAGTATTGGCAGGCTATTATCGGGTTCTGCTGCAAACACTCGGATAAAGAAAATTGTAATCGAACGCGTGACCAAAAACATTTTGCGTGTGCGATACGTACTTGTATATCGTCCGCTTTACAAAGGTCGACACCATCTTTACGATACAAATATTAGCGTTCAAATTTCAACCTGACCGTGACCAAATATTTTCCTGAACCCTGAGAAACAGATGAACAAGGAGAACAAAAGATTAGACAAATAAATAGGAGGCAAACGAGTTGGAAACGACGCGAACAGTCATCGAAAGGAGTTCTAGCGTTAAATTCAAAGCCGCGTGGATTGTTTGCGAATAACATAGCGAAACGCTATCTTATCGCGACAGACGGGCCAAGAAACGTATTTATATTTCCAGCAAACAGATAGCTGGTGAGATGATAGGAGATAAGGGAGAAGGAACCGGAGCCGAGTAGATCTTTTTACACCTATAGTCAACAGCCGGCAAGCCGATAACCACACATTTAGTAATATTTGAGTACAGTTAACACGGTTGATTCACGTTGTTTACGAAGCCACGATGGGCCACGCACGAGATAACGATCACGTGAATCGACTATCAGGAATCTAGCGAATTCGCGCAATCGGATACGAAAGCTTTCAATGAGCCTCGTTCCTCGACTTCCAATGATATCGAATAAGGAAAAAGAGATAGAGGGTAATGGAGGAGAATACGAAAGAAACTTTTCGCGGAATCGCTCGCGAATAGGTAATCGACAGAGTAGAAGAAACTAAGAATGAGGAAGAGATTCGAAGAAAAGTTGGCGGGACGCCGATTGAATTAAGCATTAGATCGAAGGCTGGCATTTTATAGCTGGAGTTCTGCATACTCATCGGATTAACACGCCATGTTCCCCAATCGATTTTATAGAGCCGACATAGATTTAACTTTTACCTAGGCAACGTGGGTAAAAAAATGCGTATAATACTCGAGGCTTTAATATTCGAAACTTCTGCAGACAGCTCGACGTAAAAATATCAAAAGAAAATAAAAGGTTTGCCAGAAAATAGTGAATCCAGCTTTGAGAATGGAAAATTTCAAAAATCTGCCTGAGAGACATCGGTAGCTAAAGGCGAGGAACATAGATAGACGAAGAATCAAGGAAGGATAATTCGATAAGGATTACGTTCGAACGGGAACTAAAAGTTTTCGAGGGAAGAAGTTAGCTAACAGATGCGAGGCATATTTGCCGGAATCGCAGAGGCGCATTAAATTTCAGACGAGCTACGTCAAACGACTATAAGAGAGCCACGATAGCAACTTGCTGACGCCGCTGCGGAGAAACTACTCTCGAGGTTTCCTATGTACGTGCCTGGTCAGCAGGCGATGGGACTTGCTGACTGTTCGCATTTCTGTCTCTCCCCCGCGGACTCGGGCGTAACACCACGTTTCGCTTCGTCGAATTGAAAGGCAATGCTTAGAAAACGGATTGCCCGACGACACGAAGAGCAAAGAAGGAGGATGATAACAGACATGTGGCCAATTTTCAAACTCTTTTCTCTCGATTTTCAACGGTTCTATCAGCGCCATTAAAAGCACGTAACAATAAGGATGACTGGAAGATCTTTCGACAGTTGCTTCTTTTTAACAAGGTGTGTCTCAACTGGAAGATTCTCACTAACTAAGCTGCGATCATCCTATCCTTTGTAATCGCCGTGATAATATACAACCTTTAAACGACAAATATATACACTAGCATATACAGTAACCTCTAAACATATTGCCACTACACCGTTAACAAACGATTTGAATTTATAATCGAACGATTCCATAAGAAAGTTCTAGCTATTTAACCTAACGTATCGCTAATTACTATACTTTAATTAAATTTTGATATCGATACTATACCATCACTGTGCTCTGTCCGTACAATCGACTGTTTCATTATTTCTTCTCTTTTTTTTCTCGTCCATGAATACCATCGCTGTTCAGTAAAAAAATTACGTTTCATAAAAGAAACCACTGTTCTCCTCGCATCTTAACGAAATCCACGATTCAACGTCTTAGCTTCCACTCTAACTGTGCCTCGATCCTCGTTCAGTTTCTAATCCAGTCAAAATACCCAACAGCATCGTGACAGTTCGTCTTCGTTCTTACCTGACCACTCTTCGACTCCGAATAATCGGTTATCTTTTTAAAGACGAATAAACCCGTCGACAAATAAAATCATTGACGAAATTATGCGCAGGTGAATCTATCGGCCGGATAACGCATCCGGCCGCGCGCGCACGAGCGCGTTTATCGTTTCATGAATTATTTATTCGAGGTCGTGCACGCGGTCCGCTCTCTCGCATTCCCCTCTTTCATTTCAACGTCTGTTATTACTTGCACGCCGGTTTTCGTGCGTGGTGTGCTTTTAGAAACGAGATCATTTCAGGCCAAATGCCTGCGGCGACCTACCTGTCTCTGTCACGATTTATTTCCCAATTATGAGGATCCTCGAACCTAGGGGACTGGCAAGTCTCCACCAGCCAGACACAAAAGGATACAAAGGTTCCAAACGGATCACCGACCTCCTCTTTCACCATTGGCTATCCCTCCAGTGTACGACTTTTCATCGGCTTTCTTTTCCCTATCCAAAACCACCGACCTATTTTTCTCACACACTTTCAGAAACAAATTCCCGTCCCATGAAAATTATTGTACTCGGTCCAACAATAGCGTATGGAGGTCTGACGTTTTACCAAAATCCAGTGTATCCAGTGAGACGACTGTGACGTTTATAAGTCCACGGGAGGTTTGGTTGTAACGTTGTACAAGATTTGTGAAATACGCTACAAAATGTGACATGTTGAAAATGTAACGCGATACAATTTCCACAGTTTTACAGCGCGTTATTAATATTGGATCGTCAGAGTGTACTCGCAACATGGCACGGAGACGACGATTTAAGAAAAGAAAAACAACCGCGGTTAATATAGTAGAACCTATTAGGCTGTTCGAAGAGTATCTTTCTTTCGCAAACGTGTTTTTCACGACACTGCACCTTCGTATAAACGCGAACGCAAGTCTGTGACATGTCGCGGTGTTTGTCTCAACCGAACAAAATGGATCGTACGTAACTCGACAAACATAAAACAAAGATCGTTGAGCGTCTATTATTTCCTCGCAAAACGATTGAAACTTTCCGGGTAACCTAATACATAAATATAGTACCGTAAATTATCATCAGAATTAAGCCATTATTACGCTATCTAAACACCAGAGACGTTTCATCTCGTTTGACGAACCATTCGATGAAAATTTGAATTAACATAAACATGGGTTAGCTGTGGCACGACAGGGACGGTGGTATCAGGATCAGAGACCGCTGCATCGATTCAGTATGTTCACGAGGAGATGCGAACGTGTATGCTGAGACAGAGAGGATTTATGAGAATAGCTTGCCTACAGAGGAATACCGTGGTAGTCCCGTGAGTTCAGGGCACGTGGTAATTAACTTTGCACTGGATTAGAAGGCGTAGGTACCGAGCAAATTTACAACGAACGAACAGAGGCGGTTCCGTGCTATCAAAGTCGAAGAGACACGAGGAGGAAGTCAGATGGAACTCGAAACGGCGCTTTTCAGCAGGGAAATAGGCCCTCGAGTGTCGCGCGTCGAGCTCGTCATCCTCCTCTTGCACGAGCGCGTTAATTTCCTCGATTCGCTGGTTGCAGCGCGCGTTCTTTCGTTTAACGAGCTTACCATGCCACCAGTGTCCGCCTCTTTTCTTTCCTCTCTTTTTCGATTCGCCTTTCTGTCTGCGTGATCGATCGACGTAGTTACGGCTATTAGCCGATGAGAATCGAAAACGGAATTACGCTCGTACCGTCTATGGATCGACGTTCTAAAAGCCTAGCAACCTAAGTATCGTAGAAATTGAGGAGTTTGCAGTGAAAATAAATCCTGTTAAATCTTCCGACCTTTTCACACAATAACGTGTTTCACCGATTAGCAACAAAAGATCTTACAGTACGATTAACCGTCGTCGTAAGACAGGATCTACGCTTTGTTCTGACAAATCGCGTGGAACATTTCGCTACCTGTATCTAAATTAATACAATCGTATCGCAGTGTGAAATATTCCGGGAACTGCAAAAAGCGTGGAAATAGCAAACAGCGTGCGATGTAAAGATAGACTCGAAGTACGTAAATTAAAAGTAAGCTTAAATTGTCAGACGAAATGAAATTGTCTCTTAGTTGTTGTTGAATGAAAATTGATGAATTGTCCAAGCTATATATCTCATCACAATAAACCAGTTGCCAAAAGTGAGTCGAGTTTTATTTTTGCTTGAAATATATTTAACAAAAACTAACGATGCCAAAGTGTGTTCCACTGCTCTCGTCGCCAGCCTATTATTATCTATTAACATCGTAAACGAAACTCCTCGATTGTTTAAAAATTGAGAGCGTGCGAGGCATTGCTTTCGAACGAAGAAATAAGCCGGAGAGTCGGCCACGACAACACACGGCTAGCCTCGTACATTTTAATTTCTGCGACTTCCTCGCCGACTTCCTTCGCTGCAATATCGCGTTGCACAATATACAGCACGTGAATAAATGGATGTTCGAGTTTCTCCTGATCTAGATAACCGTTGCTGCTTTTTACTTTCATGCCTGACCAACGTACGATATATCAACGGATTAAATGGCCGGCCAAACCACGGGTTCGACGTTTACGCCATTGAACGCAGGCCTATGAATCACTCGAATGTCATTCATTCGAGGAAGAAAGTCGTAAGGGAAACATCGGGCGTTTTGAAGAAAGAAAAACTGCACCACGCGTGTCTCTCCACGGGAGAACGTATACGGCCGCGTCCATACAACAAATTGTATATCTTCTAAAAAGTAGTATTATTATTTAAACGAAGTATAGACAACGTGGATATTAATAAAATTCTTCGTTCGTAATATTATTGCAAAGTTCTTGGTTTCCGTATAGAAATTACAAACTGCGCGCTGAAATTCTGTAGCGTTTTATTTGAACAAAAATAGACGATTCCTGTAAGTGGCTATCTAGGTCGTATTTATAAACTAACAGATATTCGTAGGATTCGTAGGAATTTTTTCTTTCTTCGTTTCGATATACGCGTATCTATTTTACACGCTTCTCCGTGATTTTTCTAATGCCGTGCATCTGGTAGCGTGACGAGTATGCGTAACCTCGACCAATTACCGCCACCGTAATCCCCACTAATTAATCCGCGTGATTCACAAGGAAGTGCGTTCGGGTTTATCGTGCGTTTAGAAATAATGTGTTCCAATTAGAAGTTTCGTCCCTCGCGCAACCGTAACTCGATACCATAACGGGCGAGATTAACAGCTGAATACGTCAACTTGGAGTTATGGCTCTTCGAACGAGAATTTCAAATTAACACGCTGTTCGTTGCAACACTGTGCGTGTCTCTATCCAACTAGCATTTATTTCAGTAGCGAACAAATTCTATCAAAAATGCTTGAAAAATACAATTTGTCAGACACGTAAAATTGTATTGTAACGTCAATGATCGTACGTAATAGAAATACTGTGGAAACGATCGAAATATGAGATTTGAAATCATCGAAGAAAGAAGAAAGCAACATTTTTATCCTACTATCCACTTTAATTCGGCTTTAAACGTATCGATGAGGGAACGATACACCGTAAGAGAGAAAGATAGTATTGTCGTAGCACGAAACACCATCGAGTTCTATTGTTGCGTACCGTGCAGTGCATAATTAACGACCTTCGTGCCGATCGAGTTTTGCATTGCAAATACCACTTGGAAACGCTAAGCGCACACCCTGGCGTCTCTCTCGTCACATAAATAAACCAACACCGCGTGCATGCGCGCTAGTCGTGTTGCTACAATAAACACCGTGAAAAGTATCGCGATCGAGATGAATCGCCTTATGCTGTTTGTTACACCAGATCGTTATACATTTAGAAATCTGGAAGCACTTTCGATAGACGAACGAAGATAACGTTCGCAAAAAAAAAAAAGAAAAAAAAAATAAAATATCTCGAGTGCCCTATCTTCCTATCTTCGAGAGTGGTTGAACCGCTTCTCTTCTACGTTCTGGGACAAGTGTGTTTAAAATTCCGTAGAACGTTTCTACTAAATTTAGAAAATTTCGCAGAACCCGCGTTGGATGAAAGAAGTGTTTGTTTTACTTTCTAGTTGAATATTTTTTGAAATAATTCTGGGAATTGTACATTTCGTCGACTGTGTCAAGTTGAAAGAGTTAACTGAGATAAGACATTGGCTTGATCTTAACGTAGAACGATAAAAAATGTGAAAAAATCTCACCGATAAGGATGAATAAATAACTCGTTATTTTTTTATATTCTGTTCGATATGAAAATTGCCAAGTTTGCATTCGAATAGCGACCTGCATAATAGAACGATGAACTTATTGAGCGACCTAATGCCTGAACCGATGCAGGCTGTCGCCACGTGAGATCATAGAAAAGAACGGAAAGAGTGGGGACTCGTATGAAGCTGCAAATAAAAGCTGCTGCGTACAAAGAGAGAGGAGCAAAGGGAAGCTTTTCGAAATCTGTAGGAATCGTCGACGAGCGTAAAATCCAGCCGACGTGTATAAATCAGAGGCCGAGTTTTCCATAGTGACAGTCTTCAAAGCGGCCCAGAAAACGTATTTCTTTCCAAGCTCGTGTCCGTTCTCGCGGAACGAACGGCGTACGTTTCGCTTAGAAAAAAAAAAAAAAAAAAAAGAAAAGACTAGCAACAACGGTTTCAACGCAACCAAAGAAAAGAATTTATCGCTGCGTACACACACACCGTTTCTGGCATTGTTATCAACCGTACCAGATATACGTTATCGCGGTGCAAACAGAACGACAACGGTCGTTCTCTCTATTCCTCGTAAATTTCCCAAGGTCGCAGACCTCGTTCGTCCAACCAGCTCCCTTTCAACCCTTTCTATTGGGTCACTTTCGATCCAGTTGCATCTTTCTATCGTTAGAAAGTTTCTTAAATTTCGGCGAAAGGTAACCAAGTATTTTTAATCTGAGTCGAGTAACGAAGAAAGAAACGTTATCGATAAGCGTGACTAACCGTTTCCATTTTAGTGCAACGTGTCGATCGTAAAATGAAATTTAAGCTTTTTCGTCCGGAAACGAAAGCAAGATCGCAATCTGCATGGGCGAAAGGAAAGTAAGCGTGGCAATCTGTACTGACCTTCGAAACGATCGCCTGAAAGCGCAGGGGACCCCTTTTTAAATCCTAATTCGTAGATCCACGTAGCCTTGGCGCGTGTTTAAAATGGCAATCACGTCGAGCACTGATTCACAAACAACGGTATCGTATCCTCTGCCAGCAATGTATATCACACGCGAGAATACGGCTAAAGCGTTTACCTTTAGCCGAATAAGCCGATAAATACGGCAGAAAAATTGATCAAGAGACTCGTGTCGAGCCGCTGAATCGCTCGAGTTTCTCTTGGCGACTCTGACTCTGACGAATCGATCGACGAAACCGTCCCCAGCTTCGAGACACACACTCGTTCGCGCACACTATATCTGAGAGGCGAAATGGAAAACACTTGGCCGATAGCGCCGTTATCGTGATTTATCTATACACGACGCGACTAAGAGAAAAAAAGCAATTTATGGAGGAAGTTGAATCGAATGGTATTTACGCGTAACACGAGATCGTGACTCATAGATTCGACGAAGAACCGTCCGAGCGGGACGAAAGCCAGCAAAGGACTGGCAGGACATTTTCGTAAGACGGGAGGGCAGGTAGATCCCGCTGGGCCCCAACCTGAAATGATCCTCATTGGTTTATGCACCCATACGAGTCCGCAATGCGTCGCAGAGGATCTCAACTTCCTTTCTAACTTTCCTTTTATTCAAGAATTCAGACGGGGTCGTAAAACCGTTTCGTAGGTTCGTTACCTGTTACGAAGGTTTCCTCTCGCTATTAACCAGATTGAGGAATCCTAGGAACGTAATTCAACGAACAAAGGAACAGGAACCTAAGTAGACGTTTATTTTGTTTACTAAATATTAGTGTACAGTCCCCTGAGTTACCATATCCTTTATTGTGTAAATTTCTGCATTCTCAAATTACCTAGAATTACCTGGAATTACCTATATCTGCGATGTAATTACGATACTAATCCGAACCGATTGGAAATAAAACTTGTATAATGTTCGATAAAGAATATTCCTTGAAAAAGATAAAGTTTCGATTTGTTTAATATAGCTTCTAGGAGTTCGAAGCTCGTCATTATCTTCGTTGCGTAAGATTTCCTTAGTGAAATTCAACGTGGAACGAGGCGTACAAGATTCAACAGCTGTTGGAAAAGTTTCACGTCATCGAGCGCACACATTCCAACGAAATCAATAGTAGGTCTGCTGCGAGCCGACGACTTATACGGAATTACGGAACATCGAAACAGAGAGGCGGATAATCGAGTACGTTGATAGATGTCGTAAATATAGGTATATGGGTAATATTATGCATAATGCATACATACATGTATTACGAAAGAATGTTACTGGTTAAGAAACCAAGAGAAAGAGGAAATGAGAAACGCTGCAAAGCAGCCAAGCAGGAAAGTATACAGAGCGCTGGGCAGGTTTTGGGTGACTGTCAGGGCTGTAACACGCACAAAAGGCAGGTGCTGGAATGCATTGATTGCCTCTGCCCCCTCTCGGCATTCCGTTGCCCAGCTCGTATCTGTTCTGGGAACACACCCTTCTCTCCCAGGGAAACGCATGAGATCCTGAATCCCCGGGAGAACGTCATCTCCTGGCTGCTTTTAGATTATCCCTCTTTTCCCGACACGAGTCCACCCTCGTTCAATCACCACGCTCGTTTTGCCTTCCAGCTTCTTCTTTCTCTTCGTTTTGTTTCTGAATGTCTTCCTGTGTGTGCGTCTATATGTGTGCGTGTTCTGTAGGACCATACAGATAGATTAAATTTGAATCGCTTAAGATTATAGCGGTTATCCGAGTCCCGTTTAGCCCAAGTTCCCTATTATACGAGGTGCTTTGAACCTTACCATAACTTCGTCCTTTTTTCTTTCTCTTTCCCTTTTTCTTTTTCTTCTCTCGAAATTTTAACACGAACGATACGAAAGTGTAATTTGTGCGAAAACAGTTAAACTTTCAACCGATCGGATAACGAATTAAACCTAAATACGTATTACGTAGTGGAAATTTTCATATTTAGGTAACGATTTTCAGTGAAATTTGATTACCTAACTTACGACTTAATCGTAAGAATTTACGAACGTTTCTTTGCTCCTTGCGAATTGGGAACAGCAGATGCTGTGTAATTTGAAAGTGTGGAAAACTTGAACGAATTTTACGGGACGGTGTAACAGAGCAGGCTTCTCGGTTTTCGAAAATTTCTCGTTACCACGGTGCATCAAATACAAAGTTGGTTGAAAATTCCGCAAACGGAATTTCCAACAGTTGCCGAGCCGAGGCTGCGGTTTGCGAGCGAAATACCCGCTTTCGGCGAGACAGCGGGTCGATTCAGTGCGGTGGTAAATGCGCTAAATTGTTTGCACGAACAGTTTCGGAACGAACTTCCGTGGCTATTCGCATTTGATTCGGCCCAGAACTCGCTGCTCTCCGAACAGCGTTGCTATTTCGCTTGCAAATTCAATAATCAGGTCGATTCGTTAACTTTTCAATCCCATCGCGTCACGAACTCGCTCTTTCATTCCTATCGCCACTACTTTTTAACCAAACTATAGACATACGCACTTATTCGTTATTCTTATCTTTCCAAGATAGCAAATCTTCATATTTTCTTATCCTTATCTGTGTTGCCAAGACAATGGCATTTCACAGAAATGTCCTTATACAATTTTGATTGTATACTTGCTTATTATGAGTATATATTATATATTTAACTACCTTCCCAAGTATATCACGCGCACAAAAATGTGCAAATTTTTTTTTTTTATTTAATTGTTTACACTCACAATTTGTCCGATTTGGACATTTGGTAGAATTTTTTGGCTGTTTGATTATCACGTGGCTGGCTACCCCCAGCGGGGTACCATCTTCGTGTTTGTTGGGTTATGTCCTGCGTCCAAATTTTGAATCATATTATCCAGGATTATTATTGTAAATCTCGTTTGTAAATCAACAGAAACATGTCTGTTTTTTTAAGCGTTGGAAGGTTCAACGGCGCGATACAAATTTTCCATCTCACTAAACGAATCTTATTCTCTGTTCCCACGAGTTGTTCATCGCTAAAAGGATTAATCGAAACGCTCACGCTCGACACGCAACTCTAGTTCCCTGAAAACAGTTCCTCGGGCAAGGATCGAGAAATTACGATAAACCAGGCTGGATTAAGCTCGCAGCTGTTTTGCCGTCGACTTGAAATTCCAAACTTCCCTCGCGCGTTATCCTACGGAGAACAATTCCGTGATTTCTTTCCCTTAGCACCGACAGTCTCAGCGTTAACAGCAAATTGACGAACACGAATCGCTTCCATTCCATTCGAACATCTTACTTGGAAATTCGCAGCGACTTCCGTGGAATGCCGGTGCAAACAAGTGGCTGCTAGGAGTTCTCAGAATTTCCGAGACGTCGCCCTTGGACGTTGCTTGCATAATCGAGCTCGACCGTTAAATATTTAACGTCGGTTCTTTAGCTAAACGCGCGATAAAAATATTTCTACCTTTCCGGTTGCGAGTCGCCCGCGCGGCAACAAGAAGGCGCGACAAGTGACGCATCGCGATGTCCTCGTTAGCACCGAGATTGTTTGACTTTCGGGGTCGCGAGAAACTTAACTTAAACTTCCGGGATTCCTAGTCTATGTATCGTTCGAGCTTTGCTCGATTCTATTCGCTATGAAAAGATTAAGGAAAAGAAACGAAGGTCTTGGGGTACATCGAGTCTCTTATTTCTTTTCTTCTTTTTTCTTTTCCTTTTTCTGTAAGATACCAAGGTTACGGAAAAGAAACGCGACGACCATTGAAATAAAAGTACTGTTTTAACGTTTAATTCGTTTGCTTTTAGTATTCGATATAAAGAAATCGTATTACTCTTACTGTTTCTAACGCGCGCTTTACAATTCGAGAATTTCAAGAGATACTTTTAGAGGTACAATCGCGAGAAATAAGCGAGTAGAACGACATAGTTTGATATTTTTCGATTCCACTCGGCAAAGACTATATTATAAAAAAAGAGTCTCGAATTCGGTATGCTTGGAAACGAAATTCAAGCCAAGAAGAGAGAAAAAGATAGAAGCAGAAGAAATAGCAGGGCGAAGCTGGTGGAGCAGATCGGTTGCTTAAAGACGCGCATAATATCGAAGATTTTTTGTCGAGCATCTGTTAGACACGCTGCTCCAACGTTGGAGAAGCCCGGAGGTCGTTAAAAACACGCGCAACGGAGAAAAACAAGCAGTAAAGGCTGACTAACCTTTTGTTGTGCCAGCCTGAGGGACTCTTCGAAGTGCTTGTGAACTGCCTGCTCGGTGGCCCTTTGCTTCTCCAACCTCTCTCTTTCCATCTTGGCCTCTCTCTCGCGTTCACGCTTCTCCAGCCGGGCTTCCGCTTCTCGCCGTTCCCTGGAACGCACACAAAAGTTTCAAGGTTACACATCATTCGACCCAGAACATGTCTCGAACGCGCTTTCCAGGCTCGGCCAACTTCTTTCCTCGATTATTTTTATTCCATCGCTTCGATCGATCGACATTTTTTTTCAGAATTTCCACCGACACTGGAAATAAGTTTCGCAGAAGTTGGCATTCGAATTTACCGCAAACGAGAATAACAAACACGAGAGGGTCTGAAGCGTTTGAATTCCTCTGCGGTGTGTCACGACGAGGTACAAATTGTTGAATCGCGATAAATGCTAATTGGCTGACGGATCCTTGGCTTCGTCAATCGCGATTTACGATAGAAGAGAGCTCGTCACGAGAAGGACAGGGAGTCGGTAGATGATCGTGGTATTAAGAGCACTATGTTTAATAATTTATGCAAGTACAGGCAAACGATTTTCCGTTGATTTACATCCATACGCCGCACGTGGATTTAATTTAGCTATGTAAACCCGATTACTGTTGCGAGCATTATTGTTAGACTGCGGATATTTCTATACTTAGTGGCAACTTGTACACCTATCGAAAAACATACAGAATTTATACACAGCAACATCGAAGGTAAGATACTAATGATATTAGACAGACTCTGTTTTGTATAGAAATCGAAATTTACATAAATGCTCGTAGTCTAATGGTTACAGACGATATGATCGCTACGTTCTACGGTTGCTTGCATTTTTTCTTAGAAAGTAACTTTGAATGAAATAATGGCAAGCGCCGCTACTATTCTACCAAAGTTTCTCATTGTCTTCTCGAAACTTCCGTGTCACGAGGCACTCGTAAATAAGGCAAACGTTAGGTTGGAACATGGACTGGCACGTGTTTGTAAAATGCAGCGGTAAACATCTGCGTAAGACGCGAGCCTATGAATCATACATGTGACCCGCAATACCCAAAGGTTAGTTGTTCGGTCAACGATGAAACTGATTTTCCCCTGACTTTACTTCACTTCGCCAACACCGCATATCGATAAGTAAAAGCTAGGTATGTGTACACGCAGAGGATTTTTCAAAACGCGCTCGTTTACGCGTGTTCGTGCATGCAATCGGTTCGTTTCAATATTAAAATAGTCGCGATAATAATGCCGACGGTGGCTGGCGTGTGTATCGTGACTTTTTAACAGGCTTAGTCAGATAAGCATTCATTAATGCTTGCGCAAGTTATTTATATAGTTACGTGCGCAACGCGCGTGTTTATCTCGGTCCTCGGTCGGCGGACCTTCCAATAATGCGCGCGTTGGATCCGCGCGATAAATGCCTATTCGCTTGTTCTACCTTGCTATTTTTCACGCACTACAGTCTACACAGCAAAATATACTATTTCCTCGTGACGGATATATAGAGGCCTCCCCTCTTCCTCCGTGAGACCTCTTTCCTCTTCGTAGTCGTGGGATCTATCGTTATCGTTGTTTCGAACGGAGGAGGTTGTTATCTTTTATCGAGCTTCTGTTTGCTTCGCGACTATACTCCGACGAAACCCACTCTCCGCGCCCTTTGCACCGACTTGTACCGAGCGCAGGCTATTCCATCTTTCGCGCATTCATAAATCAACCAGGGCGTTGCAGTTTCGTATTATACGATGAGAAACGAGCGTTCCTTCTCTTCTAATATGAATGAACCTTTTCATGGTTTAATTTTCTTTACGACCTGCACTTCTTTTCATTCCTATTTGCCGGTTGTTAACACCTACAATAGTTCGAATCACCGACAGCTATTATTTTACGATTTTACAATTTGCAACTTCTAGTATTTACTTTGAAACCTTTCTGTCATATTACCAAATGTATGTCATTATTCTTCGAATGATTCGTTTAGGACAGTTATCGGTACAACGAGAATATTAGTCGAGCGTTTCTCATGTAGTCGGAATGAGCATTGTAAAATGAATCGGCACTCGGAAAATCAAACGTAAAATGAGGAAAAGCGTAGTCAGTGTAGAGTACAAGTATCTACTCGTGGAAAGGCCCAGCTGAACAGGAAACCGTGCAAAGGCGGTCGAGTCGTGGCACGACAATAGTGTGCTGACAGTACACACTACGCACTGGTATTATTAATGCGCAAACAACGTACGCATAATACGCGGGAAATAAATGCATCGAGCCTATCTGCGAGGAAAAGAGAAACGGGTGAACACGCGTTTTCCACGAGATACACGACGCAAACGAAACTCAACTGACCCGTACTGGTTCTGAGAACTAGCGCGGTTTATTATTACGCTTAGACGCACCGGAACCAGTTTCTGCGTCCGATTGATTTGCAAAAAGCGGCTAACTTATTCAACCGGTGCCGCATAAATCGACCTGGTGCTGCATAAATCGACCGGTGCTCTTCGTCTTAATCGCCGATTATCACCGACTCGACGTCCGTGTTATTTATAATATAACGTCGTTTCATATTTATCACAGATACCTCGATACTGGTTACGTCTTTATCTCGAGCCGTTTATTTTTTTTTCCTCAGAAATAAACATCGTTAAATATGTAAAGTAAAACGTGCGAAAAACATTCAACCAGAAGGTTGCGATATTTCAGATCGGATTACCTCGAGCTAACGTTTCCACTCGTTTTTTTTCCCTCACGAGCAAAGACTAGAACACTACAGTCTGTATTTCCTTTTCGCATTTTCTATGGAAATTAAAATATCATCTTGGACAGAACGTACTATCTCGTAGATTGGTGGCAATAAAAGGAAGAAAATAGGCCGAACGAAGGAACAGGTTCTCGAGCGAACAGTTATACATAAATGAAGAGCAAGAAGTTTCCTCGAAGCGGTGGTCGATGTTGCGTAGGTGACGCGGATTAGGTCCAGCTTTTTAGAATCGAACCACAGATTCGCTTGTTTGGCAAACTTTTCATTTTATGGGCAAACTTTCGTGCGGCATTGTGGACGGTAGTTTGAAACACGAACCGCTGGCCATAAAATAAAGGGAACACTTTTAACAGCGGAACTGCGTCATGTTGATTTAAACATTGCTTCCTGATGTTTAATAACATCGTCGAGAACGTATTTCCTTTACAACCGGTCGTTGAAAGATCGCGACAAAACTTTCTGCAAATTTTCATACGAGTTCAGAAACCAAACTTCCTTTATTATCCACTTTTGTCCAATTACTAGGATCGCTTCTGCTGCTCTGATTCCCAGATTCTGCAAATTCTTACACCTTGATATTCTCCATAACCGCACGAGTGTTCGCAGTCTATATTCATATCTGCCGGAAATTTACGAAACATCCGAAGAATAAAAAATCGCAATTCTCAAAGAAAATCCCAACTACGTCTACCAGCTGGGTGAAATCGTTGATACGAAAAAAGAAAACGAAAAAAAGGTTAATCGGCGGAGGTGCGGAGATGGTGGAAGGTCGGCAAGACAGGAATTCCTTCTCCTTCGGCTCTTTCTTTTTTCCTTTTTCTTTTATCCTTTTTTCGATGTTGCTCAGAAATCGAGCAGAGTATCGGAGAGGCAAAGAGGCGAAGAGCAGCGCCGGTCGATAAACTAGTCCGGTATGGGAACAGGACAGGTTCGAGCTGCGAGCAACCTTTGAAAAATCCGGTCGCCGGAGACCGGCCTGACCAGAAGACCGGCTTTGCCGAGCAATACACGGCAAATATCACCAAAAAAGGTCTTACGCATCCTTGCCTCGCGGCCTCTTTTGTTTTGCTCGTCGAGCCCGCTCCTCGCGTGAACCGCTTCGCTCCTTTTGCTCGCGCGACCATCGCCGATGGATTTTCTTTTCGTAAAAACGTACGTGCCAAGGGAAAATAATCGTCTACGATTTGTCGGTAAGGTAGAAAATTAAACGTAGCAGATATATAGAGGATATGGTAAAAAAAGTGGTAAAAGAATGAGGATCAAGCTGGCGAAAGTTATGGTACGATATAATACTGGCTTTAAAACACCCATAAAGCAAGTTACACGAAGATTGTAGTTCACTTCACGATCGCTTTAGTTTGTAATAGCTGCAACGTAACGCGACCCATGCCGCGAACGATTATTACGGAACACTTAAAACCATTTCGGTATGTTCGACGATCGAGAACGATTGCAAGGTTTGCGATTTCCCCGCAAACGTTTCCTTCTCACGTTCACGAGCGTTTTTCTGAAAACGCCAACTCGTAATTCGATGGAACAGATTTGCAACTTAAACTACACAGTTTACAACCATACAACGACTACACAGTTTACTTGCACAACGTGAAATCCATTGTTAATCCACGTGGCAAACGCGTAACGAATTATCAAGATAACGATGGAATACGAGACGTTACCTGTCACTACGATTAACGTTGTTAATTCGGCGATAATTCCCGAGGAATTGTAAAATCCGTCGCCCACGAATTCACGTTTCTTCGATATTCTTGCCTGTGTATATAGTTGTGTGTTGACCTTCGCACTTTCTCTTTCCTTGGTCGAACAGGCGATTTATTTTCGTGCGATATTTACTAAACACGATACGCGACAGAGCGGACGAGACGATCATTCGAATGCGGCTCGGAAAACAGACTAAGAGACGAATTTCCTGGACAGGCCATTGATCGGTCGACGTTCTTGTTTACAAATCGTGACCCGGGTATACGGTACCAAAGATTAGTTTGTCTTAGGCGCTTGATGTCGAAACACACCTATACACTTTCGAACAAATTCCGCTGCTACGGACCATCGGATTTTCGCTTCTCGCCATCTTATAATGTTTACAAATAATTTTTACACCACGATCGTTTCGGTATCAGAAAGCTTTACGTACATGTGTCGTTGATACGAATTATTATGAAACTTTGCTCACGATTTCGCAATATTTACCTCGACTCGGTGTCATAAACACGTGACCTGTTACGCGGGCTTGTTTTCTGCAGCAGAAAATTCTATGCCGGTAGAATTAAAATATCGCATCGTAGCGACAAAAATATCTCTGTTGCTTGGTTGGGATCAACGTAGACGAGATACATACGTGTAACAGGGTTGCATTTTCTACGCTTGTATCGCGATGGGAATATGATATTTCACTCTTATTCGAGCAGAAGCGATTCGATTATGCTGGACGCTTGAATTTTACGGCTCATGAATTTTGTAGGATGTGCTGAATACCGCTTTCTTCATGCGCTTCGCTCGACCTTAGCCAGCAGCCGCCTGACATTCTGAAGGCGCACGCCAGACGATGAAGACCAAGATGGCTCGCAGACACCTGTCCGTCTACGTTTTTCCTCTCTCTTTCCCTTTCCACCCTTTTCTTTCCTTTATCACGCGGCCTGCACCGCGAGAAAGCAGCCAGCGTTCTCTCCGACCCGACACCAGACTAGCTGAAACCTATTTTTGCTTTCGTTTCGTGCGACTCGGTGCCGCTCCGCGCGCCGCTTCGCTTCGCTCGACGTTCTGACAAAGCGCGGCACGAAACGCCGCTGGAATTTTGCTTTTCCTCGGCGATGGACATGTCCGCGAGTAACAGCTTGAAATTCGCTGACCTTTTTACCCGGACGTCGACACACCTTACGGAAACGAGGCTGTGCCATCTTACGGCAATAGAAATTCACGCTCGAACGTAAAGTCATTGAGACTAAATACGAAGAGACTGTACGAGTTTAATGTCATCGTTTTTTTCTGTTTGCTTTTCGAATTTACCTTGGAATTCACCGTTTACTTGTCTCAGATTAGTCAGATGAAAATAATTTCATTTCGTAAGAATCGAATATCGATCGTGGATCGAAAAAGAGCACAGGCTCCGTCGTTGTGCTCGATGCCTCATTAGCCTTATAACGCGAGATTAGCGAGGAATAAATGGTCGAACTGCGAGGAAATGTTTGTCAAATGACGTGTTCCAACGTCTCGGTAACTTAATTGGACTAGAGAGCAGACTTGGCAAAGGTCACTGGATTACTACCCGTACACGTTGCATTTTATCTTCTGCCTATCCAAGCGGATGATGCTTTCAATTAGGTGTCTTCTCACGTGTCGGGAATGCCGACTACGGCTCGCATTTAGAACGCGTAATTTCGTAATCGAACGTCCAGCAAATAGCAAATGTGAGATAGACAACCGTGAAGACGAGCCGACATAAAAGATTCATAATACAGCTTTATCGGTTCTCGTTGATCGACTTCCAATAATAGAATATCCGACGCGGTCCCTTTTACCGAGAATATTTCAGCGAGAAGAGCGAACCGCCTATAACACAGAGTCGTAAATATGAAATAAATTTAGAGTGGCAGGCGCAGGTATAAAAAGGAAATTTCTGATTCTTCCACTTCTTTTTGTGCCACGGCGATCTGTTTAACGTCAAATCGGTTAACTCCGCGGAACAAGAAATGGAGAAACTCGACGAAATTACGTAAGATAAGCATCATCGATCGCAACCGCTTTGACAGTAAAATATCAAAAATTTCAGAAACTCGAATTTAATCACTTTGAACGGCTCGTACGACGAATTAACGTTCGCATTCCTACGCTTTCTGCGCCCATCCTGTGATTACCATGATTTCTACGTGACGTAATTTCACCGCAGACAGAACACGCCAACGGATAAAAGTCGAGTTGTTCGAGGAAGGGAATGGGACGCGGCAGGGGGAGAAAAAAAAAAAGAGGTAGAAAGAGAGACGAAACGAGTTTTCGTGGCGCACACGTGCTGGTTCGAAGCTCGTCTCTCATGGACGATCGCACACCTTTGCGCCAACCAATGCATCATCCGGGCAGGTTAGCTTGCCTACACGGACACGTATATACGAGCTTCGATGTAACGGGTACACCTACCGGGTGAGACTCGAGCTTTCATCCTCTCATCGAATCGCACCATTCAAAATTTTCTTCCTCTCTTTCGAGATGATTCGATAGAAGCTTGAACGAGCAAGTTCGCCAGCCTTTTCTGCTGGCCATTCCGTGAAAATGTTTTTGAAAATTTTGTAAAATAGATATCCGTTTCGTCAGCGAGGTTCAACGTTGCATCAATCGGTTGGTTCTGCGCGTACCTCTCGCGTGCTGCGTAAAGTCCCATTAATCATTAGCGATACACTGCCAAGTTAATTATTTACGTAGCACGTGCTTCTTTTTTATTTCCGGCATATTTGAATATTTTTTGTTGTATAATCAGTCAGTTTGCTACATGATGTATTTAAAACGATAGATAACACGTGGATAATTAGTTACTTACTGCCCTCTGCTTACTACGAGGAAATAAATATAAACCAATGTGTGATCGTTATTTTTTTCTTAACCTTGCACCTTGAAATCTGTGAATTACGTGATCGAGCTTGTCGGTTTCAATTATACTAATTAAGAGTCAGCAGGAGATCGTAGATCCAGAAATTGAAAGACCACGAGACTGCACGGACGACTGGTACTACAAATTTTTATGCAGATTCATATTTTCTTTAATCTGAACAGGAATTTTTCTTTTTTTTTTTTTTAGGATACTAAAAGTTATTACTTGCACTTTGCATAAATGCATAAAAATCCGAAATCTATCGAGCTACGAACAAAGAAATCGATTCTTGCCTCTCATCGGGTTTTCGTTTCAGCGAAACCAAAATATAGGAGTAGAAAGTCGAGAGAGAAATAATAGAAAGAGCACGGTGGCTCGCGATTTTCATTTGAACGAAAGTGTGATTTGCGCGCGGTGCATCTTCGTGGAAAACGTTTTTGTTCGAACGTGGCCGCGACAGGCTGAAACGAACGAAACTGAATTTACGAGACGTTCGAAGTTGGCGAAGATCGGCCGGTTCTATAGAAAAGATAGAGCGTGGCAGGAGTAAATGTCAGTAACCTTGCAAAAGGCAGGCCACCGGCTGCCACGTTTACTCGGAAGCCATTAATACGTCGAAAGGCAATGGGAAACGGCGCGACCGCCATCGTCGTTAATAACACGAATCAGATTTAGTTTCTACGTTCGAAGCGGGGAAAACGCGTGACTATGGCTGGCCTGAGTCGGCGTTTTATTGCGGCGCCGTAATTGAGACCTGTCACGTTAACGTTACGCGGGATTAACCTGTTGACTGGATCGACCGCAACAAGCTTCGTGCCTTCTCTCGCCATTGTCGCTCGCAATTATGCGAACCTCACCGACAGAGTCTTTCGGAAGTTGAGAACACTGCATCTACCAAACCAATCAACTTTCAGACCTTTTATTTTTACAATTACTGGAATCGTGCCAAAGTTTCTGACGATATTAGCGTCTGCTTTTATCACGACCTTTTCTAAGTTCACCGTCGACTATAGTATAATTAATCGTGTCATTAATTCATCAACCACGTACATAAAGTTCTACGACATAGAAACAGATATCGCGCGTATGACGTGATACACGACGGTTGTTTGTTAACGTTGTTATTCGATGCGAATGCATTTGCATTCTTGTATTTTACTTCGTATTTTATTTCCACGTTGAACGAGCGACGTCCCGAACTGTTGTTTTCAGACGCCAGCAAAACTACGACCGAATTATTAGAATGTTGACTTCGACGGAGCAATCTCTGGCATCGCGAACGACATATAACGCCGATGTTATTTTCGAACAACGTAATTCTGCGACACCTATAATTGCTAACCGCGTGGCTATCTTTAAAGATGAAACCCGAGTTTAAACATTTTAAACACTCGGCACGATATCAGGGGCATGGAAAAATGACAACTGGCAGAGGGGCGAATCGAGCGAGATTCGTTGTTGGCGCAGTGTCTGTACCCGGAATACGGGCCGCTTAGAGTTTTTGACGAGTGGTCGATGCTCGTAAAATTGCTGTTGCTGCCGACCACCGGTGCCAAAACGGTCCACTATCTTCGTTCTATTTTTACCATGGTGAACAGGGGAACGCTCGTTTGGCTCGAGAGCCTGGGAAAACGACGCCCCTCCCTCAGAACTAACATTTTCCCGCCTTTAACTCATCGTTTCTCCTTCGCTCTCGTTCACAACCCAACAGACCTATTCTAATTTTCTTTGATTTCAAAAGCGTCTACGTTTGTTATTTCGATCGAGATTAAATCGATTCCCGATTTAGTACGACGTCGGTACGAATCGACCGTTTGCGTTACAATTTTTACTGCTTTCACTTCGATGCAAATCGCCGAACGGATGGTTTATGCATCAGCTTCATTACAATTTCATACAAGCCGCATTAGCATGCGTGGCTCGCTGTCGCTATAGAAATAACTTTTTGCAAGAGCCGGTCGGCAACGTTGCATAAACGGGACAGCAGAAGTAATCAATTATAAATACGTACTTTACAGTGCAGGTAATTGATACGCGGTAAGAACGCATAAATCGAACGACCCGGTGGTAACGCACGGTTATCTCGTGAAAAAGCGCTGATAATTATCACCGCACGTTTATTATTTCGCGGTTAACGTTATTTCTATATTTTGTCGTTGCTCGCGTCACTTCGTTTACGTCACAGCATAATTGATGAATTACCGATCATCTTCCGACCTAGTTTGAAGTCTACCGCATTTCCGAGAATTCCTGGGAAATACGCCGGTTAAAGAGAAGGACATTTTTAAAAAATAATCTACGTAATATATCGAGCATGCATAAACAAAGTTCTTCAAAGTTTGTTTTCTTTCTACAACTACACGTATGTTTCCGACTATAATTATCCATACTTATGTAAATCAGAATACCTTTGTCTTCGCTTTACGACATGTTTATACACTAAGGTTAGCACCGAGTCATTCGCTAGCCAGCCGACCACGAAACAAATGTTTTCCTAGCGTCTAAATACCATTCAGAAGAAGCAGAGAAAAGGGGAGAGAAAGAGAGAGAGAGAGAGAGAGAGAGAGCGAGACAGGAACTCGAGGGTAAAGAATGGCTCAGGGGGAAAGTTTGGTCCTCGACATGGATATTTCAGCGAAAGCCCGTGGACGATCAATAAAACCAGCGAAACTCGGCATAAAAGGTCGAATGGGTGCGCGAGGGTGTGTTCCGAGGGTTGATACGGTTGATCGATCGTAGGGTGATTTCACTGGAAACTTCGTACGGGACTTGAATGGAGACTTGGAAAGGACGTAAAATCGAATAATCACATGCTATCGAGGGGGACCAGGTTAGGTTTTCAACATCCATAATGTACGCCAGTAATCGTTTTCCTAGGTCGATACAGAAAGGGAACAGCGAAATAAATTCACCCTTTATGTCTGCCTGTCTGTTTCCTCGACCTTTCTTCTCTTCCACGTCGAACATTTCAAAACGAAAGATTACGTCGCGAATATATTTAATCCTACTGCGTTTCCTCGTTACTTTCGTTATCGTTAAAAAATTCCTCCAGTTTATAGAAGCTACGAGAGTTTATCGTTATCGTTATCGTTATCTATGCCAAAGGTTTTCTTAAGATACCAAAAATCTCTTTAGTCGTGGAAACAAAAGCGAGAAGATAAAAATTAGTAGACCACAAGGTGAACCAAGTACTCGGCGCATCTTTCCGCGCTCCTTTACTTTCGACTCGAGTTTTTCGTCGCGACAGATTTTGGGCAATGGCCAAACGGTCACACCGAGGCGAACGGTGAATTTTAGATAATGACGCGATCGAGGCTGACGAGAATCGCGAGGTGTCCGAGCGTGCTTCTAAGAAATAATCGACTGGCCACGATGCGGCCAGTTAAACCGAGCGTGCCGTCGCTAAAGCCATTCTTTTCTCGCCGCGGGAATATAATTAGACGCTGAAGAAGCGATGGAGCGGTAAATCACTCGGGACGAGGAAAGATCAAGGGGGACGACAACGCTGTTGTCGGGTTACCAAACTCGTTCGGGTATCAGGATCGAGGACACTGCAGGAGAGTCTTTAAAAATAGCCAGCTGGAATCACCGTGTCGGATCGCAGCTCGTTTCGCGAAATCTCGCGGAACGAGAATAGTTTCCGGGAAGCGAGATGCCTGATTATTCGAGCGCATGCACGCTGCGTGTATTCGAAACAGGGAGAGACCTGAAAGAATCCGACGCGAGAGGTGTATCGAGGAAAAAAAAAACCTGTTCGACTTGGAGCCGCGGTAAAACGCGCAAAAAAGCGAGTAATACTTCCACAGGTTTTTATGAGGCATCGCTGTAGGTTTTTACACTAGCTGGTATTCTCAGGTTACATTAAAAAAAAACGTCGCGTGAGGCGTAAACGAATCGGAGATAGACGGGCGGCTCGCGACTGACGTTGCTTAGCTCTTGTAGTAACAAGGAAAAAAGACGTGTTCCTGGAAAGATCTTGGGAAGCGATTTCAACGTGTAAATATTACGCATAGTTGGTTTGACAGAAATGTGTCTAGTTGCCTGAATATTTCCGAGTCAGTTTCTGATACGATTACACACGCTATACTATTTCATGTATAACTGTGTCTATAAATTCTGCAGAGAGGATTTAACGGTGTAACCAAGAGAGAACAGGCAAGCATTCAAAGATGGCGTTTCACTTGGAACAGTGATTCGCGTGATACGGAATATCGATGTGAAATAAATTTCATGTAACCAAATGTCCACTTGGACGGATCGTAAGGAAATTGCGTATGTTCGTAGAGAATCGACGTTTCAAGTGGCTGGGCCAGTTTAGCTCGCCAATGGAAACGGTTCCACGTAAATACATTGATGCAAATGCTCTTGGATTGACTTATCTCGCCAGTGGATCTCCGGCTTAAACATCAGTACGTTAGAAAAGAAAGAAACGTTCCGTATGATTTTCAAACGAGCAGTCGATCGTTACACGACGGAATAAATAATCGTCATCGGATGTTTAATTTTCTATAAAATATGGAGCTACATTTCTGGTAAATTATACGTGTATACATAATACACGGTGTAGCTTTTTAAACAGCGGGACAGCGAGAGAGATCCGTGTGACTCGGTGGAAAAAGTGGAGAGAAGAAAATCCACGTAGAACGAGAGAATCGACTTTCGTGGTCGAATTCTCGAGCGAGACGGATCGCGGCGACACAGAGCGTATCACGTTTCCATAAACAAGTCGCCATTTATACGACAAAGACACAGTGGATAGCGAATCTCTTTTGTCTCTCGGCTCGGTGCGTTCGTAAATAGAGTCTGCCTTTCAACCGACTGCAGCTTCTTATCTCGCTCCCTTTACCCCGAGAGTTCCGTAAACATATACTTGGCGGCCGGCCAAGCGCAGAATGGAATACATTATTCTAGAAATTGCAACGCCGAACAAGTGCCAACAGACCGTGGCATGGTGCGCTTCTCGCGTGCGTAGATAATCTAATTGTTCCCCAAGTCCAACCTGCGCGCCACGCTCCTCCCTTCGATTACACGCGAACTACGTACGTCAACCGGGTCAAACTTGCCCTCGTTATTAGCTCCTCTAATTTAACGAATCAAACTCTTTAACGAACTAAATGGCATTTTAATTAAAGTTTCACGGCCTTACACATTTTTGCTAACCTCTGTGGAAAATTCTGCGATTTTCTATACAAACTTTAGCAAACATTTAATCGATCTTACACTTACTGTTAGAGATACGTTGCCGCGAGAACGAAGAAGCGTTTTCAATGGCTGCAACCTGACTATTCCGATTCTATAATGTTGCAATTATATTTCAACACAAAGGACGCCAGCTAAAGCTCACCCAAAAGATAACGCAAGTCTTCGTTCAGCTTGCCAATTGGCGTCTCCGCTGTTAAAGTATCAATTGCCAATAAATTATATCACGTTTATCCGAGTGTATTGCTCACTGGCTACTTCCTTCCGCATTTTCATCGGGATCTCTCAGTCGTCGAATGATCGAAAGCGAACTCGGTGGATTCGATAACGCGGCCGAGACTATACTTGACCCATTTAAACGATGGAACAACGTAATCCGCCGACTTTCCCAAACGTCCTGATTCGATTAAATACGCGGTTGGTACGCTGTTTCCGTGACGCCCTGCCATAACTAAACGCGCCAAATATACACGTAGATCGTTTAACAACTCGTGCGCGCAAAGTACCGCCACTTGCATAAGCATGTAACTCGAAAATAGAACAAGATATATTCGCGTGGAATAGCCGAGGAAGGTCACCAGGTTGTTGAACGTTACTCCGTCGATCAGCCAGTTCTCGTCTCTATCGAATCTCGAGCGGTGCAGCCTTTGACCTTTCGCGAGAATATCTGCGAAACTTCGTTCGGAGCTCTTACAATGCTCTCTGTCGTTTTGTTTCGCTCGATGATCGTGCATTTGTAATTATTCAATCGTGGGCGTATGTGGGATTTATCAGAAATTGGAAGGTATAAAAAAAAAAAAACGTAAAAACGTAGAAAATGTTGAACGCCTGAAAACTATCGTCAGAGAAAATCACGTTAGCCTTACCACGAATGAAATTCTTTAATCTCATCGATAGATTTTCTTTATTACAAAGATCGATAAGAGACGCAATCAAATGACTTATCGTTATTCGATATCAGACAGAAAGTACAAGAGTTAATGTTTGCAGTGGTTACAAACAACATTTTACCGATATTACGTGTATCGCAAAACGAGATAATATTGAAATAAAATATTTCACTGTAATTACGTTTGCTAAAATACGAATTTTTCACGGCCTTTAAAACGAACCGAAAATACCAACTTTTGAATATACATCCGCGCACTCTAATAACCACGAGCTTTTTATCAAAAGAACGCACGATTCGCACCAATTCCAGCACGTTCTATCTTCGATCGTAGGTCACCGAAGAACCAACTCAACTTGTAAGTTGATCTACGGTCGCGTTATCTATGGCGAAAACGGTTATTCCTAGAAACGTAATACGGTATCTTTAAAATAAACATTCTACTGGAGGATGAAACAGCGATCTGCGATCGACGATAAAGCATTTGACCCGAATATCGGAACTGCCAAAACACTGACCGAAAATAATCGGAACGCCGGAATTCGGTGTCCCTCTCTATGCCGTCGATATTCCAAATGCGAAATTATTTCGCCCCCGCTTATTCACGCGCAGCCAGCTGGGAGCCGAGCCAACCGAGAACGCCCTCTTCCATCTTCTTCCTCGAATTCCGTGCAATCCGATCCTAACGAACGCACCGCTCGCAATTACGGCATCGCTTACACGCGTCTCTCCATCCAGAATAGATTCTGTTTTTCTAACCAGAACCGTCGGATTTGTTTCTTTTTTCTTTCTTCCTCTCTTTCTTTCTCTTTCTTTTTTTTGCTCATATCATTAAGCGAATGAGAAGCACAACGGTCTAAGTCTATCGCCATTTCTTGTTAAACTGTGCGTTCGCGTTTAGCACAAAAAGTTGGTCATATTTTTTGCAGGTACGAAAATGTACCGAGATGGCAGTCATGAGGTATACACGGCGTACGAAACGACTGTATTTAGCTATAAATAATTTCAGGGGATACATAGATCTCTCGCGTGGATTTATAGCGTGATTTAGAACATTCGTCTCAGATGCCATACAAGGCTGCACTTCCGACGACATGATCTGATGAAATCGACGTAATTCGCTGCAATCCTCGTATTGATGTAAATTAAGGAACGATAATGCAAAGTCGGAGCTTATCTGCTTCTTCTTATCTATCGTATTGCTTGTGTGTGTTCGATGTAGAAGAGATTATATGCTGCTTGATAAACAAATAACAATAGCAACTCGATGATGAAACTAAAGGACGATAATACGTGCTCAAGAGTTAAAATGATAATAAGTAGAAAATTGAAAATATAGATTGTCAAATCTATTTCGATAATTTGACAATCTATTTTAATCTATATTGGCTTATGCCAACTATAGAAATAATAACGCGTTCAATCTTTCGTCGTCTTTCCGGCTTAATCTTCTTAATATCGTAATTAAGTTATTATTATTATCGTTATTATCGTGCGCGATAATACGCAACTCGGCAAGGCTACGATGTACGCTGGAACGTGATCGTTGATTTTCCAGAGGCAATCCCGTGACTGGATCATTACCGATCGCGTAATTTGATCGCGCGATGTCTGTTTGCGTTACAAGAGCGCCACGCAATCGTGGTAACAAGGCGTGTTTTGCTGGAATTATATTCTCGTGGAAAAGTTGCGAAAGAAATGCAATAAAAGTTTTTACCCTACCTTCTGATCATCTCGTTTTCTTTTCCCAAACTCGTTGCAGAAGAAGAAAGAAAGATTAGAAGGAACGCGAATTTTTTCTGCGTAATTACGAGACCGACAAAGAAACGGAATGCGCGCGAACGAAAGTTACGTTCTCGGAATAAGAAAATATTTACGGAAGATGGGAAGGGGAATACGTTTCCAACAGCAATCTCTGTATACTTCCACGTTTGGATATTTCCGGGGAAGAAAACGTAGAAAAAGAGAGTGGAAAAAAAAAAGAATCGCAGAAAGAAGTACGCGAAGCAGTTTTCGTCTACGATGACAAAAAGATTGGCACACGTGTTTGCGGAGGAAACGAGTGAAAAATATCCGCTCGAACGGAAACTGTTATTTGCAATTCAATAGATTCGGCTCGATTTAGATACATCTCACGGTTTGCTGTTCGTTTGCGATTCGCGAAATTCGCGTCGATCAAAAATATCACCGATCGATTCCACTTTTCGATAAACAACGCTAATACATACGCGATTTCGAAGAGCTTCGGTCTTGGTACTTTGTCCTCGACCCTCGCACGAGTCTCCAACGAAAGCGATTCTTTTTATTTTTCAAGCGAACGCAAACAGCAGTGCAAAATTTGCTCACTCGGCATTTCGTAACTGACTCGTGTATCAACGAGAATTTTCGCAAATACGTCGTTTACTTGGAGATAAAACCGCGTAGAATTTAAACCCGAGTGGCTGGCATTGCCTACGCGGAACAACATGTACGCACATACATAGTTTCAAAATGACAAACACGTTTTGCAATATCGACGTGTCGACCCGTGAAACGATCGATAACCACTAACTATGAAAACATTCCTACGCTTCGATTAAAGTAAACAGCGAGAGTACTCTGTACTATGTGTATATCAATACACCTTTGTAACTTTCAATTTTCAATTATAGTAGATATCTGTTTATACGAACCCCACGAGCTGCTCTTACTTTAACGAAATTTTAATGAATGCCCTATTTTACGAACTTCTGACGATCGAATCCATTTATTGGAAGGGAAAGACAATACATGAACCATTATACACACCTCGGCACAACGGTCTTAACCCCTTACCCTACAACTACGGGCATAGCCCGTAGTACGATGATCGGACCAAACGTAAATATTACGGGCATAGCCCGTAGTACGACGATCGGGCCAAATATAATATACAGGGTGGTTGGTAACTGGTGGTACAAGCGGAAAGGGGGTGATTCTACGCGAAAAAAGAAGTCGAAAATATAGAATAAAAATTTTTCGTTTGAGGCTTTGTTTTCGAGAAAATCGACTCTGAATTTTCGCTCGGTACGCGTGCGATACGTTATAATGGATCTCACTGTAGATCGTTGTCTCGATGGAAAACTAAAAAAAATTTTTATTCTATATTTTCGATTTCTTTTTTCGCGTAGAATCACCCCCTTTCCGCTTGTACCACCAGTTACCAACCATCCTGTATAATAGCTTGTTTACGTTTTCGGACCAAAATTCTCGAACGTAAATCGTAGGTTATCGTTATATTCGCCGGACAATTTGGAAAAACTAAATGATCGTTTAAAACGATATGGAGGCACGTTTAATCTGATGTTTATATAATGCGTACCAAAATTCAAGCTATGACACGCATACAAAGTTCACAATCCACGTTGAACGCTGCAGCTCTACGTTGAAGATACGTAGAACGTATTCCATGACTGTCAAGTAACAGAAGCGTATGTACAAAGTATAAGGACAGAATTGTACGATAGTTTCGTTCTGGTTTCGCGAAATATCCGTAATCGTAAAATATCGCGATTCTGCGTATGGAAATATCGGATATATCGTGGAACTCGTTAATTGGCACGAGATATCAAAGAGGCGAGAAAGAGAGCGAGAGAATTAGACGCATAGTGCAAAGAGAGTCGAGACAGATACGACAGATCGGCTTGCTACCTCTCACACTGATAACGCAATATTACAAGCTGCGTGTAATACAGATAAGATAAGACGATACTCCGGACAATAGTGATTTTTGTTCCACAAGGATAGAACCTGGCGATAAGGAAGAATAATGCGAAATATGAACATCGCGCTGATAACGCTGACTACCGGAGATGCGTATACGCGGTACGTGTATAAAGAGGTACAGTGCCTTTCACGACCTTCGAACTCGAGTCATAAGGTTGACAATACTCGAAGCTACACAAAGATACGAAAGCGACAGATAACAGGCCGCGCGGACTTGACGAGATTCTGCGACGTTTCGAATTACGAAAGGGGAATTTATCGAGCTTCTGAATCATGCTTGCCTCACTGAAATTGTGTTAATTAGTTGCTATATAGGAATGTACAGTTCGAGCGTGCTGCCGCCTCACTGAATGTCCCCTCCTCCTCCTGCAGAGTGTCGCAACACCTCGATCATCGATTTACCACTGCTCTACACACGCAATTCGGCCTGATAAAAGACCGAGCGAATAGATTTTCGCGATTGCGATAACATTTTTATAGAAGCAAGTGGTCGACTTACGATGGCGGATGAAAGAAAATTAAATCATTCGCAACGAAATAAAACGATGTAGAATTCGAGTAGAACGACGTAGAAAGTCGAATCATCTTTTTATCAAGGTTTTTGTTAATAATATACGATGCTTGATGCTATAGTCTTGCAGTTTGCTTGAGCGAGCCACGCAAGACGCCGATAAAACTAGAGAAACCGTCTCCTCTCTATTGACCTAGATCGTGGCCTCTGCAATTCACCGGTGCAGAGCACGAGGACGCACAATTGGAAAATGCATGGACTCGTCGGACTGGTAGAATCTAACAACGCTTTACGAGCGTCTCTCTTCCGCTACTACCGCGCCACGAAAACGACGACGACGACGACGACGACAACGATACTTGTCTTCTCTGTTTCGGTGAGCACGACTGGTAAAGCCAGTTACCGGAGAAGGATATTTGCGATTGTGATTCAACGCTGCACTCGACTGAGCGGCCATTGAGGAGAAAGGGGACTGGATGCGGGCAGAAAATCGAGAAAGAAAACCGACCACCGCAACGACCCGCCGGATATAATAACTAAACAAGTCATTTGCCAGACTTCGAGGCAATTCTTCCTCGGGCGCAACGAGATCCGCCGCCTCAGTGATTCTCATGCTGTTTCATCGTTTCAACGTAAACGCGAAAGAGTGGTGACATCGATGATAATGGATTTGAGAGTTTGACGCATTTACTGCCACGCCTGTGTTATATATAGTCTGTGCTGGGAGCTACAACGACTTAGAAAGTGAAAGAAAGCAGTAGATAACGCGTTACACAGCTCTTATCACTTAAACGTGAAATAAAGTAAAGTAAAGAAAAAAATGAAGTAGAGTACGTTTAGTGGAAAAGATTCCAGAAACGGAGCTGTACTTGATAGCAGGGAAAAAGTTTCGAAGAAACGATAAAAGTCGGTGAATCACGGGCAACCGATTAACCTAAAAACCACAGCACGTCGTGTATTCAACGACAGACTCTAACTAAAAGCGTTGGCGAAAAATGTAACAGGAAATTTATCGCAGGAAACGAGATCCAATTTCGAAACGATTCGCCACGGTAGAAGAAGCAGCGACAACAGGTTTCGTGGTTTGCAAGTAACAAAGCAACGCGTCGAGAACCGTGAGAAAAAGAAGAGGGAAGTATTTTCACTTTATCGCGAAAATAAACTCCGACACCTTCGAGCCACGCCTGAATATTTAACGACGTAGTAATATATCGACGAGGCGGGCCAAAATTAGGCCAAAATTACTCGTACTTGTCAGTCTCGAGGTGAGACACCGCCTGGGTCCCTGACAGTCGTTCTCCTTCTCTGCATCTTATTGCGGGTTGGACGCGTTCACGGATCTAGCGCGTGCTCTTTCAAGATAAGTCGCGAGAGAGTGGCCAGGGGAAAAAAATAAAATAGAAAGGCAGAGAACAAGAGGTGAGAACAGCCGATCCGTCGCCATCTATTTTCATTCATCGAAGGTCAACCGCGGCTTACTACGTGTATTAAAGTTAGCGAGACTAGAACTCGCGTTCCTTCTCGGCAGGAATTCAACTATGCGCTGTGAATGATTTGCAGAAAGTGCAGTAATCGTTACGTAACGCGAACATTTCCCAACTTCTTTTTTCTACCTTGACACGTGAACCGTTAAGGACCCACGCATCGATCAACTTCATAAATTAAAAAGTACGAGAAAGCGGCGATGTTACTACATGAAACCACCGCTTTTTAAATTTCCCCAACAGCCATTATCAATCGCTTACTTACGTAACGAAATTCAGGAATTAATTGAAAAGCGAAGTTGATCGGGTCGACTTGCGAGATGCTGACGTAAGAAAGGACACGCACAGCCTTCGACAAGTCGCTAGATTTCGATCGAACGTCGCATCGATAAGCTGCTGTTGTTGCATGTTCGACCTCGAATGACCCCGAGAACACTACTTATATACACGCATCCTACGAACATCTAACTTCGCTCTTTCCGTCTTTCTCTTTATCTATCGTCTGATTTTTTCCTGTGCAGAGTGCAGCGTTACATTGTTCGCGAGCCACGGTTGAGAAGGGCAGGTAGAAACCCTCGGGATAACAAAAGGACCAGTCGTGCCTTTGTGTATTTCCATAGAATGCGGCAGACTTTCGTGATTTCTCTCTACCTGAGGCCAGCCCGCCTAACAAAGGGAGCAATGCCTGGCGTCTCGAAATTTTTTCTGCCTTCGCTCCTCCCGCCTGGTTCCCACTCGCTTGCTCGCAATGATCCTCTACCTTCCTTTCTACCCCTTCCTTCCTGATGGTCCTTACCAAAGAGCCAGGCGCCCGATTAACCGCATTGTTACGTTTTCCCAGAGCCCATTATAGCGCGCAGTTTATGGCACTCTCTGCCCCTGCCAACTCTTTTTCTCTCTGCTTCTCTTCTTCTACGCGTATCTCTCTAGGTCTGTATTGCCCGAGGACAAACGGTCTTTGCAAAAATCGTCCGGGTAGCTCGCGAGATGGGACCGGAATTCCTTTATTTTAGAAGCCAAAACAAAATTCTACTCGTGACACGATAGTCGCTCTCTCTCTCTCTCTCTCTCTGCCCCCTCCGGTTTTCTCCCTCTCTCTGTTTTTGCCACGGGCCATTCTTTTCGACACGTACACCTTTCAGTTTCTGCGAATTCTATTTTGCCATTGGCCGACTGATTCAAGAGTACGAGAGCTCGAGTGTTTCTTGGAACGTCGAAATGGAAAGGCGGATTCGATGAGAAACTCGTTTCGAGGAAGAAGATAATTCGATAATTCCTGTTATTCCAGAGATTATAGAACTTATTGGTTAATCGGCTCTGCTATTAGTATGGGATTAATTTTATTATCCGAGACATTATTGTTTGTTTAAAAATTACAGGCGAGAAGTATGCCGATTTTTGGTGATTTTGATATCGTTTAACGGTTGTTGAGAGGCTTAGAAAGGAAATATAAATATTACGCGGGAATTTTTGTAACCGCTATCCGATATTCCAGATTCGAGAGAATTTCCCGATTGAGTACGTTGTACCGTATCTGATGAATAAACGAAAGCTTTGACAACTATTTAATTTAATTTAATTTCTACCGGGATTATGCACGGAAGCCTGGAAAATTCAATAAATTCATCTACGTGAAAAAAAAAGGCTTTGCCACGTCAACTTAATAACTCGATGGCTCGAAAACGAAAGGCGGCTGGCTAATTAAGCGTGCCCGGCTGAACCAGTCCCGGTTTCACTCCACTACTCGACCATCAAACGTTTTCTCCGTGTTCCGGTTCAGGGTTGAGTCGATCGAGCGAGCCTCGTGTTCCGATCGATTACCATCGAGATTCTTTCCAAGAGGATTACGACTACGCCGCGCGTACCGCGATTAGAAAAACCTCCGTGAGCGAGTTCTCTTACGACACGCTCGAATAAATTACAGTCCGCAGATTCATGAAAATTTATCTCCACGATGGTTTTAACAAGGAAGCTGTACGGTGCAATGGCCATCGTGTGCTGGATACATCGCTAGATGGAATTCCAATCGGATGAAACTCGAAAAGGATATGTCGTCGTTGTTCTCATTATCTACCACGAGACCTGTTTCTCGAGGTTACGCGAGCAGTCTGAAATTATCAGCTTTGAGATCAGAAAATTTGAAAGTTACTTTCATCTGAACAGCGTACTCAATTCTGTGCATAAGAATACATTTGTAATACGATAAATCAGAGTGTTGAATTTTTAAGCGACGTCAGGTTCAAAGTTTTGATTGTACGTCGGTTAAATTAGACCAAGTTTCAATCTGATTACGTTCAGATCCGAGAAGTTATCAAAGATTGTCGAGTCTCGTTAAACATCGTTGACGTTCTAAAAAAAAGTTCGATCTTTCTCGGGTTCGATCGCCAGCGTTCTCACGTCCTCGTACAGCTGACAAAACAACGCGTAACCAGCGCACGGTAATCGAGACAAAAATAAAACGTAGGACTATGCAAATACGGTACTGTATCGAGAAGTGTATCTCGAAGGAGATCGTTCGCACGTCAAACCGATGCGATGGAACGAATTCCAATTAATTACGAGCAATGACGCGCGTCGAATAACGTGGATTGCAAATCAGACCTACGCCGTGTGCCGGACATTGCGCAACGGCGTCGACATTGTAAGAGAAACCAGTTTTGCGAACATCTAATATTTCGTTTGCTGCGGCGCTCGATCGTCGAATGGCAACCACGGTTCGCTTATCCGCCGATTTGTTGGAAATCGAGATCCGGTTATCGACAAGTGTTTCGATCGAACATCCATGTACCGTTATCAAACGCCAGGGGATCTCGTCGAGTCGAGGCAGCTGACAGCTCGTTGCCAGAGGCAAAGCGAGGACGTATATTCCACGGTATAACAAATTGCCAGTTGAAATACGATAAACATGGTATTGTTTGGTAAACCTGAAGTAGATTTTGTAGTGTTCTGGACGTGACCTTGAAGAAAAGGAAAAGTACGCGAGAAGAACGTGCGAGTCCATTTTTGTTAATTTCTTGATTTACAAGGACTCGCTAGCTTCGCAAATACAAGTCTCCCAAAGACAGGCGATGAATCTGTGAAACTTCGTGAACGAATAAGCTAGCAATCATTTTTCAAACGCGAAACTAAACGTAATTCAATGTCGTAGGCAATTAAAGCAACAGTTTCGGTATCGCGGAATCGATCGTCGAATATAAAAATTGTTTTCCCCGTGAAAAACGAGAAACATGACTCGTTGTGCTTTTCACACGTGGCCTTCGCATATTAATACGCGTATTACATATACGTTTGTCCGCGTCACTTTTCAATTTACCTTACGGAAAGTCTGACACGCGCATTTTCGCCCTTCCGACATTCAAATTCTAATTTTACTCGTTTACGATGGTCGTAAACGCGAATCCCAGTTCCGGGCAACGTAATTGACTCGGCCAGAGCGATTAAAGCGATCCCGTGAAACGCTCGAGTACATTCTGGCCCATTCATCGATTCGTCTCTGCATAGTTCTTGAAAGGCACGATTTTCATCGAGATCTAACGTCGTACCCAAGAATACGATACGCGAACCGCGAGCCCGTCGGTGTTTTAGATTTCAAAGGCGTAACGGTGTTTCCATAAGCAGTTCGACCATTTATATTCAGCGTACGAAACATCAGAAACTTCCCTAAGTCCTCTGCGAAGCTCGTAGATAAAATAAAAGCGGATCGTAATTTACGCGAAACTTTGTTCGAATACAAAGTTTCCCATTATATCTCGGTAGGCGAACTTTATGCGTCGAGTGACTGGCACGTTCTTTAGAAGGAAAGAAAAAGAAAGGCGAGAGAGATCGTTCCCAGGAGGTTCAACGATTTTCCATGGTCTACCGAGAGAGGAGCCAGTGAACCTGAACGAAACCGATTACACCTGTATATACGTACTTGTCTTACCTCGCTTTTGATCGTTTAAAAATATTCTCGCGCGGTTTCCTAGCACGCAGCTAGACATATCCTTGCCGCGAGCGATTCCTTTTTAGCGAGCCGAAAGTACGAATGGAATTGTTCGACTGAAAACTGGCGGTGACAAACCGAAACGTTGACTTACAGTGCAAGCGTCGTGGCGACGTTAGCAATGTCTGCCGGCAGGAAGTTGCTCTGTTGGCTCGGTGGTTGATGGTGATGATGATGATGATGAAGCTGATGTTGCTGTTGTTGCTGTTGCGGCTGGTGCTGTTGTTGGTGAGGATGATGCTGAAAGGCCGTCTGGTGGGAGGGCGAGCTGCCCGCCGGCATCAAATTATACGGCTGATAGAGCAGCTGCGGCTGAGCCTGCGTTGCTGCGCCAGCGGCCGCCAGTAAAACTTGCGTTTGTCCCTGATGTACGTGATGATTGTGATGGTGGTGCGGGTTACCCTGCGTGGCCGTCTGCGGGCTTACCGGAAGGACCGCCATTGCCGCGCCTCCTAGCACCGGTGGCATGCTTCTTGTTCTACCTTCGTCGTCGCTGCGTTCTCGATGATCAGTACGGTGCTTCTCTTCATCGTACGAGCCGCACACAACGTTGCGGTGCGGCTCATCTCTCGGGACGGCCGGGAAGACCGTCTCGAGATCGAGAACAACGAGCTGCTGTTAGGCTAGCTCTTCTCGACACGTTCGACGAAAGGCAAGGGAATAACCTTTTCCTTTTTAACACTGGTGTTCGTCGTTGTCGTTATCGTCGCCTTGAACCGGCGCGGTTCTCGTTACTGGTCACGCGCGCGCCACTTGGGCGGTCACCAAAGATCGCTCTTCTACTGCTTTTCTTAACTCAACCGCGCACGCACGCACTATATCTCTTGTATCGCATACAACGAAGAATATTAACACTGTGTGGCTTGAATCGGTGTTGGGATTCTCGCGCGAGAGAACGATATCGATGCAATCACCGAGAAAAACAAGAAACACCATCCATTCGTTCGTACACACCGGCAGCACCCTGGCGCGCACTGCGTGCGACGATGAGATCACTCGTCGCGCGAGAGAGAACTGTACGAAGTCACGGAATACGATCCGTTACGAAGCTTGCCGAACGGTCACGAAGCGCTGCTAACAGACGTTGATCGACCGACGAACAATGGTCGCGCGAAACGTTTCTCTTCTCTTTTCTCTTTTCTCTTTCCTTACTTTCCCAACCGACAGTCGATGCACTTTGCTTTTTACCGCACTCCGACTCTTCACCGATAGATCGATTTGCTGGTCGTGAGCGCGCGCCCGACGATTCTTCCACGTAGCGAATCGAGAGACGGAGAGAGAGAGAGAGAGAGCAGAGCGAGAGAGACCGAGAGAAAGAGAGCGCGACGAAAGCCTTTATAAGAAGAACAAACGTGCCGAAAGGAGACGACCGCGAGTCGCGATCGAAATCGAGTCACACTTCCCTGCGAACCAGCACGATACACGAGCAGTGGCTCTCGTGACCCCTGCAAAACAATGGCGCGATTCTGCGGAGGACGCCCGCTCGTCCAACGACCGCCACGATTTCCTTTCCACACTGCACGAAAGAACGGGTTGACTTTTCAGCGCTCCGATAATACAACCGCTCTTTCAACCGCCAGATACATATCGCCGTGTGGTTCGCGACACTTCACTGTATAATCCAAAAAGGAGATCCTGTTTGAAGGCGGAAACGAACAATCGTTCGGTGAGAACGAATACGTTCGATTAATCCTTGGCACGGGACGATAAGGCGGATAAAAGGGGCTTGCTGTACACTGGTCACTGTATGGTCGGGTCGAATGCCCGCACTCGCGTACGAATCGGACAGACGCTCGAGAGGAATCTTCGGTACTCGAAACTCGGCGGTGAACGTGGCAGAGAAGGGTGTCAGAGTGATAATTCGAGGGATCGAAAATGGCCTGCGTATCACGTTCTCACATACACACACACATACACTCGAAAAGTTGACACACGCAGAAGAACACGACGCGGACCAAGATCAGATCGCGTCGAAGGCCGCTACTCTACTGCCGCAGCGAGGAAAGCTCGCCCCCCACCACGCCCTCCACCAGTATACTTCCCCGACGCGACGTTCTCCCCACCATAGGACCGATACCGCCGCGCCGGCCACCGCCACCACGTCGCTCAGGCTCTCCCTTCCCAGAGACACCCACGGTTCCACCTAACCTCTCTTGTTTCTCCTCCTTTCAGCCCCAGCCCCGGTATCCTTCTTTTCCTCTCGTTCCCCTCTTCCCACGTCTATATAGCTCGTTCTCTCGCCGTTTCTCTCTCTCGCGTACTCTAGCAACGTTTCTCTTTCTATGTGTGTGACCGAAGGCGACCGACCGAGCACGGCCAACTCTCCGCACGACTCTACTCTCCGCCTGCCGCGCCGTGGCTGCCGCAAAAAATATTCCGCGTGCATTCACGCACACGTGCTCGCGCGTGTTGCAGCACTGTCGTGCCTGCCGCTGTTTTGCGGTCGAGCGAAATGACGTTCGGTCTCGCAACGCCGAACTTCTGCCTCTCCTTTTTGCGCTTTTTACCACATTTTGTGGAACCTGGCCTGCTTTATTATACAAAATTCCGTGCAGCAGCAGCGCGTTGCTCGGCGACCGTGTAATGTTTCTACACACGTGCGAACGTCCTCGAAACGGACGCCTCTACTCGACGACGATTGTTCAACAAGGGAATCGCGCCCTTCTCTCCCCTTCGTCGAGTTGGCCGCTCGATTCTGCGCGCCAACGTACCGCTGCACGTTCCATTGTATATTTTTTTACAGTGTCCTTGCTCCGCGCATCGAGAAAAACCGAGACTTGCTCCCTTCTGTCCACGCACGCATAAACGAACGCATCTCGTTTGCATTTTATGCGTCACGTTTCCGCCTTCCTTCTGCTCCCCGATGGCATGCGCGTGGTTACGTAAAGCGAAATTATTTTCCACGGCCGATGCTTTAAAGATGTATCGCGCGATGTATCGCGCGCGTTTCAGACGGCCGAGTCGATTTTATCGCGGGACGCGGAGAAACGTGGGAGTTACGTGGATACCGTGGGTAATCGTGCGACCCGATCTACCCGAACTTCCATTCGGAATCGAGAAAACCAAAGTGTAACAATGCCTCGTCTCTCGCCGTTAATTGCCCGTCTCGTAACGCGTCATTTCGAAATTCCATGCCTCGAGTCGTTAGTGTACGAAGATCGCAGCAGACAAACACGATGAATACATTCTTGTTGATTTTCTGATTTTCATTTCCTTTTACCATCGAGAACAAGAAGGGAACTTTAATACGATATAATTGAAAATGAAAACGATCTGTCGCGCCCAAAGACGTACACAGCTTTTGAAAGTGGTTGACAAATTACTAAAACAACAGATATGATTCTTAAGACACGCAACATTCAAATATCTACGATCAGCGATATTTCTCAAATTCTGGAGGAAACGAGAAACAGGTTCAGCTCGGAAACCAAATACATACGAGACAATTTGTTTTCCCTTGTATATGTATATATAGATGTCTCCGATTCCGTGGCTCTCTAATACCGGTTATCTGTGGTTAATCCGCTGTCACGCGAGCTAGATCGAATCGTCAAGTTGGACGCTCGTAAAGATAAGATGCGTTCCCTTATCGGAAGCGAACGTGGCAAGCCTATTTACATTCTCGTTTCGAACGGTATCTCTCGGTGGTATCGAGCCAGCTCTCGCGCCTATCGACGCCGCTACACCGCGTGAAAAATGCCGCAGCAGCCTAGTGGTCAAGCGGTTTCTTAATAGCGCGGGTTTTTACGCCTCGCACTTGCGAAAGAAAGTTTCTTATCCAAGACCGGCGTGCTTCGACCCGGCAATTTATCATTATGTACCGGTACACGGCTCGTTACGTCCGTCCTGGGCGCAATTTGCGCCACCTTGGCGAATAAATATCCGCAATAGAGCACGATGTCGCGAACCGTGTTGCGCGCGGCAGTTCCGCAAGCCCACCATCGCGTTCCAATCGACACACCGGCGTAGATTCGTTATTCCTGGATGACTAATGTCTCGTAGTCTTTGCTCTTTCCACAACACCGAGCCACGTACGTATTCGCGAAACAAACTTTCGAGATAACGCTAAATGCGCGACGTACTTTACGCGCCTTTAACGTTACGTAAACCCAAGGCTTTGTATAGGTAGCGAAAAAAAAAAAAAAAAAAGAAGAAAGGAAGAAAGAATCGTTTTGCACGCGACAAATCGACCGAATGTTCTATCTAAAATCATTTGACCTCCGTATGCGTTGGATGCAGGCGAGTCAGCCTCATGTTTCTTCCATTCGAGAACGTGTATCACGCATGAATAAATGGATCACGATGAATTTCAAATGGCGACCGTGCTAAAACGCTGCCACGTCATCGACCGCTCGTCGATCGGCGAGAAAATAATCTGATAAGTAATTAAGCGTTCGCTCGAGCGTAACAATTCATGCAAATCGACTGCTTAACTTCGAACAGCGCTATTCGATCGAAGGTCGCGTATTAATTAACGAAGCATCGACAATTACGCTCGCTTGAAATGATCCGCGAATTAACGACCGAATGACGAATATATGCGCGTTAGTTCACAGACAGAGAAGAGCTATTTAAATCGCAAGAACAAACAGCATCTCCCCTCGATGGCGGCGAATAATGAAAGATGTAGGAAACAGCCAGGTTCCAGGCGGGTTTTGTAGCAAGTTGCCCGGCGAAGCTAGAGTAGGCCTCGGTGCTGCTGGTTTATGTAACTCGACTGAAGAGGGGCATTAGTGGTCGTTTCGAGTGTCTGCTGTCTCCCGCATTCCCGGCAGCTGGCTGCATTTTGCATGTGCACGCGCATGCGTTTCCACCGCGTCACTCGGTCGCACGTACACGCTCGCGAGCACGTTGCCTGCGTGTTCAAGGACAGAGATTTGCACAAGTGCCCACAGGAGCACGTTCCCGCGATCGTCTTTCGTGTTTTCGAAACTTCCTGAGAAAGATTCTTTCGGTGACACGGCGTCCTTTCATAAGCACCGTCGGGCTTATTCCCCATTCGAAACTTTACGAACTTCCTCGAGGGCGTCGAGATAAAACATCGATCTTTATTATTAACTCCATGGCAATCATAACGAGAAATATACGAGAAACGCATCCGGTCAGATAGACCTCTCACTTTATATTTCGAAAGCTTCGTATTCTTCAGTAAACTTTTAACGCATCGAAAGTTAACGGAGAACGCGCGTAAGATTCAGATATCGCGGAGGAACGACGAACGTTCCTAGAACGGTGGCTCGTTTCTATGGTATCGGTACCAAGCAGAGTTACTTCGGTGAATCATAAACGACCTCGAATTTTTACGATTTCTATCAGCGGTTTCGAACGTCTGCTTTCAACGAGCTGAATAAACAACGGGGGAACACTTGTGTTGGACGCGAGACGGAAATACTTTAATCCGGGCTGACTACGTTGTTAATTAATAACCCGTGAAGTTGGCGACACATGTAATTGAATTTCGCACGGGTAAATATCCTCTGGAATATTGGATTACACGAAAGGGTATTGAGTTACGAGTTCATCGCGTAAGCATACGGAGGAAACAAACCAAAAATACATCCCTTTCATTGACGCTCTTTACACATCGAACACGTACGATGGCTTATCGGGAGAATGTGCAACAGTGGCATTTTTATGTCGGTGTCATCGTTGACCTTGCCGCTTCAGCTATATCAGGCACGCACACACGCGTGCCCTTAGGATATCGGATACATGTAATTCTCGGCAACCGGGATCGATAAACTGCTCGCACGTTTCTCCTACGTACAGCAACTTACGAAACTATTCGAACCCTTCTACATACCTTTACAGAATATATTATGTAAGCTGTACGAAACTGTGTGCTATTTTGAAATTTCATTAGCGCCGTAACGAGAAGCGAGTATCTTGGTTACATTGGCAAAGTTTGCAGCAAACCTGGAAATCTACATGGAAGCTCCGACGTATGCATATATGTAGTGCAACTATATATCTCGCAGATATGAGAAAAGTATTTAAAACAGTCGGTCATCCGATATGTTAATAAACCGCAATTATTCCATGAGATCATCTGTATTAATCTTCGGCACGGGATGACAGTCGTGCTTCTCGTTACGATGCTAATGAAATTTCAGAATGTTTAATGTAACGTATACAACACGTACATAGAAAATTCTATCTAGATTTATGTAGATCTCTTCTAAATATTCAATCTGGGTTATGAAACAATTTACGATCGCCACTACTGCTAGAGAATAACATTAACCGGTATCTTTGTCTAGTTAGGCAACGAAACCGTACACACAGTGTAGGTGCAGAATGTTAGAAATTAAAGGCGGTTGCGGCGAGCTAACGGCCAGCATTTACCAAAGCAATCAGCCATTCTGTTTACCGTGGAAGTCGAAACTCGAGTGAAAAAAGGGTCGCGTGACACAGAAATAGACGGTGGCGCGGTAAAAGGGGAATAAGTAAATTGGAAACGGCTCGATTCCTTTGCAATAAACGACAAATGGCCTTGATCGAGGTTCTGCCCCATACGACACAGTTAGCACGCACGCGTACCAATGCTCGTTCGGTCGCGTGTGTCGAGCACAAAAGCCCTTTGTAGGTATTCAGACCGGCGGCTATCGATTATATCTAACGTTGGGGCTTCCGCAAACGTCCGTGAACATTTCCACTCTCTCTCTCTCTCTTTTTCCTCCGTCCCGTACTTCTCCGTTTGGAATTTTTATATAGCCAGACAGAGTTGTTCCAGTTATTTTCAATGGATCGCTTTCAAACGTAATAGATCGCTTGAAAATTGTTGGTACCGAAATTTTACGAGTCACGGAGCAAATTACTTTGCCTGGTACGAACGATTCTGGTATACTTTGACCCAAGTCACCGAACAACTGCAGAAATTAAGCGCGAAGAATTCACGGCGACTAGTGTCGCGTAACGCATTCATTCTGCGTTATCGTTTCGTAATGAGATTTTACGTAATCAAAGTCTAGACGTTACAGCGATCGATTACCCCTCTGTCGTAAACGCTTGGAACACGGGAAAGGTATCGCGACACGGAGAAGCGTGTCGTTGTAAAAGAAGTTCCGTTCTGCAATTTCCAAGCGACACAGAGAGGACGTTATCGACGTAGTAACAGGTCTATAATACTCTATAAGCTGAGGTTAAGAGCCAGTGACGTGTTCTAACGCGAGTGGCGCGCTAAAAAATATTGCAATGCCTCTGGACGACTGCCCGTAGGATTAACTTCCCCAACCTTGGCGGTAATTGCAAAGTTGACAAACGTCTGCCGCGGCCAGTATTAAGTTTCAGCGCACGATCGCTTATGCATGAGGAGAGTTACGTCGGTCGCCAACTTTGATGGGCTAGCACGCTTCCAATCATAAGTTGTTCGCCTTTTCGAGCCGAGTGAAAATCACCTCGAATAGCCTCGCCACTGAAACAAGTTTGTAAATTCTGTTCGCTTGCACCCGCGTGCGATCGACTTTCGTTTCGATGGAACTCGTTTTCACTGGGAACTTAGAGACCTACAGGATCTTTTCGCACGACTGGTTGCGTGGATTCGATTATTTAAGCAACGTTGCGTTTTCATTTTTGCGTAATCGCATCGTTTGGAAAAGAAGAACGCGACTGCACAGTTGAAATCGCGTATCTTCGAAGATACGCGGAGCAGCGCATATTCTCACGAACGCGTGATAAATTGGAAAGATCGACGGAATTTGTGGAATCGAGTTTTCTCGCGGACTGATCGATCGGCGCTGGTCAAGTTACTCGGCTCGTTAACGTGCTTCTAATTTTCTTCGCTTAGTCCTTAGTTCTTCGAGCTCGTCAGAAATTCCAGAGCCTTGGAATCTGTCGGAGCACGACCTTGGCAGTCGATACGCGGGACTAAAGTTTCACGAAACTTGTTGGACAACTGCGAGCAGGGAGAAGCTAGATGCTCGGTTATATCGTGGCTCGACGGGGCCGTGCCGTGACCTCACCAACACAACGCGCAAAATTTCAGACCGAGTTCGAAGAACCGACACCGCCTTCGATCTCCGCCTCCTCTTCTTCCACTCTCTTCGACGATCTCGATACACCTCGATCTATACGCGTACTTGTCGGAATCGTATAGAACAGTGCGTTCAAGTTCCTGTTATACCTTCGATCTTTAACCTGTTCGATCGTTCGATCATACGTTTCGAAGGAACCAGTCGACAGGGTTTACGGATCGTGTATCATGGAACTGCGTTCCCGTTGTGTGGCGGCAGGGTTAATGCAAGGATCGTTATTTCCAAGATGGCCGAACGTTCGCCACGTGACCTCGGTGCGTGTGTGCGCCTTCCTCGCACATACCAGCAGTTTCTGCATGAGTGCCGTCTGCGTTTTCTCGTCTTGCACCGAGCTGCGTTTGTATAAGTATACACGTGTTTAATTCAACGAGTATCCTGTTCTTTACAGGATGAAGGTATAAACAAGCTAGATTATCTTGTTGCTGCTAAAATTTGCATATCTATCGACAAGATTGTTTGTCGGTAGGAAACGTAGTTTCTTTCGATCGTTCTGTTTCTTATACCAAGCGTAGAGTCGAAGAGCAAACCACCATGTATTGAACTATCGCCCAAGCATTGTAGATTTGACAACACAAAATCGTCGAGACTCTGGAAACGTGTCAGTAGAGCGTGTTGCTTATGCGACAGAAATTCTAGTTCCCTCGCGAAGCCATCGATCGATCTGGTAAACAGATATGACGAGGCGACGTGCAAAAGAAATAACCGCGCGTGAAGTCGATCGGATAAAAAGGAAAGGAAAGGAATAGGAAAGTTCGAGCATTAAAGCTGTTCCGCGGCTTTAAGCGTTCGCCCGAGTGTCAGCGTTCGCTGCGAATGAGAAAAAAAAGCTCGTTGCCTGAGCACTGGAACGAGTGTGTGCAACCTCTCACGCACACGCTTCCTGCATTGTTACTTGGCATGGATCGCCGACGAACGAGCCCCTTTTATTATTACCATTTGTTGCCGTGTACGTGTTTCCTGCTACGTCGAGTAACACGAACGCGCGCTAGAGTATAATGCTCTTCTCTCTCTTTCGCACGTCTGTCCTCCCTTGCGGCCTTCGCGCTCCTGCTTCTCCCTTTTTCTCATTCCCCGTTCGTCTTCCTGCTGTTCGCCGATGTATGTGCAACGTCGTCCATACGAAATGACCCATATATCCCCGTGGAATGTTTCGGGAAAATAACGCGCACGCCTCTACGTTACGGTTATTTACTGCGTTACCGAGTAAATAATGGTTGAGTAAATATGGGACTTTTGCGACAACGAAATCGAATCGAGGAACGTGGGGATACACGAACACTACGACAGAAAAACACGACACGTCACGTTCCCTGTTTTCACAGTGAGCAATTTTAAGATTCGATACAGTTCAACGTCGTTGATCGATCTAAAGTCAAGATTTGTCAACTTGTCGGCTATCGCGTCTGCGATGTTCGCTCGGAGAAACGTCGAGCAAAAAGCAGCAACTTTTTCAAGAAACGTGGAACATCGACGAGAAACCGCTCGTTGTTGCTCGAGCAAGCACGCAGCTTGATGCTTTGAATTTGAAATCATCGTAGAGGAGAGCAACGTTCGAAACGGGGAGAAAATCAATGTTCGCCGACTACTGGTCTTTACACGATTATTCCCCCGAGTTCGTGTGGGAAACGTCGTTTCAGAAGTCGCATGGGGACGGCGTACAGTTAGATACGACAGACAGGTTTTTGCAGTGCGCTCTCAATTACCTCCTTTTTCCTCGGTGCGTTTTTCTGCTTTCCTTTCGCGTGTGAATACGCGTTCCCTCGAATCGATGATCCGGTCGCAAGTGCGCGCGTTTCGACTCTCGGGATTACATAATAACGAGAGGCTTGACAATGAACGACGGAACAAAAGAATTCCTTCGCGTGGATCCGCCATTCAACACCGCCAGGAAGAAAGTGGAGGAAACGTCGCTTGGTCGACGTCCCTTTATTAACGCGAACGTTTCCTGGGAGCAACCGGTTGCGACCAGTCGATCGAAGACCGGTCTCTCTGCCCGGCCTGTCTGTCGTCTATGTGTTCGATTTACTTTTCGAAACTCGAGAAGTATTTCAGGATTTCCACGGCAACAGAAGTGGACGTCTCGAGTTTCAACCGAGAGTTCTTAATGGGCTGCATTAGTCGAGGCTCATTCAGAGTCAGCCTGGAGGTCATGACCCCGGCATTTTCTCAGCACCATCGGAACCGGTTATTTCTGCGAAACGGGACCGCGGCAACAATTGCGAAGGATGCAAAGTCCGAAAATAAAGAATCGCTTTCTATGCGTTTGCATGGCGAACGTACGTGAACCGTGGGTTACTACAACAACGTGGGTTCGAACAACTGCTGCATGGTTATCCGCAACGTGTCTGCACGAAAGGAAACTTTTTTTAGAAACTTTCTTTTAAGAAATAATTACTCTACGTAATAAAAAAAAAAAAGAAACCGAAAAACAGGTCGTATCGAGAAAACGCGATAAGATATTTTTGTGGAAGGTTACATTATCCCAGTTCGACGGATGTGCTGTTGAAGTCACGCAAACAAGAGGCAAATGTGTTCATTTGTCAATGGCGGATAAAAGACAAGATGCTCCGACACGGCCGCGTGCATATATGCGTTTCGAGACGATCGGTATGCCGCGTGGAGAGACGGAAATTACGAGGCGTCGCCGGTAGGAAAAAAAGCACCGGCGAAAACGGAGGCGTTCGAGGCAAGGCAACGAACACACACGGAGGAGGAAAGAGAAAAGACGGGAAGGAAGAGGAGAAGCACAGAAGGAGGAGAATGGCGCGAGAGAAGGCGAAGGAAGGAGAAAAGGTAGGAAAAAAGCAGCTCGTTAAGGCATGACCTTTACCAGAGGGAACGTGGGAGGTTATAATACACTTAGTGCACGGTTTCGTTTATCGTTGAGAGAGTCGTGGAGGTTTTGTTGGGCGATGAATGCAGGTCGTAGCGGGCTGTACGCTCGAGTCGGCCGCGGGCTGGGGCTCGAGAAGGGGCGGTGGGTTCGTAACCGAAGGGAGGAGTGTGTGGAGGGGCAGGCGGAGAAGAGCGCGACGCGGAAACGAGACGGGAATAGAGAGACGGAAGAGTGGAAACGGCCGATGGAGGGGAACTTGATGTGCACGTGTATATACGTGTGTATTCGTTGTTCGGGAAAAAGAGAGAAACAGCGACGACGAACTGCAGCGCGCGCTATAACACGGCGGAGAGCCGCGCCGTGGAGAAGGAAGATCGAGCGGGAAAGAGCGAGCGAGACGCGAGAAGCCGAGACGAGAATAGAGAGGGTGGACAAGCGAGCACAAGGGAGAGAAGCAGAGAGAAACGAGAGGTCAAAGGCCTTCGTGCAGCGCCAATGTGCCATGAGTAACCACCGGCTGAGCCACTCCACACGGCATTGGCACACCACTACCGCTTTGCAACCCACTCCCTCCTCCTCGTCGATAACGTATTCCTTTGACACACAGCCACGCACACGTATACGCTCTCCAACGCTGCGTGCTTCGGCACACGAGAAACTAGTTACGCACCGTCTCTAACGCTCCGACTAATTCGATGATAGGCTAAGAATTTTCAAGCAACGCAACTGCCCTAACGAATTTATCACGCCCCGCGGAGTATTCTCGTTAACCACGTTATATACTGCTAACGAACGTTTAAGCGATAAATTAACAGAGTCGTTCGTTCGACTAACGGATTTCGATACCCCCGTTCCCAGACGAAGGAGAGGGAGCCCATCGAAACGAGCCGAGCGAGTAGCGTACCACAGCGAAGCTATGCTTCTTCCACTTTCAGAATATGAATCACTTTTCGCGAAACCATCGAGGATAGAGTTTCGTTCCCATCGCTCGTTCCACACAGACCGGATCGGAGAGCGCGCGCAATGTAGAGAGAGAGAGAGATAGAGACGGTGTGAGGAGGGGGAGGGAGTAGAAGAGAAGAGGAGAGGAGAGACAGCTAGAGAGGGGCTGCTGCGGGTTAGGAAACGTCGGGGAGAGCCGCTCCTCGACGTGGAGCGAGGAACACGCATGCGCGGCTGCACGCTCGGCAGCGCATTTAAGCGTCTCCCCGGGACGTGCACCCACCGCCGCATCATCGGCACGCATTTCTCTGTGTGTGTGCGCGCATTTACGATACCTCGTATGCCATCCACCCGTGCTACGTTCGAAGTTGGCGAGCCAGAGCCGCGGCTGGAGGGGGACAGAATGATGCGTGTCTCGACCCAGCGAGCAAGAATGAAGGCAAGAGTGTTTTCTGGAAAAGGTCAACGGTATCGGCCACGAAAGAGAGACGTGCCGAGCGAAGGTCGGAGCCTACCAACGTCATTCGATAGCACTTGGATTTCTCTTCATCGTTTAACGTCCCTACTGCGGATAAACGACTATATTTTAGGCTAACTGGTGCTCCGGCGAAGATACCCGAAGACCGCTGTTCGTACACTCGTAAAAGCTTATACGCAGGGTTTACAAGCCAATTAGTATGAGTCACCTTTCGGTACCGACGATTTGTCCCATATAAACAGCCTTTTGTTGTCAAAATCTCGGTCATTATATGGCCACTATAATGATGCCATTGCGATACAATGACTAAAGTGTTCCGACGATGGAAGGTTTTGACAACAAAGGGATATTTGCACAGGACGGGTCGTTTTCAAGGATAAGTAACTTACACCGATCGGTCCCTACGTATTTCGTTTGTCGGAATGCCAGTTCGTCCGAATGAACGTCCAACGTGAACGTGCGGTTCGAAGGAAACGCAACGCTAATTTCGTCCTTGGAAATAGGATCGAGTAAAATTCGTATTCCCGGAAATGCATATTCCTCGACTGGAACAACGTGTAACGTATCGTTTAGCATCTTGGCGATTCGTTTGCATGAAATCGCGACGGGGTCGACGCATCGATCCGTGGCGAGGCATAGGCCGCGGGCGCACGCAGGTGAATTTAAACAAGATTGGCCGAACGGTAGACGGCCACTTCAGCCAGCCGTAATACCATTTAAATATCTTCCTTTTCCACATTTGCAAACAAACACGGCCACGTCCGCAGTTTCCAGCGACGATATAAATTATTCAACCAGCTATATCAGTCCTCCGGTCTTTAGATAGGAATCGTTCGAACAGCGTTAGAATCTCGTTCCTCGCCTCTAAGTTTCCTTTCCCTTCGTACGTGCTATCGTCGCCTATTCAGAAGTGTATACGTTTACGTACACGCTGACTATAACACACTGCGAAGCGTAACTTCTCTTTCTCTCCCCCTCCCCCAAACTATATACCGTTAGGATAGCAGGCAACGACCCAGATCCACCCAGAGGACCCGGCGCCTCCAACCGGGGGATATTTTTTTCTTCCGATACAGAACGAACCACGCGCACAACGTGATCGCTTCCTCCGAGCGAAGGGAAGCGGATTACTCAGGTGAAAGCGTAATACTCGACTGGCCCGAAAGATACAGCTTTTATCCACGGAACAGAGAGGGTGTCGACGAGATACCAAGAGCAGTTTCCACTTTTACCGCGAACCTCCTCCTCGATCGAGTGCCTGCTGCACTGTTGCTGCTTCAACGCCTCCTTTCTCCTTCCTCTATCTTATTCCATTCTCTGCTCCTCCTCTTCCTGCTGCTATCGTCCTAGCCGTTTTCTTTCGTTTCAAGCGTAAGCTATCGTGCTACACTCTATGAGATTTCAACGACCGTTCGCTATTGTCACGGCGAGATAGAAGGAATTAAACGAAAAGCGATGGAGTCACCCACGGGGTTAATTTGTTAGCCGTTGCGAACATGGAGACCGTGTTTGACATCTTCCCGCCGAGTTTCTATCGCTATTATTCTTATTCGTTTTAAACGTTCAAGGTATCTGGCGAAATTTTCAGACACTTATGCAAGTCTCTAACGCGCAATCACTTGTTAAGTGTAACGTGCGAAAGGTTACCCTGGGAATAATAAACGTTTCGCCCGTAGATGATGCAAGTTGCTTACAGAGGGTTGATAACGATAAGAACGATCGATGGATCTCGTCGACTCGTAGCCGTACGAGGTCCGGATGATGACGGAACATTACGAACTCGCGCGAAAACCAGTAAGACCTATCAACGACAGCGGAGGGACGAGAAACAGGTTCTCGACGAGACCCAGCTCGAAACCAGTTCCACTGGTTCCACGAGTGAAAAACGGCCTCGCGCTTTTTTCCATCGAACAGGTTCAATTTGAATATCGTGAACCGATTATCCCGCGGATGGTATCGCTCGAAAGAACCGGGAGAACGAGGAGGGAAAAGAAAAGAAAGAGAGAGAGAAAGAGAGGGAGAGAGACAGAAAGAAGGAGAGCTCTCTGGTAACTGTAACCGCTCTCCGTGGAAACGTGTTCTAGCGTCGTGAGCTTGAATGAATCTCAATTCGAGCCGCCGCCTAGAGACACGGAGTGCAAAAGCCAGCGCGGTAATAGCGCAATTTATTGAGCCGTTAAGGAGCTAATGCACGCTGTTACGCACCCGTGAACTACTCACACGTATCGTTTAATTATACCATGTTACGCAATACGCGACGAACAATTGGCCAAGCAGCCTCGCGAGGAAAATACGTTGATCGTGGACCGATTATAAAACGGTCCACGAAATTTATGCGCGCGATAATCACCTTCTCAGGGTATCGAGAGGTTGGTTCGTACAAATGGAATGGATTCCGCGAACGAATCGTTGAATTTCCTTCATCGTTACGTCCATCGAAAACGAGTCTCTCCGCTATAATTAAACCTACATCGACCTTCCTACGCGAGATGTCGTTTGCGAAACAGAGAGCGTGTATCATTGGCCTCTGAGCTCCATTTACCGGACGATTTGTTCGCCATCCATCCACGTCGCCTTTCATTATCTTTAATTACTACGTGCTCGCCACGACGATTCGTGCTGCTCGTGTCGAGCAAGCTTACACGCTGATCGCTTATTTTCTGTGGAATTGCTTGAATATTAAGCGCCATTTCCTTGCAATTATGACAGAATACACGTTTGTTATGAATGACGTACTTTCGTCGTTATCTCGATTGATCGATATTTGATTGTATCCAAGTGGAAGCGCGTGCGAGGGAAAAAGATGAAGCTATGCAAATCAGATAGTAATATTCTTCCCGCTTCTGAACAAATGAGCATGTAATTAGACGTAACGTTAACCGCGTATCTAATTTGGTTTCTTAGATTATTTAAGCGTCGATACATTCAGCGTGAGATACAACGTTGCTCGATACTTCTTGCATCGAGTGTTACTTTAAATAGTATAATGGCCAACGAGGCTGAACGCTATGTATTGCCAATGTCGACCCGGCTTTTTCTTTCGCGTGAATAATAAGGAAAAGAAAAAAAGGCTATTATTTCTCAAGGTTGAACTTGAAAAACATCCGAGAATGTTGGATTACGTTTTAACGAGAAACAACGATTTTCGATGATATATGAGAGGCTGGTTGGTAAACGCAAAGCGACATACTTTTGCTATTATCATCGCGACGCGAACGCGACCTTTGGCCCACATCCTGTTGCCCTAATCGCAGCCGGGAGAAAAAAATTGTTTTCTCAGAAGCGGAGATAACGGGTCAACTATCGCGTACAGAATACGAGCGCTTGATACCAAAGGGACCCGATGCTGGTGCCCGCATGAATTCGTACTGTCAGCAATTGGAAAGCTCAGTGATTTTGACAAGTTGCATCGAACGTTCTAATTTGATCTGTCAAACGACCAATGCGATAACAGTTAACTGTCAACCTTTGGAAATAACAAGGAAGAAATGGAGAAAAAAGAAAGCTGTGAAATGATAACAAGCGAACTGTCGTTTATTTTATCAGTTATTTTCGAGCCTTTACAATTTGGAAAATTCTAATCCCTCTACACGAAACCTCTTTAAGTTTCCGTTCGTTAAATCGTTGCTACATCGAATATTATCGTACTTCCTTATGACTATTTTAACTGTTTTAATCAAATGATGATATACAAGCGTTTGTCTTTATCAATCAGCCTCGTGCAAAACATTCACCAAGCCATACTTCACTTTCGATCTTTGTTCTCGACTCATTATGTATGTATTTTATTAATCGCTTCTCCCATAAATGAATAAAAAATAAATAAATCCTTCCCATCTTTCGTAATATTCGATAAGACAAAATCTTGACGATTCGAAGATTTTCTCTTGAGATTCGGTTTATCGTAGTTCGATCGCAATACTATGGCTAACGTCCTTGGATAGAAAGCGAATAGAAAAGGAAAATAATAAAGTAGAGGCAAGTAGAAGGATCGAAGGCGGTGAAATGGACGCGAAAGACATCGCAGGCGAAAAGCTTTGAAAACCGCATGCTCAGCGAGCTTACGCGTCGTCTAAAAATAAACGAGGTACATTTGAATACGAAGGACGACGGTTTTCATTACGAGCGATGCGCGATAAAAGAGGTAAAAGCAGGAAGCCATTGGAACCTCGGCATACATACATACATACATACGACCGAGAGTTGTAAAGTTACGTTAAGGCCGGCTATAAAGCTCGCGGAAGGCATGCGCCGGCCGACCGTTGTTTGTGTCATTATCGACGTCGTATATCGAGTGGCGCGAGACATTCCAAAGTATACGCTCGATAACGGCAGCTGTTCGCCGAACAAGCTGCCAAACGATAAACTACTAGTAAAAACGCCAGCTACTACTAAATGATAGGGAATCGTTGCACGAAGCAAACTCGTTTTCTTAGTCAGACACCATTCAATGGCCTCTCTCTCTCTCTCTCTCTCTCTCTCTCTCGACTTTATATCGGTTTTATCTGCAAATATACGTACTTCCAAAATCGAAATTAAATGGATCTTGAAAAATGCACCTGTGCGAATCTAGAAAAATTTCCGTGAAAAATTCTACTGTCATTTTTTTCTGTAGTATTATAGTAAACAACTTATAGTATAAGATTCTTATAAGAAAAACAGCGAACTGTCAGAATGTTCCATCAAATGGAATTGCCTAAAGCGAAGCACGAATATCTGAGGGGAAAGTAAAGAAAGAAACAATGACACTGTTTCCCTGCAAGTGTCCGTGCACCCTTTGCGTGGATGGTGTTCGTACGATGGGTGAAGGAGAAGGGGCAAAGGAGAAAAAATTAAATGTCCCCTGGCAGAGGAGTATCAGAAACACGACACTGTTAAAATTGCTGGCGACAGTGGCGCACGGACCAGCTGTGCCGGCTGTGACGATGAAGCTGTGTACACAATAGCGTGGATGGAACGAAGGGTAGTACGGAACGTTGTGTCGAGCAGAGGGATTATAGGGCAGTCGCAAAGAAGGGGAAGGTTTCGGCGCCCCAACGAGTTTGACGCGATGACGCGATACATTCCATAGACGAGGGTGGAAGGGATTCTCGCGTGTCTACGATCGTTCCCATTCTATCCCTTTTTTTTCTCGGTGTTCTCTTCCCTGCAACCGCACCTCACCCCGGGCTCCAAGTTCTTTGGTTCAACGCCACGACTACCTGCTATATCCCTCTTTGCCAATGTATTTCAGGGAACTGACGAACCTATGGGAACTTGATCCTCGGCCTCTTTTCCATTCTGTCGCTCCAACGAGCATCGAATGGCCCATAATCGATCGGCAGGGGTTCTCGTAGTAAAATAGGATTGTAGAAAATCCGACTATTAGTCAAAGTTTGCAGTAGCTCAAAACAGTTGCAGGCGGATGTTGTACTGTTTGAAGTCACTGACAGAAGTTAAATAGTAAGTTAGGAATGTTTGTTTGCCGTAGTGTAGGATGTTAGTGTCAACAGGGATTACGGTACGAAATGAAGAAAAGAATTTTAGAAGAGGACACGTCGTACTAAAAGGATACCCGTAGTAGTAAAAAGATTAGATTGAAAATTCTGTCAACCTTCTACGTTGTCGCTACTTGAAATTCAATGCGCGAAAATCAGTCTGTCAAAATTAGTAAATTATAGAAAATAGAAATTACTTTTCAAGACAAGCGTTCGTTGTTCGATGTTTGATAGCGACGTGCTACGGTTAAAAAACATTCTCGATGAAGAATATCGCAGAAAGAATTCCTTGAAAATGGATCTCGAATCGAATGAAATTCGAAACTCAAACGGACAAAAGCTTAAAAAGCCAGGAATCTGAAACATTCCCCTAGATTCCAAATGCACTGGTTGCAATTGCGAGCCGATGCTTCGATTTAGGACCTGGTCGTTGATTATGGAAGCTATTGCGCGCGTTATGAAACCAGATTCGCGAAAGAGAAAGAGAGAGGGAGAGGGAAGAGTGGGCCAAGCGAATGGGATCTTGGTAGCGGTTAGTTGCGCAAACACCGCTCCAAGCTGGTTCCAGGAGAGCAGCAACAACATTTATTGCCTGTGGTTCGTATCTCTCTCTCTCTCTCGTTTCCGCGTTTCTAGTTCTTCTATCTCTGTTTCTCTACGATGCGCCAGACTCGGTGACTCAGTATCAGTTTTTTATCGTGGTTGTCTCGGTATCTTTGGATCGTGAACGTCTATTTCGAACGAAAGCAGAGATGACGATATGCTACAGCTACACGCGAGCTCGACACGAAAAAGAAGAAGAGGGAGAAGAACACGAGATAGGAGGAGAAACGGTGAAAAAGGTTGCTGGAGGTAGGGTCAGTGCGTTACAAGGAACTTGGGAATCGAGTTATCCAAAAGTCCCGCGGCTTCGTGTGAAGAAAAAGTTCGATACGTATCTTGCCACTGGCACAACCTTGAAATTCCCTCGCGTTTTATAACGTCCGTCGATGCTTTACAATTACACTGTCGCTGTCAACGATTTCAACGAGCTCGTATAATGTTTGAGTTGGCAACCTTGAGCCGACTAATCGCTAACTTTTTTTCCAAACTACGCTTTTTTTTTTACTTGTAACTAGTCGATCAATTATTAGTTTCTGGACGTGTTCCATGTTCTCACGATGTACCCGCAGGGACTACGAATTAATCTTTCGAAGGTTACCTGGGTCGTTTACACCTCCAGCGATATTTTACTCGTGATTTTCTTCGAAACGAATTCCTATTCTTTTCTTCAAACGCCTTTTCAACATTCTACTTGAAAAGTAACCGTGAAATATAATAAAGAGTTCGACAAGTGTCCCAGGATCTTTTCGAGCACCTGCGCTGGCTACGAATTTACAGATGAGCGTACCACAACGCTACGCTGTAACTCGTCGTGAGCCGTCACTCGAAACGAGTAGCCTCGGTAGAGTCGTACACGAAGAATTTTACACAGATGTGAATACTAGCTTTGTTTATTAATAATTTTGTTTAAAAACAGTCTGCAATATGTACTACCAACAGGCATTCCTTGCATTCCCACGTAGTTTTACTGCATTTTTTCTGTTTCGCGCATACTCCACACCTTCTTCGTGGATTTTCATTTAGCCTTTGTGAGTGGAATATTCCTTGGAAAATGAATATTCCACGTTTTTGATAATCAGCAATACACACACTCTGTACAATTTGCCATCGCCGTCAGTCATCGCTGCTAATTGGTTAGAAAAACTGTTAGGGAAAAACTGTTAGGGAAAAACGAAAACTGCAATCTCGCAATGCTGGAAGTCCATCGTGTCCCAAGGGAGGAACTAACCGTTACTATTAACAAAACCACAAAAAAGAAAACCTAAAATGCTTCGTGAAAATAAAGGACTCGACAGTAAACACTGAACCTTATGGTAGGTAGCTGGAATCAGTGGTAATAAAGACTAATTTTCCTCGGGGATTATTGCTGGTCCGAGTGAATACGTTGAAGAAATCGTAGACACGAGGAACAACAGAGAAATAAAAGTGGAGAAAGGTACGTGGTATCTTTAGAAAATTAGAAACGGCTACTATCAAAAAATTGTTATAGAAATAGAAAAGAGTTATAAAGTATCGTGCACGAAGAAATGGACGAGAGTATAACGATTAGATGTATAACACGTTGTCGGCAATTTTTTTTTAATATTTATTAAAATTACAAACAATTCTCGCGTTGAGAATTTTCAGTAATTTTTCTAGCGTGGCCAGTGAAACACAAAGACGTTCGTGGCACGTCTTCTAAAACCTGTAATAAATAGCTGTCGACGAAAGTTCAACCACGAACTTTCGATACATACAAGCGCCTCTGGCAATATTTCAATGTTGAACCAATGATGATGTTTTTACAGCAATCGTTAACGTTAACAAAACGCTCGTGAATAGAACAATCGGTAAGGTAGAATAAATAAAATAATCTGTTTTCAGAATTCCAGGTAACGACTGATCCTTGCAGTGAAACGGGGACAGGTAGATACAGCTCTGGTCGTAAATCTTGGAATATGTCTCGACAAGGTGTCTCTCGATTAAGGAAACTACATCGACACGGATTGCTACGCCCGTTAAATTAACGGATCGTCCAACTACAAAGTAAGAGCCGCTTTCCAAGCGATTCCTTGAGAATCTCGGTGATTTTGTGAAAAGGAGGTCAGCTCGCGTTTATTTCACCCGTAAACCAGCGCGAGTCAAGCAAAGTGGAAGCCGAGGTGTCTGAAGTTTATCGCGATGAAATCAGGCCGGGGCGGAGAGGAACCTTTTAGCAGAGGCGACTGCTCCGCAGATTAAACATCGATTTCTTTCTTTGAAAAACACGTTAACGAAGCTAGATAGGTTTGCATAAGTCGAAAATTCGGCCCTTTTTGATTCTGGGTTTCTTATTTGGACAACGCGCAGGTAAACGAACGGGACTTTTAGCAAAGAGGAGCTTCGAATTAGGAAATTGATGGTCAAAGTCGTTGGTTCTTTGTCGTAATTAAATAAAACGTTAATTACAAGTATATAAAATAAAAAATAATACCTTGCATGGCGATGGACAAAGTATGGTGGATTTTTTTCCCGAGGAGTGGACATTTTTATCAGCTGGAATTTCTGATTGGATAAAGGATACCCCCGACGAACCTTTTTCCCGACAAAAACTTGCCGCGCTTCGTTGATAGGGAGCGTGAAATTGGTTTTCGAAGAAACGAGAAAAACAGAAGCAGCAAAATCGTTGCTCCGGATAGGAAAAGTTCGTTTCGGCCGAACAATGAGTAACGAAACGAGTAACGGTAAAAGGTCTATGGCGTGCAGTCGGGGGAAAGAGAAAAAACGTGAAACTGTCACGGTCAACGGTCAAGACAACAGAAACGCGTCTCGCTCGTTTTACCGGAACAATCGACGAGGCTGAAAGAGACTGGAGAATCCTGGAACGTAATCGCGTAGCGCTCCAACTACGTAAAACTTCTACTTAAACGATACATCGCTGGTCGTGAAAGCACGTGGAAATTTTATGTACAATGGCGATCGTATAATACCAAAAGTTCAACTTAATCTTGTAGTTTATGATAGTAATTAACGTTCGGACCTCGTTCAGCAGCCATATCAAACAACTGTTATTTTTCGTTTTATACATTTCTCAATTTCATTACTCTGTGGCTACTCGATTAGTGTCAAAGAAACGAATTAATTACTTTTATAACTGGATGGTTTAAATAATCGTAAATTTCAAGCAGGTTTAAGAAAAATCCCTAACATCTGACATTTATCGAGTCGACCCGTATGCCTTTCGAGCGGCTCGTTTATTACTCTGGTTTTCGCTGATAAAATAAATCATACAGGGTGTACGAAAATTATATGTCACGAGTATCACGTGATTCAACACGTTTCCCCGCTGCGAACACGTGTAGAAAAAAGAACGTACATGTAAAGTTGTTCGTGACTTTGAAATTCAAATGTGCCCGTATGCGGCGAAAAAATTATGCTCGTAGAATTTAGCATAAAATATTCAAATGACTGTATACTTTTGTCATAAAGTGTAACTATGTTGGTCGAAGTCCTTCGAAGCATTTGCAACGCAAAAGCATCGAGTTATCGCGAATAAAACGATCGTAGCTCGCAGCAGAGCTCACTCAATTAGCTCATCGATCGAACGAAATCGAAAACTGGTTGTTCGCAACGAGCCTGGACAAGATGGAGAACGAGACGAGATGGAGACGAGAAACATGCTGGAACGTATGCGCGCCAATGATTCAGGCTGACGCAGCAGCAGTGTAGTGTGTAAAAACTGGCCAGGAAAAGGCCAAGGTTTCGTCGTTGAATACGATGATGAAAACGAGGATGAATTCCAGATCCGTACGCAGGCAGCGTGACCAAAAAAAAAAAAAAAAAATTGAGAAGTTAACGAAAACACACCAGACCTCTTTATCATGGATAATTTTGTAAACGACTGATTCGTTGGGGTTTTACGTCAAGTTTGCGCAACACGGTTTATCAAAATAACGAAAGTCATTGCGAAGAAGTACGATGCTTGCTAGAGCCGCGTGACAAGAATCAGACACGTTATTTATTATGCTTGTTTGACTTTCCGCGATCGCTAGTTACAAGAAACCAGCCTACGAGTAATTGCATATTTTTGCATCCGCTTGTTTTTTACATTTCACGTAACATCTCGCGATACTCTCGTCAAGTTGTGTATCAATTACGTGAAAATTACAACCAGCTAAAAATACTCCCAGCAATTTTGCGGGCCTTCCGTTATAAAGACACAAAAGAAAAAAAAGAAAGAAGAAAAAAGAAATCTGAACAAGAAACGCGGCAGACCGTTAATTTCCGTCGTTATAAATAAACGTAAGGCAGCGATTCTAGTTATCGTCGGCTAATAGTCGCACGATTGGTCCCAGAAACGAGCCAAGGACGGGCACAAAGCAGCGAGAGAGACCAACTTTTACTTTCCGCAGTCAGGTCTCGAGGTTCTTCCGTGTTTCAAAAACGGCACGTGCCAACGGAATATCGCCTCGTTCGACGTACGTACGTACAATACGTTGGTCGGCCGTTCCATTTCTCTAAACTCGGCCAAGGCAGGGTTGTGCGACTTATACGTTCGTCCACGACTAGTCATGCACGCCGATGACGACAACGCGATAGCGCTCCGTCGAGAGCCGAAGCAATTTGCATAGGATGCACGCGCACACAGCCTGACCTATTTGTAACGCGCGTAAATATCTTTCTAACCGTTGCCGGCTACCGTTGAAACGCGCGTGCAACGTTTAAAAAATCGCGGCAATGGAGCCGCTATCTGTCTACTTTTACCGCTTCGAACGGACGCTTGGAAAAAAGTTGCCAGTCAGCGGTACCACGGTGGCGGGGGAGGGGACCGTTATTAAGAGATAATAAAGAGGCAATTTAGAGCTGTCGCGACAACACTCGTGTTTCTTTTTCGAGCATCGTTCAAGGTCAAGTGGATTGAGACACGTTGGAATTGCGCGCATGAACGGAGGGGGCAACGAAACTGCACTTTGTGGGTCACGTTCCTTCGTTCTCATCGATCATCCGTAGCGAGTATGCTTGTTCGCGAGAATCCTCGCGAGAAGAAACAGAGGAAACGTATTCCTCGCTACGTACTTAAATGAAAAATAATTTGGAAAAGCAGGGAGAATTTAGAAGGCTGGGAATACGAAATTACTGCAAGAAATTTGCAATCGATCGTCACGGCCGTTCTCGCAGTCGCAGCGTTGAAAAGAAAATGAAAGAACGACCGTGTGCGACGATTTGAGAGTTCGAAAGCACTGCAGATAGGAGCTGGGGCGAGCAGTAGGGGACGGAAGGCTATATAAGGAGCGTCAGGGTACAAAGGAGAGGAAACGTCGTTGAAACGTACATACGTAACCACGCGAAGGGAACGCTCTCGAGTTTTGTTCGCTTTGTTCGCTCGATGAACACGCGTGTGCGTTCCTAAGCGGAAAAGGGAGTCGGTCTGTTGGCCGGCAAGCTGTACGGGCAAGAAACACGCTGCAAGAAGGACACAGAGGCGAGATAGAGAAACTGGAACTCGAAGCTCGTTCCAGGGAAGATACACGCGAATCGGATTACGATCGTAAACGACATTACGCGTTATATTTCTATTTTCGTTGGAACCGTTTGCAACGAAAGAAGCTTACGCAAGGATATTCACAAAATCGAGTGTAACTCGTAAGAGTTGAAATGGAAGTTTCAGTTCTTTCTATGTATGTACGTAGCTACGACCCAATGGCCAATAATCAAGCGCTACTTGCATCTCAATATCAGAATAGAATACCATATCAGTACGAAATTTTGCCACGGCAGAGAATTTATTAGGTTGTCCGGAAAGTGTCCTTTTACAGGCACGTCTTTCACAACGATGTATCTTTATACAAACGTGAAACCTAATCTATCAAACGTCGCGATCTTTATCTTGATAGAACAAAATGGATCATACGTAATTCGATAAAATGATATAAAACGTTGTGCATCCATTATTTCCTTATAAAACGAAAGAAGCTTTTGGGGCGACCTAATACATTTGGTCACGTATTTCGATATTTAAAAGTCTCTTTGGTTGTAACCTTATTTCCTGCTGTCTCATACGTTTTCGTGCCGTGAAAAAATATATAAGAATGTACGATTAAATAAATCAATGTTTCTCGATTAATGCGACGAGTAGGCTTTTCGATGCTCGTTATCGGCGTTGTAGGTGCTCGATTAAATCGATAGAGAACTGGCGAGAACTGTCAAAGACAGGGACCTGTCTGTAGAAAGTTATCCAAGTAGCGGGGGTAATTAAACGCGAAAGACAGGAGAGAAACGGCGTTAACTCGTTCCCCGCTCCCTATCTTTTCGCGTAATAACAGTTTCACTTCTATTACACGTTGCTGGTTTACGTGTGCACGGCGTAACTCGCGATGAGTCACGCTTGTGTCTTTTACGTATGCAGCCAGGTCAGGTCTGCGAGTTTTTCTTCGCGATGTTTACCTCGAGCTGCGACTCCAGGTTAACGATATTTTAGATAATTGGGGGAAACTCGTTTACCTAGTTCTCTCTTTGCATTTTCCCTACGCAATCGCTGACATTTGCTAAAATCTCTAAAACTCCAGAGCCCCTCGGTCAACTTCTCAACGTTTCTCCGGCCGTTGGTCGTCTGTCTGTTTTTCACAAGTTTCTAAGTAATCTACGATGTTCCTAACGACTTTCAATCATAGCCGAGGATGAGACGAAGGCAGTTGTAATTTCCAAAATCGGTTTCGAGATCGCAGTCTTCTTAATATCCGACCCTTAATTCCAACGTCCATTAACTGGCAACAAATTACAGGCACCGGCCTTTTACCAAATTTTCCAACACCATATAAACACCACCGTCCGGTTTGTGCAATTTGTTTGCCAGAATGGAGGCCGGAAAGCCTCTGGCCCGTCCCTGGCCGCAAATCTTGCAACTCTATCCTCGCTGTGCCGTAGGAACCCGACTACAGGCTGGTAATGGGTTCAGACGGGCTCCCCGATCCCTCGAAACCACACGACCAACGCACAAGGAGACGCTGAAAAAACCTAATAACCTGCTGTCTATCGCGATGGACATCGATAGATGAGAAGGCGCGTGAATCTACAGCCGACACTCGAAAAACGAGAAAAAGAAAAGAAGGAAAGGGTGATCCAAGTCTTTTCGATTAATTTACGATAGCGTAGGACGATTTGTAAAATTTGTGGAATGCGTTCGAGACCAACGATCCGGACGATGAGTCACGGAATATTTCCCGAGGATTCTGTGTCGTCCGCAGATATTTACATTATCGATCAACAGGATTGGAAATAAATTCGCTGGGACAGAGAAGCGAGATGTACGATAAGAGGCTAAAGTAGGAAACAGCCATCGATCTGGTAAAAAGACAGCACTAGTCGATCTACTGACATTCGATAAAACTCGTATATGTCAGAAACAAGATGATCAAAATACCAAAATATAAATGAAATCCGCAGAAGCTGCTCGGTCACGAGGAAAAATATTATCAAAATACAGCTATCTCGGGCGCGTCGAATTAAAAAAGCAGATAAATTTCGCGAGATTTGCGACACGTTCGTCTGGATCGCGTTAAATTTAAACCGGCTACGAAAAGGAGAGAAAGAGAGAAAAAGAGAGAGAGAGGCTACACATCGTGGGTAGAGGCTGACGGCCGATGCCGATGCCGATGGCGATGGTCTATCTGTTGCGAAGAGGCGGCCACGGAAGGTGGAGGGAAGACAGGATCGGTCGTTTGGTCTGTCGAGGCAGAAACATGACGAAGGAGGAGAACGGCGAGGAAGGGAAAACCGGTTCGACAGGTTCGGCTCCCATTTACCTGACCATGTAGCGCCTACCTACGTTCGGACATTATGTATTATGCAGTCTGGCTGTATGTGTAACGCATAACTACGGTGTGTATCCGGCGAGCGAGGAAGAAAAAGAGTGCGGAGGGGACGGGGACCTGGATCCGAGGGAAAGGAGAGAAAAGGAAGAGAGCAGACCGCAAAGGTTCGTGGCTCACGATGAAAGCGGACCGTGTTTGACCTCCAGGCTGATCTTCACTCTCGTCCGTCGGTATTCCATCTTTCGACTTACCGATCTTTCATGTTTGCACTGCGAAAATTGACCGTTTTGTTTCCTTTACTTTTCATCCGTTCCAGTCGTTCTTTTTACCCTGATCGATGTTGCTTTCGTTGGATTCGACTGTTTTCGTTGAATGGCGAAAATCTTCGATCCGAAGATCGCCTCGCGAGTGCAAAACGCAACAGCATCGAAATCGAAAACACGTTCCGAAGCGTCAGCCTACTTTCTCGCGTAGAATCGTTTGCTCGCGAGTAGAAGATGAAGCGCAGCGATAAAGCGCCGTTATGTTAATTGGCCCGCCGGGGCGTTGCGTCTCGAGATTAATTTACCCCAGAAAGATGGTATCGCCGCGCCAATTACCGTATCCAGAGGCCGTAATTCGTTGCGCTAGAGGTGTGCAAGTTTAGGTGGCTCGTACCGTCGTCTCTTCGACTTTTCATTCCTCCATGACTCACACACCGTCTCCCGTCTACCTTCCCTAACCTTAGTGCCGCTTCGAATTCCAAGATACACAGTGGCTTGCGAAAATCTCAACGTTAAATCTTCCTTTATGTACGTAACGCTATTTTCCTTGTAACTGAAACTGATAACACGGATCGATCGCAAATTTTATAAACGCGAAGATAAACGACGATAAATTCACGTGTCTCTGATATCGATGTGAATAAAATTTCGAAATGTTCCATACAAGTACAGATGACACATCCGCGGCAGAAGAGTTTCAAGAAGCCTCCAAATACTTGCATGAGTCACGCCACGTTATATCAAAAGGGGTAGAAACGAGGGAAGAAGGAACGAGAAAAGAGTACGAGAGAATGGCGCACGAAACGGAGTGGCTTCTGTTGGCCTAGCAATTTCGAGAGAATCGTTCCATCCCGCTTTAACGCGAGCTTCCTCGAGCTCTCGAGCCGCGAGACACGCCACTTGGTATTCCGCTGGGCGAAGCAAAAGCGGCGCTCGCGCAGGCATTCCGCTGGAACGTGCTAGGCATCAGCCCCTACCCCCGTGTCACTCTCTCTCTCTCTCTCTTTCTCTCTCCTCTCTCCATGCTTCGACTCACTTGTGTGAACAAATTCTGGATTCTGAGCGCGCGCGCTACGTCCCCCAAACGGGGGAAGGGATTACGAGGATGGCCGGATGAGCCAACTTCTGCCGACAACTTCCGCCGGTTTGGAGGCTGTCGTCCGCTAATTCTGCGCGATCGTCGCGATTCTACGAGGAATTTCGAGCGAATTGCAAAACCATGAGCGTATTATACGCGGCGTAATAACCAGCTGTGAATAATTACACAGGGATTTTAAGAAGATGGTCGAGGAGTGCAGGATGGACCGAGTGCATCTGTAACCCAGAATACCTACTCGCTTCCAGTCACGAATCGAGTGCTGTTCGAACCAGACAGAGAAGGAGGGAGGAAAGTTTGCGGAGAGACGAGTCGAGGCGAGTCGAATAACTGGTTGTTCCAGTTTCTGGCGTTACGTTTGACGCTGGATACACCGGCCAGTGAGACTGGTATTGGTATGAACGAGGATATTCCGCGACCGCGTTTTCAATGAAAATATCAACGATCGATGGCAGACTAAGTATAGTACGGGCGTTGACTAGATCGTCTTCCGAGATACAGGTTGGTATCAAAGCCAATTAAATTACCGATGTTCAACATCAAATAGCTTCGGCGCAATCTCGATGATACAGAAACTTTTGCACGGTAAAAAGAAGCAAAGCTTCGATATCGTTTCTAGAGATCCTCGACAAAATAGGATCTTTAAAAAGGTTCTGCCACGTTCTCGAGAGAGACAGATCCTTTCTAATTTCTACAAAATTCCAATAGACTTATTGCTTTTGAAATTCGAACGACTCACGGTACACATATCGATACAGATAGCGAACATGTAGCAGAGGAAATGAGAAATACTATGTTCTCTTTGCTTGTTCTCGTTAAATCAATTCATTTCCCCGGGGAAAATTACGACGTGAAAAGAATCACAATATTCACTGGCGATCTGTTGCAATTTAAGCGAACGGCAGTGCCGTGCTCCGTAAAAATAGAACGAAAAGTTAACAGAAAAATATTCCTGGAGGAATTCAACGCCAATGCCAAAACGCGATATCAAAGTGGAACTCTTTTCCACGTTGAATAAGACGCGCTATTATTAAAAGGCCGAAGTGTCGAGAATCGTTGCCCATCTTGTTTTTCCTAGCCGTGAAACGCAAACAACCGACGTGCACCAGCGATCTCGAAAACGAATTCAGTCGGTCGGTTTATCTCTCGATCCGTTTTTCTTTCCAGCCCCGACACACTTTGCGACTTTGCGTCCCCTTTATAGCGCGCCAGCGAGGTTTACTGACATTGTTACGACCGGGTTAGTCGCGAATCGATTTGAATTTCGTCGCAGTCACGATTCACCAGCAATTCCTGTTCCTTCCTCTTCTCCGCCATCTCTCTAACGACCCACTGTCACAAACCAGTTACTTTTTTCTCCGAGATATTATCGTCATCTAACCGCAGCTGAAGTTTCATCGATGTTTCCGTCACGTTTTAACACGCATTTTTCATCGATCTTCGTCAACTGTACTTTGTTCGTTTCGTATCGGTACGCGCGCAACGTCTTCAACTTTTATTAGCACGATAAATATTTCCCCATATTACAGTTACCTTCCGCCGTATGTAAAATAGTTGCGTAGCTTTCGAGAACCGTTTGCGAGTTTATTACGAAACAGTAGTACTCGTAAAATGTTTGCGAACATCGTTGCTCCGAAACACCGTTCGCGAACAGGTTTGTTGACGAGTACTTCATACATTCTCGGCAATCCAGCGTTCGCGAATTCTTGGAAAATTATCTGAACCCACGTCCTTGGCTGCGATTCTGGATTTACTTTGCAAAGAGCGAACATGTTTCCCTTTCCTCCGACTCTCCACCCACCGAAAATCTGTTTCACCACCTACGTTTCGCTCTTCCTCTCTCTCTCTTCTTGAACCTCTGGCCTTTTCTTTCTCCATGTTCGCTTCTGTGCGCGTGCGACTCGGTCTCGCCGTTTTTCCCCTGCGACGACTCTTCGATCGCTCCCGTTCGTCCGTGACGACCTCGATGCTAGGCTACAGCGTGTATTTTTAGAGGCGACGTTCGCGTCCGTGCTGTTCTAGCGAAAAACTTCTCGATCTCGATGCGATCCCGAGACCAAAGACGTTATGGTCAGACCGGTGTCGCGTTCGTAAACGCTGACCGAATATAGAATCCCGTGAAATTCGTTCTTTACCGCCAGACATCGACTACGGATCTGCAGATCGATATTCACCAATCGGAGAACGCTATAGGATAGTTGATCGCGAGGAGCTCTGTTCGCGATTTCCAGCTAATTAGTCGCTTCGTACTGTAAGGTCTTTACTATGATTAGTTTACTTACAATAAATGGATTAAGCAGATGTTGGTTAAACAGGAAACGATGGTTGTTTAAAGTGAACTGATCACAACAACGTATTATAATTAAGACAACTAGATAGTTACTTTGCAACTCTCGTCACCACGGATCCAACGCTAACTCTCACGCGGGTCACACCCTCTTGACAACGCAATTCGCACTCTCTGACTTCTCAACTAACACTCTTTGACTTCCCAACTAACACTGACTGTTAACACGTTGACTGTCGCGCGTGTTTTCAACGAAATCTCCTTCAGGCCACCAGCGTGGAACAGATTATCCCGACCAAATGGTTTCTTATGCCACTACGATTAGAAAAGGAATCAAACTGTACCGAAAACTTGGCATTCAACTCCTTCTGGCAATTTCTCTTGTAAACGCTTCGACGGTTTAGAAAATTGCAACAAGCAAGGATGTAAATATTAGAAGATTTAGAGAATTATTAGCTGGAAAATTATTAGGCTTGTCTGAAAGTACAAAAAATCTGTCTTCATAATATCGTCGTAATAAGTCAGCATAATACCGTCGTTCGGAAAAATGATTCCGGAAGAAGCATTAGACGCGCATGCAAACTATGTTATGCAGATAAAATACGTCGAATGGGAAAGATACGAAAGAATTTAAAGAAAACAACAACTTATTGTCCAAATTGTCCCAACCATCCTCAGCTTTCTATAGAATGCTTCAAAGTTTTACATTTTAAATAACTTTCTTCATAAGCCATTTTCGTATTACTTTTAGAACAATTCAATAGTTTTATTATTTCCTCTGGAATATCTTATCAAATACCTACGACGATCCTTCGCAAGTAGTCAAATAAGCGTCACCCGAATACGGGTGACGCGACTCTATCGGGAACTTTATCGTCACCCGTATTCGGGTGACGCAGCCCGATCGGGAACTTTATCGTCACCCAAATATGGGTGACGCAGCCCGATCGGGAACTTTATCGTCACCCGAATACGGGTGACGCAGCCCGATCGGGAACTTTATCGTCACCCGAATATGGGTGACGCGGCCCTATCGGGAACTTTATCGTCACCCGAATACGGGTGACGCGGCCCTATCGGGAAATTTATCGTCACCCGAATACGGGTGACGCGGCCCTATCGGGAACTTTATCGTCACCCGAATATGGGTGACACGGCAGTCAACAATTTTGTCTTTTGTCTTAGCCCCAGCACGCACGTGTTCCGCAACCGCTCGTGGCCAGAGTCACGCAGGGCTTTTCCGCGAAACTATTCGATCGAAGAACCGACGATACATTGTTGGGCCAGTCGGCACTTCGGTTGTCTCGCGACATTGTTTAAAGCTCTTAGGCCTTTCGTCCACGGTACTACAATACGAATAAGTTGATTATCAGTCTCGAATGTACAAATTCCAAGCTGAATGTCTATAAGTCAAAGTTTACTTGTATCGTGAATAAATCACATACATAGATGGAAGAAGGAAGGGCTGAACGCGTCGCGGAAACGAATTTCCCAACATGAGAAATCTCGCGCAACAATTTGCCGATTTATCGCTGCTACTAATTCGACAAGTTGCAAGTTATACGTGGGACCACTGTTTTACAACATTTTTACATGAAATGGCATAATCAGGTGACTTGCGATTCGTAAAGTTTCGTTTCTTTTAACCTCGAGCTAGTTAACGTCGCGCAAGGCTATCTATCGATACACACCAATGACTCGTAATTTACGACACGTAAAATTCGGCCAACGTTGGTTCAATTCGCTAGTGAGAATGGACAGAGAGGAGAACTTTTGAAGCTTTTTCTTTATCGAATTTATTATCGAATTACCGTGCCCCTTGACTGGTTCGAATAAACGAGGTTCCACCGTGTCTAAAACTCTACTAAAGCAAGGACTAATATGTCGTCGACCACGAGAATGTTAACGCTCGGATAGCAAGAATAATCTACGCAGTTTCGAAGTTGAAAAATTCCTGAAAGTCCAGACACCCCAGTGGTCGTAAAGCTTGCCGCCGTTAAACAGCGTTCCACCTTCTCTCCGACACGATCGTTTCGTTAACTTTACCCGTGGAACGCGGCACAAGGAGAGGATGAGGAGAGAAGGGAGATGCGCGATGAGGAAGTTTGTTGCAAAGTTTATGCGATTTCAGGCTGGAGCCGAAGAGAGATGGAATTGCGGGGCCGCGCACGGTTTTATGGGCCGTTCCGTTTTACTTTCCTCGTAAAAAATGCCCGGGCCGTCGTTACTCTCGTTCGAAAAAGCTGGACCGAAGAGAGTCAGAGCCCTCTCCGTCGATTAAAGTCGAGCAAGCGTGACGGTTCGCGTAAACAGACGTTCGCGCCAGGCTAAACGCTCGATCGCGTGCCTCTGCAATTAACAATTATCGAGCCAACCGTATTGAGAAATTTCCACGATACCGTCCACAATACCGTTCTTTGTTAACGCACACACAGGGCGAATTATATCTTGATTCCTATTTATATTTTTGTCGAGCGACAGGCCGCTGGAAAATCGCAGTTAAAGCTTTTAAAGCGGCTTTCTGTGCGAACGACACGTACCACGGGAAATAGTCGTGCCACGTGTTTCGCCATGATAAATATTTATTCGCCTTTGTTGTATGGAATCGGAGGCCGGCGTAAAAAGGCCAATAAAATGGCGATAAATGTCGGATCGCTCGATGCACAGTGTTCTTTGACTGGCATGTTTGAAATCCTTTGGAAGCCACGTTTCAAGATATCGAATAGGGATGTACAGGTTTTTGATAGAATCAGCATTTTGTAGCATATACACGATAGTTCGAGTGAAAATACGACCGAGATGCTAAAAATTCTTCGTGTATCGGAACAAAAGTATTCGGCAGAAATCCGAGCGGACAACTTCGGTCGGAAAGGTAGGAAGAATCAATGTGCTTTTGGTGGAAAATCATTGTCGTGTTCCTTCGAAGCGGAATATTTCGGAAAAAACGGCGATCGCATTTAACGACGCCACGCGTATCACGAAACACGCTAATGGCAAGAATTAACCGCTAACGACTCGTAACGCGCCACTTGTCTCCTGCAACGTTTCTTCCAATAGCAACCGAAGAGAAAAGGGAGAGACGCGAGTTCTAAATATAATGCATTGGGTGCACGAAGTTTCACGTGACGCACACCTGCCACTGACACGTCATCAGGAGCTAGTCGTCTTCGTGGACGACGTAACCTGTTATAAGGATTGCGTGCGACACGCACCGTGCCAATACGTGCGAGCCAGATGACGGCGTTTTCCAGTTAATCAAAATCCCAAGACCAAGTATCCGACCTTGGAATCTGTCCCTCGATAGATTAAGCCGAAGCTTAGCGAACAGTTTGTTCAATGTGGATGACAATTTGCCGAGTAGCAGAATCGAAGCAGACATTGGCGAACGTTTAATCGTCGTTACGCGACGAGAGGAAAAAATCGCGCAAAACATCTTCACATGGTTCTTTCATCGACGCAATTGAAGCAACTTGGTTTCGCGATGGATCGTTCTGAATACATTGGATAGAAGAGAGAAGAGCACGGAGGAGCATCGCGTGGTCCTCGCTAGTAATTATTGACCCGTGGTGACTCACTAGGTTGAGGACCTTTATGATCCACGCTAATGGGCTCGCCACTTCAGCCACTCGGAGGAACACGCAGTTAGGCATCCACACGGACGAGCACGCGAGCGCGAGGAAGGAGCGCGCGTGCATCACGTGTGCGTGACGCGTTTTATGGCTCTCGGCCACGCAAATCTCGTTGCGCGTTCTTCCACTCGTGAAAAGCCTCGACCTAGCCCTCTCTCCTCTCTCCTCTTTCCACGACCAAAGAAAGGGTTGGATGGCACGCTCGTCTTTCTAATGGTCTCTCGAATTAGAAACCACCGCTTCATTTTCCTTTGCTGACTGTGCAGGATGGATCGTTACCCACGAGCACTCGCCATTGCATCGTTCGGTCTTCTTGATAAAAAATTTACCAAGCGGAGGAAAATCGAAAACGGTGATTTTACCGATGTCAACTGCTTTCGATTTCGTCTTTGCGTATACGATGGACAAATTCTTTTTCTCGGCGTTGCTCTGGTTTACGTTTTTCGGTTTAACACGGCGCGATAAGAGTTTTAATTAATTAGTCGGCATAGATGGCTAATTAAAATTGCAGCAGATGAAACACGTTGGGAATCGTTAATAGCGCTGTCGCATGCTCCGCATCGCTCGAGATCAGGCAACGTTTCAGGATCAAATATTTATGTCTGATCCGGCGCGTTTCTACCAGAACGTCGCTTCAATTATAGCAGATGAGCTATATATCCCGCGCATTATTATACGCCGGGCTATTTGTGTACACGATTTCGAGCCGAGAATACGGTCTCGAGGCTGGATTCCACTCGTTAAGTCACTGACCCGAATAGAGCCCACGTAGAAGGAAATAGGAAGTCATTGGCGCAACGCTGATTTTTCTCTCGACATGGGAGAGTTCAATCGAGCTGAACGAACCTTCGGAATCGGTTACACGCTGAATTTCCTCTTTCCCTCCACGTTCACCCTATTAACTTCGCAATAGGTCTCTTCCACTGTCTTCTGCCTTTTCTTCCCTCGTTTATTTCTTTTTTTACTTCTTTTTCCAAATAGCTTCTGCGAACCTTCTCCGTCAGATAATAAAACGATATCTGTCCTTGATCCGAGAACTCGGCTCGCTAACTTCGAAGCCTAGAAAATATCACTTCTATCGTTTTCCGCGAGCTTCTAAACAATCATTTATCGACGTTTTGTATCTTCAAGATTGAGATATTCGTATCTACCGGAGAATATCGTCCGTACGATGTGAAAATAAATGCATCGAGAACGACGTGTTTGCTCGTTACGATATTCGTGTCAAAATCGTTGAAAGAAGACAGTGTTGCTTTGAAGAATTCGTTTCTATCGCAGGCAGTATTTTGCTATTCTCTGGTTGAAAGAAACGAAAGACAACGTTAGCCGTAACAATAAGCGGTAACCGAGTCGAGTAATTTAATTAATAGCCGTTTGTTCGCGACGATCCGGCCAGACTTGGCGAGGTTTTTCCAACTACGTACGTGGTTAGAGGTCGGAGAAAAAGACGTTTATTAGCGCATGCTGGTCTCGAGAAAATAGACGGTCGCTTATGAAAGGTACACCAGTAGATACACGTTCCAGATAACGTCAATAAGCATTGTTACTGGCAGCAACTTCTCGCGTCACGAGTGTAAAAACAGCGTGGCCGTAAAAAACCAGGCAGCTCGAAATTTCCTCGCGTATTTCCCTCCGACAGAATTAGCAGACGGATAGACAATAAACGCCGGCTATTTCCGCGGTCTGCCGGTAAAATAATCAAAGGTAACCGCAGACTCGCGAGACATAGCCAAAACTATTTTCTTTCCAGTTTCAATTTCTTTCTGTCTTTAAAACTGAATTTCAACATTTGGATTTTGGCCAGCTTTCTAGCTAGCTTTCACGGTGGCGTATAATCTGGCAACGGATTCGGCTTATTCACAGCGCGACAAGCGCCAATAGGCAGGTAATTACAAGCGAAGAGAAAGGAGCGCGAGACTTCGATAGAGGGAGCGAGAGGGAGATTTTGCACGCGTGTGCGTGACCAGCGTGCAAACCATCCGCGTTGATGGACGTGTGCCACGTGAACCGCATAACGACTGGCCATCATTGTCTGTGTTTCGCCCACATGGCCTTTGAACGTGTCCCCCGTCAGCCCGTGAGAGACGATAACGCGATGACCTCGAGATAAATTGCTCGTCCGCGGTGTTCAATGGCATCCCGAGCCGAACAAACGAAAGAAGAAAGTGTGCGCGTGATGGATACCAATTGGTTGCGTAATGAACTCATTCGAATCGTCAAAGAGGCGAAAGGACAATGCAGAGGCCAGCTACGTTCAACGAACGCAGCATTTTCGACTTCCAACCATTTTGTTCCATCGTGCGCTTCTTCTCGCTGCTGTGATATTTCGCCACGTAATTAAACTTCTTCGTGTTTGTTGGAATACAACGATATCAATCGCATGCAGATGAGGTGATTGATCGTACGGATTTTCTTCCCTTCGTTGCCCAGCGATATCCTCACTAGCGTGCGTTCGTGAGATGCAGCACGACGGCTAGCACGTGCATGCTCTTTCGAGAATTCGCCGGAAGAAGCGCGAGGATATGGATGGAACATTCTCGATGGGCACGTCGAGAAGCTACTAGAAGGTTCTGTGGCACATGTGACGCCACACAGACACCCACACAAGTCACACTCCTTACTGCATAGAGAGTGGGGTCCTAAACCTTTGCAAGGGCCATGGGTCACTAAGCCAGTCAGTCTGTGAATAACTAGCCAACTGTCTACATTCCACGATACTTACTTATATTCACTGTAACAATTGTTTAATAAATATCACATTATATTATTTCAACACAAACATTGTGTCTTCCACAGATTATTAATCTTAATTCCAAGATTAAATTCTAACAGTGTTTATCGTGTAGCGTGCAACGAGTTACGCGTCTGTGAATCGATTCTATCCGCGACAGATCCTTCGTAACGTCGCGAACGCTGGAAAATTTGAACGTGAGAATGAAAGGAGACGAAACGGCGCAGGATCAACGAACGCGTATCGCGCGGATAAGCGTGAACGCGATTGGCCGTAACGTGCTCCAAGGTAGCCAAACGAGAACCCGTTCAATGGAACGAGGCGTATTACCAAGTGGCAGGAGGAGGAGAGAGAGCGTAGCAGGGAGAAACAATTTAGGAAAAACTGCCAACGACCAGTAGCGAGACCATATTTCTATGCAGATGCGATCCTTGACGAGACTGGTGGTACTGTACACCGGGGAGAGCACCGGTGGTCTTTTCTTACTACTGCAGCCTGGCTACGTATTTTTATAGCTTCCTGGCGAGCATTCCTTTCCCTCCGTACCGGTTAGCGAACGGTCTTGGACGAGGTCTTCCAGCATGCAAGAACAAGTGGAAGAAGAAGATGTGCGCGAGAAGAAGAAGATAAAAAGACAAGTAGCCTGACCTTGTGCCCAAATGCCAGTTTCTGTCGCCACGAATCGTCGATCGCCTCCTTTCTGCTCACGGAAAGCTTTAGGAGGGAAGAACTTGCATAAGCGTTAAATCGCGCCAGTTACACGTAGGAGCCACGTAATCGGTCGTATTTGGAGCAGAATAACAGCAAGGCTATGCGCTCGTCGGAGGAAAAAGGGCGAAACTACGCGATGTTTTGCCGCAGTGTGTTTGTTCGATCGTTGTGCCCGGCCACTTGGCTCGATACCGCAACTGCGCCACCGACAGTTTCGAATCGTCGCGTTAATTCGAAGCAGGGGAACGGAAGCTCGTTACCGAAATTTCCAAGCAGAAAGGGCGCCTCTCAGCTTCTACGGTATAGAAAAGAGGAGGAGGGAAGAGAGAGAGAGAGAGAGTGAAGCGAAAGTAGTCCGAGTTTCGCTCGGGTCGTAACCATACTCTCAACTTCGCGCCGTTAATTAAATCTTCGTCGTAGAACACGGCTGATACGAGGCGGAGTTAACTCCGCAACGTCTAACCACTCTCCGCCGCATCCTTCCAGGAATCTGCTGAATTTCACGCGCTGCACCGCTATAACACGCTCGTACTCAGGTTTGTCGATCGCCTCCTGGCGATAAAGATCGGCGCGGTGAAGTTTCGTGGCTCACGTGAGGAGTCGTGATCTACGATGCACGAAAAGTAACGAAACTATCGAGAAAGTATACGGCTCGTTCGTTCGAGTTTCGAGTGCGGCACGGTGCGTTCCGCAGCGGCCGACATGAATATCATCCAGCCTAATGAAGATCTCGCGTGACATTGGAAAATACAGGCTGCAATCGGCCGAGATCTGGGCCTCGTGCGAACGATCTATCTTGGATACGCGTGCTTGCCGATCTTGCTGGAAAAATTATTCAAGGATAAGGCACGAGCTGAATTAACGTGCCTAGGAATATGCACGAAACCAATTTAACGAAGCAGGAGGTTTAGAGCGGCGGTAGGTCCTGCTGTTGCAACACGGTTTTGTAGCGTGCAATCATTCGCAACAGGACGATATCAACTTGTTTTGTACCAGTAGGAGCTGGAAGATCGACCCGTTGTTAATTATTAGCCTGCCTTCTCTCGATTTATGTACGTACTTGTTCGTTTGCTCGAGAATTAGCTTGTTTACGACAACACGAAGAAATCGTCGAGTTGTACAGCTGGCCGCAAAAATACCCGTCGACGTTATTTCTTGCTGTACTTTATTACAGGACTACCAGAAGACCAGAAAACAGAGAAAAAGAAAGAGACGAGCGAAAGTAATTTGTCATTTTAGAAATATTTATTGCAATAGAAATTGTATTTCGCATATCCGATACGAAATAGTCAAGCGGACACTTTTGCCAGCAACTACAGATCCAGATCAATGTCTTCGCACAAAACAGAAGGGAAAATTTATTTACGCTCGACTAGAGACGCAAATACGATTCTGATAGTTTAAAATTGCCAGGACCTACGACTGTGAGGCAATTTACTCGATGACGCGCGTCGTTAAGTCGATGATAGGCGGCGAAAAGTGTGCGTAGGACGAACGACACGATTTCGACACTATGATGAAACGAATTTACGCGACGACGATTCCTTTGCCTCCGTTACGCCACTTTTCCAACCAACGATCTCATTCTCCAGAGTTTCGTGGGATATTTGGTGCTTTCGCTGACATAAATAAACGACCCGAAAGCGATCTGTGGTATGTACTCGAGGACTGGTTTATTTTCGTCGAAGCTGCCAGGAACAAACCAACAAACGAAGGGCGCTGTTCAATACCAATGTCGCGGAAGAACGCGTGATCGCGGTAGCTTGTCGACCGGGACACCCTCTTCTTCCTTGCGCCAGATATGAGGCTTCAGATCTTTTAACATACGCGTTTACGTCATAAAGTCCATCCGTAAACTTTGCAAGCAAATATTTTTAGAAGGTTGCATTTTTTCTTTTCGTAGACGATTCGTTGAAAGGCACGTTTGGAAATCTTCACGTTTTAATACACTCGCTGCTACCGATACACACACGTATCGCGTTGATTCTTAAAGTCTACTTGAAATGAAGATTATATTTCGATAGATATTAATAAAACGTAGTGTTCAAATAATCGCATTTAATATTCGACCTACGTACTTGACTTTTACTACTTTTGCATATTTTACGCGAATGAAGTGTTTGGCCACAGACGCAACTGCTGCATTTTAGCTCAATTTCGGTAAGATAATTTTGGACGGGCAAACGCTGGATATCGTGCAAGTACGTTCGAAATAACAGGATTTTTCATGAAAAAAAGAATTCCGAGGATTCGCGAATACGTTAACCTACGACGAGTTAAAAAGACGCTGACGATAGGACAACAAGCTGAAGTTTGGTATTCTCGAGCGAAGAAGTTCACCGTCAAACTTCACCGAGTGGTCTTGAACCGTTCGACCCCGAGAGGGAAGTTCGTCGACGTTCGAGTCAGTGAACGATCTAGGCTTGTTTTATTTATATCGGAAAGCGAGGAATTTCGGGTCATTGGTTCGGTAGCAAAACCGTTGAATGGATTCGATCGGTAACAGCATCTTATCGCGATCATCCAACGGAAGTTGGCAGCAAGTAGCAGCTGCCGTCCGGAAACGCAGACAGGTAGACACTGCCACGTCCGTCTCCTTCCACCCTGGCTACTTTTTCGTCTCCTCCCCCTTATAGTCGGCAGTCACGCGAGAGAGCAAACAAAGAACGCTCGAAAGGCTGAGGTCGGGCAAGAAACGTTGCACGCAGCTGCCTTCGAGAGACATTCACTTCCCTGATGGCATTTCGTTTCCTGACCGAGCGGAATGCACGCAAGGTGCAAAAACAGCGCCGCTATTGAAACCGAGCCAAGCGAATCGAAAAATCGCCCCGCTAGCTTCTCTGTCGTTGTCGATGGCCGTGCCAGAGAGTGCGAGTCCTTCGACGTTTCGGAAATCGCTTTGACGGTATTGACGACAGTGATTGCTATGTTTATCGAAAAGTTGTGCACGAAACTGTGAAATGGTTTACTGGTTCAGGGATAAAAGAGAGTGTAGTTTCACAGACAATAGGTAAATTAGTAGGGTTGGCGATGGATACAACGAAGACATTGTTTTATCGCATCTTCTACATCAGATAGAAGAGCCGATTTTATGCAATTTGAATAAGGGCAATTCGACGAGCTCGCATCATCCTATCGTAAATCGTATTTCGTCGAGAGAACGTCGTAAATCTCGTAAGTGAAAATAGAATTAAAACTCACCGAAGCATCCTCTCTCTCTCGACGATCTCCTCGGGAGTGGGTTGAGCAGGTCCGAGCAACGAGTGCGGTAGCGGCGGGTACCTCTGCGACCTCCAGAGCATTTCAGACGCAACGGCGGGATGATGATGACCAGGTGGTGGTGCGGGATTCTGGTAGCCGACCGGTGGAGCAGTTGCAGCGGCTGCCGCAGCCACAGCGGCCGCGGAGCTCGGTCCGGCGCTGGGAGGTGGTTGAGGATGCGCCATTAGTAAGGACGTGTGCTGGACGCTTTGCACGTGCCAGACTCTAGCTGGTGTGGCGGCCGCCGCTGGTGTCGAGGAGCTGGTGGTCTCGTCGACACTGAGCGCCGAGCTTCTGCTACCGCTCCTCTCGTCGCCAGAGCCGGCGCTCCTCAGGGAACTTACCCCGCTGTCGGAGCCGCTGTCCCCATAAGCTGCACTCGCGGCGCCGCTACCAGCCGCGGCTCCGACCGCTCGGATACCGACCGCTGCTGGCACACCAGCGAGCACTCCGCTTCCAGGTATCCCGGCCCCAGCCTCCACTTCCATGAGGCCGGCCTCATCGCCGCCCCTCGATGTGTGAGACTGCTGTTGCACCTCGAGGAGGCTCGACGAGGACAACTGATGATGATGCTGCGACTGCTGATGTTGCTGCTGCTGATGATGCGGACTGTTCGCTACCTGATGCTGATGCTGTAGCTGCTGCTGCTGCGGATGATGATGTATCACCGGACTACCGGTCGAGTAACGTTGCTGTTGATGATGATGCGGCGGCGTGTGGTGGTGGTGCTGATGGTATTGCTGCAGGTGATGATGATGGTGACCAGCTACCGGCGGTGGCGGCTTGTTCAGTCTTTCGGCTAGAATGACAGGGCTCTCGTTGTGCCGATTTCGCTCCTGCTCCCGTTGCTGCTCCAGGAGCAGGCTCTGCCTGCCAGAGCCGCCGCCGCCGCTGCTACTAAGCGGACTCAGCCTCTCCAGCACGGAGCCTGAGTCCTGACTGCTCGACTCCAGCAGCTCGACCACCGATTCGACGCTCGCCGCCCTCGCGCCGCTCACGCTACCCACGCTATCCTCCGTGCCTAGCTCGGTAGTCAGCTCGGTTCTTCGCGAGCCACGCTCCTCTTCCTCCTCTTCCTGCTCTTCCTGCACTTCCTGCCCTTCCGGTTCCTCTTCTTGTCCCCGAGCACGATTTCGATGTTCCCGCTCGTCCCCGTCCTCCTCCTCGTCCTCGCGCTCGTCCTCGTCCTCGTCCTCGTCCTCGGCCTCGTCCTCTTCCTCCTCGACGCTCTTGCCGTTCGAGCCGGACTTTAACAGGCTCGCTTCGGCACCGCTGAGGACGCTGTCTTTGTCGACCACCACCGACGAGTCGAGCAGCGATCCATTCACCAACACCTGCTGTTCCTTGCCGTTCTCTCTGCCGCTATCTCCCTTAGTTCCAAATCTTTCTTCCTTCTGATCCGCGTTCGATCGCCTCTGTTGAAGAACCGTGTCGCCTCCAGGGTCTACTACTTTGTTCGGAGGCGGAGGCTCTGGTTCTCTGTCTCGCTCCCTAGATTGACTCTCCTCGTTCTCCTCGAGCTTCTCGACCTCTCCCCCTTCGGCTCGCTCCTGCTTCGTTTCCTCCTCTTCCGTTTCCTCGAGATCCGACGCTATCTCCTCGCAACCTTTCCCACCTCCCTTTCGCTCGGATCTAAGCTTCCTACCGACCGGACTTGTCCTGAGCCTCTTAGTCAGGGGATCGCAGCGTTCCTGATCTTCGTCCTCCTCCTCGCCACGCTCGTCCTCCTCGAGTCTTCCACCTAGTCCTTCGTCTTTCTCGGCAGACTTTACGCCGCCCGAGTGCTCGGTATCTTCTTCCGCCTCTGTTTTCGTTTCCTGGCAACTGAGCCTCGGTCTTCGTCGCACAGGTCTCTGCGATGGACTCTCCACCGGACTCTTTACGGCGGTTCCACGTTTTCGCAGCTTCGACGCGCTGCTCGATGCGCTGTTCGCCTCTTCTAAGACGGTTCGTGGTATTCGATTGCTGGGCCTGCCGGAAGGTGGACCCTTGTTCTCCCGGTCTTCCTGCCGCGTCGATAAATTGCTTTCACCGTCTTTCTCTAGTCTCTCGCGACTCGCGCCCTCGCTCACGCGTCTTCGTCGGCTGTTGCGCGCTGAGTTCTTTTCTGAAACAATAATTGAATACCAGGTGAGTCGATCGATTTTTACAAAAACTGCTTCGCAACTTTAATTTGAAAATCACGTTCATCCTTACTTCGTTTATACGTAACAAATTAATGCTCGGCTTCGGATACACGAAATTCTAATTAGTCGAGCTTAATTTCAGTTATAATTAACGTATGTTCGGTATACATAATGCAATGACCGAATGAACGTTATTCTTTTTGTACGTACGAGGTAAATGAAAATTTCATAAGAATTTCACGATATACTGCGCTGAGAAGAACATTTTGCACTCGTATTATTCACCATGGACCTCTTTTCCGACATTCCCTTCATTTATGTCATCCAAGGTATAATCATTCTTATCCATCACAGCGCTGTGTTTACGTGATAAGTGGAAGGTTGTTCGTGTACCCTTGTTCATTCTTGTCGATTAAGGTCGATCGATTGAGCGCCGTAGCTGGTCGCTACGTTGTACACGTAAGCAATTACAGAGGAAAGTTGCTAATCTCTCCGAGTCGCGCATACTACGATAATTCAACGACTAGTAGGAAACACGTGTTCATCAAGCAAATGCGAGAAAATTCCGATAAAGAATGACACGTTGCGTTTGCAACGGGAATCCCATACGTTAGATCTAGTCAGTCTGACTCAGCCGTTTCAAGCTCACAGCGACAGAAAGATATACCGAATCGGCGGATCGACTGATTGGAAGATTAGAATTACCGATGACCGAACTGTGAAACATGTGCTACAGAAAATACATTTCGTAAAGAATCATTAGAATCTCTAAAAAATTACGATACAAGAAATTTGTCTGAGAAACGAGGAGCTGGTGGTTTCGATAAAATTGTTCGTTTCGAACGACAGTTGCAGTAATAGATCCACTGAGCGAATAATCCCCTATTTCGCTGCCTTAGATTCGCAGCGCATCTCATAGCTTTCATCTCTTTCACCTCAATCGGATTCGCAATCCTCGATACCATTGAAACGTTGCATCCGAGGAATTGGCTTTTCGTCCACGTCGGTATACACGCTACGACCCCAGGGAGTTTTCAAGGGTCGACTGGCTGTAAACGCGATAGCAGTAGAGAGAACAATCCGCGGCAACGCGTACGTTGGAATCTAACGACTAGGACGGAAACAATAACGCGATAGCGCCAGCGAGATGAAACGTATCGCCAGAGAAACACGATGTAGCGTACATCCTCGTTCATAAATATTAAGGCAACCGCTGATTTCATAGGAAATGTAATTGACGATTATTAGGTTGTTCGAAAAGTGTCTTTCTTTTGCAGACCCGTCTTTTACAACGATGCATCTTTATACAAATGTAGCGGCACTCGACAGTAAGACTTTCCAACGATTTCTAGTAACATTTACTTATTTACAATACTTACGTACGAATTATACTTATCTATAATAAGTATTAACTTATTATAAATAATTAGCCATGTTACTGCGCCACGCCAGAAACATTACTGAAAATTCTCAACGCGAGAATTGATTGCAATTTTAATAAATATTAAAAAAAAAAAAACGATTTCTGTCCCGTGGCTAGCTACACAAAGACCCTATCTATGACCGGACGACGGGTAGAGCTGTGGTTAGCGCCGTTGGTTACCAACGTTCAAGACCAGGTTCAAATCCGGGCACTCTAAATTCGATTCCTAAATGAGAAGAAGCCAACCAGAATAAAGACAAAAATCCTAAACCCCAGCAGCAAGTAGCTCACAGCGACCTATACACCAGCCGCAGCACTATCACCTAACCATCAACACCTCACAAACATGAAACCTAATCTGTCGAACGTTGTGACCTTTATCTTGATAGAACAAAATGGATCATACGTAATTGGAAAAATAATATAAAACGGAAAATTTCCTTATAAAACGAAAGAAACTTTCCGGGCGACCTAATACAATATCTCTAACTGGAGTCTTTACAAAAGAAAAAAGTATATTAGACGAAATCAGGTCTAGTTAAAAGTCTGAATTTTAATTACTGGTACTGAATTATCGGGAGGATACAGCGAACATGAATGAGAAAGAAATCAAATTTACTTACACGTAATTACCCAGGCTAGTGTAATACCGAATAGATGAATTCTTCGTATATTAACATTTCAAACGATAATCGTCAAGAAGGGTTTGATAATTTCCTGACGATCATCCGCGTCAACCTAATTTTTACCATGTCCTAGTACTTGCGAACGGGGTTGTGCACGACGAGATACAGGCGGAACGGAAACAGTAGAGAGCGAAACAGGGGAGAAAGAGAAGAAACGGAGGAACGGACAGGTGGAGGAGGCAGAGGCCATGGCTGAGAGACAGCGCACGAGCAGAGGGGACAGAGGAGAGGGATTTATTACCAAGGATTTACTGTTATTACCCGGAGGGGGAGAAGCACTCGAGCGAGCAACGGCGTTGCATACGTGGGGTGCGCGTTTATCCGATGCGCAGACCTCTATGTATCCGGAATACATGGACGCGTGCATGTAACGTGGATGGTTGCATTCGCAAACTCGACGTTCCGCGTCTCCTAGCGACTGCGGTTTGTCCTCCTGTCCCGCCGAAGTCCGCATGCATTACGCTCTGCGTAATTGAACAGCGCCGACGTACTTTGCTTTACATTTTAACTCGCCTCTCTCGCTATTATTCCCGGGACACGAGCGCGGAACGTTGACCAGACCAGAAACCAACTTCCACCGGTTATTATTTCGAACGGGAAAAAGATGAAAAGACAGGGCAGACGCGTGGTTTTTATTCCTGCGATTGTTTTATTGGCAGTTGGCGTATCTCGCGTTTCGATAGCTAGCAGATCTAAGAGGAAAGCGTATTAACATTTAAACGATACAATTCTATTTATTTTGCATTCATGACCATTTTTTCCTTGCGATGTTCGGTTCTTTGAGCGATTAACCGGTCATTTACTCGCTTGCAAATCGCGTTTCTAATCTTGTTCAGGTCGTATTCAAAGGGTTGTCAGCCATCGGTGTAATAAATTAAATTCAATTATCAACATCTCGTGTTGGGTATTGAAGAACGTTTTACGATCATTTCGGATAACGCGAGCGTATGCGAGTTCGGTCTCGGCTTAACGTTACACGATCGGTTCGCTTTTAGAATGCAAACACTTTGTTTGCGCTCGTTTCGACGCGCTTTAAACCGGGTCACCGGAATTCGGCGCGACCTCAAAGCGAGACCGAACGCGTAATTTCTAATCGAACGGGTGTACTCGGGTTAGACTGATATTTGCTGCGATTCCAACGGCGCGATGGCGAGTGTGCGGCCTAAACTAAATATGTTTGTACGAATTTGGTTTTTAATTAGCGGAAAGTTGGCGTGTAGATGAGGATAATTCTAGAGAAAAAAATAGAAGTTGCGATTTACAGGCCGTGTTGAGATCGTTAAACGATGCACGCTAATTTAATTTCACATTGATTTTACAATAGCAAGTTTATTATTCGCATGAAACGCATAAACATCTTTGGCGTATTTATCATACTAAGCTTGTTACTATTGTACAAGAGAATTGAATTACACCGAGACTCGTGAAACTCCGTTAATTATATCGCTTTAATTATGCAAGTCGAGTCCAAGATACTGACAAGTATTTCGTGATTTATTCGAACGTACACGCTGAGAGAACGGAACAGCGAAGAATGGAACGATCCGAGCGGCGAATTTTCAGCGGAAAGGAGGAGAATTTCTGTCGGAGCTCGCGTCAGTGTATGTATTGAAAGTTACGGAATTATATGGTCGAGGATCCAGGTGCTCAGCGAAAAAATACGGCGCAGACAGGATATGAATTTTCGCTACGGTGAAATTTTTTATTTGCCTTTTGGAATCTCCCTTTGCCGGGATTTTCGTTCACGGTGTGGAATCTTTTTCAGGTAAAAAGAGCAGGCCAGCGGCCAATGTTTCACAGCGACAGTTCCAGTCAGATTTCATTTTCCGCGTTTGACGGACGATTAACCGACGAGAGAGTACTGTCGATATTCCGTCACGGTTTTTAAACGCGCAACAACTCGATGAAACGCAAACTCTTTGGTTTTCCCATCGACTCGACGGTGTCGTGCTACTGTGACCTGATAAAAAAAAAAAAAAAAAAAAATAATCTATCCTCGTTTGTCGGATAATTGGTGTTTATACGGAACCGTAAACCTTCGAACGACTGCCCTTTCAGGAGGGTAGAGTTCAGAAAAACAACGATATAGATTCTCTTCGAGAGGGTCAGAGCAACCCCTGCTCCGATGGATATCGACTTGGCCAAACTTGCCTCTTCCTGGGGATCGGATTAAACAAGGTTGACTGAGTCTCGCGGCCATTTAAACGCATTGTCAAAATCCGAACGTCATACTGGTACGCCTGCACTCGAAAGTTTCAGGGGGGTTATTACGTTAGTTTTCAAACTGAGAGAAACTCGGTTCCGCAGAACTGTGCTTATGCGAGCTTCGTTCGAAGGAAATTTTAGTCGGCTACTGCCCGACTAAACGAACCGTTGCATTGAATCCATTCCTTTCAATATGAATTCCTATCGTAAGAATAAAAAATCACCGAAATAAATCGCACTTTCGCGAGCCAGTTTTGTATGTTTTATTGATAAAAAAAAAAAAAAAAGAAAAAGAATAGAGCCGTTTGGCTTGCGAGAGACTCGCGCGTACAAGTTACGATCACGTCGATCAGTCGAGAGGTCGGTGAATGAAGCGAGGAAAGGAGCGGAAGGCACCGGAGGAGAGGATCGGAAAATGGTTTCTCGAGGCTGGTTCGCGTCTCGTCTTGCGCGGTTATTTTCGACCCGCTCTATTTCTGCCGGCGCTCCCTGCAACGGCCGAGGATCTCCCGCGCGTTTGTTGATAAACTTATTTCGTGCGAAAGCGGGGGAAAATGGCGATCGAGGGTAGAAGACAGCGAGAAACGACACCGGGGACCGAGTATAAAAATAAAAGGGTTGGCCAGCCGCCAGAGACCTCCTTCCCTCGGCTCTTTTCTTATTCTTCTGCGGAGACTCGCAGGCCCCATGCCAAGCCGCGCGCCGACTGCCTAATTTACCCGTAAAACGACTAACGCCGATCCCCGCGTCACGTTCGCTTTGATAAACCGAGCTCGATACTCCGATCGATCTCGTTCCGCGCCAAATCGCAGTCCAATTGAACGTCGGAAATTCTGGACTCGCGCTTTCATCGACGATAATTCGCGTTACCGCATTAAAGGAGCCGGCTCCCTTTTGCCTTTGCCAACGTCGATTGATTAAGTTAGAAAAATTTACCAAATGTCCAGCTGGACAAATTGTAAAGTATAAATTAAATAATAATAAAAAAAAAAAAAAGAAAACGTCGATTGACGGTCGCGTCTAGTTTTCTACCGACGCAATCCTGCGAGAAACCATCGAACGAATCTGTGCGGTCTCGTTACGTTTGACGAGCGAGAGAGTTTAGAAATTCAGTGTTTAGCGAGTATGCAACAAAGGGATGAAAATAAAAGTACGAGGAGGAACGAGGGAAGAAGGACACGTTGCTGGACGAGTATCATAGCGGTGTAAGTTGCTTATTGTTTTTTACAAAAGCGTTCCTGTTGTTCATCGTTTATTATTGTTTAAGCGTGGAACGAAAGCGATGATTTTTATAGGAATTGAAGCGCGTGACTAAAGTCGACTTCTGCGAATCTTAACGCACATCACCGTGTCGTTAATACAGATTGTTATTGTTAATCGTCACTGTTATTGCGAATACAAGTGAACATTCTCCGTGCCACGTAATTTATCGTTGGGATTAAAGTGGCACGTCTTTCATAAGAGAATGGATGATCGACGTAGAAACGAACTAGGTCAATCTGTACGAACGAGTTCGATTTCCTTTGCTCGCATTTCAAGTGGCTCGTACACGGTCATCGAGTCGATCTTCGAGTTCGCGCGCATGTTTCTCGAGTACCCTGAGCGCTAAATCGCTTACATAAAAATGCTAAGGATTGAGAGCCACTGGTCATTCGGTTCGTCGACATCGCCTCGGCGACACATTTCTTTCCGTTCACGGAACACTCTGTGACAGCAACGACGACGACGACGACGACACTGACAAGTTACGAGAGTCTGAAAAAATAAGAACCGATTCCGTATGGGCAACACATGACAAACTCCAGCTATTCCGACAGGAGATCGCGTTGCTTCTTTTTTTCGTCATGTTCTTCGCCGGTTCTTTTGTCTCTTCGGCAGTGTCGAGACAAAAAAAAAAGAAAAAATAAAAAGGAGAGAAAACACGCAGACGTTAATCCATTAAGTTAACTCTCGTTTCTACTCCTTTTTAGTCGATTTATATTATTAAATTTCATGGAATACACGTCACGATCGAAAATGGCAGAAGAAAAATGCGATAAGTCCATTTTTGTTGATATTCGATAGATATGGACAACATCGAACGACCACGTTGAGAATTATATCATCGTAAAATTTCCTTCTTACACAGTTTATCTTCGTCGAGTAACGTAACCTACGTTACACAATCCACGTGGTTGGGTAACCATCAACTGTGAACGATATTGCTTCTCATTCCAATGAAATTCGTGACTATGCCACGTAATTTTCCTCGGCGATTCCACGCATTCTCTTCGTACTTTCGTTTCACTCCTTCAATCATCATTAATGCGAGCTTCTCCTGATGTATTCGCCGTTACTGGCGCACTGTGGCGCATCGTGTTGAATTCCACAAAGTTTCAACCGATAGACTCTCGAATCTCGTATTTTCTTCTTATCAAACAAAAATCTTCCTTTCACATAACAACGATTATTTTAGCACGCTGTTTATTATTTCGTTTCTTTTTTAATTCCAAGTATACGTCCAGCCTTACTTTTTCCTACGACCGTCAAACTCCGCTCTTTATCTTAACCCTTTGCGCTGCGAATTTCACTTCAATTTCGTTACCAGCAGCTCCCAACGTTTTCAAGTGTTTTATTTGAAATTTACTTGGACTAAAAAATAAGACGATTTAAATAAATAAAGGAGGAAAGAAATTCGCTTAAATACCAGTTTTATTCACGCTATCGTTGTATTTTGCAATTTTTAAGTGTATGATACATCCTGAAACAATTTCCAGCATGCAGTCCTCCTTTTCTTTCGCGCGTTTCACAAAAAAAGCTGGACACGAAAGAAGCTCGAGTGGAACTCGACGAAGGAGCTCCTGAGATAAAAACTGACGTTTACCCCAAGATACGTTAATCCCAAGATTCGATAAAAATTATTGTCCAAGTAATAAGAATCGCGTTTGAGTAGCAGCAAACCTTGAACTTGCGAGGGTGTCAGAAGGCGGCGGTTAATTCTCATTCAGTAATCCGAGTATTAAAGAGGTTAACGGCACGGGCCGGCTGTCTCGGATTTTCAGCAGAGGCGGAGGCGAGATGTCCCCATTGTTTCTGAATTATTTATTAGCCGTAGTTTGGATCGCAACGATTGAATGGTCAGTGACCGGATGTGACGTGCCTGCGGGCCAAGATGGCCGGCAACGATAATTACTCGCGTGTTTACGACCGATAAAGCTTCAATGCCCCACCTCCTACACGCGCCACAGAGTGCACCTATGTGCCAACTCGCGCACCCAGTCCGATCGAGAGAGGTGAACTCGACACAGGCAGAGAGGGAGATGCGTGTGAGTACACAAAATGTCACGAGCACGGCCCTCGACATGGCTGGACATAGAGGGAACCTCGATGCAATTCGATGGCTTTGACACTGGTTATTATGAAATTTAAGCCAGCTCGCCAATATGCTTCAATAATATCGTTCACGCCGTAATTTTAATGGTCGGTAATCATATTTTCGTAAATTTCGTTGAGGATAAATAAACTATGTTTGCAGTGACAAAATGACGCAATTACAAAGGCTGGATAGTCTATACATTTTTTCGTGTTTCATAATTTTATTAATCAGCTGTAGATTAACATTTGAAATTATGTTAAATTCTCAAAAAAAAAAAAAAAAAAAAGAAGAATAATAAATAACTTTAATCGCGTAAGATGATTTATAACGGAAAGATGATGGGAATAGTAGTAAATTTCAAGGCGAATTTGAAAAAAACGTTGCTTTTAAAATCACGTCACTTTTCTCTACCATTTCAATTTATGAAATCGACAAATATGGCTTGCCGATCGCTCAACAAATATGTAAATAAACTCGAAGATTTAATTTATGTACATAAAATTTTGTGCATAAACCGTCCCCACGATGCGAATACACGCGTAAAAGTGTTCAAGGAATACTTTCACAAGAATGTAAAAATTTATTAAGAAAATTTGCATACCCGATTGACTACACGACAGATAATGAGCTTAAAATACAAAACGTTGGCTGGATTATAGCTTTGCCTATAGTCTTAACTCTTTGTGGGCGTGAGTTAACGGCCTTGAAAGCATAACAGTAAAAACGACTTCACCGACGGTCACGGTACGACGACTCCGGAATCTATGCGCCAAAATCACCAGCCAGAACGTGTAAAACGCGTTGCGAATGAAAAGTGCCTGCATAGAATTCGCAGCGGGCACCGCCGCAAATCATCTCGTCCAACGCTATCGTCGATTCTATCTATCTACGTCACTGACAACAAATATGTATTTAGCTGTAAATCGAGCACGCGTCGCTCCGACACTAACGTAATCAGGACTTTCAGCCGGCTATGTTCTATTAATAAACTATAGTTGCCTTCCTTACCGTCGCGATAATACATCTTCGATGATAATTATGCCGAAGGTTCACCAGCTGGCTCGACCGCTAATCGTAATGGGGCAATAAATACTATCTCGTTTCAACCAACACATTGCAATTTCCTTGGAACGCAACGTGATAGAATTACGAGACGAAGATAAAACGTTCGACGATACTTTTCAAATTCCTCCGACAATTCAACTCGCACGATTTTTCCGTCCACGCGATTTTTCAATTGCCGCGAATCGTTCTCACGATTTCCGAGTTTTTAGTTCACATTCGTTCAACTTTCGATGGAAAATAATCGACACGGATAAAACTGTGATCGTTCGGTCGAACGGTATCGCAGTTTTCGATTTCAAAGTTCATTCTCCATGCTGGATCCGTTATTCGCGCTTCGTTTGAGACACGGGACCGTAGGAGAGTTTAGTTGATCGTACGGCGAGGAGAATCGGGAACACTCGATCGTTATTAGATATGGGCTTTATGGGAGGCCGTAAACACGGAAACGAGCTAGAGGGGAGAAGAGGACACGCGTATAACCGGGCTCTGCGTGATCCAGCTACGTACCTGTAGGCTGACCTAACCCCTGCGAATAGCTCTCTCCGGGACATCGATCGATCTACAGGGTGTCCTAGAATTTATCGTTTCCTGCTACAAAACGTTATACCGTAATACGGACAACAGGCTGCCTTTGACGCCAGTCTTGGTCGATCGATAATCGCGCCCTTTGCCTCGTCACCGCCGGGAATACCATGTGCAGTATGCAATCCCCGATCATATTTCGTCGCCAAGACTTTCAGTCGGCCGCGCGAATTGAAATTCGACGCGTATATTCCTTTTCGCGCCTCACGACCATGGTCGCCTATTTGTGAGTAGAATATGCATGAATAAATTAGGCAGCGTGTTGAAATATGCGTCGATGCACTGATCTATTGATATTCAGACTCTGTGACCCCCGACGAATCATTGCTCCATGTTATTTATTGGTAATTATTCTTGTTCGATTATTTATTTCTATCGTTGTCACGATTATCGTTGAATCGATTATTTTTTCATATTTTAATATTGCTTCGATATTAACTTAATGTTTCAGTACCGTTTATTACTCAGATATTAATCAGAACAGTGACTTTGACGAGATATTAAAAATTCGCTGCAATCTATGAGGTACAATTATCGAAACTTTTATTTCAACTTGTTCACGAAACGAGATTAGGTTCTACGAAAACGTTGTCTTCGCACTACTTCGATGAATCACGTTTCTTGAAGAGTGTATATATATACACATACACACACGCGTCTAGATCTCGAGAGGCCGCCTCAGGGCCGTGAGAAGCCGATACGGTGAACCCTTTCAAGGCCTCGGCTCGTCGAACCGATGAATCCCAGCGCATATGTTTACACGATAGATAGTCGAATAGAGTAAAGAGCCGTGGAACGCGGCCATTTCACGCGTTCTTGTCATTCGCTTGCTCTCGTTAATGGCTCTGTCGTTAATCCCTTTCGTTCAACAGACAGCTGTATGATCGCTGAGACGAGATGGACAGCCGCTCGTTCTTGGAATCGCTGATCCGGCTGCGTCGTCTAATCGCGTAATTAGCGCGCTGGCATGTGCCGTCGTCATTGTATGATAATTATATTTAGTGGAACGACGATTATATCACGACGATTCTCTTTGTGCTGTCATCGTATTTCCTTGCTTTTTTAGAAATCTGCACACGTCCCTATCTCCGCACATTTATCACAGCTCGATGGAAATTAGACACACAGCCGGCAGTCCATTTAATCTATTCTCTGTCATTCTCTGTTTGAAAATTTGAGGATGCAAAAACGCATAGAACGCAAACAATATGCGAACATATAATTACAAAGTATACGGGTTAGATGGATATTTAAATGATAATTCGGTATAAATAATAAGTTAAAGAAATCCTCTACACGTAGATTCCATATTCTTCAACTAATATTGGTATCGATACGAAGTCTGGTCGTTGCGTACTAAGACATACGACAGGTAGAGCCTATGTTCTATAAAATCAGCAACGTGTCTGGTGATAACACGAAATCGATGGAACGTTGGATAAAAGAGACGTTTTACTGGAGCAAGTAAAAAGGAACGGAAGAAGTGGGTAGACAGCTCTGAACGGGTGTTGTTCGGGTCACGAACCGGTCGCATGTTTTGCTTAGGCTGCCTCGGCCATTATATTTTATTGTGTTGCACCGGTGACGTCACGACCAATTGACCTCCCCTGAGGCCACTCGGTGAGTTTAACGCCAGCCAATGGCTTCGTGGTACGTGCGTGTAACTCTCTGCGTTCTGTGGCAGTCGTTATTCCTGGACGAGACGACGGTTTCTGGTGCGCCGGCTTCGTAGCCGAAATGGGACGACCAGAGCATAGCCCTGTAGCGAGCGAAACAGAGAACGAACGACGGAGAGCAGAGTCATGGGCCACTTTAACGTCGCGTCTCGACGCCGGAAAGTCTCCCTTGTTTTTTCTGGAACTGCGCCGACGTGACTCTCCCGGCCGGCAGAGTAGAAGCAGTCATTAGGTTCAAAGGCTTCTCGGTATCGGACGTAAACGGGTCTCGAGCAAAGTGTAGCTTTTGGCAGAGACCCTGCTGCGTGGAAATAGGGATTCAACGCTGGTAATACGTTTTTTACGACCGCTTCGACTTCGCCACTGGCTCTCTTCCATTCGATACGCTCGGATTCGCTTTTCGATACTTCCTCTCGTCGGCATACTCTTATACAACCGACTGTTATTCCACAGTGCTTTCGACTATCAATGCGATTCGCTATTGAAACTAATACATAACGAATGCGATGGTTTTCTATTTTTACTCTTTTAACACTAGAACCACCATACCAGTCAAATCCATTGGTTTTACAATTTTATTTTCAAATTCCTACTTCATCTTATAGCTTTTTCTTGCAGTGATGTAATGATTTTCGCAACGATGACTAAAAGAATAATATAATGAATTCTATTTTGTTTTTTATGTATTCAAAATTATACCAGCAGATCTTGGACGAAACACTCAGATTCTCTCTTCTCTCATTGTGTCTAAGGTATAGGTCTGTTAGGTGAGAGCCTTACTGAAGAGTCCATGCTAGCAGATGTATTCAAACTCGAAATAATTTTGTATCAAAGCTACTTATACCAGTGAAAATGACTGGCACTTTTGTCAAAGTGTAAAAGGATCCTGCTATCTGTTTATCGAACTCCAATTAACCAGTTTCCCCGTTTTGTGCAACTTCGATTGTACGTTCGATATGACGATATCAGTTATCAGGAAAATTCCGGATCGATCGCTAGATCGCTAACGTTAGAAATACCACAGCAGTCAAAACGACTGGTTCTACAATTTTATAAATATAATATAATATAAATATGTCTATAATATGTATGTATAAATATGTCTATGTATAAATATAATATAAATATTACTATATATTACCATTACTATATAATATTATTATTATAAATATATATTTATTTATATTTATTATATTATATATATAAATATATATTAAATAAATAAATAAATATATATAAATAAATAATATAATATAATAAAAATAAATATAATATAATATAAATATGTCAACCCTCGTTTAGGGATCATGGTCCCAGACGGATTAATAACATCAAAAATGTATTATAAAACATGGAACTGCTTCTGTAAGAAAGTAATAAATCAATAAATATAAAAGTATTCTATTATTAGGTATTTTTTAAGGACCAGTCATTTTCACTGGTTTTGATAGAAATAGCTTCGCGTTAACTATCGATAGTTCTAGTGTTAAAGGCCGATCTACGAGTGATCGTAGAAGAACGTAGAAGCTTCGTCACCCGAGTGTTTGATATTCTCTTGAAATAGAATTCTGCAACGTGTAATATTTGTCTTATTATTATTTGATGTGTCAACGTACGGTAATAGAGTAACAAATATTTGTTAGAGATAGATTTCTTCTTTATTCGTGTATTATGTCGTACGATACGTATTGATTGTGGATGGTCACGGTTATTTTCCAATCGATTGTATTTCTATCTCTTCGTATGCGTCAGTCTGTTCGTCTTTTTTCTTTTTTTATACAATATAGCAAACACGCTGATAAAACTAGTGATATAACACGGTGATAGAAGATTTATCGTGTCAGTTACCGTTCAAACAAAATGAACGCTTATCGCGAACACACCCACATTCCACATTGGAATGTTGCGACTCGATCGATGTCTCTAGTTGAAAAATTCTAATCGATCTTGAGTATTTTTCTGCCACACACTACGCAATTCCTTCCATCTTGTTTTACCTAAATCGTTAATCCTACGATTTACTTTTAATCAAAAGCGAGTAATTGACTCGGCTCGTTCTCCTCGGATGAAAGTGGGCAAAGATGAGCGCTGACCTCTGCTTTCCTGCTTGACAAAGGGATGACTCATCGAGTTCTAGTCTAGGTAGCCTGACCTATACTCTTATACCTATCCTCGGGAATTGCTCAGAATTTAAACTACTCAAAAGACCTATAATTTTTATTCATGCGCTGACACAGTGTATTGCGTGTAGAAAAGGAAACACAAGTAAGAATCGAATTTCTCGAGAGAATCCACCGTGAAAGAATCTTCTTGACATATTTTTCGTCGTAAGAAAAAGAGGAAAAAAAGAAAATAAATAAAACGTAAACTTCTTAACTCTTCTTCATCGACGTAAAAAAGTTATTGGACATTTCTTTGGCGAACGAAATGAAATAGAGGCAAGTTTCACGCGAGAGAAACCCAAGTACCCAGCTATTAGTTAAAAACTTTTACTCCTGACTTTCCCGATCTCGTTAAACCTCCGCCAGAGAAAAAGCTTCAAGTTCATCGAAGTCTCCGCTCTATCTCTCAGCCTGTAATTACAAATTCCCGAGATTCGTTAACTCCAAGTATGCAAGAGTCTTATACTTATCTGTCTTTAAAAGCTCGTTTATTGCTCGTATCTACTTCAACGACGTTAACCTTCGCCTCGCAACCCGACAGATCAGTATTCATTATTCAGTTTGTTAGCTTTATGCCCGTTTTGCTGACTTATCGTCATTAACGACGTAAACTCGGTAGATTCTCGTACCGCGGTGCCGGTGGTGCTCATTTGCCTTAGCGTGGGATTTTCTCTCTGTGTTAAACTAAATGCGTAGATGCATCGACAATGAAATACGTATAGATTCTTCTAACTTAGAAATTACAGAGTTTCCCAGATATTTTATTCGTGGAAACGCTCACAGTTTACTTATGAAAAATCCCAATTTTACAGAGCTGAGACAGCAGATTCGCTCTGGTTCCAGCTATCCAAAAATTTCGCGCGAGATCGTTGGCTATCGTTTGGTAGAATGGCGGTACTGCCGTGTACATTACGGAACCATTGTTGCGCTCGCGTCTCGGCTTGGCAACTAATTAATTCAGCTAATAAACGTCGGCGTGGATTCGAATAGAACAGGTGGCAAACGCTGTATCCACAGAAATTATTGCGTTACGCTGCACGCCGTGACGAGACGAAGAGAAGACGAGAAGAGACGACAAGAGAGAAGAGAAGAGAGGAGAGGAGAGAGGAGGCGCGCGTGCGCTTCATTCGCCCGGCAGAAAGTTGTTCCTATTAAAAACAGTCATTACGAGGCGGCCGCGTGCGTTTACTCATTAACGGGGAAAATAACGTTTGCCAATCTTTCTGGCTGAGCCAGCAATTAGAGCAAATAGCGAGATGAAAGTTTTCACCGATAACATTGTATGCGCGCGGCCGCTTTCAAATGCCTTGCAACGTGGAACAACGCGCGAGGGGCCGCGTTGAGAAATATTTTATGGACACTCCGTTACGTTAACGACGTATTTAATTAAAGGATGCAACTGATAATTAGCGGCTCCGCTGATTTGCGATTAAACGTGGAACCGCGCCGCAGAAAAGGCTAATTACGATAAAAATTCATCTCGAAACGCGTACTTCGTCTTGTTCAACAGCCGCGCGTTTACAATGACGAATGAATATGAAACGAAATTACATTTGCAAACAGGTAGATCAAAGTTCGTGATTTTGCTCGTTACCCGGCCTTTTAATTCTCCCCGTTTCTGATCGTCCTAACCTTCCTTCTCACCGATTCTATTAGGTCAGCCGAAAAATAACGCGCAAATTCCTTGGAAAACAAGTCGACCTCGATGGCCCGCGACTTCTTCCAGTCGAAGGAAGCTCCAGGGGAGCACGAGAAAAAAGAATGGAGTGGGTCAGGAGACGTCTTGCGCTTGTGTTCCAGCAGAGATCATCGAAGTCACGAGTTCGTACTTACGCACGAGGAACACCTACGGCGAAGCAACTGGGAGAGTGTTCTTCCTTTCACCTTTCCCCTCCATTCCAGTCTTTGGAGCTGAATAAAAAGAAAGAGAGAGAGAGAGAGAGAGAGAGAGACCTGCTGAAACGAAATCGGGAAACAGTTTGGAGGAAGGATGGCGAGAAAGAGAGGCAGGAAAGTACCCTGGTGAGTTTATATCGCGACGGGACTATCAAACAGGGGCGGATACGAGGATCCCTTCGAGCCATAATTCTCGACCCAGTCGTCGTGGGTGTACTCTCGGTTAAGGGGATTTCACGCAGACAAGTTCTCGCGTGGCTGTGTTGAGGCGCCTGCACACACATACACACACAAACACAGAGAGCCAGGCAAGGTTACATAGGCGGGCAGACGAGTGCAGGAGTCACTGGCGGCGATCTGTGTCTGAGATATGCAGTCCGACAGGGAGACCGGAGCCAAAGGGGGAGAGCAGAGAGTCAGGGAACTGGTGTATCGAACAAAGAGAGACAGGTCGATATCTCTGTTCTGCCTGCTCACTGGGATCCCTTCTACGCGAGCGAACAAGCGACCGAACGACCGAGCCAACAGAGGAGGGGAAAAGAGGGATAACGTGGCAAACGGAGAACTAGCTGAACCGGTTTGACGGACCTCGACTGGTTTCATTAAACCCCGGTTGTAACCTCCTCCGTTACCTCCTCCTTCTTCTCTCAGGCCAGGGCTCTTTCCATCGTCTCGTCGCTGTGTACACGCACGAGCGAGGCTGAAAAGCCATTCGTGGCTCGTTTCTCTCGTTCCTGAGCGACGAGAGCACACCAGATTTGCCTCTCTTTTCTCTGCACACTGCCGTGTAACTGCAACTATACACAGCAATAGAGACGTAGTGTGTGTATGTGTGTGTTTTTGTGTGTGTGTGTGTGCGCGCGCGACTAGAAAGAGGTAAGGTGCAAAAGGAAAGTCCCGGATAATTGCCGTGGTCCCGTAATGTCTACACACCGATGCGCTCTTCCCATTCCACCTAAGCCTCTACACACCTTTGTGCATCGCGTCGCCCTACTAAAAAATCATTACGAGATTTCCTAGTTCTTTCGCCTCGATTTTAACGTGCAATTACTTTTTCCAGCCATCCGCCACAAATTCACCTTCCGACCAGTATTTTCCCAAGAAGTACGCGTACGTGTCAATGACTCGTGGACATTCAAAAGGAAACTATAATATCGCTGGCGGTTATTCTCGGGCGTATCCATGCCATGATTTCGCTTGCCTACGTGCTGGCCCATCCATGGCCGGGCTTTTTCTCCTTCTTGAAACGAAAGGGTGTCCGGAGAGCGGGGTAGAATGAGAGGGTTGGTTGAACGAGGGATTCTGCGAACCGTGAGCCTGCGAGTCGTTGGATCAATACGCCGTCGAGTAATTGCGGTGTAACGATCGAGGGGGCGAAGAAGCCCTTCCCCTCTCGCCCTATGCCCGCCCTCTCTCTTTCTCTCTCGGTCTCACCCTCTGAAAACACGTCGATATGCACGCAGATATCACGCGGATGATTCAGACGCGATGCTTCAATCGAGATAGCGATTTCATTTCTCCTATCGCGCACTCCCGACCCACGCTATGCTCCACACACTCTGCTCGCTCCTTGCACACTCGTCAACGGCAAACAGTTCCATTTGAGAGTTCGTTCCTCACGTTTTCGCCAATATCGCTGGAAAATTGTTTCAGCAACGCGCAGTTTCACCGAGCGCGAATCATCTCCGCGCAACGATTTCCGCGAAACTCGCGATAAAATTACGCGAACCCGGTCGTCCACGTGAACGTTTGTCAAGGGAAAATGTAACGATCGTGGAAACCATCTTATCTCGATAAAAGCTTCCAACAGGATTCTCCAGCGATTTTATCGTATGGAAATCATTCGCATCGGAGCAACGTTCCACGCGCTCTCTTTATTACGACCTTGTTCTCCGGCACGGTTCTGTCGCCTCGAGCGGTTCGCTTCCCCCGAATTAGTAAATTACGACCGGCAATTACCCGTTGGTTAAACGTAATCGTTACCACGGAAACGATCTTGACCGCACTCAACAGCTTTGCTACCTTCCAATGCCTATTTAAAGCGAGCCCCTTCTACGAAACGCTCCTTCCAGCTATTGTTGTATATACTTGTCCATGAAAGTATTCGAGAGAGAGAGAGAGAGAGAGAGAGAGAGGGAGAAAGAGAAATTTCTTTGGTATTACGATGAAACACTACTACTGTAATCGCACTGATACAAGTTGAAACCAATCCGAAAATGTATATACAAGTTACAAGACATTTAGCGCAAAACGAATCTTCTGAATATTAAAATCTCGCTGAATACCGAAGCTTATTTTAATGTAATGGATCATTCGATTAGATCGAAAATGCAGAAAACTGACGATATTACGACAAAGAGTGTACTATCGCGAGTGTTCGAATAGCTCTGTATCATAGGTGTTGAAATACTTTCGCGAATCAATACTGTGAAAGATCACCAGAATCAGCAACGAGCTGCAATTCTACACGCGCGCGCATACACACACACACACACAGAGAAAAAAAAAGGAACTGGCACCATTCTGCGAGAACGGAACATCTGTTTTTGCGTCGATCCGATTTCAGCAACGAGAGCAGCCGTGAAGGGGGCTTGGCAAAAAAAGGGAAACCTAGATCGTTCGTCATTTCTATCCTTTTAACGTTGCGTGACTTTGCACGACTCCTTATCTAATCTTCCGCTCGTAATCTTTGTTCACGCGAGAAAGACCGTGAATTTAGGTTACACCGTAGTATGCACAGAGAGAAAGGGAATGAAAGAAACGGAGGAAAAGAGACGTCAGAGAAAGACAGATGCGGCGTGCATGTACACGTATAAATAGACGAAGAATCGCTGAAAGCCGAAAGCGACGGAAAATCCTGGCCGCTGGCCAAACGTCGCGAGATAAATAATTTATCACTATCGTGTAAACGTGAGTGGTCGGGCCAGCTGGTTCGTCCGCGTCGCACAACTACTTATCCGTCATTGTCCATTTTCTCCATCTCTCGTCTTCCTTTCGACCTCTTCAAATCTCTCTCTCTCTCTCTCTCTCTCTCTTCTTTCTTTTCGCTCGTGTACAATTGCTGGCAAAAATATTCGAACGCTCAAGCTCGCTACAAGTCTCTTATCTTGCTTTCTGTGTCTCGTATGAAACATTTCTAAATCCAGTAAAGCTTTGAACAAATCTGTGCATGCGACATAACTACGTATACGAGTTTCTAGGCTAATATATAGCTTGTAGTTTCTATGTAGATACGTTTCCAAATTGACTTCAAATTCGATGAATATAGTCGTGACAGTCGTGTCCACGGTGCCAATGAAACTTCGAAATGTTTTATATCGCACATAATACATAAATAAACGTTTTCTACGCTGGAATATTTTCGCGAGCCACTGTACGCTTCCAAGGCGGTCGTTGGAATCCGCTAGCATCTCCAAAAACTTCGCATCTTCTCAGGACCGTTTCTTCGACCTTTCTTGCCTGTGAGCGTGGTCGAGGCATGAATGACGATCAAAGAAGGTCGGCGGATCGTGTAAAACCGTCGTCGTAAATCCGTGCCATTTCTTCGCGTCCTCGGCGAGGCGGTATTTCGCGTATCGTTTCTTGGTGGGCGTGCCGTGAAGTTAGGATCGCTGTTCGTTGAAATACGAATGGTTTCGCAGATTTAAGCCAGCGTAATCTTGCACATGGCCACGCGTTTAATGGTGACATCCTCCTTGTCGACCGATGATCTTGCAGTTACTCTTGACCAACTTTCTGCCTTTGAACGATTACACTCTCACACAACCTCTATTAAACCATCTATTTTTAGTTCCATATAGCTGCAGTTTTCCAAGCGAATAAATACACCGCCGCTCGAAAGTATCCGGAGACAGTTGTTTCCTTTTTACATTTCCACACTCTTGAAATTCAACAGCGTTTATTTACATTGATGGCGAGGCGATTTCTTGGAAACAAAACTGAATGGACTTAAGGAAAATTCGAACGATCTAGTCGCGTACAACTATCGGTTCATCGAGTTCTCGCAGAACGAATTGCCGAATCTGGGTTAAGTATCGTTACATACACGGAATTTAACTCCAGTCAATATTGACTCAGCTTTCGTCGTATTACTTGGAATTCCAACTTGAGAAAGAAAGTTGCCGCTCTCCGCGAATCTTTCCAATACACGTAATCCTTTCTCCAGCTGGACAATTAAAATATATAGGTTGCTGATACGAGCGCGATATCGAAATGGAAATCGCTTTGCCGGATTTATCACGCGGATCATCCTGTTATTTCGAATTTCATTGTTCCGGGATCTGGACAAGATTAAACGCTATTGTCTCTGAACGTGACATTTTTATACAGTTATACATATTATTATATTTTTAAATATCGTAAAAAATTACGCGGACATTGAAATTTTCGCAAATAACGATTTAGAAAAAAGATTCAAATCTTCTACTTAAGTTTCCTCTAAACAAAATATTTCATCGAATCTCCGATGGTTACAGAAATAACAGCGTAGATACGTTTAAATATAACACGTGTTAGCGCATAATCTTTTGTAAAGTAACGAAATCGTGCGCACATTTACTTTTTTCTCGCCAACAGATTAAATTTATCCGCTACCTTTGTTATCAAAATATCGCGGTGTTCGCAGATGCTGATACGAGCTACGTGTGCCGATAGCCACGTGAATAATTCTCGGTCTGGATGACCTGGTTTAAAGTTCGAAACCGAGCGAAACCAAGACTACTATATAATGCTTTTAACCTGTTATTTCACACACCAAGTTTTTGTTCGTGTCTCGAGAAACGAAAGCGGAAAATTATTATAAGAATGTATCCACGTATCTGTCAGTCTATAATATTAACTTAAACATCAGCGCACAGATTATAATTAAGATTTCGAGTCGAGGTCCAAAACAGGTTTTACCTGCTAATTGCATGCAATCAGGTGGATCAGGTTTCTGCGTTACTTTGAATCGAGATTTCTCCTAGTCATACTTGACAGATGTTCTCCTCAATTACTGCGAAAACCTGCCACTTGGCTTGCAAGACTCCGGTGCGATGAGACTGCCAAGTAGTAAAGATTCTCAAAAATTGTTTTCAATTGTACAATGTTAAATGTATAATTATAATATACTAGACTGTATTACTAGGAAACCTGGAAATTAGAATTATCGAATAGCAGAGAACAAGAGACTGAGGATTGTTGCACGTAGCAGAAGTTACAGTAAAATGTCAAAATGTCGAAGATTGTAAGCGCGCCGCGCGATGATCTAAGGACCGAGGAATTTTAAAATGGAATTCAAAACGATAAATAAGATTTCACAGGAAACACGTGATCTGGAAAAGTGCGTGAAATCGCGTTTCGCGTCTAATCTTACGCTTACGAAAAGAGGTCGGTATCAAGAAACACGACGTTATCGTGTTCCGCCGAGATAAACGAAACAGCTTCCTGAACGGTCAGCCAAAAGCTTGGCGAAGCGATTTTTGTCACGGAAACGAGAAAGAGGAGCGAGGAACGATGCGGCAGCGTTTATACGGTTTCACTTTACACAGACTTTGCTCGCGTAATCGGATAGAATCGCACCTCACAGAAATTCAAGGTATTTCTTTCTCTTAAAGCAGGCCGATGTATCGAGGAAAAGATAAAACCTCCAAAGTGTCTAATAGAATACTACATACGTATATTTTTCTTCCATTTACGGGGAAAATAGAAAATTACGAATCACGTAGTATCGATCCTTCCACCTCGAGTATTTTCTTACCTGCAACAAAAAGAAAATATAGATTTGTTAGGAACCGGTTCTTAGTGCTCGGTGAATTATAATTATTTTATATCAAAGTGTTTCGAAAGTCAAGAAATTAACCATATTAATTTCATATTTTTCCCATCTTCGTTAAATTTGTTTTCTTATAAAAAAAAATCGCAAGCTTGTATTTTCTGTATATTGGATTGGCAACTAAGTGATTGCGGATTTTGTCATCAGGCGGTATTGACAGAATATACAGAAAATACGAACTTGCGATTTTTTATAAAAAAAAAACAAATTTAACGAACCCAGGAGGATTTAAAACTGGTATCTTCATCACGAGGATTTCTTCGTTTCTGGCGTTTTATCGGGTTGGCAACTAGGTGATTGCGGATCTTGTCGATACCACCCAATGACAAAATCCGCAATCACTTAGTTGCCAACCCGATAGAACGCCAGAAACGAAGAAATCCTCGTGATAAAAATAGCAGTTTTAAATCTTCCTGTGTGCTGATCGGTGGTTACTTGGTTGCACCGTCAAAGGATGAAGGCAACGTGTAGTACAGAACGTTCGACAGGAATTACATCGAGCTCGAGAAAAGTGAATGTGACCCGTGTTAATTAACGTCGATACAATCGCCAGACAATCGTGTGCTCGATTGCTGTCGGAGAAGCAGTTACGGAGAAATCTAGCGCAAGGGTTGCATTGGATTGTGTAAGAGAAACAGAGACAAACCTACGTCGAACGGGGAATTTATTGTACCGGTTAAGTTGTACAGAGGTGTTCTTAGATAGTCGAGTATATCGATGGTTAGATAAATTCATAGATAGTTCTGGTAGAGAGTGGCAGGGGAAAACAGAAGCTGATAGAGGGGACGGTCGAAGCGATGGTAACAGAGAACCGCCACAGAAAGCCATTAACAAGTTCGACACGAAAGTCGGAAAGTTAGCGAAACTACCATGAATTGCTCGTTGGTGTTGGTATATCGTCAGTTTATAGCGCAAGTTCTACTCGCTACTGTCACGCTATATACACAGAGAAGTGCGCACGGCGGAAAACTTCATGAAAACTCTCCCTGCCTGCCGACCCGGCGAAACTTTTTAATTGATTTTATTTAGTCATCTCTCATCTCCCTCTCACGCTACCTTCTCCCTTTTTGCCGCTCCTATAATCGTAGCGTGTTTGTCGACTTGTCCCTTCACCGTTCCTGCATTTTCACCGTCGCAGAAACTACTGTCCGGAAACCCTGTCGATCTTACACCCCCAGGGCTCCGATTACCATGCCCCAGAAAGTCCTCTGGTACTACGCCAAAGGATTTAATCCACTGGAACACAACCCCCTTTTTCGATGACACGCTCGATAATCCTATCCACGTTTTCATTATTTTTTTATACATCGATCAATGGCAATTCCGTAGACCATCGCGCTATGTATTTCTTCGCTTTTTTTTTTTTTTTTTGGTTTAACAGGATAAATTTAAGCAATCGTACGATAAATTGTATTTATTGCTTCTTAGTTTTGTTTTTTCATTTTTATATTTAGATTTAGTTCCTACAGGTAATATCTCACCTATGTGTTTTTCAAAAGGTTTCACTTAAAGATTGAATGCATAACGTAATAGAAATTCGATAAGCATCGCAGAAATTTTCCAGATATTCCGAGAGATTAGAACAGTAAAGATTACGCGCGAATATAGACGATTCAATTTGCCAAAGAAAGATCCGACAATAAGTAGAAAGATCTTCTACAAATCCTTGACAAAAATTGTATGGCAGATCGATTCGAATTTCAACGAGACGTAGGAAACTACCGAAAGTTAAGGGATTTCGCGGTGAGAATGTGAGCAATCGGAAAACTTGCGCGACACGAGCAAAGTTTCGATACGACGCGACAGGGAAACTGCGCGGAATCGTATAGAATTGTGTCTACTCGGCGAAACTAGCACGCAACTTTGCGAAACAATCTGCTCATACTTCACACGTTCCACTTCCGGTAATCTCGTGAAACTGCAATGGCTCGTGTTTTACGCCGTTGTTAACCAGTCAACGTTACTTTATCTACGAATACGAAACTTGAACCCATGCAAAACAAATTTTTCTCTCGATAATGTACGCGCTGCCACGATAATAGCGTTGCCAAGTTTCAGCAAAATAAATGGAATATTACGCGAGAGCATATCTTGCATCATCATTTGTTGCTTCGATAGCCGGAATTTAAATTTCGATGGAAATGTTCCTAGTAAAAGCGCAAATGAAACGTAACGTTAACGCAACGTTCGACTCTTAACGGGTCAAATTATCGCACACGCGGCACATTTCTCACGCCCTTTCATCGAGTCTCCAGATCGAATTAACATCGTTGCTACAAATTCCCTATAAAACGATGGCACGTGGCCGAGACTCGGACTACTATTCCAGTTGCATGGATAGGAACAAAAACAGGCATCTCAATAGCCGTATGATTATTGTCCGCCGTAGAAACTAGCACACGCTCGCTTGGGAGATCGCGGACTGAAGCAGGTTATGTTTTCCTTTGCGATCTCGCGTAAAAGCGAAACACAGACAGAACGCATACGATGCGTCAACGTGGAGGTGAACGCGGACGTGGACACACACCGGTGGGTTTCCTGCACGTGTCCCACGGGAGGGACACGCATCGCCGGTGAATCCCAGCGGCACGGCATTTACGATGTCTCTCTCCTTCGCCCTTTACCTGCTTCTCTCGCTCGTTCCCGAGTACACGGTTCGACGAGCCTCGACACACAAATAGTCGAGCGGGCTCGCCGGTTCAACGTGTAACGAATGGACGTGTGTGCGTGTATATAGCTCGGCTACATAAAGCCCCTCCTGGGTTTTATGTGGCCATATAGATACAAGCCCGGTTCCGAGTAGCGTGTCTGGCATCTTCGTATATAGCGTGGTGGCGTGGGCTCGCGGCTGGCATGCATTATTCACGAAGTAGTCACAAACTGAACCCGCTCTCCCGGCTCCAACCCGATCTGCCCGTGACTCCGCATACACGCGCATCCACTTCGCTCCGACACCGTGCACGGCTACGCGAATTTGCTACAATGCAGTCTAGAAGATTAAGCCTTTGACTGGCGCGCGTTCCGCAGAGTCTTTTCTTTCTATATAGACCTTGCTCTGATGGATTTAGCAAGCACTTTTTTCTTCGAAATTGAACGAATATCATCGATGGAGAGGAAGAGGTTTAACTGTGCGTAAGCATATTTTTCTATCTTTCGTGGGCAAATTGTACCTATGTTTATGCTTTACTGTTTTTTCTTTTTTTCCTCTTTTTTTTTTTACTGTTCTAGGCTTTTGAAAAATATGAATAATTTAGTCAGGTGTCTACTGTGTTATTCGATAAGATTTTTTTTTTTAAGAATATAAATATTCGTTTTAGGGAGATTCGGTCGAGCACTCGGATTGAAGTATTGCCAGAATATTCTAAATCACTCGTTAATCAGACACTTCTAGTTCTCAAGAATTTTTAATGTACGTTTGAGAAATTTGTAAATTATGTGGCAACGAGATAGAAACCAATGCATTTATAGAAGTGTACGTCGTCTACCTTTCGTCTATGGATATCTGGCAGCTTGTATGTATAATCCGCGTTGGCAGAATGAGCAGCTTGTTACACGATCGTCGACTTAATTACGCTAATGAGGACGTTTTGTCCGGTTCTTCGTTATTAACGACACTATTTCTGTGTCGCTGACCTTGTCTGCCTTGCTCCATTCTCTATCTCTCTCTACGTCTGCCTTTCGCAATCCTTTCTTATCTCGTCTACTTATTTAATTCATTAAATGTTGCGAAAGATACGCTGGGACGCGCTTTAACTATTTATCGATTTAATTTTTATTTAAATATATTTTTTAGACATTTCGTTTAGTCCAGTCGAACGATAAACATACACGAATGAAATACACGAATAAAATTATGTAACCGTGATAGTGCGTTTTTAGAATTAATTAAACTTACTATTCCAGCAAATTAGACGCGTGTAATTCGAGAACGATCGAACGACAAAAAGCTGAAAGGGTTCGTAGAAACAGGAAATCTATTTGAGTGAAAAATCGTTTTCTCATTCGATACACGCGGAGATAGAATATCCGCTATAAAATTAGAAAAGCACCGCGCTCGTCAAACTCATGCTACATCACGGCCAATTACATTCACCGTTCATCCGTACGTTACCCCTATTATTGCGATATTATTGAAAATGCATACACGGAGACTCGCGTATCGCTTATGCAGCGTTGTAACTAATAACACACTTTCGTCCATCCAGACAGAAAGCTGCACTTAACGTTTAACACGAACTGCAATTACGGAGAATTACCTCGAATTTGCATCTAGTCGTAAGTATATTATTTACGTACAATGTACATACCACATTTAATAACATTTTATCAAGTTATCGAGCAATAAACAAGAGATCTATCGACTAAGTGAAATTTCACGCGTTTAAACAGCAGTGAAACGCTTTGTTTCAATGGATCGATAAACCAGCTGGATCCTTCGTTCAAAGATGTCGGTAGATGTATAATATGTATGTCCAGCGTCGAGGACGAGGTTCGTTTCTCAAAGCGGAATCTAACCGTCGTCATGCCGGTACGCTGATTAATTAAGGAAAATTATGAATTTCTGCCATGGCGACGTGGAAACTTTATGCGACGTCAAACAGAGGAGACGCGAACGTCGCTTACGAGGGAAATTTTTCGTCAAATTAGCAAGCGCGACTGTAGAGAAAAAATTCAACATTTTTCTGGATTCTGCTCCGGAGAATATAACTCACGTTGAGTAACTGGAAATAACCGCAACAAATGGGACCGGAATATCTTGCCGCGTTCCTTGCATAATCACCAGTCAGTTGAAAATATCGTTAACTCGCAGATAATTATCATATTTGATGTATTCGGTATGGACGCATAATCGTGCGTCATCGTGATTCGCAAGATAGAAATAGCGATAATTCTATAGAGCACGATACCGATGATTAAACGACGGATCTTTACGCGCATTCATATTTTTATTCATTTTCACGTCAAAAAAACAATGAAATAGTGTCTTTGTTGTTTTCATTGGAGAATCTAATAACTGGGAATATTTGAAAAGCAAAAACATGGAAAGAATAATTAAGGTGAATATATAAATAAATAAATATGTATATCGTGCACTGGTAGTTAACGCTCGCGTGATGCTAATGTCGCGTTACCGATCACAACGCAAATGAGTGCAGAAATAGAACTATCTATGGACTAAGCTAATATAGATCGAACGAATGTTTTATCTTATCGCAATAAGTTAATATTTTGATTGAAGGAGGAAACGAATTTATTCGATATCTTCCCTTTCTCCACTCGCGTATTTGCACAGTTGTACGTATTCGTATCTAACTGTAAACTTTCTCGGAACTCGCCTATCGACTTGTAAATTAAAAACAAGCATGTCGAATTATTACATAAGCCTCTATCCTCGTTTATCTGTTTGCGGCCTCGTAATCGCTCTAATTCCTACGCGAACGAGAAACGCTTCGTTTCCCTGGCAAGCAAAAAAATCGACCCACGGCAACGTTAACTACGGATTATTATGCAATTCATTAATAATTCACCGGTGTTTGAATAAAAATATTCTCAAGTCTATTAATCGATCTCTTCCTGCTTGTGAACAGCGCGTAGAAGGTGAGAAAACGAGGACGACTGTTGGATTAGCTGGTAAATCGATTTTCCAGAAGCTCGGTCAGAGAGGAAGAAGAAAGTCTGCAGTTCGATTACGCAAGGAGAAAGTCGCGCCAGCGAAACGAACGAAACGCCAGTCTTTTTGCGAGTCTGCTGTCCCTTGCCATCTTCTCGCCTCCGTCGACCCATAATCGAGACGAACAGAGAGAAAGAGATGCCAACCAGCAGAAACAAAAGAGAGGAAGATAGAAAGAGAGAGAGAGAGAGAGAGAGAGAGAAAGGACAGACAAGAAGGAGAACCGGTTCTGCGAAGTCCATGGCGTGTCTAATCACGGCGCTACACGAGCGTTACGCTTTGGCTGCGCATGAAAATACCTATATACACCTATGTACCTATGTACTTGCGTGCCTGTATGCCAACTATTTATACAAGGTGTTACAAAAGAAGAGTTTCAGATTTTCTGACCTTACGAATAATACTTAACGAGAGATGCGAACGATATGTAAGAAACGTAGACCCTACAATCAGATTTTTCGATGTTACGTTTGCCAGCCGCTACATTTTTCAGCTGATGCGATACAACGCTTAAATCAAATATTTGACGAAAGATAAGGAGGATGTGTCGATCGATGATCGAATTTACATATTGAAGAAAGACACACTGGTGGCGTGTCGGTTCGCAATTTCTCTATCACAGACTCGCGTCTTCAAGAAAGACACATTGTGAAACGTGAAAACAGATTTTTATGTTGCTTATAAAAATAATTCATTCGAGCACTTGCGGTGGCTCGTGAAAATAAGATACGTATGTGTAATTAAACGATCGAACATTGTATATTGTGTATTGTAACATTGTATATTGTATCCACTCATAGTGCTATGCTACAAGCCTTTACAAAGCCTTATATCCTTCTTGTGAAACAATCTGTAGGTACATGTGTACTGGTGCATCTGTTGGAATACGCGCGTAAAGCCCGCTGCTCGTAACGTGAATCGCGCCGTACCGTGACTAGAATCGTCTATTTGCCTCGTTTCCTTAATGCATCTCGTCGCACGTAACTCACGATCACGATCCACGAATAGTAAAAACGCGGAGAATGTCCCAATTGCTAATAAGCAGTAATTTTATTCGACTTGCCTGGCACGATACCCGTTGCACGTTCAGTGGCGCTATACGCGAGAACGACGCATCGCGTGTTCACGTCATCGTCGACTACGATGCCATTATATTTTCGTGTTGGAATTTAATTAGAAGCTGACGTGTAGGAAAATATACCGCGGCGGTATGCGTTCTGGATATCAAAAAGTGTGGATCAGGCTGGTTTACTTTCTGCACGATAAGGTAGCTGTGACTCATTGTCGACTATCAGGTACAGCGGGGTAAAGTTTGCGGTGACTTGTCCCGGAAAACCGATATCTAAGCTAGACCATGTTCTTTTCCTCGAGAAGGTTCAACATTTTTCGCGGTGCACAGGTAAATGAATCAACCTGTCACGCTTTTCTGCAAGGCGAACGGCAGGCTTTTATATTCGTGGGAGAGAAAAAGTGCGGAAGGTTACCCGCGAATTTTTTCTCCCGGCGCAAAAAATTATTCAGCTTCTCTCTCCGCCACGATATTCCGTCTCGACACTTTTTTATCCGTTTCGATCCTCTCTGCCTCCCTTCCTCCTTCGCAGCGTCAATGGTTTGACCAGAGCATCGTCTGTACGTTCCATGGTGTTCGCGTTTGAAAGGAGGCACGTTGGAAGGAAGAGGATGAAGTTTCATTTAATTAGGGAAGGTAAACATTCACCACGGACTTACTCGCTCGCCATTGTTATTTCTCCTATCTCTCGGCTTTCTCGAGGATCGACCGTGAAACCTGGCCTGCTCATTCCGAGAGCTTTTTGTTTGCAGAATACCTGCGCAAGTTTGCACCCTACCTGCCCGATACAGATGCTGATCTGGAATCTTTAAAACCCAGCAGAAATTAATTCCACAGGGTTTAATCCCTTTAAAGCTCGAACCTATCTCGCAAAGTCATCTATCGATATGGTTTTATCAACGATTTAGTTAGTTATTGAAGTAAGTAATTTTAGTATCGATAATAATACTTTGAGATATTAAATCTACAGCTTAGACTTCTCACGCATACTTTCCATTATGTTATATTGGTACGTAATAATTTGAAATTCTTTCAACTTTAGTTGAAAATCAGATCCTGTCGCAGTTTTCAAATGTTGCATTAAAGTTTGACAGAAATAAGCTAGTAACATTTCTATACTAATGCGGAATTATTTTTTTCTTTCTTTTTCTTTTTTGTGTCTACGAGGAAGAAACAATTTACTCGGCAATTTCACTAAGAAAAGATTGATTATCTTTCAATTTACCGTTTGAGTGGAAATAAATGTGAGCGTCAAGCGGTTAATAAGATGCTATACCGCGACTTTCTCCTGGAAAACTGCTAGCGGATAAACCCACGCGCTTCTCCCATGTATTTCTATCTATCAGCCGATCAAATGACAAGCTTTCGTTTAACGGTGAAACCCAGACTAACTAGAGAGGAAAATTTAGCTGCGTCGAGTTATCGTAAGCATGATTTACGTACGTTTCAATTCGATAGCGATGCACACGTGCCAATAACGGAGCGAAGCGTAGCGCATGCATTACATATTCATATGGCTGAAGCCGATTGCATCGCGAATAGCATTGCGCAAGCATCGCGTCTAAAAGGAACGTTTAAACGGTCTGATGTTCATTCCCATAGAGACGGGTTGCACAAAGCAGCATATAAGCAAGAACAAGATACTGCTTATATCTGATGTATCTGGCTAATAAGTATGCCGTCTGTCCTTGAAAACATACTTTCGAGTTCAAGGTTTTGCCTCGACGAACATTCGTATCGAAGTACACGAAATTCGACCAACTTCCATATTTCAGCGTTACCAGCAGTCGTGGTCGTCTGGACACTTCGGAACGAGTTGCTCGAAAAATCCTTCGAATCGTAGAAGATATTCCAGCATTTTGAAGATAACATACTCCCGCAGGCAGAAAGCAATTATGTACGTGTTTAACGATAAGCAACGTTTTATAGAAATATTAAGATTTCCCTTTGCGAGCTCCGCTAGGAATTATTGCCGCGACGATTTAAGGCCCAGTTTCTATGAAATAAATACTCGCTTTGAACGCGACGAGGCAAACAAATAAATTTTCCCACGAAGTGGCGTTGTAGCTTTGACTGCTGTTTTTATTCGAACGCGTACATTCCAAGGGAGAAAAAAAGATGCACGTCTGCGCGGTCCGGGAGCTCGACGATTCAGAAATGCAGCCATGAGGGAGAGTAGAATCTATCTTGTGCTCTGTCGCTAAAAATAAGCTTTGTGACTAAAAAGTATACTGGAATTCTATTTAGCTGAACTACGTTTTTCAGTGTTCGCTTGTGTGAACTGAAATATGGAACCCACTTGTCCAAACGAGAAGAATCTAATCGTATTGCGATCGTTCTGCAACGAGTTTAGATAAATAGAGTTATTACTACGTAATAAAGACACCGAGAAATGATATTTTTATGATGAAGAAACTATAGGCTACCAATACTCTATAAAACAGAAACAGAAACAAATTTCGCAATTCGTAATTAACGCAATTAGCAAAAGAATGGTGCTGTTCCTGCCTAAATTGGCGCTGAAAGTAATCATCACCGAGCTTCGCTGGGAAAAAAGCAAATCAATTAGAAGGTGGACGAAATTGAGCGGCACGCTTTTAACTCTTCAGAGACGAGACTGTAGAGAGCAGAAATTGATCTCGGCGGAGGCGCCACTCTAAATGGAGAGTAACGGCCATATACCGGACTTATGGCTTCCTCTGACTCTTCCTTTAAACCATCCGCTATCCTTTCCCGCGGACCTGTACCTAACTGAACGCCGCATAAGGATTCAGGCCAGGCTTGGCCATAAATCGAGGATAACGACTGCACGGTGTACGCGCGGCGAATACCGCCATTAAATGGCAAGAGAGCGCGAGCTGGCTCGTGTTCCGCAATTATTTCGTCGAAGGACGACCGCTTCTGGGTTCCCCGGGGGTCCTCGTTCCGTCTCGCGCGAATGTGTGAGACGCTGCACGATCGAATACTCGCGCGCAACACTCGCCTTCTCTTCTCTCCTCTACTCTTCTCTGTATGACCCGGGGACGTGAAGGATTTCGAGTTCTCGACCGGAGGAAAAAAAACTTATACGAATGCCTATCCCAAGCCGAACCAGCTTCGAGAAGTTAATGTCTTTATAAGAAAACGACCGTTGATCGACCAATTACGGGATACTGGATAATTGCTTTCGCGATTCGATGCAACTTGTCCCGTGAATCGAGCTGTAAGCGTAATGGACTTAACGAACGAGCGTCTACTGCGAATTAGAGCAATTATTTCAATCTCGATATAGTTACGATATTTCAACTTTGTTGCAATTTTTTGCTTTTCGAATATTTATTTATTTATAGCCTAAAATAAATCTGGCAACCCGTACACAACGTGAACTCGTTTTTATCGTAGACGTTTTAAACGTCCGCGGTATAAAGATCGTCCTATCGTCGACATTTGGAATTCCATTTTTGGAATTTAAACGGAGCCGCTTAAAGGGCCAGCTATCCTCGCCGTGTTTAAATTCCAAACACCACCTGCTGCTCTTCCCGTTCCTCTGCTCGCGGCTCAACTTAGGGTGTAGGAGAACACTATGCGTGTGTGTGTATACGTGTAGGCGTGTGTTGATTTTACTTCGAGTCCCTGGGCTGTTTTTATTTCGTGCTTCACCGGGCACGTGATCTTAATTCGAGCTCAAAGCACTGCAGGTTAATTTGGTAACAATCGAAAGTCGATCGAATGCGATTAGAGTCGACGTATTACTTGGATCGCGATAGTCCACAAAACACCAGACAGGTATACCGTTACTCTCTGCAATGTGTACACAGCACCTGCTCCAAACGACGTGACCCAATGGAAAGTAAGAACATCCGTGTAATAACGGGTTACTCGAATTTTAGAGATAGTGTGACTCGATTTAATTGCTTTTATATATATATGTATATATTGCGTGTGTTATATAAAACATTAAAAAATTTCATTAATACTGCAACGAGATATCAGTGCCAGGATTATATTGATAAAACCAATCTGAAAGTACATATAAAACTTACAACACGTTTACTGCAAACATAAGCCTGATAAGAGATTGATATACGTTATTTGAATATTCGTGTGATTTCTGCGAAATACGTATTTATTCGCACTAAATATCTTGTAGTTTCTATATATATATCCTCAAATTTGTTTCAAACTTTACCAATACGACCATGATAGTTGAAACTTACTAATAGTTCTAATGGAATTTTAATATATTTCGTGTAAGATACATAATACATTCTTAAACAATTTCTACAAGTATTCGACGCCCAAATACTTTTATAGGTTATTGTGTATAAAACAAATTAGCATTTTGATGCTTTCGAAACGCAGACACTTTTACAAAACTACAAAGAACCCGATACGCGTTTACGAAGAAACACGATCAAATATACGTATAGTAAATTCCGCGAGATAATGTCGAATGATATAAATTCGTTAATGATCGGAAACAATCATGGCGGAGGATTTTTTAACGCCAATAGGAACTTGTCACTTGTTTCCTCGCTGGCATTCTTTCAAAGGCTTCGCGTTGACTTTAATCGGATCGAACGGCAGTAAGAGTTTGTGCAGCACATTACCTAAGAATCCAGACCTAGGTTTTCAGTCGAAGGTAATCCCTTTTAGTCGCAGTAATCATCACGTCACAAAATACGGTTGCTTCCACTTAGCACAATCTCGACAGCGTTGATGCACGTTCGACGGAAATTCACACGGCATTTGCTCGAACACACCGGCCGTATTCGATCGTATCCGATCTAATTCACCAAATTCATCAAATTATCAATCTATCATTCAATCTATTAATCATAAGGAAAATAGTTTTAAGAAGGAAGAAACGAGCAACACATCACACATCACACGGCAATTCCGATTTTCGAGATACTCGAGAAGGTTCGCGCGTAGCTGCGAGTGCACACGAAGATTGCCGAAGATCAACGCACGACTACGATCACTTCCGAAGATTTCCGACTGAGCTCGTTTTGCATCGCCGCGCACACAGCCAGCACTTGAAATTCGTATATTTAAGCGAATTCTTGAACCGTTTCCGAGGCGGTATTTTATCGGTTCGTTTATGCTTCGCGTCTGCCTTTCATCGTTACATTTGTGTGAATCTCCTCTTCCCAACTTTCTGTTATGCCGAAGTAGCGGCGTTGTCCAAACAATCCATGAACCGTTTCATTGTAACGAAGTGGAACCGCTGAGAGAATCGAAAATAATATAACAACATTTTGCTAGATAACAAACACCGTGGAATTTCTACGTCAGGGATTAGAATACACTACGTCGTGAGTTTACGTTCCCGAGTATTCCAAAGTATTCGTATTTACAATACGCTGCGCGATTAACGAGAAACCGTTCCGCGAGAAGCACTCGCCTCGGCTGACGATAGATCGAGATAGGGCAACGCGACGAGAATAGTTCTAAGGTAAAGTTCGGGCGTTCCTGGAGGTCAACGATCCTCGTTTCTGTCGCGTCTTTTCGGCGTGTTTCGCTGAACCAGGACGCGACGCCGATGGAAAGAAAGGGAAAGACGAAGGCGCACGGGAAGAATCGCGTGGAGAACTGGAAGCGGCGAACCGGATTCCAGTGTGCCACGAGTCTCTGTTTGCTTCTGCGCAAGAATTTGTGCGCAACTACGGTCGCACGAACGAATGCCTCGCCGAAGATTGATCACAGACAGAATCTCTTCGTCTTTTTCCCCCCTTCGTGCTTGATTAATCCTTTCTCGTATGAAATCACGACGCGGTAACAAGTGGGAAATAAATGGAAAATATCCGTTCGAATCGATTTCATGGGAAATTTATGTGTTTCTACGCCTTCTTACAGCGTCTGGTTAAGATATACACGGCATTAAAATACCGATTAAATCTGCTGAATAAAATTCAGTCGATTCGATTGAATCATATCGAAACTGTTGAATGAGAATAAAGAATTTGAAATGCGATTAATCGACACTTTGAACGCGAGGAAGATTATTCTATCTCTATTTATATCCCATTCAAAGAGAAAGATAACAATAATAATGCAGGCGGTAATCCTTCAGGCTATGAGAAATTGAACGAAAATTCATGGCTTCGATCGAAGAATTCCATTACATATTTAAACGGTATTTCGAAGCAAGCCGATTCACTGACACGTTACTTAATCTACAAACCTTTTACATTTATTCTCCTCTTATCACCGACTTTGCCAACATTTTACCTTAGATACGAATGTTGGTTTACTCGATCAAAGAATTATTTCTGGCTACGCGAAAACTAAGAGAAGAGCGTACTAACCAGCGATACGATCGCAACAAGTGTTTCTATAACATCTAATTCCCCGTTTTAAACGAAATCGCAAAACAATTACCAGAAGCACCGATCAATTCTGACCGATCGGTGAATTCGTCCCGACCCCTGTTAAACGATACTCTGAAACCAATAGGAATGATTCAGTGACGAAATTGCAGGACTAGCAGCAGCCTGTCCCGTAATTGCTATCCTAATTGAACTGCGTGCTGGTTTTGCGATATCCGATGCGGTATTGGATGCCTCGTAACGCTGTAACCCTGTAACACCAAATCGATACCGTAAGCTTTGCGAGCTACGCTGGAATGAGATACGCTGGTTTGCACGGCACGGGTGGTCGGATAAGAGGTATCCGTTATCGTGCTTTTTACGGATTCAACTTCGCACCAAGACGTTCGAACTACGAGCGATCTTCTATTAAACGCGATATCGCGGTTTCAGTACCGCAGCTGCTTTATGTGGGTCAGTCGCGCGTTTGTTATCATTAGAGACACAGGTACGGACACCGCGTGAGATTGTGGCCTCTAACGCGTCAAATATTAAATACGATCGTGTATCATCGATCTACGCAGCTAAACATAGTTTTCATTGCATTGCTAGCTAACATTCAGAAAATGATTATAGTTCGATTATATAATACTTCGCACAGATAGATCAATAGATAGATTTCTTTCGCATTTAGACATTTTTCACAATTACCTAACTCCTTCTTAATTTCTTATCGCGATTAGGCAGAGAAATCCTAGTGCATTTACAGCGATGCATTTTTGCGACGTTACAGGGATATTTGGAGTTATAAATGTTAATTTGTTGCTCGTGTGCTATATCGACAACAAGATATCTCGTAAAAATTCGTAAAATGTTGGCACGTTTCGATTTTCATCGGAAACTCGATTTATCTCCCCGAACGAGTTCCTCGGAAAGTGGCAAAGGATGGCGAAGAAAGCAACGGCGATAAAACGTTTCACTGGTTATTACTCGCTCGCGTTACGCAACCGAGGAATTAACCTGGTTTTCGTGAAACGTTCCGTACTCTCGCCGCAACGAGGCAAGGGGAAAGAAACAAAGAAAAGAAAAAAAAAAAGCGCAGAAATCCTCGACACAGCATCTCCATCGTTCGCGTTAACGACTTGTAATGGCTGGTACGGTACACGGACCAGAGTGAATTTTTTCCCCCTCGGACTTCGTGACCGGACATCACGGATGTGTTCATTTTGCTTTTATTCTGCCGGCAGGTACACGGATTCGGTGCATAGCGTTCGCGAGAAGCGTCCTCGTGTTTCAGCCGCGCGTAGAGCCGGTTTTTTTACGGCTGCCGCAGGCAACAGACCCGTTTTCGGCGAATCTGGTTGTAGCTTGTTTCTCTCCCTCGACCGGATTCAGAGACCGCCCACGATCCGATCGATCGTGATTCTGCGAGTGCGCTGCGAAACTGGCACCGACCAGATCCGGAGATCCTAGGGGAGAGACCGACACGCTGCTCGCTCCGTTTCCTCTCCCTTGTCCCTTCTCGACAACCACAGCGAAAGAGAGAGAGCTTTAACGACCGTGGCCCGAATCGACCTTGCTCCCTCTCCTGTTATTTTCATCGCCGACCAGAAAATGTTCTCACGTACACCTCGCAGAGAAAAGTGTTCGTTCGTCGTGCAATTGCAACGAAATTGGACACTGAAAGACCGAGCGCTGCTTTTACAACGATTTCGTCGAAACTTACAGATATATGGCAAACGCCAATGGTGGGTCGAAGCGAGCTCTCGTGTAGAAAGATCTGGTATATACGTAGTTCTAATGGAAAACGGTTGCCAGGTTTATTAGCAAAGTACGCGTCGAACCCACGACATTTTCTTAAGTGAAAGGAAAAATCCAATACAAAGATATACGATAAATAATAGCGATTTCTTGGAGAAAAATCTGATAAGAAATATACTCGTTGTATTCGCTAGCGAAAATAAATATCGGGCAATTAAGCGATTCGAAGCAAAATTTCATTAGAGGTTTCCTTGAGATTTCTCGTTTTTATAGCCGCCATTGCGTTACGCTCTTCAGGGTTGCGCGAGCACGAGATCTAATCTTCGCAGAGCGGTGGGTCGGAGGGGATTAGGTTTGTCGTGTCAGGGACTGAGAGCGTAAAGGGTAACCGAGTCAAAACAGAGAGAAGGGGAACGTAAGAAACGAGGTTCTATCCTCGATGGAGCAAGATAACGGATGAACCGAGGCTTCTAAAAAATAGCACGGGTTACCGTATCAGCGTTCAAAGTATAGCGTGACATTATCGTCGTCGTTTAACCGTTTCCATTATGTGTCAAAGTGTCAAGTGTACAAAGAAAGCTCCAATTGCAATCGAGTCTGCAAAAAAACAGAATAGCCAACTCCACGTTTTTCAGTTTCGTTATACAGATAACGCAATTAATATTCGATACTCATAATCGCATATTCTCAAATTCGCGTAAATCTGTTGTTAGAACGATGACGCAAATAGCAGTAAAATACCAAGTCAGTTTCAAAAATAGCTTTCGCGAGATCACTTTTCTGTATTTTGCAAATTCTGCATAAAACCAGCGTGGTATGCGAAGCACGAAACAAGTATCCGAACGGCACAATTGTATCGTCTAATGGCGCTATTCTTTCCAGCTTTGCAAAGGAACGACCAGAGCAAGAAATATGGTAACGATCAGGATACATCCTCAGGGAGCTCTAGCTCGGAATAATCGTCGACCAGCGACGTCCCTGTCGAACGACAGAGTCGAGAGGTAACTCTAAACCCTGCTCGGTCAGTGGAGTCAGCATACCTACTCAAGGTTAACACCCGTTTCGTCTTGAAATTCCATCCACGGCGAAATAGGGCCCCGCGCGCAGTGGACCAAGCAACCAGAGAAACGAGCGAGAGAAGGACAGAGGAGGAAAAAAAGAAGCAGAAAGTGGAAAGAGCCGGTAGAGGGAACGAGATGGCGTTCTTCCTACGTCCTCGTGGCCCAGGAATTCTGGGTTAATGGCACCGCATTACGATCGCGTGACTTTAGTCAGATATCCGTGCCCGCGATCTGGATAGTAGTTGGTATCCACAGAGGGGGATACGACAAGGAGTCAAGGAGAGAGGGGAATGAGGAGAAAAATAACCGAGCCGCGTGTTCCGATCGATCGTAAATACATATAATGCAGGCACGGCCGAATGTCTCTATGAGAGCGTTACGTGAGCGGGATTCGATCGGTCGATTTACAGGTCGGTTATACGACTGCGACATAGCGCGATCGAGTTTGGATAGAAACTCGTGTTCGTCGTTTGCGATGCGTCTAAACGACAAGTAGTAACGTCACGTATTTTATCATAACGCAGGAAAAACGCAATTTTCCAAAGAGGATTTCTGTTATCGTATAGAGACGGAAAAAATGGCACGAGGAACGTGGATGTGAGTATTGGGTATCTTCGAATGTAGTGTATAAGTGGTCGAAGTGGTATTTCGTAATCTTCTATGGGCAAGCATACTTTGACATCTTACGCGATCAAACCGAGTTGTTTGCGTCAACGCCTAATTCCTTTATTGCGTTATTCTACGTTCGCAAAATGTGATGAAACTTTGGCGATACTTGATGAAATCTCTGCTATATTATGCGATAAGTTTTTAGGTCGAACGTTCAGAAGGTTCGTTTTAGGAAAAATAATAATAAATTTGAAGAAATCCACGAGCGAAATTTCACTGGAGCGTGTAAATGACTCAATTTGCCAATGGAGGGTCAATTGTGCTGTCTGTAATTTGTGTTGTTGTTTCGCCTGCACCAGCCTTCTTTCTTTAACGGTGTTCGTATCTTTCGACAAAATTCTGAAGCGATGAGAATTTTTCACGGCGCATTGGATTTGAAACTGCGATGGTGATATGGAAGTTTCTTGGTCGTGTGACAAATCTATTTCCAGGGGAATTAGCGATGACACGTGGAACAAAGGGATTCCGAATCGACGTTGAAACGTTGGTCAATGACAGTCGGATGACGAGAACGAGACTAAAACGGAGGCGATCGGCGATTAATTATCTATTTCTCGCGACGAGGATCGACGTATCGATCCGATGATTCTCGATGAGCTGTGTGCTTGAAAGCTGTCAGGACATTTCCAAGTAGATTATTTCGAGTATCGGTTCGAATCGTCGCGGCGCTCTAAATTTGTCCAACACCATTCTGTCTGTCTCTATACACCGGGGAAATTAACGAATTACACTACCACCTGTCATTTCAAATTTTCTCTCTTATTTTTATTCCTTCATATGTTCTTCCCTAAGAAATATATAACTTCATTTATGTAATTATTTGTATCAGTTGCTCGTAAATTAAACTCTATAAATTGAAGAGCGTTGATATTAAGAAATTTATTTCCTCAAATTTGCCTTGCACTCTATGACTATTTATATCGTCTATTTGCGATAAATCAGCTTTTCAGCTATTTATTTTCGAAGAATTTGAACGTTAATCACAGGCGGATAATGAAATTCTGAAATTTATTAAAACACGATCATCCAATATCAGACACCCTGTGGTGATCGTAAGCTTATATACACGTGTATATAATGTCGAATGTCTGAGATATTGAGATCTGACGAAGAATGTAAAGGATATTATACATCCCCAACCACCACCAACGCGTCAACGTCGAAAAATCCAATAAAACTTTTTTTATAGAGTTATCGTTATTAATAATTCTAACCCCTTGCAATTATACAACATAGCATGTATATATATTTAGATATCGACTAATATGGTGATAAATTAAAATTCCTTTATCGATTCTCCATACAGGCCAATATATAATATTAATAAGAAGCGAATAAGCGGACACTAAGAATGGTTAGTGAAAAGATATTAAGAGCATGTGCTGCCTAAGCACCCTCCACGTTCCTTTTGCATTTTAATGCACTCCACGTTCCGGTGACTTCGCAGGGGATATTCAAGATTATTGCCCTCGCTCCCTTTCTACGAGGAAGGACATTTGAGTCGGGTCGAGCTGTTCGGGATTGTGTTTCTCGCACGTGTGTACCAGACACGACCAGAACGTGTCTCCGAACATCTTTCCCTTTGGATTCTTCAACCAACAATCACTAATGCGACGACAACCTAGCGACAGCCATAAAGATCATGCGTGACTCAACGTTTTACGTTATTGTAGGACTTTTCTGCACGACATATCGCTTTCCAGCTAACGATATCAGTAAATCGACGAGTCATAGATTACAGGTTGATACGCATCTTTTCCGTAATTTAAAAATGTTATCATACGGAAGAGCATAATCGCACGACACGCGATTCGTGAACTTTCGGTATAAAATTTCATTGGATTCTGGGACATCAAGATTTCCATGAAATCGATCGTCGATCGTGGGAGAATGTTCTTAGGTGGAAAGTTTAGCTTCTCTGAGTTTTCAGTAGGATGGCTCGCATCGAATAACAAAGGGGATAGAGCAACCGTTGTTTTGAAATGCACTTCAGATGCGTCTGGCTATACGAGTATACGTGCACTGGCAGGCTATTTGCGGAACAACAACAAACTTTTGTTTCCGTGGACAAGTAGAAACGCGGGCGTCGAGACGCCTTGAATCGAGAATTTCGTTTCTCTTTTTCCCTCGTTAGACTCTCGACGTGCCGGTACGTTTGTTCGCGCGAAAGGTGGCATAATAAACGGGAGGCAGGAAAATAACGCGCCAAGACCTGGTTTCGCAGTCGAGCCTTCGACGAAGAATATTTTTCGCCGAACTGTTTGCGTTACTTCGATATCAATAGCTGTCGATAAAAAGAAAATACCAAGAAAAGTTTGAAACCGAAGAAAAATACGCTTTTCGATGATCCGCGTAACCTTTTTAAATTACGATTTCCTTTTATCATCTCTTTCTATGTGGCAGAAGCAAGAAAAACGCACTAGAAACAGATATTTTAAACTGCGATTCTAACTTTATTTTTACACTTTTAACTTTATTGCGTTTAGTTCGTGTTAAAAAAATCTTCAACTAAAAATAACTGCGGCGATCTCTGGAAAACATTTCACGACCACCTCGGGCATTGCAAGCCGAGATTTAACATGTTCATCCCTAAGAAACAGGCAACGTTTCTAACTCGTAATCGTAGAAAACTCGAAGCAGCGAAATTAGTAGGTTCGAATAAGTCGCTAGCATTTCTCGAGAGCAAAACAGACATCTCGGCGAATGGTTCGATGAGAGCCCATCGATTGAACGAGCCTTTGCCTCGGGCCGAATTGCACGAGCACTCTAAAAATGGAGAAGAGAAGAACAACGGCACCGAGGCTCCTTCTGCATAGCTTTAATGGCCAGGCCTGTTACACATCGACCAGAAATCCTGCTTTATCCCTCTGGTTCGAGCAGTGGAAACAATTACGGTGCCTATTTAAAAACCGGTTTCTCTCCCCGCGTTTCGACCTTCGCCTTTTTCGTTCTTTGACGAGCCGGCCGACGCCACTTCACCGACTTGAATCGCCGGAATCGAGGCAATAGAAAAAAAAGGCGAGAAATCGCACGAAGCTGCTAGGTAGGAACCGGAGACTGATCGCTTACCAAGCAGCTTTAAACACCGACTCGAAGAATTCGTAGGAAGCTCTATCTTTTCTTCTTCGCATAAATAATATTATATTGGCTTCTAACGTAAATTCTTCTTCTTGTTACACATATATTACGTACATTATAACACATAGAAAAGTATTAAATTGTCCGGAATGTGTCTTTCTTTAACAGACACGTCTTTTGCAACGACGCATCTTTACACAAACATGAAACCTAATCTGTCGAACGTTGTGATTTTTATCTTGATAAAACAAAATGGATCATACGTAATTCGATAAAATAATATAACACGGAAAATCTTGCGCATCATTTCCTTATAAAACGAAAGAAACTTTTCAGACGACCTAATAGATTTGATTTTATCTTATCAAGCCAGCGTTATTCGAGCTATTTACAGGCAACGCAGAATGGATCGATCTTTTCAAAAAGACAATTCTTTTCTCAAGATCAGCCTATCCGAGCACAAACAAAAACAAGATCCTAATCTCTTGTATCTATCGAAGAAACATTCTGAGCTATGCACTGCAACGTTCCGTGTTGGAACACCCTGTATATATATCACATAACGTATCCTTGAATGCCATAGTCGGCAGCGACATTAACCCGCGCGTAGTGCACACCGCATGCGTATAAACGTATCAGCCAACAGCAAATCCATAAATTGAAATTAACGCGCGACTGAATATGCAAGGAAGGACGCGACGTGCTGCATATTGATGGTGGCGAGGCGAGGAGGTCTCGTTTTCGACGCGAGATTTCATAAAGGCGGTGAGAAAGAGAAGAAGTTTTGATCTCGTGAGCGTTCGCGTGCTTGCGCTCGCTGCTTAACGATGTAATTCGTGGTGGCCGATAACGACCACCCCTAACGCAACGCGCTGCTTCGAGTGCTGGCAATTAGGGTAATTGCATTCCGCGTAGAGGAACGTGGGTGAAAGAGGAAAACAGGCGAGCGTGGAGAAACGGGAGGAGGGAACGCGAAGCGATTTGCAAGTCAAACGGCTTCCCCCTCTTCCTTACAGCCAACTATATCCCTCCTCGGTGTGCACACCGAGCGGAAAAAGCACGGAAATTCCCTGGATAATCAGCGGAGTTTTGTAACAAGCCGTCGTGGCTTCGTCTCTTCTGAAAAAAAACGCCTCCTTCCGATTACTTCCACTTGACGTCATTAAGCAGACGAATGTCTGCTACGTGCAATATCTTATGACATACGTCTTTGTGATTTCCTCCGCTGTTTATAACTCGCACCTTGATATACAGGGTGGTTGGTAACTGGTGGTACAAGCGGAAAGGGGGTGATTCTACGCGAAAAAAGAAGTCGAAAATATAGAATAAAAATTTTTTTTTAATTTTTCCATCGAGACAACGATCTACAGTGAGATCCGTTATAACGAGACGTACCCAGCGAAAATTCAAAGTCGATTTTCTCGAAAACAAAGCCTCAAACGAAAAATTTTTATTTTACATTTTCGACTTCTTTTTTCGCGTAGAATCACCCCCTTTCCGCTTGTACCACCAGTTACCAACCACCCTGTATAATTCACTGTGACTTCATCAACTAATTGACCAAACATTCGTTCTTTCGATATCTTTGGCAGCGGAGTTGAACGTTTACGTAGAATCAGAAAATATGTAGGGACTATTTATCACGTTGACTGCCACGACACTCGTATTCGGGTGACAGCAAAGTTTCAGGTAGGGCCGCGTCACCCGTATTCGGGTGACGCTTATTTGACGACTTGCGAAGGATCGTCGTAGGTATTTGAAAAGATACTCCAGAGGAAATAATAAAACTATTGAATTGTTATAAAAGTAATATGGTTTATTAAAAAAATTATTTACTCGCATTACTAAAATATCGATGGGAGTACGTAGCAGAGAACGCTTGGTACTGTGGCACGCGTGGCCTTTTTTTTTTTTAATATTTATTAAAATTACAATCAATTCTCGCGTTGAGAATTGTCAGTAATTTTTCTGACGTGGCGCAGTAACATGGCTAATTATTTATAATAAGTTAATACTTATTATAGATAAGTAGCACGCGTGGCCTGACGGAGATTTCAGTGAAAACACGCGTGGCAGACAACGCGTTATAGGACCAATTTTAAACGTACCGAAACGATAAAACGATGAAAAATGTTGTGCATGGAAAAGTATCATTTAACCCTTTCGCTTCGAGCGCCGCTTATAGACGGCACCCGCGACGAATCCTAAGTGCAAATCCAAATGATGCATATACAAATGCTATCTGCAGTCAACAATATTTCGTTATCGGCAGAACATTTTCTGTTGATTTTATTGACATATAGGATTAATCAGTTCTTAAAGTTACTCGTTGTTGATACAACATCAAAACGTTTCACGTAATATATTTCAAACATCCAAACGATCGTATACTGTTTCATGTTAAAAAATCTATTAAATCCATTGGCAGTGAAACGATATTTCATATACGGTTCTTACAAGAATTATCGTTATTTAAGACTTAAGAAAACGTATATACAGCAACCACGCACACTGTGCGTATTTCTGGCGCGCGTTTCCGTTCAGTGACGGTATTTCGGCGGACTGGACTGCCAAAGCGAAAGGGTTAAGACTCGTTTATCAAGCCATAAAGTTTACGATAGAAATATTTGGTGTATTCGTGCGTACTCCGAATTGCGAATGGATTTCGCAATTGTGGTATCCTGTATGCGAATGTGAAACGCATAAGTACGCTGCAAGCTTCGAGATATCAACTGGTTACCATTTTCGCCGCTATAACGGCGAAATAACGGCGAGTGAAAACAACCATACGAGATTCGCGGATCCAGCGACCGTGTGATCCAAGTGTGTGTATTTGGAGTGTGAATGTATAGACCGAAGCCGCGTCTTAAAGAGAGATGAGCCGCTCGCGACACCATCAAGGTCGTCAACTCATCAGGCCTCATCGGGCCAAGCGATAAAAACGAGCTGTTTACGAGGGGGCCTGCTGATGTCATGACGAGGAGAATTAACAGACCGGCAGATAGCCCCGGCCGTTAAAAGAAACGAAAGGGAGGAAAAGCGAGACAAGGAACGAGAAACATTAGTCGCAGACGTATTACGAAGCTTGGCAAGGTGCCAACCATTTAAGAATCCCGAAACCTGTTTCCGGCTGCATTGTGAACGCTTCTTCTTTCATCGAGGCTGAACGCTCGTGCACGGTACCGCTTTCTTTGTAACGGAACAAGAACCGAAGAAAGGATCCCCGAGCCAAACACGGTAGTTGAATACAATTATCGAAATTGCTTCGCTCGGTCTTCGTTTTATACCCATTCTTTTCCACCACAGCTGCCACCATTTTTAACGACAGATTTCATTCTTTCCTCACACGCTTTTATCCGGTGTGTTCGAATTATGTTACGTTATACGGTTTAATTAACCTCGAGAATAGTTAACGACAGGCGAATTACACGCGGCAGAGAAATTATTCGGTCGGAACACGGAAATGAAATATTCGGCTCGTAAGGAAGTTTTCATTGAAATTGTATAATACCATTGCGATATAGGAAATTACGAACGTTCATCTCGTAAATTACGAATTTTTCTTTCTAATATTACACACATCTTCGTTTCCCGACGAAGCGTTTTTTAATCGGCTTCTACGTATCATTTTCATTGTGTCGTTCGAAAGTACGCGTTGTTAAATAATGCGAATTTCGATATAATAAATACAACAGCGTGTGAATGGAAAACGCTAATAAAAAAAAAAAAAAAGACGAAATTGAAAAGAGACATTTAACACTACCATCGAATGAAAATATCGAACAATCGTATACAAATCATTTGTTAGTTGACGGTAAAATTGGATTCGCGGTGAATGTGTCGAATCATAAAGAAAAATATTCGATAAAAAAAAAGGCAATCTTCTATTATTTAAACGATTCAGTCGCATGCACATCGTTTAAATCCAACAACATATTTTCACTGCAACACCTTCCGCTTCTATTTAAAATCAAACTAGCCGCTGGATGGTATGATCGATCATCCCATACGAAGAAAGAAAAATCCGTTCGGTACCTGTTACGGAGAACAGGTTCTCCTGTGCACTGACCTCTTCTCCTCACAGGTACTTAAGGGAATAAAAGGCTCCCGCTGGAGTTGAACGATAGAAGGGACGGACGAGTTTTGCCAGCGCTTCGTCAACGTCGCCTTCAAACCTGTTTCAGACCTGCCTCCGTGCCGATCTTTCGAAATCTGCGCGGACAACTTGTTTTTCGAAATGGAGAAAACCAGCGGCAACGATCGAAGATATCCATTGGAGAAGAAGATAGAGATACGATATAAATAGGAGAAAGGGTATGGAAATCGAAGTAAATATTTTTAACCCTCTGAGCGTTCACTGAAATGTCCAAACTATATTCTTTACGACTTGAACTTGAAGCTGTATTCAATTTCTCTTGATCTTCTTAGTAATTTTTTTGTGCTAAGCAAAGTCTTTAGCGTTTTTTAGTGCTCTATCTTTACCGGGTTTTTTTTTCTTCAACCGCCGTTCCTTCGGTCTTGTTTCACACAGATACGAACTTGCAGAAATATGCACGGTCTAATGTAATAAAATGCAAAAGAAACTAATTCCACGGAAAAGGTCAACTAGCTAGATATCCGCACTGTAAACACACGAGACGTAGACTTTGTAGAAGGGGTAATACGAGCGTCGACAGACTTTGGAGGAAGATAAGTGGAACGATGCGTAATTAGAATGCGAGATAAGCGGTTGAGACATGTGGACGCTCGATCATGTAGGTGAAAGTCAACGTGGCGGTGATACGAAACAGGAAATTGATATCCCGATAACATGGGCATTACAGAAAGAATAAAAATAGCAATGAGTAAAAAAAACCAGCGTAATGGGGACGCGAAAATCGCGAAGGGACATTTTTCCTCCATATTTCCATATATTTCTGGCACATGTATGTGAAATTTCACGTGATTTCGTAACGCCGACACGAGCTATTTTTGCAATGCGATCGTCGGTCATCGCGTTACCCGGAAATCGACGATTTCGTTGCACGCTCGCGCTCGGACCGATAACCCTTGGGACTCGCGCTATTTACGGCGAGAAGGGGTTATCGCGACGATACGTTAGGTTCATCGCACCCCAGAACCTTTCAGTTCAGTCAGCTACGAGCATAAAGGAAAAAAAATCGTACGATATTTTGTTCGTCCCCCTTGGTTTACCGTACAATCATAGGTCAATCCATTGTGCGTTTCGTGTGCATCGTACACAGAGACTCGCAAAAGTATTCGAACAATTGATCATATTGGAGAAAATTTGTACGTTGAAATAATATCATCGTGTTTCGACCGCAAAAACGCGATCGCGAAGGTTTCTCGGTATAAATCGTTTCGGCGATGAAATATAAATTTCGTCGACTAGAAACGAAGGCGGTTCTCTAAACGATACACAAGGTATGTACAACATGTTGAACTTCTTCTCATAAAAGTAACTTCTGCTTTATAAATAAGCTGTGCTTTATTGTGTCTATCGACGATACGAGACGTCTTATCGACTTCGGACTTTGACTGGCTATATTCTGTGCTTTATACGTTTTGCTCGGAGAAACGAGGACGTACGGCGACGAATAACGCGACGTGATTGCCGGTTTTATGAATTGCCGCCGCGATAAGATGGAAAATTACGACGTGGCTGAGCGGCGCGACGATAAAGCTTCTTGGAGAGCGGATCGTGCAAGCGGCGAGCTTGATTAATTGACGGAAAAATTGACGAAATAATTGTAGATAATTGGAAACCGTTTGCATGAGCGAATTAGTTACGCCAAAAGTTTCCACTTCGAGCTAGATGTAACTCGATTGTTGTTATTCGCCAACTATAGTGAGCGTACGCAAGTGGAAATAGATGTATACAACTTACCAAAGCCGAAGGATAGTACAGCCCTTAGGACAGGCAACGAAACATTGGATATTTACCTGAAACAAAACCTCGGCGTTACTCAATTGTGGCATTCAGGCAAACAAACGGGTAAGGTCGAATGGACCGACAAACATGCGGTTACTATGGTCAGTCAAACATTACCGACTGCACAAAAGCATCGGTGATTAGATATCTCGATCTGACCTCGGTCACGAACCAACCCTTTCATCGCTTGCTATAGGTGGCTCGTCAGCACAGCTGTTACTCGTACGCCCAAAAAACAGTGGTCAAATTGAAATATTATACGTTATAGGCTTACGAAAATATTTGAAGACTTGTAGATACCTTTTACGAATGTATTCTACTGTATATTCTACTGAACATTTCGTAATTTCATTAACGCTGTTACGAGATTCTAGCATCGTGATTATATTGCTAAAGTTTAATGTTTACTCAAAGTACACTGTCAACTCGTTTTTCGTTAATGTGTATAAAAATAAACTGCGAATAGTTGCGTCAATAGTTTTTACTGTAAATCTATCAACTGTGTGGGAATATAAATTAAAATGTTTTTGTCGAAACGTAGAAGAGAGAAGCGACATTGGTCGGGCAATTACGAGTGAAAGTGGTCGGTTAAAAAATTCTGTTCAATTTTTTCTCCTCCTTTGGAAGAAGTCCGACACGAAAACACGTCGCCAGGTGCTTCTTTTGAGAACGCCAGGAAACCATTTGCGAGCGAACCGGTGTTCCACAGTCTTCAAGGCCTCCGCGAATCGTTTCATCGTGAATACCCTCTACTATTCTGCTCCTTTCTCTTTTAGTCCCCCTCGCACAGCCATTCGGAAATTACGGCTTTTACTTTTCTCACATTCGACCGCGAAATCCGAGGAATTTTCTTAAGATTTTCCTACAGTACATAGGCGCATATAATACTCAGGTCTATTATATAAGGATACGCGATTTAACCTGTTTTCCTCTGCAGTCTACGTATGCAGGTTGCTTAATGAATTTTCAGCTCGACGTTTTCCAGGTAATTGACATCGGTGCGGAGTTTAAAGCGAAGCAATTAGGCGAATTGATATGCGGAGCTGTTATCGCGTGGTAATTTGCGCTAGGTGTTACGCAAGGAATAATTTGTTCAAGGTTGACCGTGAGTCACGCTATTAACATCGTAGGTGTTCGTAACAAGACAGAGCAAAAGGAAACTCGGTTGAAATTGCTTGTATAATTCGGGCGTGATTTCCACGGCAGGAACTTTTGTCGGAAAAATAACTGGAATCGATAACCAAAAAGAAAACTAATAAAAGTCTAGCGGGGCTTTAAGAGATTTTTCGCGGAACGATCCTCTCAACAGGACGGTCGATAGCCGGAAAGTTTGGAAACTTTTAATGAAATTGTTACTAAAGTCGTTTGTGTGCTTTCAAAGTTCTAATTAACTCGAGCGAAAGTTGCTTGGAGCAATTTTTCAAACGATGCATGTACGAACGGTTTACAGGGGAAAATGCGCCTGACAACGAACGACCTCGATACAATTTTGCCCGATAATTATTCGCTCGGGCGAAATGAAAATTGAGAAAGTATCGAAAATTGTACGAACATGGCTCGGTCTTACGCGAAAGAGGTCAAGGATTCGTTGGAAATAACGTTAATAATAATTTGCTTGATCAGGCCGCTCGAATACCACGAATACTTGAATAAGTAAGAGTTTCAAAGGCGCGGGGCTCCAGATGTTTAAACACCTGTCGCGTCTCTGCTCCCTGTTTACCGCTATTTTTCGCCGCCGAATCGTCGATTTGAAACTTGGCGCGCGTTCCAACTTTGGATACCTACGTTTTCGCGGGACAGTAAAATCGTGAATTTCGCAGTCACTCGGGCTAAATATCTTGATATTCCTCGAATGGGAAGTGTGGAAAACATAGCGACATTTCCTAGCGATTCGTTTCTTTCTATGTTAGAAGTAACATAACGGATACAGGATAATTATAATACAGGATAATTTATAGTTGGTAATACAGTTTCGCTAAGAACGCGAATGACCGATATAAGAATCAACGCCACGTTTGAAAGCAACTAAATGTCACGATATTAATTAATACGTTTGCTAAACAGAAAGAGCTAGCCTGAAAATAGCTATGAAAAATTGCCACATAGGGCCCACGAACCAAGGACTCCAAATATTCTCCAAATGTCTCCAAATATTCTTGAGATCCAAAATACTAAATGAACTGGCAAAACCGTGTAGATTTCGTGAAACAAGCATTAGCGCTAAGTTGACCGTAAATTACACGCTGTAATACAAGCACTAATCCATAAAAGACACGATCGTGTTTATACGAACGTCGAAGAGGATTCGAAGAAAGAATAGAAAAAACATTCGTCCCTTCGTACCTCGAGCGAAAAACCGGAGGCGATAGGATAGGATTTCATGTTCGCGACGAGCGGACGAGGGGCAGCTGATTTTTTGCGGGCAAAAAAAGCCCATGTGTCCTCGCGACGCTGCTGAACAAGGACAGAAATATATAGAAGAAAGAAAGAGACGCACATAGACGGTCAAGCGACCCTCGTTCCTTCCTCCGCAGGAACGGGAAACAACCGGGGATGGCTCGGGTTTAACGGTCGTGACGCTCAATATGCGCTGCCGGAGACCACGGAGTCTGTTTTTTTGCCGTGCGCCAGCCAGCCTCTCCTCTCTCTTTCCTCTCTCTGCTGGTTTTTTCCTGTCTTTCTTCGCGGTATCGTTCCAACTCCGTGGAACACCGTCTCCCCCTCGACGAGTCGGCATTCTCGGGCCTATCTCGTTTACTCGTTCAACACGTCATTATCAAACCGGTTGCCGCCGCTGTTGCAGCTGCAATATCGTGCCAGGGTTCTCTCACGTTCTCCTCGCTCTCCTGCCACGTCTCATTGAGCGGAGCCTCGATGCTTTGGAAATCGATCTCCGTGACTCGATTCGGGCCGCTTTCTGAGACCATCGAGCACATTTTTCCTCGAAACTGGAATAGAAACTTTTGATCGTGCAGATTGCAACGACTCGATTGCCGGTTTCCTTTTGGCGGATTTTATACGGAGGAACGTCATAAATTAATAGCGTACTTCCTTTGGTTGAGAGTATCTACGAAAAAAAAAAGGGACAAATAGGAATAGACCGTGGAGATGAAGCGTGTAATGATCTGACTCGAACGGAAGCGAATAATTATGTAGATCGTTAACGATATTGTGTCGCGAGGAATTTTTTTTTTTTTTAATATTTATTAAAATTACTATGAATTCTCGCGTTGAGAATTTTCAGTAGTTTTTCTGGCGTGGCGCAGTGACATGGCTAAATATTTATAATAAGTTAATACTTATTATAGATAAGTATAATTTATAAGTAAGTATTATAAATAAGTAAATATTAATTAATTTAGATAACTAATTGAATCTAGCGTTTAGGTCTAGCGGGTAGTGTCTCTTCAGCCTGCGGATCTGGTCCGATGTATCAAGTAGTCCAGTGATTAGGGGATTTCGGTGTTTGTTGACTCTTTTGCTATATATCTGTCGCTATATTTTGGTATGTCGCGAGGAATGGCAAGAACTTGGTTTCGTTTAAATTCGTTTCGCGTTATTATTGCTGTTACTATATTTGTAGCGTTAAGTTAACAGTTCCTCTATCTGTTGAAACGAGAATGATTCATCGAAGCGAAGATTAATGCCAATCCGAGTGGAGAACTTGGAACGAAAATCGCGAAACATCGCAAACTTCCAATGTCTCGATTCTTTGCCCTCGCTGAACAGATCGGAAGATGTTCGTAGATTTGTCAGGACGTCCGAAATGTAAAAATCCAGCTGCCAAAAGTGCGCGACGTTCTTGGGTTGGCAAACAAGGCCAAGGAGAAAATTTCAACTTGGTAATTCAAGAAGTGCATCATAAATCAACTGTCACGGTTTTTCTTCTCCGACGAAGAAGAAAAACGACGGGAGGAGCGGTCACTGGAGCAGCCAAGCGGGAGAAACGAAACGAGTCGAGGGGGGAAAAAACTGTAAAACGAGAGGAATCGTCGGAAGGCAAAGTATGTTTTAACGAAACACGATCTCGAAAGAATACCATTCGATCGGTATGCTTCTAACGTTATCCACTTCAAGATATAACTGGTAAAATTGATGAAAAGTGCCGCTTTAAATTCCGTGACCGCGTATTCGAACGAGAAAAAGGACGAATCCATCGCGTGGCACAGAGAATTTGTAGGAGCGAGAGAAAAAGAGGAACTGGTTAAAATGTTCGGCGACAAATGTTTGCGGAGCGTGCCGCGCCGATATTCACGGAGATTCTGTGCCGCTTTGTCCCTTTTTATCGGTGACGCTCTCCTGTTCCGATAACAGGAATCCTTGCCTTCTATTTAACGCCACGTAACACAAATGTACAAAGCCGATCGCTTATTAAATCGCTTTCAAGAAATGAGACGAAATTTGCATGGTTTAAAATCTAGTCTGAAATGCAAATATGGAACGGCCAAGATTGAAATTGAAATGTTCTACGTTTTTACTTCTCCTCTAACCTTTTCAACTACGAGTTAAATATTCGGTAAACAACTGTATTATATCGAATCGCGATAAAGCAACAGTCGCATTATCAATTCGATTTCAATATCAAACAGGAAGAATGTGTCCAGCTGGTTACATTATTAGAAAAGCTTCCGGTAAATATCACGGGTCAGCGATGACGTATGTATTAAGCTATCGATGCACGCAGAGGCAGAAAAAAGTAAAGTCTATTCCGACAGATACTCAGTGGATTGGACGGTCATAATGAAGTAAAAGTTGTTGAACATTGTTCGACATGGACCTCGCGTGGATCACGCGGTCGGTCGGTCGAACAAAGCTGAGCAGAAAAGGAAAGAAAAGGGTGAGAAAACAGCGAGAAAAACAATCACAGACCGTAAAGGAAAGACATGTTCGACACACCGTGGAAAGTGTCACGACAGGTTGATCCTGTTCGTCAGTTGTTCGCGTTTCAACGTACCGCTCTGACTTACATTTTATGGCTCCATATCGATAAGACAGCTTCTTTAAACCATTTCATGAACGTCAAGTTATCTGATTTTCCTGTTGGATGCGAAATTTCGATTTAAAGCTGCTTCTAAAATTAACCTACTCAAAACTTTCTGTCCAAAATTGCAAGCCTATAGTCTACAACTAGTGGCTGGCCAGTTTCCTGCACACCCTTTGACACTCGTCTCTTCGTCCTTGGATCCTCGCCGCAAAGCACGCGTCCGGACAAAGCTACTTTTCACAATTAGAGCGACCAAAAGGCCGAATTGCGAAATGGAACTCGATTAGACGCGATCGAACTATGCAGCTAAATGCAGAGAGAGAGAGAGAGAGAGAGAGAGAGGAGGAGGAATTAAATTCGATTTATAGGGGAAATAAGTTGAGCCAGTTGCAGAATTTGGAGCACGATGGAGTAGCGAAGCGAGATTGGCGGTCAACCGCGGACGCTGAACCGGCGACTTCGATAATTCGCCGTTTACACCGTAATTTTGCTACGATCGAGCCACAAATTCAGTCAGGCTAAAACGGTTTCCTTCTATAAAGGTTAGCCGGGATCTAAACGGCGATATGTGAGAGGATAGAGGGCCAAGTTTAATCGAAGAAAGAGAACCAACGGAGAAGACTCGACTAATTATATAGTAGATATTCCCAGCTTTCCATTGTTCTCCGCGATACACGTTCCAGGATGAAATCATGCGAATCGAGCAGGCGGAAGCAGCCAGATACTTTTTTGGTGATATTTTTCGATCGAGCATCGATTATTTATATTTTTGTATCGACTACAGAAGTTATTGAATGATTATTAACCCTTTGCACTGCGAATTTTAGTTCAATTTCGTTACCAGCAGCTCCCAACGCCTTTAAGCTTTTTATTCGAAATTTACTTGAACTAGAAAATAAGACAATTTAAATAAATTAAAAAATAAATTCACCTAAATACCAATTTTATTCACGCTGTTGTTGTATTTTGTAATTTTTAAGTATATGATATATCTTGGACAATTTCCAGCATGCGATCCTCCTTTTCTTCGTTTCACAAAAAAAAAAAGGTGGACATGAAAGAACGTCGAGTGAAACTCGACAAAGGAGCTCCTGAGATAAAAACTGATATCGGGTCACACTCGACATACGAGTGCAAAGGGTTAAGCCACGGACGTTTACACATTTGTGAAACGTGTTCAGTTGTAAATATTTGTCGCTATATCCAGTTCCATTTATCCTTAGATCGTTCTACGACTTACGATTAGAGATACCGTCTTTCACAAATTTTCTACAATATTTCACTTAGAATTTTCGCTAGGGGAAAACCCGCTGAAGAATCATTGGTTCGCTATCGTGACGCGAATCGTTTATTAAATCCATGTGTATAGAATACCACCACAAACGGATTTACCAATCTGTCTCCGTCATCCGAAAATTTGATCAGAATGACAAAGAGCCGTGACGCAATTTACGAGCGTCGAGTTGGATATTCGCGCACGAGCGCCTGGCAAATATAAGTACGGAGGGAAGCGTCGTCATTCGGGGATGTTTGCGGGGTCGCGAGCAACCCCTTCCGATAAACACAGTCGCCCTCTCTCTGAATGAGCATCCTCCCTCTCTTCTACCCCTTCCCCAGTTCTCTATCCCAGAGGCGAAACTCTCTCTCTCCCTCTCTCTCTCCCCTCCTCCCTTTCTTTCTCTTTCTCTGTCTGTTTGTCTCTCTCTCTCTCGTTCCTTTGTAGCCTCGCGTGGCAAGGCTGTGCGCGGTAGTTACAATGCACGAGGGGTTGGTTACCGGAAGAGGGAGGTTGTTTCGAGACGGCGTTATCGACCCGTTTTCCCAATCCCGTAGCTACCTTAAAGAGGATCCCTTGTAAATACGAGGCGGCGCCTTTAATGGCTCTGAGAACCTTCCATGAGACTATTTCTTTATTTCTTCTGCCGCATTCTTGTTTTTGGAACGGAATGCTGCGGACCTCTTTGTGGTCGCTGCATACGATATACTGGACGCAGCAAGTTTTCCAGTAAAAAAAAAGTTTCCAACTGTGTTCAGCGGGATCATAAAAATACGACGAATGCATAGCCATCAGCGGTGTAATTATTAATTACACGATTTATGATAAATTTGGAAAGTAAATGACTATTCATAACGAAGCAACGATGAAATAAAGTGTTTTCACCGTAGCTTTCGTTTGGTCGAGTGAAAAATGAGGTGGAAAGTAAGCAATTAATATCGGTAATGCCGGTCCGACAGAAATTACGATATTTTAATTTTCACAACACAATGCGGAAACGCTCTCTGATTTCCTAGCAATGCGCCGCGCATTCTGTTATTAGTTAATTAATTGGTCGGCTATGTACGAGTTGGCTGGTCGGAGTCTGGCCGCGTGGAAAGAGAAAAATTCGAAACGCCGGTTGTAATTTATAAATGAAATTACACACAATGGAACAATTCGTATTGTTGCGCCCAAGGAATTATTTATTCTTCCCAACGGCCGATGCGATAAATGCATATTTAACTGGCGTGTCGAGGCGAAATTGTGTGCGAACGGCACCCGTTGCACAACCACCTTCCTTTGCCATCTTTCGTGAATAGCTTCTTGATCTTCTTCAACGAACAATGAGCGGTTTGTAACACTTTTGTTCATTGATGCCGGATACTTGCCATCCGAGAGTAAGCAGATAATGTATAATTTAAACCTCATTGTTCGCGCTTTGCCTTTCCCCACGCTAAGCGTTAATAGTATCGAGATATGTGTAATTTTGTGTGCTACACTAAATTAGTCGCGTAGTAATAATACACATATATAGTGAAACAGAAGAATACAACTGTTCCGTTGGTTTGTGGTAAAGAAGATGCTGAGACAAAGCGAGTGCTGAGAAGCGTGCAAATGTGTATCGACGAATATCTTGCGAATCAGAAATCAAATAAATCTGAAACTATTTTGATATCGATTCTAAGTGTAATCTAAGTGTTACTACACATATATTTCGCCGATTAAAATCCACAATTCTCAATAAATAAATTTCACAATCGTTCGGTGGTCGCAAAAATTCAACAAGTTCGTACCTACGGCCTATAAAATCAGATTTTTCTACTGCTATCAGTGCGAAAGGATCGACGATAGAAAATCGAACTTTTATTCTTTGAACGATCACAAAGATACGTGGAAGCATTGGAAACAAGGCGCAACTATTACTCAACGTTCTTCTATCGAAGCAAATCGCGACTTTCCCCAGTAGTAAATTCCACGAGTGCTGCTTCTAGAATCCAAGGCCAAGCCAACCAGAATGCTCGACCGCCGTTTACAACCCACAATTCACTGATTCATAGTTTATTATGTAGCTCTTGCAATCCTTGACTTCCTACGTGCAGTTTTCAGTTCTCGGCGACCAAAGGATCTCTGCATGCAACTTCCTCTATCCATCTCGTTCGCCTCGATACTTTATTTATACGGCTAGCAGGGATTCTCTGTCTCTGCAGGAGGAACAGTGTACAACAATAGGCTGACTCACGCCGCTCTCGACAATTAGGACAGGCCTCTTCTACGTCCTGCGCGAGCTTTTCTGTCTAGACTGGTCGATAGGTCGCGTACTCGTGTGGGTGAGCAGAAACATCCCACACAATGGAATTTTGTTTTTTGTCTCGTGTCTCCTTATATTCTTGAATTCTTTGAGTCAACTACACGGGTTCCTTAGACTGTGAGTAGACGTGGGCTGTTCGAAGGTTGTAACATCGTCGAGACTGCGAAATATATTCGGACGGCTTTATCCCTCGGTCTTTTCTGTTTTTAGAATTTCTGTATTTAAATATAGCGTATTGTATAGCGAGAATCTATATTCGACGCGACAGAATTTAATCCACGCGTTCTTAGCAATTTCAAGGGGAAGAAAATCATCGTTCCACGGATTTACCTGCTTTTAGATAAAATTATCGTTGCGCGGAAAGAATTTTAAACGCGAGCAGCGCCAACAGAAAGAGAGAAGCGGTGTACGTGGGACGAATTAGACAGGCCAGAATAATGCAACTTGTGTGAAATTATCGCAGGAATAATGAATTAATTATACGCCGTTCATACAGCAACAACTTCCCGCATATTTTATAGCGCACCCATTTTAATCCGTGACTCGCGCATATTCGGAAGTAAATAAATTAATATCGATCTTTTGTTCGTCGTACTCATTACGTTCTGTGGCGCGTGAAAAGCAAGCAAACAGAAAGAAAGAAAGGAATAAAACTCGTTACATTTTTCTCTCGATTCATTTTTCATTTTTATTCTTTTTTTTTTTTTCACTCGACTTCTGCGGTTCAATAGCCTGGAACGTAAAAATTGATAAAAATCTTCGATCCGGATCCGTGGCTAGTTTTCATTCAAGATCGCATATTTTCGTCGTTCGTTCTGCTGTGTGTTCGTTGATAGTTCTTGTACGCGTATTTCCTCCTTCCCTCGCATTTCACTTTTTCCCCCGTTTTCATTTTTCGTTCGAGTCCGGGCGGTGCGCGCGTTTCGGCACAATCTAAATCTCACGAAGCGGTATAAATGGAAAAGATATTTTTTTTCCCCCCCGATGGAGCTGTGATGGACGATCGGAAATGAAACGGGGCTTCCATGGAAACCGAATCGCGAAACGGAAACAGCCCGAATTGAAATAAAAATGAAACAAAAAGGAAAAAAGAAAGAAAAGCACGGGAAAGAAGGAACTTAATTAACGAGGCTACTCCTATTCTCGAACCGTGTTATTCTCTCTTCAGCGACGCGAAAATACTTTCTTGTTCGAATGAAAATTATCGCAAAGGTGAACGAACGTTAAAAACGCTCGGCAAATGGAAAATAAAAGTGGAGTGCAGGTAGAGGGGCAGAAAAAAAGAGAAGAAAAGAGGAAAAAGAGAGAAAAGGGAAAGGTAAAAGGAAAGAAAAACAAGCAGTAGTTTGATGCGAGTGCGAAAACGGTGGGCGTGCCTGGCTCGCATCGTCGCCCGGCAACGCGTGCATGCATAATGCACGCAAAAGCGTGCGCAGCTGCGAGACGCGCGTGCAGATGCATTTAGCTGGCCGACGATGCGCTCTTTAATGAGCTGCGATCGTGCGCTGTCCATGTTTCGCCTCCGATCACCGTTACCGCCACCGTTCTCCACGTTTATTAACCCTTATGTTGCTCGATCGTCCACTTCTATTTCTCCTTTAACCGTTTTTCACGTCGCAGTAAAAAATATCGCCACGCCTTGTTCACTGTATCGCGTCGATTTATATTTTTGAAATAAAAGCGGAAAGTCTAAAATGTAAAATTTACAACGACTATCTTCGAACATTTACCGTAGAAAATTTTCACGAATAATCTTGTAATCGAGATGTAACGTAGATTACGAGGAGAACGACCGACTGATCGGAATTTCATGTTCCTCTGAAGTAACGATCCAAACGATAGAATGAAAGTTAGCAGGAGATGTTTGCAACGAGTTACAGTTCGAAGCTAAAATGCCTCTCGGTCGCGGGATCAGGAATACGAGAGATTAAACTCACGCCAGTAGCAATTACTTTCGGCGCCACGGTGAAGCAAGATGTTTTACGAGGTCGGAGAACTCGCAGAGAGAAGGCTCGCCGACCGAACGAGACGAGTGGAGTCGTTAAACGACGAGAACGCGCAAAATTCTCCTACGATCCCGGTATTTTCCGCCTGTTCCTTTTCCACTGAGAATCCCGTTTCCCGGGAACGCGACCGCTGAATAGCCGATTGCTCGAGTCATCGGTGCGCGTACCCGTCTTTCTCAGCGTTTTCCCGAAATAGACGGACGCATTTCAAAGGAGTGGAATGCAACGAAACGTCGCGGAGAGATTTTGTAACTCAGTCTCCGTTTGACGAATGACCGGCGCTACTTTGAACCGAGAATAGCGAACCGAAATATTTCGAGTCCATTGAAACGTACGATTCTTCAACGAAAGGATCTGGCGCCTTTTAAACATTTTTTCCATCGTAATTCTTGTCTAATCCTTACGTTCAGTACTAAAATATTCCTGTATTCCTCCATTTCCTACATTCCTTTCTTTGTTCCATTATTTTCACCGAACTACTCTCAGTTTCCATCCGCCGGTGTTGTTAAATCTTCTTCTTCTATGATAGTAACAAGTTTGGTAATGAAGCAAAGATTCAGATGCGAAGGGAACAGATTTAAACGAACAAGTAAATAACAGCGACGTTCGCAGAGCAAAGCCTTTAACCCCGCTGTTTGAAACTTTAGTGGCAAACAAAATCGTCTGTGATCGACCATTACCTTCGTCGGTAATTCCATCGATTTTCTTGACTTTCTGTTTCTTAGAGATAGCGGATTTAGCAAGTAAGTTTCCTCTCCTTGCTCTTTTAATAAACAGTTACACGCGAGAAAGATGCGTCGTCCGAAATGAGGCAGAAGTTTGGAAACCGTGAGCCAAATGGTCGTTGAAAGGCTTATATCAGTGACGGTTTGGCGAGTCCAATTACCAGACGCAGAGAGAGAAAAATCGGGCGCGCGTGCGTCCGCAGTTACGCCGATAAATCCGCGGCGAAATGTGACCATCTGTAAGAATAATGCGACGCGAGGGTCTCGCTTCGATATATCCGTCGGAGCAAGACCCGGATGTACGGGAATAGCGGGTCGCGCAAAATCCGCAGCGTGTCTGCGTGCGTGCGTGAGCGCAATAAAACCGGCACCGAGCAGGGGAAAAGTTGGCGGCCTGCCAGCCGGAACGAAGCTAATCTCACTTTCGGTTTTGTGCCGTGCACCAACCTATACCCTCGACACGCCATCGCTGTTCCTCTCTACCATCCATCGGCTATTGCCCACCTGTGCAAATTGCAATTCGATCGCGCCCATCGATTTTTCCAATCGTCGATCCCGCGCCTTTTTCCTCTATCTCGCGATCAAATCCTAATCGGGATGTTTCGGTCGTCGGATCAGAGCCCAGAAGCGAACAGCAAAATAAAGTGTAAAATCTGCGTGAACACGGACGTATTATTTAAGAAACGTAATAAACCGCGATAAACGAAAGACGCGGTAGAAAGGTAGATGATCTCGCCAACTGAACATCGTAAGGAACATCGAGATATTCGATACGCGCGTTTCTCGATAGAAAAATCCGCGGATGAAAAAGAAAAGGAACTCCGAGGAATAAATACGTCTACGTTGGAAAATCAAGTTCGAACCCTTGGAAACTAGGAATTACGAGAGTGAAGCTAACAATGCCTCGCAGCGATAAATGGTGTCTTGATTGAAACAGATCGACGGACGTGTCGGTCGGAACAGGGTGGGACCTGGTTGCATTCGAAGAAAGATTAGCGAGACTCGCAAATTGCGGTGGAAGGAAAATTAATGCGATTCCTGATCCGGTATTACGGCCGGATTAAACGACTCGCAATCACGCGACAGACACGAGAGCATGGCAAAAGTAAAAAGATGGAAGGAAGCGGTTTCTGTCTGTTGGAAGGCCGTCGTGTCTCGCGTCCGATGATCGCAGGACACGAAGGATGGAGAAATCGGTAGAGATCCCCGGTTGGGAACTCATCGATATCTGTCCATGCACCACCTGCTACCCGTCGCAGCCATCGTCAGATTGCACCTGCGTGCACCTCAACCCCTCTCGAACGCGCGCACAGACGGAAGGTGTGCACTGGAATTCGACGACGAACAGCTGCTCCCGGAGACCTTTGGCTTGTTCGACCGATTATGCAATCATCGGGGAAACCGAGGGAAACAGAGAGGAGCCGAGGATCGACCTAGACGCCATTTAAATGGATATTTGCGTTCCAATGCGTTCAGGTGTTGTGGGATATAAACACGAGCTTTTAACTGCGTTGCTAATTCTTTCGTTGGATAGAATGGAATATGGAACAGATGACTTGTTGCGGGTATTTCAAAAATAAATGGATACTCCATCGTTTTTACGTTAATTTGTAACATGTTAAATGTTCGATTTCGCTGCATCGATTGTCCAAATCTTTCCGTATTTTCCATACGTACTTGCGTTATCGCATCGTATAATTTTCAAGCTGGCGATTTTCCTTTTCATACGTGTACCATACGAATCATTAAAAAGCCGAAATTTTACACGTTAATTCACTAACTTGATTCAGTAATTTAGAGTAGTTTATACAGAGTGGTTGGTAACTGATGGTACAAAATATAGAATAAAATTTTTTTTTTTAATTTTTCCATCGAGACAACGATCTACAGTGAGATCCGTTATAACGAGACGTGATAAAGTGCACGCGTACCGAGCGAACATTCAAAGTCGATTTTCTCGAAAACAAAGACTCAAACGAAACGTTTTTATTCTATATTTTCGACTTCTTTTTTCGCGTAGAATCACCCCCTTTCCGCTTGTACCACCAATTACCAACCACCCTGTATAAATCGAATAGGAGCGACATTCTTTCTTATTGCTTAGGACTTTATCGTCTTTATTTCTGCTGACATAGTAATCGATGCCACTTTTTAACGTGGGAAACTCGATGAATAGTTGTACGAAGAAACGGTTTTTCAAAAAAGCCGGTTTCTCGAAGCGTGTACTTTCTAAGCTTTGCATCGATCGATCTTTCGTGTGAAAGACAGATCGTTACGTCATTCGTCTTGCAAGTCGTAATGCCACTTAAAAAAGACAGAAAGATCAGATTATCATCCTGTAGCTTTCCGCGACCAATCATCTTTCTTTCTCGTTTTCCTTTCCCTCTGGGAAGCTTATTAACGAGCCTGATATTTCTGCTTCGAGAAAACTGCAATCGCTTCGAGACTCGAGCTCCTTCCTTGGAAAACCTGATATCTCAAAGGGACGTTATTACTCGAGCGTAAAAACTCCAACGAAGAAAATCTCTATAAAGCTTGCTCGCGTTACGACTTCCACGACAATTTCTATTGCAATTACTGAAAAACCGATTATCAAAAGCTTGCTTGGTATTTTCGTGAATTTTTCAAAGATGCTGAGTCGCTGTTCTCATAGATAGTCGACGTGATTGCGAGGCAAGAACGCTTCGCAAAGGGCGTGCAAGTGTTCGAGCTGCACATTCCAAGATCTTCGAACGATGACAGAAACTACTTCGACAAAGTTTACCTGAAAGTTGTGCGAGACGTGCGAGGATCGAGCTCCGGTAACTACTCCCAAACACTTCACGTCCCGGAGGACTAACGTGCCCTCGGGATCGAGAAGTCGTAACCTGCGAAGCGCTCGTGGCGAAAATACTTTCTTCTCGTTCGTAAAATTTTCTCTTTTCCTCGAAACAAAACTTCGAATCGTTTTTTCAGACACGTAAGTACGAACAACGATAGAACTCTAGACACTCTTCTACGATAATTTATCAATTTGTGGCGGCGCTCGACATAAACAACTAACGGACGACGGTAGCGCAGTGGTTAGCGCATTAGGTTACGAACGTTCGGAACGCGGGATCGAATCCCAGCGACCGAAGTCCGATTTTTATTCTACGATTCTAAATAGGAAGAAAATATAGCAGTACCCCCAGCAGCGACATCTACAACCACCAGCCACAATCATCACGGACACGACTTATACACCTCAAATTAATAAATACGCGTTCGTGCAAACCGAAATTACGTTCGATCGTAGTTCGCAGATAGTCGGAGTCCAACGCAGTTTCTACGATACTAATATTAGTTCGATCGTGCAACAACGTCCGAATGTAAATGAAATAGTTCAGCCGAATATTCTCGTCGGCAAATTCACTGGCCAAATCTTCGAGTGTTAACGCTGATAAAAGGCAGGATTGTGACACGGTGCTGTGTGATACGGGTTAAGGGACGAAGCAGCGGGAAGAAGCTCATCGATTCAGGAGTGAAATGTGAACCAGCCTGAGCCTTATCCTCGGTTGGTTCTTACTGGAACGGTCTCAAGCCGTCGACGTCATCAATATTCGTAAGGCGAAGGTGCTCCCTGATCGTTGGCGATAAAATTCCCTGGCAGAAAAGCTCGACCAACCGAGTCAAAGAGGGATAGAATACCCGAGGCTCTTTACGATCCCTTAAAAGCAGCGGTTTCAAAGACCAAGGAGATCTCGCGACGGCTCGTAAAATCAGGAAGATCGATGACCATCCGTGGAAAACTGCTTGCAACCGAACCAAAGGACCGGAAAGGCAATTAATCTCTGGATACATTTGGTAATCGATAAACGAGAGAGGACGTCAGACTCGCGATATTATTTAACGTAAAGAATAAAGAAGTACGTTATTGGTAGGACGGAGAGTGAGAGGAAGGAAAAAGCGTTTGAAAGGAGGCAAAAACACGATATTTCACGCGACCTGTGAGTTCAAGGGAATTCCAGCTGCTGGTAGTACGTACACGACGGTGGTGGAAGAGCAGAGTACGACCGAGCAAACGAAAAGTTAGTTGGCAACAATAATTATCCGAGTTCTGCAACTAGTGGGTGAAACGGGCGAGTCAAGCTCAAACTGAAATGGATATAGCCTCCTAATTGCCTCGAGATCGCCATCCACCTGTGTATAAATTCGCAACCACTGTGTGTTTATTGCCGTACTGGCATCCCCTGATAATTTTCTTGTTTCGAAAAGTTTGAGCGAAGACAACAATTGCAACAGTTTATTTATTTTATCTGGTACTTAACGGGCTGGAATTCGATACGATTACGTAAAAGAAGCTTTTACGTTCGAATGAAGAAAGTTGTCGATTTTCGAAGTATAATAAACGATTAATTATCTACTCTCACGGTAGATTGCCTACAATTATCGATAGATTCGACAGTTCGCAGATCTGCAAAGCAAATCAAAGTTAAATCGAATGACTTGATTTCGATCAACTTCCTTTTCCACAGTTGGATACCAAGCGATTTACAATTTTCCATCTAATGTTAGATCCTATCGATTTAGAATTTCCATTCACGAACTACGTGTCTCTGCGTTTATAAGCTTTTTTCCAACGCACATGTTGTATTTCAAACTTCTTGCACATTTAATGGCACTCTATTCTCTAAATAAAATAAATAGGAAATTCCGCAATTTTTAGATTCTTTTCTCTTTTTCCAGATGAAACGCGAAAGGTATTTTTTCCCTCTTGCCCTATCTATTATTTCTCTTTTTCATCGTGCAAACAAATTAGATTTCATGTGGCGGGATATTCCGACGGAAGAGGGAACGTGCGGTACATACACGCAGCGACGTAAAAAATTTATCGCGTGTAGCATCGTGCACGCGCGGATTCCACAGGCGTGAAATTATCGGCAGAAACGCGCGCGGAGTCGAGCAGAAGAAATTTCTTCTGGTATAGCCGGTAATGAAATTTCCTCGGGGAACATTGCATCGGATGCGCGACATCCGCGGGAAAAAGAATTTCCGGCCGATCGATGAATTAATCTCGTGCGCGTCGTCGGGCGAAAAAAATGGTGGGAGACTGCGAATGGGACGTGTAAATAGCGCTGTGCGCATTCACCTTGCAAATCAATACTCGGCCGCATCATTAAATTCAGGCTTTTAATTTAACTGCCGCGGGATTGGTTGCTCGATGAAAATTACGGTTCGCGCCAACCAAACCTATCCAGATCAAATAAAACCTGTCCAGAATTGTTTATTGGTTGTTGCAATTCCTCTTCCTCGATAACTTGCAGTTTCTAGCCATTGTGTTAACTGTTTTAACGATCGCAAGAAGAATTTCGATTTGCAGATAACTCGGGTGCTCTGACTGTTTTAAACGATCAAAGGAAGACATTACGTACTATTGTACATAAATTAAACGAAGTAATTCAAGATATTAGATTAGGTTACAACATATGAAATTTCAGATCCTTTACCTAGATTGTATCAAAGAGTATGTTGCGTGCTTGCAGTCCGATTTATATTGAAACGTCGATTTATGCTTCTTGCTTTCATTTATCTTTTGTCGAAAATAGCATTGCAAGGCCTGCAACGTTCTATTTGCAACAATGAATATTCATGAACACCCAATGTGCTACAATGAATACACATGAAATTAGTCATTTGCCTTCGTGAGTCTAAACTTAGCAACGATTCACACTAGCCAAACTAGTCAAAGGTACGGTCAGATCACAATCGAATGTAGAATTTTGCCAAGGTATTCCTACCAGACGATCAGAAACAATCAAATCTCGTCGCAGTCTCTTTCGTTCCTATTCGCTCTAAGCAGAAACGACGTCGTTTTCCAAGCATACGTATAACAATTTTTCTAACCGAAATCACGTAGCAGTTTGCTGTAACTTCGTACAAATTCAATTAAACGCTCCATGTTCCTTTTCGACAATCGTGCGGCATTTCGGTCGCTAGGAAACTCGATCGAACCGCCTACTCTCAATGCTCACACTGGATTACGTGTCAGCGATTTTGCTGACTTGACGTGATCTGGGCGTATTGTGATCGCCAGTGTGAATCAAGCTTGGTGATTCTGCACAAATAACGCTAATACGTAATTACTTGTATTTCAAATTGAAAAATTGAAGAACTCGATTTCGAGGGAACGAGATTTTTTGAAAATATTTTTCGAAAGATTGCAAGGCTATAGAGATGAATGAACTTACTTACGGATGAAAAATAAAGACACATCTATTCCGAGAAAGGAGATCGAACATTCCATATGTCACGACCTAATACAACATAGTCAGGAAGGAGAAGGTGTCATGCGCATGCGCGATGGATCGTCACACACGAACAACACGATCGACGATGGATGAGTCACCTAGTAGGTGACTGTGGATTCATTCAAAAGTCGTGGCTCGTCTCGTATATACTGTGTGACGATGTGCGATCGGTGTCCATTCGGGTCAAGCGATGCAAAACCTCTCTCTCCCTTTCCCCTGCTGTTCCGCGGCTGTCCGTGGTGTTGCGCAACTGCGCATACGTGAACGCGTATGCCAACACAGCCGATATCGATCTCGAAATTATGCATTCGTCGAACGACGTTTCCTACGCGCAGCCTCGTCGCCCAGCGATTTTCCGCTTCGGAACGGTGAATTAAAACGCGAAAAACCGAACGATCCACTTTTTCCCCTCAATCTCCGAACAAACCTCTTTTCTTTTTTCTTTTTCGATGCGAGATTTCATACGAGAATTCCTCGCGACAATTGAAACTTGTAATTTCCATTTTCCAGTAATTCGAAAGAACAGAAAAGAAGAAAAGGAGAAAGAAAGAAGAAATCAATTCGAAATCAATCAAAATCGAATCACTCTTTCAAACGCATCATAAATTCATAGTCGACTAACGTGCGCAGTAATAAACTTTCGCGCTTTTCGATGCAAATCTTTCGAATATGAAATATCGAAGCTGCAAACTCTCCTTATCGTTGCGAACTCTTCAATTATGGAGCACAATTTATGTTTCATATTCTATTCGCTTTATCGCTGAATGAATAGGACACATTTGGGAATTCGGAGATGCGTAGTCTGGTGGCTAATTAGGCTGGTTAGTATCGGGTCGGAAACGTGAGGTATTTCGACCAGACAGTGATACCAGCTTTTTCCAGGCCATTTACAGGCTACACGCCGTTCATTGGCCGCCAGATGCGGCCTTGTCGACATGTGGTTCGACTAGCTTGCAATTCGTGCATACGCCGCGCGCCTAATGTTAAATGCATATACTACGGGAATACGACAGACCGCCCACGTGCTGTTCAACGATACTTTAATCTGCCGTTTGCAGTGTGTCCTCGTTGCGACTGTACCTACATCGTTCTCCTAAACTTTCGAACGATTACTCCACCGGTCGACGAGTAATTGATCGTCTTAACGCATTCTCGTATATTATAATAGCTAGATTTTGAAATCAAGGGAAATGAAGGGTTGTGCAATCAGAACGATGAACAGCTGCGAGAAATCTGTCTCGTGGAAATATTTAAATATTTGCCATGGAAAACTGTCAAGTGGAAATTTCGTGGTGAATTTTAAAAGTAAAAGTTGGTGATAAAATTGCAAAATATACATAATAAATCCATGTAATTTCGTATAACGAAAATAATACATTCGTAAATGATATTTACGAACGATGGAACACCTCTGCGAGCCTCCTCTATACATCACAGTCGTTCGTTAATCGGATTCTCTCGCTACTTTTGTATCAATAGAAGAAGGAAATCACCGATTCGAATACGTTTCACGATCTCGTAACCGTAGAGGGAGTCGTCTCTAACGAACACGTCTTTCGCTCGTTCGATTCTCAATAAATCTCGATTTACTATGTTCCCAGGAGTAGCCCACCTTTCTCACGGTTCGCTCTTTGAAGACTTATAGAGCGACGTTTCTTCTTGCTCGAGCGAGGACTGTCGGACGAGGGACTCGACTTTGAGAAGTTGGCAGACGAGGAAAGAAAGAAGAAAAAACAAGTGTCGACGTCTTTGCAACCAGGATTGGTAAGCTGCCAAGCGAGTCGTACGTATTACAACCAGTAACCACTGCTATCAATCTCATTCTCGTACAATCTCCTCGCTCCATGTATATTTTTTACTAAACTTGCACCCATTTTTTTTTTTTTTAGTTTTTTTTAGTGGAACTGCATTCACCGCATTTTGCGCAAACGATCGTCGATCAAACGAAAAGTATTTCCGTAACGAGGGAAATTAATTTCTGAACTTGTTAGAATCGTTGAGAATTCCGTGATTAATGTGTCACGGTATTTTTACTACGGAAGTTGCCTTTGTTATGCATGCGCTGTTGAAATATTAAATTCCTCGTGTTCGGTGATCTGCTAATTAGGAGGAAGAAACAAGGAATTATTTTTTAATTATCGGTAATGTGGGAACGGGAATTTTTGACGATTGTTTCTATCGAGTAACTGAGTTTCAAGTGTCAGAGATACGCGAATCGACCGAGCAACTTGAGACTGGCACGACTATCCAAAGTTTCGAGACTGTACACAGACTATGCGGAGTTTGCACGAATACAATGAAAGAGATTCTGAAATAGGGAATGCCTGGAATTTAGAATAGTACAGTCTTTGAATTATATTCCGTCGCGTTGTATCGCGCTTTTACCACCTCAATATACACAGTGTTTTTCATCTCGATATTGCAACTTTCACAGATAAAATTTTCAACGACACACGTTTCGCTAATTAACGCATGATATTTTCACGTACAGCGTATCTACTCTTCTTTCCTCCATTTTCTTTTGAGTTTCTCTTCTAAAATATTTACGTGACGTGGATTTTCCTCGGGCCGAAATAGAGAAGAATTCCATTCCACCCCCGGTTTTTGCTCGCTATTACTACGAAGTATCATCGTCCGATGCAAAGAGAAAGAGAGAGAGAGAGAGCTGACAGTGTCTCGTAGTTGTATTTTCAGCAACGTGTCATCCGGTTCGCGTTTTATGCGATGCGTTTATTTTCGGAGGGAGGCGGAGGGAGAAAAAGGGGAGAAAAGAGAAGTTGGTCGAGACGAAGCGAGGAATTACAGCGACGCAGGCCCCACTTCAAAGGAGCCCTCGTTACTTTATTAGCGCGTGCCTCTACCTCGTACCTCGCAGAAAGAAAGATCGTGGCTTTGAATCTTTGCTCGTGAAACACTGGATAAGTTCCCAGAACGATCGCATAAATTTCTTTGCTTTCCACGCGGCGGTAGAATCGAAACCGATGCTCCGGATCTTCCTTCGGACGTTTTCTATTTCTCTAGAACACCGAGAATTATCGTTCTCCGCGTAGTTTTCTCTTTTCTCCCTCGGAGAATACGTAATCGCGAGCTTTCGATCGATCGCGAACGCGTCTAAACGTCCAATGATTCACGAAATTATTCTTATAAACGTATTATGCATCGTATACGAAACTTCTTGAAATTTAGTTAGCGCGAGACACGATTATCGTACGTTGGTATAATTTGATGTAGACACACGTGTGTGTCGGAATATATTTAGTAAAAAATTAGAATAGCAATCTCAAACGTATAATTAGCGCTAAAGCTGATCTCGCCAAATTTTCTGACTTACTAATAATATCTAATTAAACGTTTACGTATCTTAATGATTTCTGTGATTTTCAGATCTGTGAGCGATTGCATACATTTTCAGGCCCGTTTCGTGTAACGCACATAATATATCCATAAAAAGTTTCTACGAGTGTTCGAATACTTTCGTGACCCACTCTACGTAATCTCCGACTTTCGATCGAACGCAGATTGCACATTCGATAGAACGTACGTGTCTAATATATTTCCATTGTCGTGCTATTAATCTTTCTCCGCGGAGAAATTGAAAAATCACGGGGAATCCCACAGAACGGGATTGTGGAACACGCGACCAACTTTTCGCATCGATGCTTTACGCTTTCGAGAGGTTTACAGGCGATCTTGCGCACGGCCAAGTAGGCATACTCTAGACTCTAGGTCTAGACTCTAGGCTCTAGAGGCTCGAGTGGACATACAGGAAACGAGGATGAAACGAGAAATAGAGAAGCAATCGCGACGGCTATATCTGTCCGATGACGTAAGGGGACTTTTGCGATGCACTCGCTTCTCTTTCGACTTCCTGCTGCCTGTGCAGGGAAAAGAAAAGAAGAGTGATGCACTCACGATTTCTAACTCGACGACAGCTATCCACTTCCCTCTGATCAACACGAAATCGGAAAACGTGTTCTGTTAACGACGTGACAAATGCCGATGGCATACCATTGTCAATTACTAGCGTATGAATGTTAATATTCATTACTAATTTCTGTTGCGAATTTATCACTTAAAAAAGAAATTCCAAGCTATTGAATTTCTTTTTTCAAGCTACTGAAGCTACGAGAAGAATCATAGCTTCTTGATGGAAACAGCGAATTAGCGAAAGCCACGCTCCATATCGTTGATATAACGCGTATTGTGTATCTTTTATATTTTTAGCAAAGAAACTTAACGACCACGCGCAGAATAGCAGCGAATTAATCGACTAGAGTAAAACTGATTGCCGAATCGCCTCGAGTGGCCAATGGCCGATATGATTTTGGCGTGGAATAATTGGCGAATTAATGAAATAATTTTGTCAATTAAGGAACTATCGGACGAGAACGGGTCTGGAAATAAAATTTGCGAATGGCAGGCTTGCCAAAGCATGCCAAGAATAGTTTCTCTCTGTCGAATCACGCGGTCTTTCGTTAATTTCCTAGAGCAAATGCCATTGCGGAGAACCAACTGTCGCCGATGAATATGCCGGCTCCGTAATTGAAGCGCAATGCAACGTAGAAAATCGGATTATAGCTGAAATTTCTCTCCGCGAATGTGACTTGCTCGTTAAAATTTGACATTTCCAATACGGGGCAGCGTCTCAATTATTCAGGCGTTCGCCGAACGACCGAGAATTCGAAAGTAAATACTCCGGTATTTAAGCATAAATCGGGTTTAATTCATTGGCAACGTCTAAAATTAGTCAGATATTTAGAAATTGAAATGATTCGATGCGTGATTGGATTTCTCCGGGCAGATAAAATTAATTTGCCAGAGTCAGAATATACGGGCAACCAGATTGATTTCAACTCTACTTTCTGCCAATTTCTCGATTTCATTTCAATAATTACCCGATTGATGTTCCATTCTCATCCAGGAATTTTATTTAAAAAATCATTGGAATCCTGAAAAAAAGCTACGCTATCGAAAAGCTATGGTAAAATTTCTACGAAAAATTACAATCGTCGTTACATCGTTGCGACCAATCCGATAGCTCTGACGTTGAGTGTTCGTTTTCGGACAAAGCTTGAAAATCCCGCAGTTCCATCAACATCAGCACCCTCTTTCGCTTCAGAGTCAGCACTTCCTTCCTGCGTGAAATCCCTCGTACGAGCTACGATTCTTTCCATCTCCCCCCGCCCCTTAAAACCAGAAGAGATTCAACCAGACCAGGCAACGAGTCTTTTGTTTGTGGACCGGTTCTTCTTGGTTCTTCGAATCATTTATTCCCCTTGGCGCGCCTCCCTGCCTACCCAGATATCTTTTCCATCCTTCCCACCCAAGCTTTCTTTTTTACCCCTCTTCTTCCGCTCCGCCCTTAACTTCTTCTTTCCCTTTCACAGTCTGCTCTTTTTCTATACCCTGTCCTCTACAGCGCAGTCTCTGTCCCTAGAGAGACGATGCACTTTAAGGCGGCCCTAATTCCACATGGGTTCGCCTCTCTCTTTCTCTCTCTCTCTCTCTCTCTTTTTCTCCTTTTCTCACACTGGTTTAATCAATGAGCCCAATGCTCGATCCTATCGTCGGAAACCTTCTTGTCCGACCTTTGAGTGGCTCGCTCGGTCGTGCCCTATTAAGTACGACCCTATCCGACCTCCCTTCATCAACCGTAGGATAGATATAGCCCACGCGTTAGAACGAGGTTTTGCTCTATTATTCTCCTCTCGTACTGATTGTTCGCAGATGAAATATTTGCCTGGCGATGAAATATTTGCCTTTTCTCCGGTCGCCAAAGCTGAGTTATTGCGTGGTACATCACGTTGGAATTTTTATATGGCGACTCGAGTCCAACGAGGAAGTTAGACACTTTTTTAATATAAATATGAAAGGGTTGACAGCTTGGGCGATAGTATAGAAAAATTGTGCAAATTGTAATTAATTTGGGGCGCCTTGCATCGAATTCGGTATACAGTAAAACCTCCGTATTCGCGGTTTTACCTACCCTAAGTTCAGAATTAGTTTTACCGATTTAAGCCGTGGTTCTGAAAAATTGAACGGAAAGCTTCCAATCGAGAATTCTCAATCCTGAAAATTATATGAGCGCTGCAGAAAAGCCAGCATCGCCGGTAGCAAATGATTCTTCTAACGAGAAACTATTTTATCATCGGATATTTTCATCAGTATTTTTCACCGATTGATGAATTAAATTCTGCCGTAGATATATAGGCTACGTGATCTATGTTCGCGAATATGGAGATTTCACTGTACTTGTAACAACTAACGCAGATGCAGATAGATAATTAGAGCTACACCTGCGTATACGACAATGTAATTAGCGTTCTTACCTTTTTCCAGATGCTGCGAGATTGGGCTCTGTATCCTAGGAGTAGTTTGCAGTTGTGCGGCGTTTCCTGGACGTCCTCGGGGTCTTCTTCCAGGTCGCGGCTGAAATACAAGCGAAATAGATTTGCTTTTGCCAGGCAGTTTCTAAAATAACGCTAAAAACGAAAGTACGGTTCGAGAACACTTGACTTCTTTACTACGTCTGTATTTCCCTACGGATGTATGATAGTAACGTCAGTCTGGCCCCTTTGTTGTCACTCGTAAAGTCACGCGACGGCACTCGAAGGCTAACTTGGACAGGGTTGCGAATAAACGGGGTGCAGGCGGTCCGCGTCTTTGTTCAACTGGCGCATTTATTACCGTAGATAAACGCGACAGCGTGGACGGCACTAGAGATAAACGCCGCCACGCCGTTCCGTATACTGGGTGATCCGGGTAGAATGCAAATAGGTGCGCAGTGTTAATTTTATTATTAAAACACCATAGACTTTTACGCGTTTACGGGAAATTTACAAATGGACAGTATTATAAAATGGTTCAAACAATTACGAAATTTTCAAAGTGCGATATTTATTACTTATTATAAATGATAAGAAATATTGTTTAATCTGTAAAACAAACGTCTATCTACAGTATTCACGAAAATATGAACTCGCATAAACGTACGCAGACTAATTTTCGTCGAACAAACGTGAATATTTATAGAAGAAATTTTGATTGTTCGGGACACCCTGTACAGCACCGGAATATCAAACTACTCGAAAGTCATTGTAATTATTTCAAATAAAATCTCGACGCTCGCGTAGCGTGAACTTTGGTATTATTTTCGCCAAACAATGGTAAAGATTCGTGAATTTATAGAAGTCTCGTTTGTTTGGGTCACGCTATACAATGGCGGTGTAAAGGGGCCACCGGGTACGCTGCGCGAAGAAGGAAACACGAAAGAAGGCGAGACGTAGGCGAATTTACGAGCGTGGAAAGGATACGCGGCTGGATTATCGGTCGGTGAATATTCTTGAGGAACAAGCTGCAAGAGTGGTGGAGACGCCTCGAGAGAAATTAAAAGCCAGTATCGGTCATGAATATACGAAAAGGTGATGGGGAATTGCCTCCGAAGAGATACTCCCGATAAGACGCTCTGAACAGCGAATAAACTAAGCGGAGTTTCGAACGACGTGCATTCTGTCGGATTCCATCGGAAGTTATCCATCGATCTGATACGAGTTTAAACGTTCGAAGAGCATTCGTAGTTCCGCGAAATTCACCAGTTTCCCAATTTCACCATCATTCGACCATCTCGCTAACATCGATTATGCTGTTTCACAATTTCCAGTAAAACGTAAATCTAAATATGCAACGTGTTTGAACGCTTTTACGACCAACTGTATATTTCAGCAACATGCTCGCAAACACACGACAAGCGGGTAAAAAAATATTCGCGAGTACCAGAAAGGACGTGCCTTATAATCCTTTTTTCTGGCGCAACTCGGTCCCTCTGGTAACGCGGTTGAAAAAGTGAGAGGACAGGTCGCGACCTCCTCTAGTCTGAGTGCCAGAAAAGAAGACTCCAGCCTGTTTTATTGTGAATCGAGGTTAAAGTCTCTGGCACGGGACCAGGCATTTCACCTAGGCCGTCGCATTCCGCCGGATGCACATGGCCACGCACATTATGTGGCCCTTATGTAGTCTCGTGTGTATGTATGTACCTTCCTCACATACCGACCGCTTCCCCTTATGTAGCCACGGCCGGCTGATCTACAACTCGTGTACACACAGGCAAGCATTAAAAGGGGAGGCGGTCGTCTACACGGGGGAAGCTCATGAAATAAATAGTTTGCGCCGTCGCTCCGGGCTTTGTGTCGCTGTTGCAGCGCCAGTGGCGTAGCTTCGGCTTCCTTCGATATCCGCACCAGGAATGCGGAATAAGTGGGCCGACCGAGGAATCTCGCACGACCGAATTATTAATGTTTCGTCGCGGCGAGACTCGTTAGAAATACGCCCACCGAAGATCGTATCGACTCGCTCGTTACTCGCACGCGAGCAACCTAATCGATTCCACCGACGAAGCCGACGAATATCCATCAGAGTCTGTATCACTGGACTAGGAGCATGATTTATACGTAGCCTTTAGCATGGGACGCTCGAGTGTTTAATTACGATTTACCTGTTATCACGATGATAGTGAAAATACAAGTAACCGTATTCGGATAGCAGCGAATAACCGAAAGTTTTCTTCCGATAAATAAATTTCCATGATACGTAGAAGCTTGGCGTTGAAATTTCTCGTAAAAGCGATCGTCTACAAAATTTAAAAGACGGTGAAGAGCGTTCGTGGACACGTTTAGATATCCGATAACGATAAACGTATGGTAGGAACATCGCGCAATTACTGTAACAGGGTCGTGTAGTGGTCGAAGGATATGCAGTCTGGGCAGAGCGTTACGGTCGCCTCACGGATGATCCCATAATGCCATTAACGCACCGAGCAACCTCCGCTGTTGCTAGTGATATCGTTGCCGCAGGCGGATATAAGCGGATAGCACCTTTTTCCGGCATATGCTAATCTAATTAATGGCGACACGGAAAGTCGAAGCTGTGTGTGCGATGATCGGACGTACGTATGTGCGCGTGTGCACGGGAACAGTCTGGCGCTGCTTAAGTGGTTACCTATGTAACTGGAAAAGATCAGCGCGCAAATATGCATTGGCGTAGCCAGCCGAGAATATCGACCCTACTAACGAATAGTACGGACCAGCTTCGATAACGTGAGAGTTGAATTTGCGAGAAAAGACTTTTACGATCTACACCGAACATCTTTCATTTTGTTCATGAATTTCTACGAAAACTCAAACTCGGAGAACGATCCAACGTTCGTATTTCAGTTTTGCATCGTTTCACGATACACCAAGACTATAGCCAAACTTTTGATCGATAACGTATGCAGACACGAAGGGTGGCGCGATAAAGCTAGCCAGCTCGCTTGTTTACCGATTTTTACCGCCTACTATCGTGGCCAACCGGTTCTCTGGATACCGGTTGCTCTTTCCTGCCTGTAAACTGGTCCACCCATGCTGTCGACCCCCCTTCGTTCGCGGTATATTCGCCATTTTATCCTATCCAGAAATCTCGATCAATTTCCTCGCCTTTTTTCATCTTTTCCTCGCACTTTTCTTCGTTACCGTTGCGCACGATTCACCAAAAATGTGTTCTCTTACTACTGTCTATGTTTCGCCTTTCTGCGAGATAGCTGGCCGGTTCATTGGAAGGTACCAAAGACATCGAACCAATCTAAAACGGTGGTAGATACGGAATATGAAAGACAGTCGCCATTGAAGAAAGCATTATGCGATCGTGAACGAATTCACGTAACAGGGCGTATCGTTTACGCGACTTTGACATGCGACAGCAACCGCCGTAAGAGAGATACGGTCGACGTGACTCGTTTTATCTATGCGCATACTTGACTCACATACAAGTCAAGTATCTCGGCGAGGTATTGACAGTCAGGAGGGATCCGTCTGTTCGATTCGCGTACCTTGACGAGTGATAAGTGACAACGACTGATAACAGCCGCGTATTCACGTCCATTAGCACACCGCTATCCGAGCCTTGCTCGATTGGATCGTTGAGAAATTTGGTTCGCTCAAAGTTTCCAGACGAACGAGCAACGTGCGAATATTTGCTCGCTAATTCCTCGGATATTTCCCCTCTGCTTCGATCTATTCGTTCAGCCATTTAGTCGATCGATTGACCTCTGACTTGGCGGATAGTCTAACTTCTCATAAATTTACCCTCAGAGACAAATTTTACGCTTATGAATAATTGTCGGGCAGCCGATGTCTGAAAGAGGAATCTGGGAATACGACTGTCAGATATGCAATAGCGGCCGATTAAATATGACTGAACGTTGCTATTCGTAGCAAAGCGGAGTGATTTCGAGAGACGACAAAACAGGAGTCATCTTCGATTCGCAAGTTGGAAACGATCATTAATTCAGGATTTTTCGCTGAAATAATAATAAATAATAAAGTTACACGCTACCTACCGATGAAACAGTAATCTTTTTGCCTTTTCGAAAGATTGCGCTCACAACTAAATTTTGAACGAATCTATTGATAAATATTTTATACCTCTGTTGCTCCTTTTGATAAGAATCTATAACCAACTTACACGACGACCATGAAAGAAAAATATGAAGAAGTGATATTTTTGCGTTTTACGGGAAAGCAATATTCAACCTTAAAATACCGACGATCGATTCTACTTAAACAAAATTCCCTTCCTATTTGATCTTGCGGCTAAACATACTTCATTGAATATTTCAGAAATATCGATCGTCGTAATATCCAAGTTAGAGCCACGGTTGTTTTTCCTTCTACAAAATATGGTGGGTTGATTATCTATTTTTATGATCTGCAATTTAAAATCTAGAAGCTTGTTTCCTCGTCGTTGGCCCGGGACTCTTGAAAAATACGAGCTGAACAGTATAAAAAACACACATAGAAAAAAAAGAGAAAAAGAATGAGAAGAGGAGAGAAGAAAAAAGCTAATTCAGCAAGTGCTGGCGAAAAAGTTACGTTTCACGGCGGTTCTTTGAAAAGTGGTAGCGCGGTTAAATCGAGCCACCCTGTATACGCATTCATGCATAGTACACGCGTTCCCGTCGTTCGCAAAGAGTCGCAGACGCGTTTATGTAGACATTCGTACATATGTACGAGTATCTACGTATGCGCGCGGCGCTCGTCTCTCGGCACATGGCCGATGTTCTATATATAAGCGCGTTTCTATGTAAGCGGTGTGTGTAACGCCAACGGACCGGCAGATATTCCGATCGATCGTACCGGGTTATCTGACTGCCAACGAGAATTCATTTTCCCTTCCATTCGTCTCTCTTTCTCTGCAGGCTCGCTCGTCCACCCATACACCCACCCTTTTCCCTTCTGCCACCGTCTCTTGCTTTTCTTCCTTCTCTTGCCGTATCCGCGCTCCTCTTTGCTCGCTCTGTTTCACTCTCTTTTCTACACGCGTACATAAAGGATCTCGCGTACACCATCGCTCAAAAGTTTCTACACGCGTGAATAAGGGAAAGGGCTCTCGAATTTTTCCCTCAGATCGATCCTATTTCGCTCTGTATATCTCCTTTCAATTAGAGCCTCTTTGTCGCCGAATCTCTTTCGTGTCAGGTTTGTGGTTAGGACATTTTGATTAGGACTTTTATGTAGGTACATGTGTGTCATATCGAACATTTTTTCATTCCTTTCACCAACTACTATCCATTTTATATCTTTGCACCCGTTCGGTTAATTAACTTTCACAAGCTACAATGCTGCACGTTAACAAATAATTTTATAGTACTTGTTCGTTTATTATCAAGTTTTCTGATTTCTAATAGTGCACTCTGAAGTTGGCGCTGTAAACATAACCGAAAAGAATTCGCCTCGTACCCAGTGGACGTGTTAATTCAACCTGATAAAAGATAACCTCACTTCGAATAATTATCGTAAATAGGGCTTGCAAAAGGATTAGTCAACAAGCATTTGCGCAATTCTGTTCGAATCGATGCGAAAACGTCGTTCTTGAACGACATCGGTTTCCATGAGTTTTACCAGCTTATAAGTTCGCATACATTATCCAAAGGCACGCTAAGTGTCTGCCGTATCTCAAGTACACAGTCGACAGAATTTCAAAGTCGTTCCTTTCGAAAGTTACGAGAAAAGTGTCTATACTTTCTTCTAAGAGTATTTCCTCGCCATATGAACGAAAGGAAGTTTCGATAGCTAACGATTTGCTCTCTCCTGGTTGAGCTTTGCGTTCTGTCACTTACCGGACACGTTAATCACGTTACGCGTGTACGCGCAAATAAAAGAAGAATTGGACGAAAAAACGTAGGGAGCAATAATCGAATTCGCCGAGAGTCAAGGACCTTTATTCTTTCTCGCGTATATTTTCGGTGCCTTCTGAAAAATTGAACGTCCGCGTCGTTGTTTATCCTCCTAAATTTAATGGCGTTAAAACAAACAGATACAGGGGATTAAAATTCAAAGCGATTGAGATCGGACGCGATTTAACGAGAACAGCAGTTTCCGGAAAATTCGAGGCACAAAGCTGTAAATTCGAATTGGTGACCATCTACACTCTGCTTTGAAGGAAACGCACGAGCGACAAATTACGAATTTACGTTGTTTAATATTCGCGACGTGTATGGAATCGAACGCTGCAAACTACCTTTTGATATTCCTGATACAACGAAGTTTATCGCGACGAAACTCGATTTATAGTTACGGCAAACGTACTATAGCGCGTACAGCTATAATGGAAATTTCGAAGATGAAAAATGGAAGGTTTGCGTGAAACGCTCCGACTGTTGGGCTAACACGTATAATGCTGTAGAATCACTGAATCACGTTCTATTTTCTTCGCGGGTTGATAAGGAAATCGTATTAACTCCGCCATTAAAGGCGGAGGTGGCAATCAGAGTGGATCTTTAGCGATGGAACACTTACGTCTCGTGGCGCTGGAGCCGTGGAATTGAAACCAGTTCGAGCCGGTCACCGTGCTGCACGTTTATCCATGAAAAATGGCCGTCCGTTGCGTTTGACTTTCACTTTACTTGACACAGCACACAATCATTCATCGAGCGCCGGGGTTAGAATTAAAAATCGCGCGTCACGCGCCACGAGAAACCGATATACATGTATCGTATACGTGCATATACATATACATATATATCTATATACATATATACGTATATATACACCACCGGCTGTATCACGATTCTAAACGTTAAAATCCTGCACGCTCAAAATGCGACGTGTATCTTCACTGTGACGATCATTCCCTCGGTTCACTCGGCCTTCGAAGCGGCTACTTGTCGACATCGATCGAATCGATTCTGGTTACGAGCCTCACATATCGATAGGATCTCTCAATCCGTTTGGCTGCGATGCGACGACACTGTGATACTTCGCGAGAGAGGATCGAAATATTCTCGAAATATTTGACGATTCCGCGCGACGCGTTTAGCTCTGGGATGCTCGGAAGATCGAGCTCGAAATAATTGGTAAATTCCGTTTAAAACGTTCGGACGGCGTATCGTAGTCGGTTAGAAACGCGGCGGCATCGTTAGGGAGCACTGCGTCTGGGAATGTTGCCAATTCGAGGCGCATTTCACTCGCAACTCGCATCTATCGCGTAAATCACAATTTCTTTCACGCGCGTCTCCGCGAACGGATTTATCGCGATTCGAAAGCACATATACATTACACACCACCGTTTTCGAACACGAGCCGAATAACTTTGAATTCCAGAGAATAACGTGAGAGCATCCGCGTCAAATATGGCTGGTTCTTGTCTCGTAGACGCGCTTCAAACAACACAACTGTGTCAAACTCGACAAGGGAAGAGCGGCCGGCAGTCAAGTTAAACCGGGATGATCAAACAAAATCCTCGTCTCCGATAAACTTCAGCCCCCGCCCATCATTCGTCCAACGAACCGAGAGCCGGTGGAATTTTCAGCCGACTCTAGACACGACGTTCGCGTGCCAAGGACCCGTAGCAAACTTCACGGCAAGGCGATCGCGAATCGCGACACCGCGTCAATCGTTGATCTTCTTCCCGAACCAGAGGGCTCCGACGGTCTTTCGCAGTATCGCCTCTTCCTTCCTTTCCTCTCTTTCTCTCTCTCTCTCTCTCTCTATCTATCTATCTATCTATCTCTATCTAATTATCAATCTATTCCTGGATGCAATTCTCTCGATCGGTTTTCTCCTGTGGTTTATTGCGCACCCTCCTCGTGTTTCCGAATCAGCGATTAACAAACACTTCCTATTTCCGGCTGAATCATAGTCGGGAACCAGGGAAAAAGCACGGAACCAACGGATAAAGCGCCGGCACGAAAGCGTCACTACCCGTACGCGCCGATACGACACGACGGCAATAATAGAAAATCTTTGGGGTGGGATAAGCCGCGAGGGTGGGGGCACGTTCACCCTCGAGACGACGACGGCAAGTCGACAAGTGTAGAGACAAAAGCGCGCAGACGATCAGACACGAACTGCGATACGCGCGGCCCGCAGTGCTGCCGTCTACTGGTGCTCCGCGAGCTTCGTGGAATCCTCTCTCCCCCACTACGCGTTTCTGCCCACGGCTCCGACGCCCGCTCCCGCTCACTGTCTCCGCTCCCGGCCTACGACACACCGACGCCCGATCACCCGATCCGCCGCCACTCCCTCCTCGCGTTCCCTTGCTTTCCTTGCCGGACCACCTTTCCCCTCTTTCCCCTCTTTGCCGTTTCACTCTCCCGGTCCAACCTTCCGATCCTACTACCTCCTCCCTCGCCGCCCTTCTCTCCCTTATCCGTTCCATCCCGTTCCGTTCCATTCCGTTCCGTTGCTACGACCCCCATCTCGAGACCCTAGGCAACGAGCAGCCGCCTTCGAAAACCGGGAGCGTCACGCGACCGACGATAATATTGCGAACGTGGCTCGTTGATGCATACCCGATAAACTCTCGGCCTTTTCCTCTTCCTCTTTTCTCGGTCTCCTATCTTCTATTATAGCTTTCTCTTTCCACCAGCCCAGTTTCAGCCTCCTATAACCAAGTACAGTCTCTCCGATTTCTGGCTTTACGAGAGACGTTCGGTAAATGAATTTCAAGCGTATGTATCAGCTTTTAGAGACTCGAATTACCTCGGCATAAAGCAGAGCGATCGTTATGTCATGAAACTTTGGATCGAACAGCAAACCATTTGACAGTACAATTTCCCGTAGCGAGGAAACGCATCGTCACGATCGTTTGCATAATGCCTCGCTCGCAATCGAATTGGTCGGAAGATTTATCGAGCCCTGGCGCGTTCCTCGCTCGAGAAACGACGCCACAAGGAAAGAGAGAAAAGCCAGGGGAATCTTTTGTGCTTGGCTCGGCGCGATCTCACGGATCGGCGGTATCTAGAGCAAGTTCGCATCGGTCGGGCTCCAACGAGTGCGTCTCGTGTCGGGTCTATGCTGTGTGAGAGTATCTCCGCTAATTTCACTATACCGTGTACGTGAACAGAAGCCGAGATTGTACGCGGAAACCCATTGTGACTTGGCCAACCGTGAACGAAATGGCTACCTTTACGCTTTGCTGGTTACGGCTACGCGGAATTTATTGGCAATCGATAGGGTTCAGGAGCGTGTGTCCTGCTCTTTTCGCCAAATCCTCGATCATTCCGAGTATCTAAATTTCTTTGGCTCGAATTCTGCATTTCAAATGTATGTATATACGTCTTATACTCTCTCTCTCTCTCCCTCCCTCTCTCTTTCTCTCTCATTCCTTCTATCTCTGTCGGTGGACTCGATTCCATTCGATTGATAAAACTTCGGGTTCCAAGTGTATAAATAAAACGACGCGTTGAACGATCGGCCGTGCACGAGGATAGACCGCTATGCATAGACGATGAAACGCGGAAGGTAGGGCGAACAAGTCACGGAGCGTGGCGGCTTTATTTATGAGGCTTACAAAGTATCGATCCGGCACGTCATTCGGGAGTAGTTCGGCCAGCCGGGAACTTTGTTGTTGGGAACTGAAAGTTTCTAAGCGGGGAAAACTCCAGCACAAACAGGTGGAACGGGCGATGAAGGCCTTCTGGCGCCAGCCAATGCTACCTACGTACTTGCCTGTGTATGAGTGCACGTTACCCACACAGCGAGCCTAGGCTGCTGTACGAGGCACATCGATGTGGAACGTGCACGTGCGATTGAACCCTCTGCGCGTTAACAATATTGAGAGAGTCGGCGCGAGGGAGGGGCCACAAACAACCCTCCGCCACGAGAGATTCAAGGAGAAATTGCCAGGGTCAACTCCATCTATCGCGAGATGCTGCGGAATAAATGATCCTAAGCCCTACGATACCGGCCTCCGCTCTTTGCAAATAACTCTTACCGGAAGGGGAGGAACGCCGTTTCCGTACCGATCAGTCGTGCAATATAGTATAAGGATTTCGTTCGAGTAAAATATCCAGTGACGATTTATGACCGAAATTCCAGAGATCTATTTATTCGCGTCGAATCAAAGACGCCATTTCGTTTAATGGAAAACTGTTCATTAGGGTCGCGTGAAAAATGATAAGCTTTCGGGAACGTAAATATAATCGTTGGATAATTCACGGGGCGCGGAAACGAAATTCTCTGAAATACTTCAAGCTGAATAATTTGTTCGCGAACGCGTACCCGTGGTAGAGAGCAAGGGAGAGAGAAAGTGCGGTCGAATGCGGTATCGCAATTAATTTACGTGCTATTTTCTAACGAGCATTTCCGACCGATGCCTCTTTTTTTCGCTTCTACATCGGCAAATTTAACGAATTCCATTTCTCCTTTTCTCTATTTCCTCTTCTTCTTTTTTTTTTCTCGTTTTCTCTTTTTTTTTTTCGTCAGCGTAATAATTCGATCTTTGCAGAGGTCAGTCGACTTTTCGCCCAGGACCCTGGCGATTAAACTTTCATGAAACTTCCGATGCAAATTTAATTACCGCGAAATTGAGTCGCGCACAAAAGAAGCGAAGCGACGTGGAGCGTTTGATCGAATCGAGGAATTCCAGGACGAGAGGAGCGCGACATATGCACATATTCGATTTCGCTTGGAAACGATAATCCACTGACTCGTTTAAAAATGTCGGCCGTTTCGTCCTCGGATCGGACGAATCGATACACGATCCACCACCGAATCCGCTCTCGCCGGTAACGCGCTATTGCTAAGCGGAAGTATTTCCGTCGATACGGAATAAATGGGAAAGCTGGCTGGTATCCGGACAGGCTCGTTAACGATTCATAACCCCTACACTGCTTCGTTCGCGTATTTCGTCGATGTCTGATCGAATACGATTACGTAAGTGTATCTCTGAATCTTCCAACGTTCGAACGTAAACAGAATAAAACAAGAGTGAAAGAGGAATTTGCTCGGTCGACCGAGAGAAGGCGGCCGAATTTCGAGGAACGCGAGCCAGAGGACGCCGCGTCGTGGCGTGGTTTAAGCCTAGAAAGGGCGCAAAGTTGTCGGAATTCCAGACAGTCGGGGAACGAAATTCACCAATTTGTAGGCTGATGTTTTGCGTTAGCTCTGGCCGGGCGGCAGGGATGTGTTTCGCGCCAACCACCAGCCACCCCCACCATCGTGGACCCCCACCAGCCTGACCTGCCTGAGAATCAATACAGCTACCGACCGCCGCCCCAACCCCATCCAGCCAGCCATACCGTGCCCCACCTACTTTCCACGCTACGCACCCCCTTTTGCCATTCTCGAGTGCCGATTCCCATTCTGGGTTCGCAGCTTCAGAGCCCGACTTCCAGCCCGTTCTCTCCATACTCTCGCGACCCTTGCCACTCTGCACGTTTCTCTTTCTGCCACTCTAACCCCTAGGCCTGCATTCTCCCCTCCCTCGATGCTCATCCCCTTCCGTTTCATTCGGATCCAGCAACCGCTCGACCGTCTCTCTTCTTTCCATCGGTATCCCACTTCGACCCCCAGGGGCGTCGGTCTCGCTCCACCTCGCCGACCAACCCCTCCACCTCTGTCCTCCCACGTGCCACGAGGCTCGGTCGTTTTCTTTGAGCCGCCGGTGCAGACTCGGCCAACCACCCCTATTGGCTGAACGACTCTTTAAAGCGGCTAGATACCCCAGCCAGGTATAAAGATGAGACGAGGCCGATGAAAATGGTAGAAGAGCTTCTGAAGACGGGGGCGGAGAAAGGAAAAAGAAGGGTGAAAAAGCAAGGTGGAAACAAGAGGAAGTTTACGAGTCCAACATACCAGGTGAACTTGAGCAAAGTTCGGAGGAGGGAGATTGGCCGCCGGCCAACCCCCTTGCTCTCTCTCGCTAGGGTGTTTGCCCGATATTTACATTCGGATGAATCGGTCTGTCCACCGAGGGTATTTCGAGTTTCGGCCGTTGCGATGTCTGGTTTGGTGTTGGCATTCGTTTGGATTGTTAATTGAGCTGCCGGCGAATCGATGCTTTTCGCATGAGTGGAGGAAAAAATATTGGCCCGCGTCGAATCGTTAGCCGAGCTAACGAACTCGAAATGAAAGTCGTCTTCGTCTCACCTTACTTATCTTCTATTCTCCTCGATCCAGTCTCTTTTGTCTTTACACCCTATACATAATTTATATCTTATACTCGATAGAGGAGCAGGTAAAGTCGGTGACTCGTAGGGCTTTCGGCAAGAGTTTCCCCTCGCTAGCGAAGAAGGCATTTAATTGACGACTCCAAGACCCCTTTTAAAGAAGCTGTTCGTGGATTTAATGAGAAACACGAGGAACGGGATGCCGTGGGGGAACTACCAATCTCCCCCATCCCCTTTCTCACGTATAGGAACGCGTGAGTTGGTGTAGACCGAATTCCTTCGCGGGACTCGATATTGTTGGGAGATCCCATAGCGGATCGGGAAACGGAAGACGAAAGTGCGAGGGGAGATTGCACCGTTACGCGTCGATGAAAAAGAACAAAATATAAACCTTCTTAGACGAATTTCAATCACGGACATTTCAACGAGGAATAAAAAGCTGTTGATTTATTCTCTTTGGTTCTGCGACTTGATCGATTCATTTTTGGATAATCTAATCAGTATGGATAAGTCAAAATTAATTATCCGATTGTTCTTTCAGAAATTAGAATTGATAGAATGGCTTATGACTAATCGTAATTACGCTTTTATCTCTGATTTTTAATCGTTATCAAAGATAAACGAGCGATTAAATGGAAGGTAATACGTCAGTGTTTTAAAAATATCTCATAGAAGATGTTTTTGTCGTTCGAATTTTCCACAGGTGGAAAGTACAGTCAAGTTTTCCCGTAAAAATTCGTCGAATCGATCGGTCGACGATTTCTTCGTCCCGCGGATAATCCTTTTTATAAAGTCTCCACTTTATCTCGCAGTTTCCACGAAGCGATACGACGAAATATGAATGAACGTTTCGCGGAGCAAAGTGTTCGTATAAGCCGGGCAAAAAAGGAGGAATTCCCGTGGAACGTTCGAAAGGCAAGAGTTCGTTCACAGTGCAATCTTTAAAGTGGCTCTAATGGCTATTTCCAAGAAGCGTCTCGAAACTGGAGAGCAAGTTCCATTACGAGCAAGCAGTCGCTGGCTTAATCCCTTTCGGCGAGTTTTCGAACTCGTATAAGCCAGCTCGGAACTTCCTGACTTAGGGCTGTCGACCCAAAGTATCCTGCGAGTCACGAATTCCGCCAACTTTGCACGCAGCCTTCGAACCAGCTTCTACACTCGACGGATTCCAGTCTCACAACGGGACCGCAGAAACTGTTACGTCGCGATCTTCTCAGAAACTACGTATACGAGTTTCAAAGAAATTCGAAAACACGAGGAAAATACAACTGGAGCCTGTTTTTTTTTTTGATAATTTTTCCTTCGTAATATTCTGCTTGTTAATCATTTTGTCTTTTAAATTGATAATCTTTGTTATCAGAATTGGCTGATATATCACGAGAGTCGAAGCGCGATCCATTAAAGATTAGCGCATTTTTTCTGATCTACGAATCCGACAATTTGATAAAATAGAAGTCAGTGAGAATTCACGTGGAACGCACGATATCTACATTATTTCATTCGCGTTATAATTAATATTACTTCTGTATTCGCGAAATTCCTTCGTTAAGCGAAATTAACATGAAACGTTTCATAGATTCTATTTGAATATTACGTGTCACTTAGTTCAATTACCAGCGTACAGTGGAATGGAAACATTAACAACTGTTATACAAGAAAGTTTATTGCTAACTTTCCACTTGTAAAATACCATCTATGATAAAGCTGAAATAGATTAGCATGTGGAACGTCGCGAATGAAAGTACAATAAATAATTCTTGCGGGTTAGATTTTAGAAGTAATTTCATGCGGGTCGGGGCAAACGGTTGATATAATCGCGGAGCTGGAATAGATTTCGCAGAAATGATTTATGGAACAGGCAATTGGCAAAGGAGGGATCGAAGGAGAGGAGAGGGGCAGATTCCTCTCGCATTAACGAGATTGTTAGGTCGATGGATACAGAGAATTCGGAGTTCTCCGTAAGAAGTTTTTCTCTCGCGAGGTAGGAAGAAATTTCAAAGATGGAATATCTCTTTCTATAGACGCTGGCAACTCCGGTGACATCGAATTCGAAACTTTCACAGAATTACTCGCTAACGATAGAAAATTCCGGATCGTGGAAAGTCGTCGCGCCGAGCAACCAGGGTTAACGCTTCGACTTTACCGCGATTGAGACACCGAGCAACTCTGAAAAGCGACTTCTGATTGCCGTTTACGGACCTACCGTTTTCAGCTTCGGTCGATCTAGTTTCTCGTTCAATTACCGATGTGATTAGGTTGCTTCGAAGATTTCGACGAATTCTTAATTTACCAGTAACATTCATCGGGAAAAGAGACGATCGATTTTGCCAAGAAACTACTCTATTGGATGTAAGATTGGTTTACGAGAGGACATTTATAGAGGTCTGTTCCGAATATACAGGTTATATAAAAAGATTTCGAAACTTGATTAACACCGAAACAATATTCCGATTATGTTGTCGAAATTATATATAGAGGTTACTTATATAGATATTCATTGCAAACGTGCTTTATTGAGGTCATGAAATTATTTAAGACCGCTATAATTATTCCGTATATTAATAACTCTTGATATTCAGTGTGACTCTATCTTTAAGACTCTATTCATAGGTGTAAATGTATTCGCGATAAATAACTCATAATCGGTATAGCTGTTTTCAGATTCTAAAACTGTCGTGATACACCGTTTAACGAAATGAAGTTCGTCGAAGACGAACAGCGTGGTTGAAAAAAAAAGGGGAACAGGAGGGGTGAATCGAGAATGCACGGTGACGGAGATTGTCCCTTCGAAGGGACCGTCTGGTATGTTCGATTGCCGTCTCGCCAGGAAATCGAGCGAAGAGAACACGAAGAAGGTGGGGCAACCACGTTCACGACGAACGGAAGTCGGCCGCCAAGGTAGCAACGGACTCTATTCCCGATTCCTGAAAGCTCGAGGGTGCCGCAAACACGACTTTATTGATTTCCCGCATTAAAGGGAAGCAGTCGGTTCGCACACAGAATCACGTGCTTTCGCCAAATATTTTCCGCTTTTCTTGTCTATTTTTTCTTCCTTCCTTCCTTTACCTATATAACGACCCACAAAGGTATTCGAAATTGAAACACTTTGCCCGTGTTCATAGGAACACGAACGTATACAACGATGTACGTTTTGCGCTGTTCAAACAAACATCTTGTAACTTCTGCGTACATGCACTTTCAGGTTTCTTCCAAATTGTCTAAATATCGAACGTTGTTTCAAAATGTTTCACGCAGGACAGCTAATATATTCATAAACTGCTTCTACAGGAATTCGAATACTTTCGCGAACACCCGCATTTCCGCGGTATATAGCGGTACTATTATATCTTTTCAAACCTTGCGGTTTGCCACGATTCGCGTCTTATCTGCCACTGGTCGATATACATATATTCAATGACGGTGGAAAAATGAAGAAATCTCACGGTAACGATGTCACGGTAACGAGCGATAAGGTGATAACACGCGGTACGATAGGTTGGAAGTTACATTGCTCATTATCTCGTAGATGCGAAAGTGGTATTCAAGGACGAAAGAATTTTCGAGCCAATACGCGACAAGCCTGTTTACTCGTCGAACGATTTTTGTTCTTTTCTACGTGCCAACTTTGTTTCGTGTATTTTTTTTTTTTTTTTTTTTTTGGCAAATAATTGGGAGAATGAATTTAAACGAAACGAATGTTCGTGAGCCGAAGAAACGTGTTTTCTTTGGAGACACAAGTCGCCGCTCTATCGTCGGAAGAAAATTTATTTGAGTCATGTCGATCGACCAGAGGGGAGCTATCTTTGCAGAAGTTACATGTTTACTTCGAGGAGGTTATCGCGCTGTTCAATTCGTGACTCGAAACGATCAGTCCCCTGATCGGGGCAACTTGCGAACACGTCACGATCTTGAGCAGGTATTAATCAAGATAACGATACTAATCAGGTAACGAGTGACCGGAGTGGGTCCGTTTCTCATGTTGTCTTTGAAAATCTTTCTATACCATCTGCTTCAAAGTGGGAACTCATTTCTCTACAGCGCTGTACGCTAAAAAATAATTGCCATGCAATTGTAAAACTTTAAATATACGAATTATCGTAAAATATCATAAAAATAATTGATTTGTAGTCCCACTTTGAAGGTGGTGTCGTACAAATGAACTAAGAGCACGTGTCGATTCGAAAGCAACGATCGTGTTAACAATAAGAAAAAAAGAAGAAACTGTACAAAAAAGCGTTGCTTCTCCTATGTACAATAATCGAATACTTTGTACAACTGCGTTACGAAAGAACAACGACGATAATGTATATCAATGCTGATGTTTCGACTTAATAAATAAATTCGAAAGAGAAAGGAGAAAAATGGAAAATGTGGTATGACACATTGCTCTTGCCGTTTATATTATCGTAAACTACATAGCGATTTAATAATAGAACGGAATTGAATTTCACTCACCACAACAAGCGCGTGCGTCAGAGCAGTCGATGACCTCGACCTCCTCGGTGTCATGCCGACGACCTCGCCTCTCATGATGCTCTCGACGACTGCAGAAAAAGGAACGAGCTAAAATTGACACGATGTTCTATCTCTTTTTTTTTCTCTCTTCTAAAAAAGTAATATTCGCTTCGTAAAAAGAAGAAAAAAAAAAAGAAAAGAAAAGACATTTATCTCTTACAGCCACTTCTTAAAGAATTACGTTCTATTGCATTAAAACGTAACAAGTTTATTTCGTTAAAAAGAAGAACGATAGTGAAAAGTTGGTTTATCCGTCTATCGGAAAGATTCGACTCCGTGCGATTATTTCTAGCGAATATTATTCGTCGACTCACCTCCATCGCCAATCAGCCGCATTTGTACTAAACTAGGGTCCTCGTTGTGATCCTCGAGAACCGTGTCATCGGTGACAGTCAAATCCTAAAAATTGCATCGCAGAACCATGGATAAGCGATAAAAACAGAAATCAATCGTGATTTCGTATTCCGACATTTTGGATTTATTACGCTGCTCGAAACTGTTCCTCGAATCTTAAAACAAATATCATCGTATATTAACTGAGCTAAATACGCGAGAGACGATTTATTATAGACAATTGCCATTGATCGACGAATGCTACGGTCCGCGAGGTCTCGAATAAACATCGAGTTGGGAATTCCTTCGGAAAGGAAGCAACGATACGAAAGCGTCTTTCATTTTCGCGTCTACTCGATCTATAGATCGAGACATTAGACTAGTTTCGAACAGTGATAAATCCTTCTCACAAGCAATTTACGGTTCTCGCGGGTGTTTGAGTGGAACAGCAGAAATCGAGTAATATATGTCCCCGAGCAAACCGTATTTGTCAATTTAAGTGTCAAAGGTTGTTCCAGTCGATGGACTATCGTCTCGTTGGACCGTATCAACGTGACTATTCCCGTCAACGAGTCTAGTCTAGAATCGATCGTAACGAATCTTGCGTAAAACCTAACGGAGAACTGTTTCGGAAAGTGAAAGTCTCTACGATCTTCTGATTCTCTGCCCGTAACTATGGTCGATCAAACGATAGGATTCATGAATTTTTATCGTCTTTTTAATTCTTACGAAAGTACTCGAATGCCAATGAAACGTTAAAATGTTTACACATTTATACACAAGCAACAATTTACGTTTCACGAACATAACACGTGTAGTACGAGCGTACATATTTTTCAAGGTAAGCGTTCGGATACTTTCGTGACCTAGTGAACGTGGAAAAAAGAGGACGCTACCTTGGTGGACTCGTTGTAACCAACGATGACAGCGGTGTACCATTGCGTAGTGCCCTCGGCCCGATAAACCTCGACCCTGAAGCCAACTAGAACGCTCGGCGTGGTTAACAGGATTCTCTGGCCATCCTGCATTTCTGCCCATCGCCTGACAGCGCTTGCCCAGGGCACCGAGCCCTTGGTCAGCTCCCAGTCCTGCTGCAAGAACAACGATCGGTTGAAGCGTCGTTATGCGAGGTTTTATCAAGACCTGAAGTTCGACTAGAGAATCGTGTAATGCGCGCGTACGATAGTTTTCCTTAGATCAGCGCGTTCATCGAGTTTTGTGTCACGACCGACATACTTCAAATCCGACGGACTGACGATAGAGATAAAGATGCGGAGGCACTCGGCGACAATGTATATCGCTGAAGTGCCTAATGAACCATCAACATCCCAACGGTCCTTCCACCGAAGGTTCTAGAAGAAAGAGCACGTGGCAACGATCGCGGACGCCTAGCAAATGCATGGACGGTGGGGATGTTGAGGGACGACAAAAGAAAGTAATCGGATCCGATCGAAAGAAAAATCATAAGAGTCAGTCTTAGAAAGTCACGCCTAGAGTTCGGAAGTAGATTGTAAAGTGTATTGATGTTAGAAAAAAAAAATAAAGTTTTCTCTTTTTATTTTTCACCTCAAATTCCTTCTTTATTTTGTTATTTTACGTGACATTCGCAACGAATTTTTTAATTTTCCATAAACGAATAGGAATTCGCAATGAAATTGCATCACAGGTTGCTCCGGATCCTCGTCCTTTGGATATGTTTGCATCGATCCACGCTTCATATAAATTAAATTACAAAGCATAGGAACGTGTTGAAATGGTCGTCGCTTCTAAGAAAACTCTACATCTGGTCTTTTTAGTTTTCTCGAGCACCGAAGCCATCGACAGCGTGTAGACGAAAGACTGCGACGAATTCAGACCATAAACGGTAGACAGGCGACGTTGGTTTCGGGGTTTTTCAGTTATTGGGTAACACAGCTAGCGTGCGGATCTGGACCAGCTCGAATTGTATTCTTACTTATAATTACACTTCTATTTGAATATATTTTCTGCCTTACAATTTATCCGCCAGTTTCCTCCGTTTACGCATCGAATAACCTCGACAGAACGAAACTAAAAAATGTGAATATTTTGGCCATGATCGTAACAAAGAAAATATCGTGCGTCGACGATTGGAGATGGAGGAGGAGGCGAAATAGGCGCAAGTTCGCCATCGATCGTCTTCAACGAGCAAAGCAGTTGTTCCTCGAAACGGTATCCGATGCCTGGCCTCGTAATTGGGTGATTAATTGTTCCCTGTTGGCGATTCATTGCGCGTGCCACGCCTTACCGATCAAACAAATCCGATCTGCGCGTAGTCGACACCGTTTCGGTTTGGCCAATTCGTTTAGTCGAATCGATAAAGCGTCTGGTAATTGGTAAGTCGAAAGTGGAAAGTGGAGAGCCACAGGGGCAACAAGCCTGCAGGAATCCAGTCGAGTCTAGGACGTAACAGCTCGATCCTTCGGAACTCGAACGATCGATAAAGTCGTTTCTCTGCTCGTGTCGTTCCACGACAACTTTTTCCTCCTTGATACTCTCTCGCGAACACACAAAGTACATACTTACACACGCGTTCGCCGAGGAAGCGTTGCGTCAACGTCTCGTTACGTCATGATCGCCCTGTTACGTCAGATGCGTTGTGCAATCACGACGCGAAGCATGACGGTGATGCGCGATAATGGTAGTAATATAACGGCAATTATAACGCTATTACCGAAGCGTCGAGAGCGCTTAACAATTTGCCCGACGTTCCATGTAATATCCACCACTGAGTAGCCAAATCAACGTCGTTTCCTAGCGACATTTCGCCGTGCAACGGTTTCCTATCGCGCGTGTACTCGTCCGTTACGAGAACTCTCAGCTTGGACTTTGGCCGAAGAATAGAAAACTAAACGATCGACAGTGAAGGATCGACCAAGTGGCAAGAGTAACGCGTCGTGAAAGTCGAGGACAAGGTGGATGAGTACACGCGCGACTCGCTGTACATATTCCCAAGGATTCTAACCATAAATCTTGCTCTTATCGATAAATCTTTAGGACGCAGCGCGTGTAATCTTACGAAAGAAAAGATGCGAAAGCTGTAGAGTGGCGGGTTGCATCGTTGTATCGCGGACCGTTAGGCAAAACGGGAATATGTTGGCGCCTTGCGTTGGCCGTTCTCCAACGTTCGACGATGTTGGTGCACGCGCGGTGTCAACACGAGTCACCGAACCGGCAGCTGCCAACGAAACAAGAGCAAAGAGTAGGGTAGCTGTTGGAAGCTTCACGCAAGTCGCGAACGAATATCCACGTGATCGCTTCTTCCCGGGCGTAAGTACGTGTCGGCGCGGCACGGTACGATTACACGGCTCCCTCGGTATGCGTGTTGCTAGCTATGCGCCTCGAAACAGCTTGCAGAAAGAACCCGTTGCATTTATAGTTCAGGGTCAGCAGACTCTTCACCCTTTTGCGGTCCAGCCAAGCCGACCAATTTCTTTTCTCCTTTTTCCCTTCCTCTGTTCCTCTCTTCTTTCTAATTCGTCGTCTTCTCTTTTTCACGACTACTCCGCGCCTCTTTCTTTGCACCTTTCTTCTTTCTATATCCTTCAGGTTCCTCTTAACTTCATCTTGTTGTTTCTTTTTCACCAGTCGGACTTTGCTACGCCATTGTCGAAGCTTCTTTCTCGTCCTTTTGTGGCACGCCGCGTCGTTGCAGCCGTATACTTTTTTTTGCTCCTTCCGCTTTGTTCACTGGAAACATTCCTAACGTCTTATTTTTCCTTTTCTTCCGTCGCTTTCTTCTTTCGTTCCACGCTTCTTTCTTCTCTCTTCCCCTTTTTCTAGCGTCTCCTTTCTCTTTTTAAGATTCTGTTTTGTTCTGGCGAAGGAAAAGTGCAGCTGCGGCTATCAGAAATCGATAATCGAACGCGAAGCCGGTGATGGCCAAGCACGAGCAATTTCCCGTAACCCTGATCAAATTATTTCTGCCGTGACATTTTTTTCTCTCCTTCTATTTATTGCGCGTAACACGGTGAAGTTCAATTGTCAGGCCACGGGATCGTTTTATCGATAGCCTGGCAACTTTCCTTTATACGCCGCTCTAAATAATTAGAGGATCGCTATTATGAATGGCTCTAGTGCATCAATGAAGCGGATAAGAGGCAAAGAAGTCTTACAATAGATCGATAGATTCGTCGTTAGATTCGCGCATATGCTGCATCCATTCAACTATTTAACGCTACCGATAGAACTGCTGCGTTTCAGTTTTTCCCTGTCTTCAAAACGTTTTCACGACTATGTTATCTCTACCTTTGTAAAAACGAACGAAACAGCTAGCATTGGATTTGAACAAACATTACCACGTAAAACGAGGATATTTCTGGTTTAAAAAGAAAGAGAAAAGAGAACGAATGCAATTGCAGACACGGTTTGTCGTATTTTAGTAGCAAGGTTCGCGTCTAAAGAGAGAGAAAAAGATCTTAAAAGGTAGAAAATTGAATGGAAACAGGCAGAAAAATGACGAGAGACGCGCTATTTTCCTCATCAAGTGGAACTATCTGTGCGGTAATCGTGCTCAATACGTAACCAGCGGAGATAGGCTCGCGAAACTCCGGTGCAGCTGATCTCCTGACCACGGTCTTTGTGCAACTTTTCACCGCACGTGACTTACCGAACGACTTACAATTCGTCGGCAGCCGAGAAAACTTTTAACGGTAAAAGTTCCGCTAGTTTAATTACTTGGAAACAATTCCCCGCATCCGCGTCCGTCCATTCGAACGTAAAAACTTTTCAAGCATGCACGCCCTCCCTCCATCGCGGAAAAACCACACGCTCATCGATTTATCGTTCCTTATGGATGTTTCTGGCCGCGTCTTCGAATATAGAAAGTCGATCGCGTAAGGGTTGACATAGATAGACCGTCCGCTTTCCGTTCTGCCTTACACGCGTTTCAACAGTCCATTAGGGGTTGCAAAGTGTCCTTCTGCCGTGGTTATTTCAAAGAGGCGGAGACGTCTATCTTCTACCTTACGTGACATCTAAAAATCATTTCTCTTCTGCGTTTACAGGGATTATTCGATTGTTATAAAACAAGTAAATTAAATTAAAAATTGTAGGAAAAAATACAAAGATAAAGGAAGGATAAAACGAGGACGATCCTGCGGATTGTAAATTTCAGGTGACCCTGGATGACCTAAAGGCGATATTCGGTCACCAGAGATCGCATCCCTCGAAAGATTACTCGTAGTCACGACAACGGTTCCCCCGAGGGCTGTCGGATAGGTCAATAGCCTCGCAACTTGCTGCCAAGTTTCCTCGCCGCTCTAACGAAGTAAGTTTGCAGTTGCGAAGCGGCTGGATCGGTTTAGGGAACTCGCGTGCCTCTTAATCGGCCAAAGATCTCCTAACAGCGCTTTCTCGGTGAAAATAAAAAGCTGCAGAGACTTCGTAACGAACTTGATATCCGTCTGATCGATCGGAACATCATACGCTGGTCTTTGTCGCGTCAGAGGATCACACGTTGCAAGTTGAACTTGGAAATATTCAGAGCTCGGTATATCGTAACGACAAGCATCGTTCGTAGACGTACGAAGGAAATCTAAGAGAAACAAAACGAAGATGATACTCACGGTAAATGGCTTCAGCTTCGAGTAGTCGACGAAATCCAGCCTTCGATCTTGCATGAACTCGAGAGGCATCGCGTCTTCCGGTAACTCTGCTCGCGCCACCAGGGGGTAAAATGTCTGCAAGTGAGTTTCGATTCAGGATTAATTTGAATTCGCCCATACCGCGCTACCCAACTACCGAAATATTTACATATTACACGGAATATTTAATGGAACTCTCTAGACGCTTCGAGGAACAAGGGACGACGCTTGTAATCGATGGCGCGTTTATTAAAATTAAAGCTTGCTCTCTTAATTATCCCTAAACGAACGGAACAAGGGATGGAAAATGGCTAGGGTTGGATCTGCTTTGGCGCTGAAACGCAACGACGATCGCGAATACTTTGCATGTAAACTGCCCCGTATTCTCGTCCATTCGAATCTGAAAGTTGCAATTTTGCGAGCGCGTTTCTGCGCCAATGGACACTTAACCGGGATCAACGGAACGTCCTGGCCGATGTGGCTACGCGAACGGTTCGTTAATCGATAAAGCGTCCGGGAAAGAAGGACGCGCAAGCAGAGGCGAAGGGGAGAAGAGAAACGAAGGACAAGGCGCACTTACTAGAGCCGGCCAGGCGACAGTGTTTGCGACAGCAGTGGCACCCCTCAGGGGTTTCCCGTTGATACGATGATGGTGGTGGTTATTATTCGCGTGATTGTGGTGATCGATGGCGATGAGGCTGGCATGCCTGGGGTCAGGTCGCTCGGCCCAATACAGACCCTTTTCCACTAAGAAGAACGAAAACACTGCGTCTCTGTGCGGCGATAGCCATTCTCTTCTTTGCCACTCTACGTCGTCGTATTCTACGAGGATCTGCAAGAAAGACGTCCGTTCATGTACCGCGCTTCTTCCACACCCAGGGTTCGATGACACTATCGTCCGTCTACTGCTATTCAATCGAGCTTTGTTCTGCTTTCTATGGATCGTTTTACCGCGAATTCGATACGCCAACGTTGTCGTTCTCAGCCTGTTCAGGCTTCGACACCTTTTACGAAACATTTGGAAACTTCGTTGTGGCTGCGACCAAGCTCGACCGAGCTAAGATATTGGCTTGGCAACTAAGTGATTGCGGATTTTGTCATTAGGCGGTAACGACAACACCCGCAATCACTTAGTTGCCAAGCCAACAGATCCGCCAATACGTACATTCAAGTTAAAAAAAATATTTACCGCCAGTACATACTTGGCGGAAAACGTACAAGTAATTTAAACGATCAATTATCCGTTATATTAACGAGCCTCGATATCGAGTGCCAGCGTTTCCGACGTATGTCACTCGTTGCATTACGTACATATTCGTTGAAAAACCACTCGATGTATATTTGCGTCTGACAATTTCTATAGACATTCTCAGTTTAATAACGGATCGATTCGCTTATGCAGCTTGATGTGACAAATTAAAACATTCCGCCTCGTAGCGGCGTTATTATGCGCGTTTAAGTCTTAAACGGAACGATATAAGTCTGTCTCTTTGTGTTGTCCGTCGACACAGCGAAACGAAGGAGAGAAAAAAGGAAAGACGAAACGAGAGGCGAGGAACAGAAGCTGGATATATCGGTCGATTAACGATATCCATTATTCATAAATCACGAGCGGCGTTAAAGGGGCAATGAAAAGGGGGAGAACGGTGAATTCTCACGGCCGGTTTACTCCGGCTCTTCGTTAACGCGATAAATTCGACGCCAGGGAACAGAGAGCTATCGCTAATTGCAGGTTGGCCTGCGCGTCGCCTAATAAACGCGATCACTGTGTCGAGTAACCTGTGGTGAAAGTGACCGTGTATCGTTTCACCATGGGCAAATGCGTCAAACTTCCTATTTATACAACATTCTGACGTAACGAGATATTTTTTAACGGCCAATATCGCCGTGTGCGATATAACGCGACGGCCGTTTGAATTTTCGCAGCGTGGATCAATCGGGCCGACTATTTGTCGTTCGTTCGGTTGATTTTACGAGCGAACGCAAGCCCCAAACGATCAACATTCCTCCCATGCAGCGCAACGAACTCAAAGGCACACGCGTGACCCGTTACGGCCGCGGCGCGTCGGCCAATTAATACATAAATCAACATTAATCGGAGCTGCTAGGTCGTCGAGACCGGCGCTTGTACCGATGTTTTCCGAATGGGCTCTCTCCGATATATGGTGTCTACATTTTATGCTCTTGCCACTGCGATAGATATATCCCTGTAAAATGTTGGCCGCGTGATACGACATCGTACAATGTTTGCGTCGCGATGATACATCATAATACCGAGAAAATTGCGGTACGCCTCTGACAGCTCGTCCATTTGCCTTCTTTCACTTTTCTTTCGTTATATCTCTGCTGGATATGAAAGTTACAGAGAAATGTTACTAGAAAAATGGAGAAAAAGGAGAAAAAGAGAGAAAAGATTCGGATAAGTAAATTCTCAAAGTTTCGAATTTTGTAATTTCCAAATGTGTCAGCCTTTTGCCTCTCCAATGCCTGTTCGAATGTCTAAATTTTCAAACTGAAAGATTCGTACCGATCAGCGGACAGCTGAGATATAACGATCGTATTCATTGAAAGAGAAAGAAAGGCGTAACAGTAACGACAATATTTCTCGCCGATTTACTCGAACCACTGGACAGTGGAGTTCTGCTTGGTTTGTTCCAGCAGCGACTTCGAGTCCCCAAAGTTATTGAATCTGCCGTTTCGCACTCTTCCAGTCATATCTTTAACGGTTTCTTTAACGATTCTTTCAAACACTCTCCGTTAACGACGTTCCTGTTGACGATTTACCTATGTGTAAACCTAACCTCGAACGATCTCGCTACAAAAGGAATGCTGTACGCATAGCGCGAAGCAAACGTATAAATTACTTACTTCGTTATCCGAAGGCGCTATAAAACAAAAGTCCTCGGGGACCGGCCAAGATAAATCTCCGCATGCCCTTGATTTTATCGAATACACGGTCATAGCAATGTCCGCCAAAAGCGCGGGGAAAACGAGGCTCGTTGGTTCCCGGTTCATCCGCCAGACGGCGATACCTATCGGAGTGGGGATCAGTAATGGCCGCCAAGATATAAAAGCTCCGCCTCTGGGGAACGTTCTGGTACCGCCCGATTCCGTTGCCAGGGCAACCGACGATCGGCCATTTTGTTCTCATGACCTACCACAACCGTCTCCTACTACAGACACGAACCTTCCCCCTTCTACCTTCCACCTTCGATCACGATTTACCTCGCGCCCCCACCTTCTCGTATCTCGCGCCGTCGCGGTCCGTTTCGTGTTCCCCTCGTTCCGAACGCGGAACGAGAAGAAACGGTGCACGCGTGTTGTCCTTCCCTCCAGCCAACGATACTTTCCATTCTTTTTTTCTTCCCTCGTATCTCGCGTGTACGGTTGGCCACGAAAATGTTCGATCTTTTACAAATAAATTACGCGTCTTCTACGAAACGTTTTCAAGCTTCGTTAGAACCATAATGACACTCGATTATCTCGATTGCATTGGTATAGATATATGTATTGGTACATTTAAAACAAATCGGAAAATCCGTATAGAAGCCGCAGAATATTTTACGCTGCTGCGTATGTCACACGTTATAAATCATAAAAGTATCGAAGCAGTCGATTATGCATAATATTCGTAAACCTCAGCACTAGGTGGGATCGTATTTAATACTTAGTCTGTACCTACGACAGCTGATTATGCTTGATTCTTTCGTTGTAGATACGCGTGTGTAATATTAAATACGTAGTTTGGAATTTCTGTGTACACTTTCAGATTGGTATTGTGCCACTACTTAATCGCGATAATCGTGTCTCATTGAAACGAACACGATGCACACGATAAAGCCATATGCATAAAGATTTTCTATTTCAACTGTTTTAATACTTTCTCAGAATGTTTTGTCTCCACTTTAACGTGTAATTCTTTCTCGCCAGACGTTCTTTCCGTTTTTAACGTTGAGAAAGGCGGTCTGGTTTTGTGAAAAAGGAGAGACGCTGTGAAATAAGGTGGTACGCATTTGCATTTTATTCCGGCCACTTCCCGATCAGATACACCGCACGTTCGCGCCCCGTGTTTGTTCTTTTTAAACCTAAAACGGGGGCTATTGGCTCGCTTCCTTCGTACCTTTCGTGACTCTAATCGCTATCATTCCCACCTTCTGGCGACGTGAAACAACGACCAGAGGCGTGGAGAAAAGTCGCCTTGTCCCCAGATTCTACGGCATAGATAACACGTTCTTAATACTCGATCATTTCAACCAGGTAATTTCTTCTATATAAATCAGCCTCGTAAATCACCGTATCCAACTGATCTAACATCAAAGAACGTTCCAAAACAAATTGAAGACGTTCGAGGTATCACAGAGGATATCGGATTAGAACCGTTTCGATGAAGCGGAAACGCCGATGAAATAGGATCGCCAAGGTCATTGGCAACATTTTTAAACCGTGTGTCATGCATCTGTCTTTGTATCTGTTTATTTTAACAGCAATAAAAGCGAGGCCGATGACACGTGTCGTTCGAGTGTTCAAGGTCGTCAAAGGTCACTTCGAATGTTACACGAGCCGTCTATTTGTCAAATCGGTTGACTTCACGCAACAAAAAGTAGAGGAAATTGGAGAAATTGTACGAGATAAGCATCGATCAAGTGGATCGCAACGAGAAGTTGAAGAAACGTAAAACAGCTGAGTCGACCAGAGTTTGGACTGTAAACGGTTCATGCAGCGCGTAAACTCCTTTTTTTTTTTTTTTTTTTTGTTTAATCAACGGTCCACTATGAAGCGTTAGAGTGCATATTTCGAGTCGATCGACAAACGCATAAATCATTCGAACAACGGTATATCAAGGTACTTGGACGTGTTCCGTTACGCGTCCACGTTACTTCACATGCTTCGATCCGCAGAAGAATGAGTGACGGTTCTAAGGAACACGATGACGCGGTGGACGTGGTCCACAGGTTGGCAATTACGAAGAATTGGAGGAGTAAGGTGGAAAGAATTTCAATCGGGGAAAAAGTTCTGACACGGTGCGGAATCGGAGGCAGAGTCGAAGCGAATTAAATGGAAAAGAGCGGGCCGTCCCTCGATGGCTGGTTGCGCAAGGTCCAATTAACCATTACGTTAAATACAGCTCTCTAGTTACGTACGCTGTGCTCTTCGATCATTTCATGCTCACGTTCACTTTTACGATGCCCTTTCGCGACCCATGGGCTTCCTTTGGTTTTTGCAACGCGTGCTCGATAATTAAGAGGCAACCGGCGCTCGTGATCCCTGAAAATTGCTTTGTTTCAGAGCTACGTTCTTCTTGTTTCACGTAGGAACCATCGACGGGTGGAGTTTAACACTTGCGACGAAGAAATTCCACGAACGAAACGTACTTTGTCCATGTACTTTGCAAAATTCAAGGAAATTCTTAAAAGTTTACTATTCTATTGGAAACTAAGTGATCGCGGATTTTTTCATTACCACCTAATGGCACCTAATTGAGAATTTCCTTGAATTTTCATTACCACCTAATGGCAAAATCCGCAATCACTTAGTTGCCAACATAATAAACATATGAAGTTTCTGTAAACGCATAAAGTTTCTATGAACAATTACAAAGTCCATTGACAATTCCACGAACGAAACGTACGTCCATGTACTTTGCAAAATTCAAGGAAATTCTCAAAAGTTTACCAATTTATTAGCAACTAAGTGATTGCGGATTTTGTCATTACCACATAATGGCAAAATCCGCAATCACTTAGTTGCCAACATAATAAACATATGAAGTTTCTGTAAACGCATAAAGTTTCTATGAACAATTACAAAGTCCATTGACAATTCCACGAATGAAACGTACGTCCATGTACTTTGCAAAATTCAAGGAAATTCTCAAAAGTTTACCAATTTATTAGCAACTAAGTGATTGCGGATTTTGTCATTACCACATAATGGCAAAATCCGCAATCACTTAGTTGCCAACATAATAAATCTATGAAGTTTCTGTAAACGCATAAAGTTTCTATGAACAATTACAAAGTCCATCGACAATTTCTCGTTTTGGACATTTTAAACGAATGGCATTTATTTAATTTAAAAAAAGAAGAAACGGTGGAGGAGAAAGGGATCGATCAGGCGGACTGTGATCCCTGAGAATTGCTTTGTTTCAGAACTACGTTCTTCTTGTTTCACGTAGGAACCATCGACGGGTGAAATTTAACACTTGCGACGAAGAAATTCCACGAACGAAACGTACGTCCATCTACTTTGCAAAATTCAAGGAAATTCTCAAAAGTTTACTATTCTATTGGCAACTAAGTGATTGCGGATTTTGTTATTACCACATAATGGCCAACATAATAAACATATGAAGTTCCTGCAAACGCATAAAGTTTCTATGAACAATTACAAAGTCCATTGACAATTCCACGAACGAAACATACGTCCATGTACTTTGCAAAATTCAAGGAAATTCCCAAAAGTTTACCATTCTATTGGAAACTAAGTGATTGCGGATTTTGTCATTACCACCTAATGGCAAAATCCGCAATCACTTAGTTGCCAACATAATAAACATATGAAGTTCCTGCAAACGCATAAAGTTTCTATGAACAATTACAAAGTCCATTGACAATTCCACGAACGAAACGTACGTCCATCTACTTTGCAAAATTCAAGGAAATTCTCAAAAGTTTACCATTCTATTGGCAACTAAGTGATTGCGGATTTTGTCATTACCACCTAATGGCAAAATCCGCAATCACTTAGTTGCCAACATAATAAACATATGAAGTTCCTGCAAACGCATAAAGTTTCTATGAACAATTACAAAGTCCATTGACAATTCCACGAACGAAACGTACGTCCATCTACTTTGCAAAATTCAAGGAAATTCTCAAAAGTTTACCATTCTATTGGCAACTAAGTGATTGCGGATTTTGTCATTACCACCTAATGGCAAAATCCGCAATCACTTAGTTGCCAACATAATAAACATATGAAGTTCCTGCAAACGCATAAAGTTTCTATGAACAATTACAAAGTCCATTGACAATTCCACGAACGAAACGTACGTCCATCTACTTTGCAAAATTCAAGGAAATTCTCAAAAGTTTACCATTCTATTGGCAACTAAGTGATTGCGGATTTTGTCATTACCACCTAATGGCAAAATCCGCAATCACTTAGTTGCCAACATAATAAACATATGAAGTTCCTGCAAACGCATAAAGTTTCTATGAACAATTACAAAGTCCATCGACAATTTCTCGTTTTGGACATTTTAAACGAATAGCATTTATTTAATTTAAAAAAAGAAAGAAGATGGTGGAGGAGAAAGGAATCGATCAGGCGGTGAGTATTTCGAGAATCGTCGGATCCAATCGGTAGCCCAACAAACTTTCCCAAGTGTTTGAACTATCGAAATGGGAAAATAGGGCGAAAGAGGGGAAGAATAGGGCTGGAAAATAAGCACACGAGGAAAGTTGGTTTCCTGCGACAAACAGGCCGGCATTCCACTTGCGTGAAACGCAGTTTCAAAGGGCGGCCTGCGTCATCGCCTGCGACACGTCTGTCGATCGAATATTGGATCAACTCGCGTCAAATACTGGAAACGAGAGCACGGAAACAACTGGAAGCTCGGCTATTCGTCTGAACGCGAAGAAAATGAAGGTGGAGAGGTTCTCCTATATGCGAGTCTCTTATTCAATTCCGTTCCTTTGTTCTTAATCGGAATTCGTTTAAAAATATAGCCCTTTCAAACACTATTTTACGAATGGAAATCTGTTTACCACGTAAGAAGGATACAACAGATCTGCTTGGTCTCTCGATTATGAAATTTTTCTCGGAATTTAATAGCTTACGTTGGATCCCGGCGAATTATAACGAAAAATATTACGATACGATATGGCATTGTACGAAGTTCGTGTCGAATCTTTATCTAAAATTCAAATTTCGTCTCAGTTCATAAAATCAAAGGTCGTTAGAGCGAAATGATGCCGGTGATTTCGTATTAGTCACAGTGTTTTAAAGACAAATAAGTTAAGTTTAACGAGTATGGTGATAAAACAAGTCGTAAGATGTTAAAGGCAGTTCGCGAATGGCCATTCTTCGTCCCCTGTTTATACTCGACGAATATAACAAGCCAACAGGTAGATGGAACGATCTTTCGTAATTTCTTCATTATGAATAACCATTTCATTTTACCTGTCGTACTAAACGCTACTTTTCTCGAGGCATATCGTCGATAGAAATTTCGTCAGCTGCTTCTTTATTTCGCTGTTCGTTTCGACAACAGCGAAAACGCAAGATTCAAAAATAATACGAAATATTATATACGTCAGAGATGAGAGAACGTCGGGGCCTTTCCTTTGGAATTTTTGGGAAAATCCCCAATACTTTAGTCTAGACTTGTTATTATAGCTGTACTTAGATGTAGTTGTTTATGATTTAATCGGATTATGTTTGCCTGAGATTTATGACAGAGCCGGCTTGGGCTCGAAGTAACACATCTGGTCGCTAACACGTAGCCACAGTCACGGTGTCACGTAAACTTAAGGGTTGAAGAATGATGAAATAAAATGGCTAAGTCGTAACGCAACTATTAATTTTCTTTTAATTAAACTTTAGTATGAATTCAGCAATCACAACGGAATACACGCTGAATTAACATAAATCACAATTCACTCCAACCACGTTATGTAAGACTTAGTTACACCGATACGTTAAGTACGCGACTGTTATAAGGGTAGAGACCGGTAAAGATATGTTGACTATTCTAAGGATACGGAATAAGCGGAGTCTTACTGACGATACTGTGTCTGAGGAAAGCTAGGGGTGGGTGTGTCTAAGGACACGGGACTATCGGATTTGTTGATGACAATTTTGGTTAAGGAAACGAGGGCTGTAGACACCGTTTCCGATTGGATAATAAGACGGTTGGTGGACCAGGAAGGCTTTTAGCCGCCCTCGTGAGAAAATTGCTAATGGAACATAGCAGATGTGAGGAAAACCAACTTTCCATGTGAACACGTGGTAAACGATAAACGTAAAAGGAAATCTTAAGACAAGAGATACTCGCTTGGTCCGGAGAACCTTAACTATGAAAATTCCAAGACCCCTGGTGGGTACTTAAGACTATTGAGGGTACGCGCCAAGGATGTGCAGACATCAGGGTGTCATCCTGTCCGCGGTGTGTAGCCTGGTCTCTGATGTGAATTGACGTAACAACGGGATGGACGTTTTTGCCTAAAAGAGGTACGACGCAGTTGTATGGCTCTTCTTGAAAAGATAATTGACGCAAGGAGTACAGAGAGGTACACAAGTTCAGTTTCATTTGGACCTTTCACCATCAACAGTACAACGATTCCTAGCAAGGACTCAGTCAGATACTTGGGCATGACCCTGGACAGGAGACTAACATGGAAACACCACATCTCTAGGTAATCTTGGACAAACTAAAAAAATTTTATTGGCTCACGGGCCGACGCTCCAAACTAAACCTACAGAATGAAATTACCCTCTACAAGACCGTAATAAAACCTGTCTGGACCTACAGAATCCAACTATGGGGAACAGCAAGTAACTCCAACATTGAAATACTTCAACGCTTCCAATCGAAAACGCTAAGATCCTTAATAGATGCACCGTGGTATGTTACCAACGAAACGATACATCGCGACCTCAAGATACCCACAGTCAAAGAGGAAATAGCAAAATATAGCGACAGATATAGCAAAAGAGTCAACAAACACCGAAATCCTCTAATCACTGGACTACTTGATACATCGGACCAGATCCGCAGGCTGAAGAGACACTACCCGCTAGACCTAAACGCTAGATCCAATTAGTTATCTAAATTAATTAATATTTACTTATTTATAATACTTATAAATTATACTTATTTATAACAAGTATTAACTTATTATAAATATTTAGTCATGTCACTGCACCACGCCAGAAAAAATTACTGAAAATTCTCAACGCGAGAATTGATTATAAATTTTAATAAATAAAACAAAAAAAAAGAAAATTTGGACCTTTGACAAGTAAGTAAGCGTATTTGCTGTCCTGTTGATCAAATTCAGTAACAGACATAATATAAGAGTTAACAACAACCAAAACCCATTAGTTATCCAATTACTTGACACGACGGATCAGATCCGCAGACTAAAGAGACATTACCCTTTAGACTTAAGCATTAGATTCAACTAGAATCAAATATACTGTAAACTCTTATAATCCAAGTTACATTAGTAACTTATTATATTTATTTATTTTTATTATATTTATTATGTTTATTTTTATTTATTATATTTGGTAATGACAAAATCCGCGATCACTTAGTTTCCAATAGAATGGCAAACTTTTGAGAATGTCCTTGAGCTTTTGCAAAGTACATGGACGTACGTTTCGTTCGTGGAATTGTCAATGGACTTTGTAATTGTTCATAGAAACTTTATGCGTTTACAGAAACTTCATATGTTTATTATGTTGGCAACTAAGTGATCGCGGATTTTGTCATTACCACATAATGGCAAAATCCGCAATCACTTAGTTGCCAATGAAATGGCAAACTTTTGAGAATGTCCTTGAGCTTTTGCAAAGTACATGGACGTACGTTTCGTTCGTGGAATTGTCAATGGACTTTGTAATTGTTCATAGAAACTTTATGCGTTTACAGAAACTTCATATGTTTATTATGTTGGCAACTAAGTGATTGCGGATTTTGCCATTAGGTGGTAATGAAAATTCAAGGAAATTCTCAATTAGGTGTCATTAGGTGGTAATGACAAAATCCGCGATCACTTAGTTTCCAATAGAATGGTAAACTTTTGAGAATGTCCTTGAGCTTTTGCAAAGTACATGGACGTACGTTTCGTTCGTGGAATTTCTTCGTCGCAAGTGTTAAACTTCACCCGTCGATGGTTCCTACGTGAAACAAAAAGAACGTAGTTCTGAAACAAAGCAATTCTCAGGGATCACGGTCCGCCTGATCGATTCCTTTCTCCTCCACGTCGAAATAATTTACCTATAATTCTCAATGAGAATTGATTGTAAAAAGTCTACCAAATAAAATTAAAAAAAAAATCCTGTTGACCATGTATTCGTTATTGAACCTAAGATTACTGTCATTAGCATCTCCAGTATCAGATCGTCACAATTAATTGCCAAATTCTGTAATAGTCATGTAATCACCTTGTGAATTTATTATTATCTTCATTTAGTGACTAAGTAATCGTTATAATATATCAATATTATATACAGGGTGGTTGGTAACTGGTGGTATAAGCGGGAAAGGGGTGATTCTACGCGAAAAAAGAAGTCGAAAATATAGAATAAAAATTTTTCGTTCGAGGCTTTGTTTTCGAGAAAATCGACTTTGAATTTTCGCTCGGTACGCCTGCGGTACGTTGTAACGGATCTCACTGTAGATCGTCGTCTCGATGGAAAAATTAAAAAAAAAAATTTATTCCGCTTGTACCACCAGTTACCAACCACCCTGTGTAATAATTATAATATTATAATATAACTCTTTAGCGAGAACTTATTATCGTGTAGTGAAATTGTTTATTGCTAGTGAACTTCATTCGGTAATAATCTGTGGCGGCACTCGACCACGGAACTTTCCAACGGCTTCGCGACACAAAACGCTATACCTTCAAAGCTTAAGGCTGACACGCATGTACCATCGATATCCCTACGGTTCTTTCGCCGAATATTCGGAAGAATGCACACGCGGCAACTGTCGCGGCCATCTAATAAACGCGTGCGTAGTGGGGATATGGAGGGGCAAGAAAGGAAAGAATCCGTTAGGTTTCGAACAAAAGATTCATTCTGCGTCGAGCTGCGAAGTGCGAAAGGTTTAGCGTCGTAGCGAAGCAAACACAATTCGAGATACGTGATTATTAACTCTTGATTGTTGATCGTTGATAGTTAATCGTTAATCGTTGATCGTAAATTGTTGATTGTTTAATAGTTTAATAAACCTTTTTTGTTGAACATCAAGAGTATTTATCGCGGGCATCTTCGCCAACCGTCTCAAATCTTATTTGTATCATTAAGTATCATCTATATTGTATAACACAAAAATGGCTAATGCAAACGAAGGTTCGTTAAACGCCCTTAATTCTAATGCTAACTCGACATATATTTATAGAATATTTCTAAAAAAATAAAGACCGTGAAACGAGAATACGCAGAAGGATAGATGGCTATTGACACAAGGGTTAACGAGCAAAATGTTTTTGAAGTGTGGAGAACAGACGGTAGAAAAAACGAAGAAGGAGAGAAGAGACAGAGGAACCCTGATATTTAAAGGTAGCATTCAGAGTATCGCATGACCCTTCCCGAGGAACAAAACCCAACGGCGTCGACGGGAGTCGGATGATGAAAAACTGCACCGCTGCCACGACTATCCACAGCGACTTCAACTTCGCCGTACACATACGAAAGAAAGAACGTGGCCGCATTGTTTCAGCCCTTCGCGTTAACAACGTCCCCCGCGAATACGAGGATGGCGGAAGAGCAGACGAGCGAAAAGTCACGGTCCATTTTTCCTCGGCTTTATTTCGCGCCCGTCGCTGTCCCGAATCCCTCAGTGTGTCATTAGTTTTGCCTTTATTCAACGCACGTGTTCACGACTGCGTTCCACCCGCCATACAATGCTTCGAACTACGTTACGAATATATACAACCGACACGTCTTCCTACCAAAACGCAAGTATACTAAGTGCAAGCGATATAAGCGAAGTATGAAATTAAAGATCTTAGCCGTTAACGCAGTCGCGGATTAATTTTAACATTGGAACTACCATACCAGTCAAATTGACCGGTTCTACAGTTTTATTTTAAAATTCCTACTTCGCGTTATATTTTTTTTCGCAATGATGTAATGAACTTTTTATGTATTCAAACTTAAAATTATTTTGTATCAAGCAATTTGTACCAATACCAGTCAAAATGATTGGTACTTTTCAAAGTGTAAAAGGGTTTTGTAATCGGTTTATGGAACTTCAATTAACCAGTTTCCTCGTTTTGTACATCTTGCCACACGTTTTTAAAATTTGTATTGCGTATCATTCGACATGATGATATCAGTTATCAGGAAAATTCCGGATCGATCGCTAGATGCTGACATTAGAAATACCACACCAGTCGAAATGACTGGTTCTACAATTTTTATTTTAAAATTCCTACTTCGCGTTATATTTTTTTTTCGCAATGATATAATGACTTTCGCTTCGATGATTAAGAGAATAATATAATGAATTTTATTTCGTTTTTTATGTATTCAAACTCAAAATAATTTTGTATCAAGGCTACTCAAAATGACTGGTACTTGTCAAAGTGTAAAAGGGTCCTGTAATCGATTTATCGAACCCCAATTAACCAGTTTCCTCGTTCTGTACAACTTGTCACACGTTTTTCAAATTTTTATTGCGTATCATTCGATATGACGATATCAGTTATCAGGAAAATTCCTAGTGCTAACACTAGAAATACCACAGCAGTCAAAATGACTGGTTCTACAATTTTGCATGAAATGTGTCAACCCTCGTTTAGTGATCATGGTTCCAGGCGGATTAATAATATCAAAAATGTACTATAAAACATGGAATTGCTTCTGTAAGAAAGTAATAAATCAATAAATATAAAAATATTCCATTACGTATTTTTTAAAGAGCACTCACTTTCATTGGTCTTAATAGAAATAGCTTCGTGTTAACTATCGATAGTTCTAGTGTTAAATTGACGCGTTTTGCAACTTTGAATGCACTCTATGCGCGTAGAACTTTACCATATTGTGTATAATTTACAGCAAATTTTACAGTGTATCAGATTGTCCGAAAGGTGTCTTTCTTTTACAGACACGACTATCTATTACAACGACGTATCTTTATACAAACACGAAACCTAATCTGTCGAACATTGTGATCTTTATCTTGGTAGAACAAAATGGATCATACGTAATTCGATAAAATAATATAAAACAGTAAATGTCGTGCATCTATCATTTCCTTATAAAACGAAAGAAACTTTTCGGACGACCTAATAATTGTGCAAATCTTTTGTTACGAGAAATTATACATAAATATTCTAATTATTTTTATTTCTCTAATTATACATAAATATGGACGCTTGAGTAAATGAAAATTTTCCAATTTTACCGACTCTCTCTAATTATACATAAATATGGACGCTTGAGTAAATGAAAATTTTCCAATTTTACCGACTACGGTATAAAGTGCATATGGTATCCTATCGATCGATGGTACCATGATATTCCCATGATGTTTATAGATCCGTTGTTTTTTCGTAGAACAGCTTCTCGTATGCATCTTAGCAGCCTTCAATCCCTTCTGTGATTATAACTTGCACACCTGCCTTACTATTTCTGTACATGCGTTCAAGATAATTACGATTTCCTTTTCTTTACGGTTAATTAACCTAAGCATAAGAAAAAAGTCGTTGTTCCAGATAGTTTATTTGTGTCGGTGGGCCAATCACGGGGCAGCAACAGCGTTGAAGAAAGCACGGTAGTCGCGAATCTCGTTAATTTTCTTTGGCGGTGGTTGTAAGTAGAACGAGCGTAAATAAAGTAAACGTAATTAGGCCGAGCGTAAATGACGTAAACGTAATTGGAGCGGCCGTAAATTGCACTTGGAAAGAAATTCCGCGACTTTTATCGAAGAGGTAGACAATTTCCATCGAATCGACGTACGTAGGGATTGATATTTCGATGCACTCAATGGGGAGATATTAATATTTAGATGGAACAGCGAACGCGAGAATTCCAACTTTTTCTTAGAAAACGAAGATGTCTCGCGTCGTGAATATTGCGGATCTGGCTAGAAATTAGCAGAAAAAGTGTCTCGCACTACAGGCGACTGTGGAATTATTTATTTCCTCCGCGTCGTTTCATTACTGTTATTTAACTCTAGTAGAAATCATCGAGCGTGACCAACGTTTTTCACGATAGTCTTAACCACATGGAACGTGGTGAGACTTAAAAAAAAGAAAAAAAGTAGGGAAATAATTTCGATCTCCGTTTTTCTTTCGCTTGGAAACTCGCCGGAGGAAGAGCGGACTTTGCTTTCTAGCGCAGTCAATAATTATTCCCTGTACGACGTACGTATATTTCTCTAAGAAAATCCTGGAATTCTTTTTAAAAATCGCCAGCGTAACGCGTGGCGAGACAATGCGATGAAAAGCTTCGAGGGGAAAAATACGCCGGTAAAATTTTTCGCGCGGAATTATTCAAAAGAAAGCGAAGAGATCGTTTCGATCTCGTTTTCATCTATTCGAAAGTGATCGAACTTTGTTTGCCAGCGTAGCTGACAATTATTTCGTGTATTACGATATCTTGCGAGGAAATTGTGAAATTCTTTTTAAAAATCGACTACGCGACGCATCGAGACAGAGGAAAAATCCGACGGGAAAAATACACACGGACAGCGGTAAGAAGGGAAAAAAGGGGTGGAAAAAAGAAAATCAGGGAAAAAGAGAAACGGAGGGAGCAGAGGGAATAGGAGTGCGCAGCAATACGCACCGTAGAAACGAGATATGTGCGCAGACGAGCTCTCGTCGAAACGTGAACCCTATTTTCCCGGGAATTACGAGTGGGCCCGGGGGTAAGGGTGGGGGATGGTTACACGGGGGTGGTGCACACTTCTCGACAAAAGATCTTTTTTCCATTCCTCGTGGCGTCGCTGGGTACGAGCTTCTCTCTCAAACAGCTACCCTGTGCCTCGCGACCCTCTTTCCACCGACCGAGCTGTTTCTCCCGTTCCTCTTTGTCCCTGTTTCGCTGCAGCGCGCGCTTTTCATGCGGAGCTCGGGCTCGTGTATTTTCGCGAAAATAGGCCGCGTGGAGAGGAACGGCGGATGAAGAGCGAGCGAGAAGAAGAGAAAAAGAGTGGCGGCTGGTTGCGGTGACCTCTTTCTGGCCACCTACCCGCTCCGCTCGCTGGCTGGTCGGCCGATCGAACCGAGGCGGACGCCTCGCAGGTGCTACAAAGGGTTGCTTTTTTATACCACCTTGCTGCCATTCGGTTACCTCTGATTTCACCAACCCGCTAAAATTATCCACCGGTCGAGAAATTCTTATCGATTCGACACGCTGAATGCTGATATTTTCACCTGAGATTTGCTTGCCACGATGTTTACATAATAAATTTCACTGGTTACCTCTGACTCCAGAAACGTGTTAATCAATCGTCGAGGGCATTGCTATCGATTACAGGAAATTTCTTTCAGAATTAGCTGCGATAATACAGGTGTATAGAATTCTTCGATCGGAGATCCGATGGCGGAAATGTAGAATCGCCATAACGCGGTGCAATATCGATGGTGGAACAATTCCAACTCTTTCACTTTCCAATATATACATCGATCAGATCGAACGTTACTCTTCGAATAAAATAAAAATTCGCTTTGCGAGAATACGACCTCTACCACGTGATTCAGCGTAAACGTTGAACGCTGCAGGTGCATCGGCATGTAACTAGATGTGTTTTTTTTTTCGCATCGTCTGCAGTCCTGCAAAGAGAAAGGAAGACGGGCGGCGAAACTTCTCTTTGCTCGAGGGAAACGTTTCGAAAGAGAGGAAGAACTGTTGCTGGCGCGTATCTTGGTCAGTCGTAAACGTACATCCGATTTCGATACTAGTTACGCAGCTCTTTCCTATTACCTCTTCCCTTTCTCCAGTCCAATTCTCCTTTACGAAATAATAGGCGAAATCGCTTTTAGAAATTATATTAACCCGAATAAGATGTGAGTGGAGGGAAAGGAATAAATGCTGAACGTCGTGGAAACCGATCACAGCGTCCAATGTAGAAAGACGGATAAGACGTAGAAGTTATACATTTGGAAATTGCGAATTGTAGTAAACTATATACGCAATATATTCGATACAGAAGTTGATTCGGCGATTTAACGATGAATTAATTCGTTAATTATTTTACATTGAATTAATTACTAATTTATATCAGAGATATCTTTCAGCCCGATAAAAATCAATTATGAATGTTGGGAAAGCCATCGAATTGATTTCTATGCTTAATAAATTCAGAAGGAGAGAGATGCAAGTGATGGACGAAGCGGAAGAAGAAGAAGAAGAAGAAAAAGAAGAAGAAGAAGCAGAAGAAGAAGAGAGTATCGAGGAGGAGGCAAATGGAGTTGGACTTCTAGGAAATTGGAGTGCGTGCGAGAGAATCGTCGAGACTCGGGAAGAAAGAAGAGCAGAGAGTAAGGAGAAAGGAGGAGGAAGTTAAGTTGGAAGAGCAAATGGAGGGAGATGAGAAGGAAGGAAGATAAAAGGGATAAGGAGGGGGAAGTGTGGGTGTTATAGAGAAGGAACAGAGGGGAAAGGGAATGCCCCCTTTTATGCTGCGTACGTATGATGTGTCTATGTGTGAGAATACCACCACCGGAAGTTGGAGGCCACCGCCTGACCTTGCAGCGGTCGGTCGGTTTCAACTCTGGCTAGCAGCCCCGTTCAACACTCGATTATATACCGGGTGTCTCATGAATTTGGATAAGCATGGGTCATCGAGTATTAGAATACAGATGAAACCACGTTTCTTCTGTATTAGGCTTTAAATAATTTTGCTGCAACGTATCTTTGCAGAAGCATAACGACGAATTTTCATGAAATTCAACTCACTGAAATTTTCCGTTCTTTTTTTTGTTTTTTAATCAATGAAACATTTGACATCCTAACACTGTAAATACCACAGCAGTCAAATTAACTGGTTTAAAATTCCTACTTCGTGTTATATTTTTTTTCGCAATGATATAATGACTTTCGCTTCGATGATTAAGAGAATAATATAATGAATTTTATTTTGTTTTCTATGTATTCAAACTCAAAATAATTTTGTATCAAGGCTACTCAAAATGAGTAAAAGGGTCCTGTAATCTGTTTATCGAACCCCAATTAATCAGTTTCCTCGTTCTGTACAACTTGTCACACGTTTTTCAAATTTCTATCGCGTATCATTCGATATGACGATATCAGTTACCAGGAAAATTTCGGATCGATCGCTGGATCGCTAGATGCTAACGCTAGAAATATCACAGCAGTCAAAACGACTGGTTCTACAATTTTATAAATGTGTCAACCCTCGTTTAGTGATCATGGTCCCAGATGGCTTAATAATACCAAAAATGTACTACGTAACATTTTCTTTTTATTCATTTATTTACATTTTAGAATTTGTCCAGTAGGACATTTGGTAAAATATTATAGCTTAGTGGTATAATAATATAACATGTGGATGGCTACCCCCAGTGGGATACCATCTTCGAATTTGATTGATTTATTTCTTTAGTGTGGTGAGTGTGTACTACGTAACATGGAATTGCTTCTGTAAGAAAGTAGTAAATCAATAAATATACAAATTATTTTATTATTACGTATTTTTTAAAGATCACTCACTTTCACTGGTTTTGGTAGAAATAGTTTAATAGAATTAATAGATAAATAGTACATAGCACAATACTAATATGCTCGAACATAATTTATTCCTGGCTTTTTATATATATTTCTTTAATATTTATCTTATATATTATTATATTTAATTTTAACAATAATTCTGTATATATAAATATATAATATAATAATAATTCAATAATAATAAAAATTATTATATTTAATAATAATCTCTTTGAATTTGTATTTAACTGTGTCAAATATCGTCACTATTATTTTAACTTTTCTCAATCGCGTTTATATCGTTCGAAAACATACTACTACGTGATAGAATCGCGCGAATATTAAATATCAAGGTTGTTAGAAAGTTTGCTAAGCACAACGTCGCTTATGTTTAAATACTCGACGATAGTTCGACTATAAACGTTCAAGCGTATTTTCTATATTTTAAGGAACTGAGATTCTTGGTTGCAACGTACGTAGAATACAGAGAAATACGTGTGGAAAGTCACACGTAGAAAGGAGAACATTTTTCTGCTCTCGATACAGCCAATATCGTTCCTCCGATCGAACAACGAAACGAGGACAAAACATTGCCAGCCTCGCAAGATCGGATATGGACCCCTTTAACAGACTGAAACTCTAATATGGGCCATTGAAGCCGATAGCACGATATTTCTTGGTCGTTCGAGGATGATCGATTTCAAACATCTTTCACGCCGATCCAAGTCACAGTGAATTTCGTAATCGAAAGTCGAATCATCCGTGTCGCGTATCCAACAGGTTTCGAGGCGATCGAGACTCGAGGACGTTTCCACCGTTATTTTGTCTGCGTGCCAATAGAGAAAAAAATAATAAAAAATACAAATTACACCGAAGACAATCTGTACGTGTATAGTTAGATATTTTCCTTGTATCAATCAAGTTTCTCTAGGAGAATCTGTAATAAGAAACAACAGCAAAGAAATGAAACTACTCGTTCGTAAGCGAAGCAGAAGATTCGATCGATGACTTGATTCGATGAAACGCGGGTTTCCACGATCGACGATCGATGAAACGAACGTTTTAACGTTCGCCTTTCGACCACGCGTTTATAGATACAGCTGTTCATACGAAAAGGAAAAGTCGAAGAAATGTCTGATCGTTAAAGTAAATATTTTTCTTAACTTTCTTGGCTAAATTCCAAAGCTGAGTGGAAATCTTCATGATTCTCCATTATCTATTTTAACGCGTTCTTCGAATTACCAGGCTCGCGCCGATCGAATGATCGCCACGCGTTAAATCACCCACGACGCTACTTAATTGCTATATCTTTCTTGCATCTGGTCTGACAATCTTATCGCGATTTTCATTATGCGCTACGTATTACCTGACACGTCACCAGTCTAGCCAAGTTTCTCTATATTCAACGTGTGCAACGATTCGCTTTAATCCGTGTCTGAAACCAGAAAATCATCGCTGAAAATAACATTGCTGGAAAAGAACGAATTTCACGAAAGAAGGCCTGAAAACAGTCGTTAACGATTGCAAGTGGAAGTGGCGTTACGAGATCCTGCGCTCTATCAATATCTTTTTTCACAGTGTGCTCCTAGTCGATGAAAGGAGGCTTCGTATACCTAATGACGTATCTTCGATAAATTACCTTCGTATGGGGTTCTCCGTGACAGAGGTCGTCACGGTGGTGCGGCACGAGTGAATGGGCGATCTAGTATTTGCGAGGGATGGAGAAACCGGGTTTAAAGGGGATGTAACGGTATTCCTAACCCTGCATCGAAAACACGGGTCGCTCTACCGAATCGTCTATCGCTCTTATTTATCTGCTGCTATTTTCTCACAGTGCAATCGGTTTCTTTTTGTTGCTCCCTCTTAACCCTTTGCACTGCGAATGTTATTTCAATCTCGTTACCAGCAGCTCCCAAGCAGCTTTTAAGCGTTTTATTTGAAATTTACTTTAATTAAAAAATAAGACAATTTAATTAAATAAAGGAAGAAAGAAATTCACTGATATACCAGTTTTATTCACGTTATCGTTGTATTTTGTAATTTTTAAGGATATGATATATCTTGAAACAATTCCCAGGATACAATCCTAGTTTTCTTTCGCACGTTTCACAAAAAAAGCTGCGGCTGAAAGAACGTCGAGTGGAACTCGACGAAGAAGCTCCTGAGATAAAAACTGACGTTCAGTCACATTCGACATAGGAGTGCAAAGAGTTAAAAGATCGCAACTAACGCATTGAACGACTTTCGATATTCTAGATAAACGAATGTCTAAGGATTAATTTTAAGCTTTAAATTTTATCGCGAACAAACGTACGTAGCGCGTAATGAAAATCGTGATAAGGATAACGTAGTTCGTATAACGCGAAGGTAAACCTGTATTAGTACCGTTAGTGCAGAGTATACGTAATTAGGATTCTATTTACGGATTTCTTTGATTATTTCTTACTTCTAAATAGCTTTATACTTTACGAACGCTGCGAGCTATCGAATCTTCCTGCAAACATAACAGGAGCCATATTTTCCTTATGATAAATCAATCAAATTCGAAGATGGTATCTCACTGGGGGTAGCCATCCACATGCTCTATTACTATATCACTAAGCTATAATATTTTACCAAATGTCCTACTGGACAAATTGTAAAATGTAAATAAATAAATAATAATAAAAAAAAAATTTTCTTTATACGTTGCAAACATTCGCAAGTTTGTTCTTATACGAACAAAACTCTTTTATCGACTGGAAATAGCAAGCAGAAATCTGTTTCACCCGTTAAATCTTCCAAATTTTGTACGCATTTTATAGCGCATTCTGTGTTCATTAACACTAGAACTACCACACCAGTCAAATTGACTGGCTTAAAATTCCTACTTAGTGTTATATTTTTTTCCGCAATGATGTAATTATAACTTTCGCAACGATAACTAAAAGAATAATATAATGAATTTTATTTTGTTTTCTATGTATTCAAACTCAAAATAATTTTGTATCAAGGCTACTCAAAATGAGTAAAAGGGTCCTGTAATCGGTATATCGAACCCCAATTAACCAGCTTCCTCGTTCTGTACAACTTGTCACACGTTTTTAAAATTTTTATCGCATATCAGTTATCAGGAAAATTTCTAATGCTAACACTAGAAATACCACAGCAGTCAAAATGACTGGTTCTAGAATTTTATAAATGCGTCAATTCTCATTTAGGGATCGTGGTTCCGGACGGATTAATAATATCAAAAATGTACTATAAAACATGGAATTGCTTCTGTAAGAAAGTAATAAATCAATAAATATAAAAATATTCTATAATTACGTATTTTTTAAAGACCAGTCATTTTCATTGGTTTTGGTAGAAATAGCTTCGTGTTAACTGTCGTTCTAATGTTAATCTTGAAACATCTCGTATCATCCGCGGTCTATTTATTAGGTTGTCCGAAAAGTTTCTTTCGTTCTGTAAGGAAATGATACACGCACGATGTTGTTTCTTTTATATTAGTTTATCGAATTATGCGTGAATATAATAATAGAAATAGAACGAAATGGGTCATACGTAATTTAATAAAATAATATAAAACAGAAATTGTTGCTCATCTATTATCGCCTGATGAAACGAAAGAAACTTTTCGGACAACCTAATATTAATTGAAAGTTGGCTGTTCGTCATAACGCCAGTCATTGCCAAGAAACGTTGCCGGTAATGACCGAATTGCCCTTTAATACAAAAAAGAGTTTCGAAGAAAGGAGCGAAAAAGGATCGCGACAAGGATACGAGCTGGAAAGGCCGAGCAAATGGGCAAAAACGAAACACAATTTTTCGTTAGTAGTGGCGACATCGTGGCTCCGACTAGTCTCTCGCATCGAAGCGGAGAACGTAGCACGGTGCTGTGACGAGGGGTTTGATGGAAACGAATGCAGCCGCCTTTGGTCAGAGCACACCCCTTTCCTGCACATCCGTGGTTACCCAGCACCCTTCAATCCCCTTCCACGAACCCGTTTCTCGTTCAGACCACCTCCACGACAAGCTTTATCGGGCAACGCCCAGATAGGGCTCGAAATATCGAATCTCCACCCCCGCCGTGCCATCTATCACTGAAAGCCCTACACTCGTCCACAACTATTTTTAGATTTTCATATTTCTATCTTTTCCTAGCATCCTTGCCGAATTACCATCCCTTCCGTTCAAGGTGATTCAGCTAATTAATAGGACGGTTTTTAAAACGCAGTTTTACTTCGGAACATTCGAACAACATTACTCGAATGGGATTCGCATTTTCTGCAGTCGCACCACAAGGACCCGCGAGCAGAACGAGACGGCGGTGTAAAGAATGTTACAAACGCATTAGAAAGATTAGAAAAGAACTAAAAAGAACATATTGTGATCGACTGTCTAACATGTTTTGAAAAATTGCACGAAAAAGAGAGATAATTATGTTAAGTCTATAATATTGAATTGTTATGTTTTTACTATTGTATGTCTGCTTATAATGTTGAGATAAAATGATATAAACCTATTTTGTACTATCTATTTTGTGAAATACATGTGTAAGCCATCGCGATGTACGCCGTCCAACGGGACAGATACGTGTGAACCACCGATGGCCCATGCCGGCGTCTACGTGTTAATTAATGTGAGACAGGTTTTTAAAAGTAGCGTTCTGGGATCCACGGTTCCGAGCGAACGTTTCGACATCAGCTGATACATCGTCGAGAAACGAAGCATCGCGAAGTACAGTGATGTTCTTTGATTCGTCGGTTCAATGAAGATGCAAGAGAGGGATAATCGGAGCCACAGTGTGTCAATTGATCCACAAGCTTATTCCTTGTATTATCTTCGCTTCCGCGCGACTATTACATCCTTTTAAAGCTATATATCTCTTGTACTTAACGTACGTTCGCGAATCTATGTTCGTAAGCGAACACCTTAAAAAAAAAAAGAAAATTTTGATGGAACATGGCGAGTCTATTATTAACCTTCGATATTTTACAATCTATTTTTAGTATATTACGTGTTATGTTACGAAACAGAATTGGTTTTTTTCTTTACTAAAAAATTAAATGCAACGAGCTGTAAGAAAAAAGAAAAAACGATTAAAGAATCGTAAAGCAGACGTCTGGACGCGGTGTCCCGTTTATCGTACGGTGAGTTGGTCATACTTTTCTGAGAACGGTCCTTTCTCAGAAATAGCCTTGACTTTTCGGCCACGACCGAAAAAACGTGGGCAGTACGCTGGCTGAATAGCAATAGCCAAAACGAGTCACTCTCCGTCTGAGATCGGCGCTCATGACATGACTAATGGCTTGTTTACAACGTCACGACCCTGTTCCTTTTTTTCTTCCCGCCATGCAAGTGAGCCAGCTCCATTAGCCGAGACTTCGCCGCAAACCAACGAACCTATCGTTCCAATTGCGTTGTTTTGCAATTATCGTAAATTCCACGTATGACCATCGCCATCCCGATAATAATCGAGATATAATATAAATAATATAATAATAGTTTCAATTAAAATTCCATGACAATCTTTCGCTATATCCGACCAAAGAAATATTACAATGTTTGCGACAAAGCGAAGTAATTATTAAGAGAAAACCGAGTATATTTCTCTAGAGCGAATAAAAGAATAAAATATGGAGGAAGGATATCCGAGGGCGGAACGAGAATAGTCGACAAAGTACTGAAGAGAAGGCGAAGGCATGGCTGGGACGAAGAGGGTGGCACACGTGCACTGTCCAGCTCTATTTTTATGTGTAACTCTCTAGAGATGGCCCTCCGCGAGCTACGTGGGAGTCCGTGCACTTTTTCCACGTTGAACGCACTCGCCAAAAAATATCACAGTGGCGCAAAAAGGATAGGAAGCAACCTCTTCTGTTCTCGCTTCAAAGAATTCCGTCTGTTATAAAAACTACGTAGCAGGAATTCGTTGCAGTTTTTCTTCGAGAGAAATCGAGTTTCTATTCATTGATTCGCGTATCGTGGAAATGGACGGCGATCGTTCGAGGAAATGCAACAACTCGCTTACCATTTTCGACTCTCACTGTACAAGAGGAAGGCGAAGAAGTTGTAATTGAATTTTGTGTCTGGAACATCTGCGCCAATCCGATCTGTGTAAAGTTCAATTATGCCTATGTAAGTGAGTTTCGTAAGAGACAGTCACGTTCCCACGTGACGCTTTCCTTCACCGACACTCGGTAAAAAATGTCTCTTCATCGAATTAACAGCGCTCGAATTGACTTTGTCACGCGAGTCACAACTTCGAATTCCACTAACTGGCCATGTTAGGCTAATTCCCGACGAACATTCGTGTATAACAAATTGTCGCCAACACCGCGTGGACGTACGATACGTACTGATATCACGATCAGTATCGCGATACTGATTCTCTCTGTATCCTCGTTTCCTCCGTCTCTATACAGTGGCTTTCTTCGTACAAGAACGACACTCACGAAGCAAAGTACAGTGAAGAATCACGCGAGCAACGAATTGATATCGCTCGGACCAACCGACTCTCTTCTGTGTCTTATTTCTCTCTTTTATCTTAATTAAGACACAGCTAGTCTATGAAAGGCGATGTCTATGAAATCTGGAATTTTTGGCAACCAACGAGTCAGAGATAAGGAACGTACGATCAACGTCTAGCTACTCTATCAAGTAGATACTGTATCGCGCGAGTGTGTTCCTTGTGCGTTACTCCTGAAGGTGTACTTTGTACGTGGATGGAGGTAGTTTTATTGGACCGAAACGAGGGAAGAGAGAAACTAAAATTTCAAAGTACGAACAAGATGAAAGCGAAGGAAAAACAATGGTTAGGAAGATGAGAAAGGCTGTTGGCGCGATTCTATTTCTCCAAGTCATCGAAAGGATAAATCTTTTGGTGTCCTTTCAATTTCAAAAATAGTTTCCACTCGGCTGGTAGTTGAAAGAGTAGAGGAGGATAGAAACGATGGACGAAGAAGAGCAGAGGGGTAGAACCTATTTTCCGGTTCGTGGTGGCTTCTGTGTAACAAAGTCGACGGTAAAAGGGGCTTCATCCCTTCGTGTCTGATCGGCGCCTTTGATGGTCACCATGGCAACTTGCCTCCTCGGCTGCTCCTTCCTTCGTCTGCTCTTTGCTTGCTCTTTTCTTTCTTTGCCAAAGTCCCACCTCCTAGTAGATCTATCTACTTGTATACGCACGTACGTTCGTGTTATCTGACCGATCGAATTTTTCGATAAATATAGATGTTCATAGGAATGTAATTTTCGTGCAAATTTGGAAACCGATAGGATAGTCCTATCACGTCACTCTTCTTTATTAGTCGCTGTATTTGCAATTATTTCATACACGTTCAACTACGTTCTCAGTGTCCAGTTATGTTAGTTTTGACGTATATCGCGGAACGTTCGAAACGGGATAGGTTGGCGATTCGACGAGCTGCTCGAAGAGAGCTCGACCAGGCAATGTAAGTTCGTCTGGGAATAGGCAATGGATTCGAAATCGAAGAACAGGGTGGTTATCGCGGTGCCTGGTGCACGAGTCGTTCGAATTGGTTCCGCAAATTGCGTTCCGTGCCGAGCTAATGAATTTGCCCGAACTCGATCGCCGTCTGGATTGCTATATCGATTTGTATCGCGGAGTAATTGAAGATACCGCGAATCTAACGACGATAATGAAACCCATTCATGGTTCTATCTTTTCCGATAAATAATAGTTACTCTGAAAAATAGCAGAGCTTGCGTACCACAAACTTCTTTACCATCGACATAAGAAACACATCCGTGACCTGTTTGCCGCGGCTTATTTTCCATCACGATCATTATTTTTCGCATTAGTCAGACCATATTGGCAGACGCTGTCAAAACAAAATGCTAATTCCTCCAGACACGCTTCAATTTTTCTTATTTCTTGCTGAATCATCGAAGCTGAGTCAAAGTACAGCCGATATGTACGACCTTTGGTAATTACTTTTACTCCGCATTTACCGTATATTCTTATTCAGATATGTATAATTTTATGTGCTAGACTAGGTTCGATGCGTAGTAGTGATACTTGTATGTGAATATCAACGTGTGGAAGTATGTGTGCGCGGCGTCTGGAAAACAAATGGATGTAAACTGTTCGGTAGGTTAGCAGTCGGGTATGGAAGAAAATGCTGAGACGCGTGCAAGTGTATATCGATGAATATCTTTGAAATCGTTTATCAAATAAATATATAATTATTCTAATATGAATTCTAAGTGTAAATTTAGCGTTCCTATACCATTATTTCGGCTATTAAGATCCAAAATTCTCAACAATTCTTTTCAGACGCAGCTTAAACTCCACTATTATATACAGGGTGGTTGGTAACTGGTGGTACAAGCGGAAAGGGGGTGGATAAAATTTTTTTTTTTTAAATTTTTCCATCGAGACAACGATCTACGGTGAGATCCGTTATAACGAGACGTACCGAGCGAAAATTCAAAGTCGATTTTCTCGAAAACAAAGCCTCAAACGAAAAATTCGTATTCTATATTTTCGACTTCTTTTTTCGCGTAGAATCGTACCATCAGTTACCAACCATCCTGTATATAATCATTTTATCGTTGTTTCAAAGACGTTAGTTTTTTTTGTTTTTTAAGAATCGAGCAACGAAACATAGAAGGTTAGAAAAAGCAAAGTTAACCAGTAGTTGGTCTGTTGAAAAATTCCACCGAAACAACGAACGTCGTATCGATGCTATTATTAATTAAAAATAACACGTATCTTCTTCAATTATTCGCGCAACGTGCATCGACTTCTCTAGTCGACCGAATAATTACGAGCAGTAGTGTACGTGCGTGTACGTGTATTGTCGGTTAGAGTCGGAAAAATGGTTGGCCCAGTTTCACAGTACAATTGGCCCGTGTACCGCGTGGAAAGCAAGAGTCGTTGGAGGCAACGGGGTATCGGGTCAAGCGGATAAAGAGAAGCATAGAGTCGCGTGGAACGTGGATAAAAAAAACATGCAAGTCCGGCGGAGCGAGGGAAGCACGTGCGTGATCGTTGACCGGGGAACGGTGAAAGCGAGTCGCAGTCAGCTGAGCGGGAATTAAACGAAAGAACTTCGGCCGGTCTCTCCCGAGGGGGGCGGCGAGGAAACTTTTCTACTGTGTGTTACGACTAGCCTAGTTGCCCGTGGAAGAAAGTGAAGCCGGACAAAGAGCCAGCACGACACAAAGCCACGCGCGAAAGAGAAGGGAAACACACGGGAAGGGTGAGCCGATCGAACACAATCGGAGATCGCCTCGTCCATATCCCTCCTTCGTCGTTTTTTCTCCAATGACCCGATAATCCATCGATTTTTCTTCGATCGGAAAATTGATATGATAGGTGGATGAGAAAACATTCAGGAAAAGTTTGACCGATCGACTGTAGTAGAGTACGAGGGAGTAATTCGTTTCAGGAAATCATGGACGACGTGTCCACGTCCACGGATCAGAGATCAACTGCTAATTAACTTTCTGCACTCGAGAAACAGTTCGCCGTTTCTTTTTACTAGACCGGATTTCAGTGGATGAATTCTTATTTGCCACGACTAACGAACAGCGTACATCAAATGCATTAATGTCCATGTATAATTACGTTTTCTAATGTTTCGGGCATGGTAGTAGCTTCTGACGCAACTGCGACGATTATTACTGGAAACGGTAATAACAGAAAGAAATTGACAATCGACGAACGAGCTGCTACATGAATTTCATATTAACAAACTCAAGACTAAATTCAAAGGGTTAATACGATTAATACCGTGGAGAATCTCGTCAAGAGACTTCTAAAGGCAGGTTCTGGAATTTTTAATCCGCCACGCTGATCCCTAACACACTCGTCTCAGAAACGTTGTTTCCTTTGACGCGCACATGTCAAGTGTCTGGCTAGAAAAATGGGTCGCGTTCATATCCCTCGTGACCCGGTGTTTGCTCGGTCGTACCAAACGAAACCAACGAAACTGCATTTAAAGATGATCCAATAGCTGCGAGCTTCGGTAGGCAGAGATTTCAACTGGGTAGCGAGAGGAATTTATTGATCTCGGCGCAGCCCTTTGGCCTATATACGAAACCGTATCCCTCTCGTTTTGCTCTTCATTCTCTTTCTCCTGGACTTTTTGTCCATATACACACATCTTTCCTCGGCCTTCTTTCTCTGTCGTCATTCTTGCATGCATCACGAACCCCCGTTCTGCGACGTTCTCGCGAGCTATTATCTCGTCGCGAAGCTTTTTATGCTTCCATAACGATCTCCTCTCTGCCCTTCTTTCGAGCTTTCTTCCCTGGCCCGCTTTCTGCCTCCCACGCCCACCCCTTTTGTTCGCGTCTTATTCACCTGAAGACGACGACGACGATGACAACGACGACGACCAAGTTGAAACCACCTCGCGAGTAGCCCCTTCATAATTTGCTCTAATATTTATGGTCAGTGTTTGCAGTCGTTTCGCGACAACTTCTTCGACGAGCTTTTCTTCCGAAATTCTTTCCTTTTTTTTTTGTCTTTTTTTTCAAGTGATCGATGAAAAGAACGTGCAAAGGAGAAGAAAGGAATTAGAGTATAACGAATGAAGCAACGTTCTGCTCGGCTGATTCGACGATTCTAATGGAGAGATCCATGTCGGTGCATCGTTAGTAGAGAAATATGTACGGTATGGGAAATATGTATGATCCAGAATGGCTTGGAACGCGAAAAGAACCACCTGTCACGCGAAACGTGCCTCACGATCATTCAGCCTGACGTTTTCATCGGCGTCTTCGAACGATCGAACAAACGACTGTAGCTACATTATAAAATATCACGACTACGTTTCTCACATACTTGCCGAATTAATCTTGCGTAAGGTTCATTTTCAATGAACGAATAACAAAACGAACGAATATTATTGCAAGCGTATCACCAACAATAAAGTTGCTCTACTTATCGATTCTATAATCTTTGGAAACCCGTCAACTTTTTTATTTTCCATTCGTCTCTATAACTAGGTCCATTAAATACTTTCATTGATCTTGTATTCTCTGAAGTATTCGAACGTTAAAGAAACGCGAACCAGCAACGACATTGGCAGGGGAATCGATCGAGCGTGCAGCCGACTCTCTGAATTGCAAATGATGGCGAAAACTCGCAGCTAATAACTATCGCAAAGAAGCCTGTCGATCGGCTCTCGATTTCGCAAGCTACGGGAAATAAGACATCCGTCCGTGTTGAGTCGAATATCTTGATAGGCGGTTTTTCGTGTCGCGGTGCACGCATTCCTCGCACGTACGAGGCCCCCTTCTCCAGCGAGCCGTTCGAAAGCCACGAAAAAAGCGCAGAAAAGGCACGGAAGAAACTGAAGTGCACACTTTTAACGCGCGGCCACTACAGACATTCCGTTTTTGTTAGCGTAGAAGCGTGCCTCTCTCGCAGCCCGAGCACAGACACGCGCCTCTATCTGCGTGTTTCCATCGCGATTGGTCCGAATGGCCTCTTCTACAAGCCAGTGCACGGACTTTTCAAAGGATGCTGGCTCTGTTTGTGATTCGGGGCGCTCCGCGCGCCTTCCATCGGACCGTTTCGTATATCGGGATCGCGTGAAAAGCAAGTGAACTTTGCCAGTGCATGTTCACTCGCTCTCACGATAACCCAGAATATTCAGAAAAATGGGAACTGCTTGTTAGAAACCGCAAATCGAAGGAACAAGTTGGCAAGTTTCGATAACAGTTCGATGCGCGATATGAGAATCAAATATGTATATTTCTTCGAGTTTATGCGATTTATTCTTTTATTATTAGCAATATGAAAATATATAGAACTATTCTTCCTTTAACTTTGTCGTATTCTCTGGATTATTTTTCACACGATCGTGATTCAGACTACTTGCGAAAGAAGAGTTTCGAGGAAAAGACGAAAGAATCCAACTAAGATAATTAATCATTTACTTATCTATTCACGACCGTGTTCTTTCATTTTACACTTTGCTGTACTATCTTCCTCTTGCTAGAGTTTAGTAGCTCTCTGCTCTTTATTTTTCATACGTTTTATTCGTTATTATAAAATTCCCGTTATCTGAAGCTTAAAATACGAGGCTTGTTAAAAGTATTTCCTATGTTTATTCGCGTTAAAGGAAAAAGCCTTCGCCGGAGCAAAAAGACTATGTGGGCCGCCACTAAATACGGGCAACGGATTTCGCTGGCAAATTGCGTTTTACGCGAAAAGTTAGCGGGCTTCTTCTCAAATTATTATCTCTTTCAAAACCGGTATTTATTACGCGCAATTCTTGGCCGCGGGTGGTAGACTTTTATTTACGCAAGGAAATTTAATCATAGCTACGAAGAGTAGCGTTATTAATTTTCAAATAGTTTACCATTATCATCGATAGTACTCTTACTGAAATATCCGTTAATAAAATTTACTTTGCCAAGCAAATCGCTACTTTCGTCTTGTTCGCAGAAACACGAACGTGCGCAAGTATCCTACGGTCTCGTCGTTAGTTACCAAGTGAACTGTACAGAACGTCGCATAATCTTCCTATTCTAACGTTAAATTTAGAAAACCGCATCGATTACCTCCAAGTGCATAATTACCACTATACACGTAACTAAATAACGCTATCGTAATAAACCTCCTTGAGAGAAGCACGCGTTTAATTAGTATCAGTCATCGACGTGTGCCGATAAGCGAGAAGATAACGATTTACAATTACGGAAAGCGTGTTCGAATTTTTGTGAGTGTCACGGAGGCCGGTGCGAGTATCGAAATTCGAGGGTCGTCGGCACGGCCCGTATAAGTACGTACACGTCAGGGTCATTGACCCCGATACAGTGGCGCGCACACGCGCGCAGCATGGCCACGTTGTGACATAATGCAAGGCGGCGCACACGTGCATTGCCACCATACAGATAAAAGGCGGACGCACGCTCGCACGTACGTGGTGGTGCACGCATGCACATTGTCGTTCCGGAAACCTCGAACCAGCTTGTCGTGCCCTTACGTGCCCCACCAGGACACGCTTTCCACCCTCGCGAGAATATAAAAAGGAAAAAGAAAATAACTAAGCTTTTACGACCTTTTCACTTTTTCCCATTTATCTGACACTTTGTGCGTTACGAGTTCGTTGCTTCCTTAAAGTCTATACACGTACACTCTGGGCGCTAGCGCGTAGAATTTAGAAGAAAGAATGTGGCTATCGACCGGTTTCATCTTGAATAATGCGTAGAAAATACGACCCGGCTAAGGCATATGGCGTGGAATGTAATTATTATATTTCAGATATCTGTAGAAACGAATTGGCAAAAGTAGGAGGAGATTAGGATCAGAGGCTTTGATACAGGCAAAAGGATTCTTAGTATGGAGTCGTTTGAGTTGCGTCTGGAAAGTTTAATTTACGATCTCGCCGATGTTCGCTAACGAATGTTGTACGCTTATCGCGATCAAATTTGTCAAATTAATTCAAAAGCGGCTATCGTTGAAAGTCTAATTCGAAACACTGCATGGTATGCGAACCACAGCTTAATCTTTTACCTTGGGAAAATAATAGCAAGTTTAAAGGTAGCCAGCGAAAGATTTAATAGGAGTCGTTAATCGGCGCCTGGCTGCATCTAGAGAATCGCGGATGCTTTTCTGACAGCAGCGTAACAGCGTCGTTCCCATTCTTTCGTAGAAAAAGATTCTGCCAGTCATTAGAGCGAGCCGCACTTCTAAACGAAGAAGTGGCTGGACGATTTCGACCTTTCATCCTGCGAGATCGGCAGAACGACAGCCAACGAAAAAGACAACAGACGTTTAAGTGGCTGGCGATATATATTCGCGCGACAATAAAATTACAGGCCGTGCAGAAGCACGTGACTTGGAATGCACCAAGAACTGCATTCTTTGACCGTATATTTCTCTTCTGCGCTTCTTTGCCCCCTCTTTCTTCCGCTTCGTCGGTGGTCAGCGAGCGTGCCTGGCCCCATGGCGCAAGCCAATAAATACCGCGCGTCGGCGTGACGTTTTTATTTTTTAATGTTATCCAGACAAGGTCGACTAACTGTACATCCTCGATATCTTCAGGTGCTTCACCGTATGTTAACCGCCGTTCCCTGCACCAACATCAACCTACGCTACTGTTCGTATGCATTTCCACGTGCACGGTTCGTTGCAAATACATAAAATATAAAAAGGTAGGGTTATTAGAGTCATCTAAGCTTTAATCTTGAACTTTGCACAGATTAATCAAACTTCTATACACAGTGGCTACAGAACACCGTCCTTGCACACCGTTTTATTCATTATACGTTAATTAATTAAAAACTACAGCTAAGAATATTCGGTTTACGGGGAAAACATAGGTTCGCAGAACAAATTGATAGAGTTTAAAGGGGGATTCGTAACGAATTTTAGGCATCCCGTTACGTCACAGATCTCCGTGTTAAAATCGGAAGCCAATAGAGATCAGCTGAAGCGCGAGGTCAAAAAGGTCGTCGAGATAAATTAAGCAATTGACGATAAGCTATCGTTATCGTTATCGTGGCAGCTCGGTGTGGGATTTTGCACGCGTTCAGATAAAGAAGACAGACGAAATCGAACCCTTCCTTCGAAGAAACAATCCGAGAAATCTCGTGACACGCTGTGAATGGTTCGAGAGGGGTACACAACCTACTGATAACGCGTAACATGTAACATCGGCTGTTCTAAAACCAACAAACCGGTAGATAAAGAAAGTGTGTCATTTAAGTGGACTCGTGGTTCTTCATCTCGTTCTAGATGACCTATCGTCGAATAAGCACTTCAATTTGTATTTGCTTCGTAATTTATATATCAGCCATTTAAAAGCCATAGCGATCAATTCGACAAATTGAAAGTGACGATATCGCAAACCCTGCTTTTTTGACTTTGCCTTACGATTTATCTTTATTTGTGTCATCTTCTTGCGATCGATCGTCTTATGGAAGTTAGCCCTTCGTTTCTTCAGTATTCGATATCAATCGTTTACTTACGTAATGAAATTACGAAATTGATAAAAAATGGATGAGTTTGTCTTCTGAGGGATTCCTATAGGAAACGAAGAGAAATTATAGCATTTATAAATCGGTTGGAAAATTTGTTAAGATCCTTAAAGTTACGCAGATCCGCGTGGCTCGTTGGCAAGAATAACAGGGTATAATTAGAAGAACAATAAATCTATAATGGAGCTCGCGAGTGTAGCGCATGCACAAAGCTATGGACGTGATGCAGTTATACTAGCATCCCTCTGCTTCGTTCTTACACACGTGTTACACTCTTCGGCGAGCAAATATGGAACTGAAATCGTGAACGATAGGAAAGGTCTTGAGCCGCGGCCAAATGTCACGACGAGATCGATCAAACGTTATCCACGGACAGCGGATTTCCAGTACGCGAAACACGCAGGCACCAGATGTACGTCATGTGTTTATTAACGTTTGAACTATAAAACTCGTCGTTTTTAATTTTGGATTCTTCGTTTCTGCTATTGCTAAAAATATGCCAGTACTCTTAACAAAATTCACGTTGATGTTGCCCGAAGAGTAAGCATTAGTCTTTCACAAAATATTCAATCGCTGCAACAAGGATATCGAAACGTTTGCCTGTCCGATACACTATCAGTCTTTCGTCTTTAAGACAAACCTACCTCAAGACGCGAAAACATTACACGTGTGAAAATATACGAAGACGATGGATTCCTGGCTAACTCGAAGCGGAGCACCGAGCAAACATAGTTTTCTTCTCTCCGTCCCTCTCGCTTGTTTTGTCAAGTACGCGACTAAATGCATACAGAATAATCCTCTTACACGCGTTACAACGACTACGGAATTTTTTGCAATTAAGAAAATCCAATTGAATCCACTGATCGTGTACTAGAGAGACGTAGAATCGAACAAATATTTTTTACCTAACTAACGTCGATTCACCTAAGATTCCTCGGGATAGATTTGACCCCGATGTCGCGATATTCCAGGTTTATCGAAGGTTCGAGGAAGAAAAGAGCAGAGACAGGAAAGAAAAGTAACCGAGGAGGAGAAACCGAAGCAAGGAAAGGTCCGTGTGTTTGGCTGTTTGTAGAATCTGGGTGAGTGACCTGGGTCCCTGGCGGTTAGTCGCCTGGTCTGCCAGGAACCTGTTCTCCCGACTGTTTCTTCTCTTTTCTTTCTCCGGTTCTCTTTCTCCTTCTACCTCTTTGCATCTAGGCAGCAAGCCATCTTCCTCCGTTTTCTACAGCCTCTGGCCAAGGCATACACACGCTTGAAAACCGTGCAAGCGGAACACTGGCAAGCTTTTCGCGGCATTGTCCGCGATCGCGGTTGAAACACGGTTGAAACACTCAGAGGACTAGAACTCATATTCGCGAGCAACTTCGGACTTGTGCATCGGCCAGGAGAAAAGACGGGCCCGTTAGAGGGACACGATCATCTGGGTCGTGATGATCCGGGTGAAAGTGCTCAGCTAACGGGAACAGCTTCTTGCCTGCTAGACGATAACCATAGAACGCAACCGGCTTCTTTCGGTAACTGCAGCTGAACCCCTGTACCAATGACGATCTTAAAAATGTAAATAATTCCTGGTCGACAATTCGTAAATTCCGTCGCTCGAAATTTTCAACGCTCTACAACGGTGCTTAGTCAAGCGTAACTCTGCTTGCGGTTGACTAATAAATGAAATTTACGCAGTCTTTAGCTACTATTCATGACAAACTTCTGAAACTATCTGTCGTGTGTATGGGCGTTTCACTCTATTAACATTTCCTTTTCTTCTCCCATTTCTTTTTTCGATTCACCGTCTCTCGTCGTCCGTGAGAGCACACGTGCTTTTGTCTGCTAGCGCTACTCGATAAACCATTCAACAGCGTAACCAGTTATCAACAAAGAATGGAAAGCCAAAGCGATCGATGGATGAGGAACAACGCCGGTTCCTATACGAATATACGAAACACTCACGCAATATCGGTGTTCTGTACAGGTGTAAGACTCGTCTGGAGTCGTGAGGTCGGCACACGAACCACGAACGCAGCCTGCATCGTGCATATGTATACTCCGCGTTCGGATTATGCAAGCAAGTCCGCTTTCTACGTGGGCTTAGAATCTGGGTCGGACACGAAGTCATTGTTTACAACGAGTCGGCGTTGAATAGGTGGGTTGATGCTATGTGACGGAGTGTACCGTGTCTACCCAGACTTGCAACTGCAATAGCTCGCGATACCTTCCAATCCCTTCGACCACTACCTCCTTTTCTCTGTTTGTTTCTTTGATTAATCAGTACTAACGACGAGGTGCCCATCAACGCGCATTGTGCACGATAGATCGCGATGATTATGATTTCGTTAACTAAAAGATTGGAATCTCAGCTGAGACTTCTTCCACCTACTACATATTATTATTACGAATACCATACATCGAGTATTTTATATATTTTTCCACATTATGTATATTTTCCCATCTTCAAATTTCCCAGAAATCCAATCTTATTTATCAATATCCAATATCATTGGAATTGTCGGGTAGAGATTATTTGGATAGAGATCATGCACGGTTGTATGGCTGATAACTGGAAGTTATACTATGCCGAATGGAAAGAACGAAACAAATAATAAAATAATATTATTCGTTGAATTACAAGCTGTAGAATTTGAAAATTCTTAGAAGCTGTTTTGGTATAATTTATATATTAAAACATTATCCAGGCGTACTGTATATTAGAGAAGACGAAGGATAAACTGATCGTACGATCGGATTCGATGTTCATTAATTAAAAGTTTGACTTTTGTTATAAACAAAATAATGATGTTAAGGTTCCAAACAATTGAAACGTCTGTATTGTTCTCTGGGCTTTATTCTTTCGCTGGAAAAATCGTGAACGATGATTAAAAGCGAAATGAGAATTAGGTTAGTTGTTGTTGAAAAAGTTCGTTGTACGAAATATTCGTTTGTCGTAACATAAGCGGAAATCATATCAAAAGTTATTGTTTCGGTTTTTGGAAAATAATAATGTACATATAAACACGATGAAATAATAACGTTATAAATACAGAGGAATGGCTTTGAAAATGAATATTTCGCCTTTATGATAAAATTGCATTTTACGCAGTAGTGACGTATTAAGAAAATCTATGAATGTTAGGGTCGGTATTAACATCAAAATGCACGGTATTATATCTACGATAAAATTAACTACGTGTTGATACATTCTTGTCTGCGGTTATTAAGCTAGTATCTTCGTACAGTGGCTGCCAAAATTTGATGCCAAAATGTAATTTTATTACATCATTCAGAAATCTGTCACACAAGTATTACACGTATTACTGCATTGTATGAAATTGCACGAAACTACCATAAGAATTATCTGAAATATTTTTACAACAAGAATTTTACTAATGCATAATTTCTAACCTGAAGTAAAATTACGGAACCATTGGCAGCCGATTGAGGTTAGGTTGGAGTTAGGTTGAGGTTAGGTTGAGGAACACAAGAAATAACGAAACGTACGAGAAATTTCTTTATGAACATCCACATCCTCCAAACCGAATTCTTATTCAGAGTAAGGGATAAATGATCATTTTCGCGGTTTGAACACCTAAGGAATAAATTATTTAAATATACGATCTTTCAAATAAGCACCATAGGCAAAATCCAATGGTCCATATATCCCACTCTCGTAGAACGTCTCGCGATTGTTAAAAAGTTCATTAAAACGCGGGCAAAGTGTGACGTATCACGCGGAATTGTCCGGCGTGTCTTTGTCTCGCGAGAATAAAGTACCCTCGAAACTGCAGGAACCGAACAGGATTGTTTCGCGGACGAAAACGAGCAAAATGTAACAGGGCCATTGTCTGCGCGCGTTACAGTTCACCCAGCGAAAGAGTCTCGCTATTTTTCATTCTGGAATTTTAGCAGCACCATGAACGGGAAATCCGACGAACTGTCCCTGCGGTCAAAATCTGACTTGCATGTTTTTTCGCCAATTTTACTATGCCCTTCTCTTTTATTTGCAAAAAAAAAAAATCAAACTTTCATGATTCACGATTTAGATATAGACTGCTGTACAACAATATTCGCGTGACTATCATATCGTACAATATTATTACAACGCATCCTATAATACAGAATATCGCGACGAAATTCATTTTCAGAAGTTGCCACCACAAAATAAGAAAATCGTATTGTTGAAATATACGGAGTTATCGTTTTCTGTCGTTGAAAATAAATACCTAGATAATTGTAAATAACAAAATATCTATCAAATTATCGGCTACCTTCACGCTCTCCCTAACACTGTTCAACACTTTCCAAGGAAACCTTCGTTGCAAGAAAGAGCGAAAGAAAGAATTTCATACCTCTGGATCCTAGCGTACGCTTTTTTCCGGAATCCCTACGAGCATGAGTCAGTGTAAGGAACCGCGACTGCGGTTTACGTGCGATAGAAAGTCGCTGCAGCGTGTCTGGCCGCGTGGGTGCCGGAGCTTGCATAACGCACAATATCAACGAGCAGACAAAGACCGAAATATTTCGATATTGGCGAACGAATCGGAATCTGCCGGTGAAACCGGCGAGGGGAATGGAAACGATCCTCGGTAACGTTCCTGCAGGGCGTGCATCGAACCGCATCATCTTCTAACCGTATCGCGGCCGTTGCACCCGGATTTTAATATTAGAATGCTCACGATAATGATAGGGCCCTCGAAATAACGTCCGCGATCGGTTTCGACGTCAATTATTACGGCTGAATATTTGCACAACGAAATTGATACTCTCGTCGTCGAAACGTGACGCGTGATTTCACGCGGTTCGATCGAGGTCGTTGAACTACATACAAGCACATTCGTGCGTTTCCAATTCGTAGATTCGTTGCGTCGCGTCGTCGCTACAGTCAACCCTTCCCATATGCGAATTTGAAAGATCGCTAACTAAGATCGCGGATACGCGACTCTACACTGTCTCGTGAAATGTACGGCGCCGTTTCCAAGATCGCGCCCGCGATTTACGGACGGATACTTTTTCAAACGAAATGATGCACAAAGAACGCAGCTTTTGACCGGGAAATTTGGTGCATCCGATGTATCGCGCAGCGAAGTTTTCACAGTTTCAGATGCAAAAGCGGTTGATGCGTTAGATGTTTGGAAGAAAATTATAACGTCGAAATTGATTTCTCGTGACTTTCAATCTTGCTTGGACACCGTGCGACGATTAAGTTGCCAGACTGATTTTAACGGTTTTAAAGCAAATTTCTTCATTTCGAATGCTCTATATTTTTGTACGTGTTTTGGACAACCACGCAATCTGAACGTGTACTTCATCGTCGTACTGTAGTCATATTTTACGCTCTACTTTATCAAAGGTTTTGGCTACATCCGTCTCTTCCGGCTACGACCTTCGTCGGTTTTGCCCCAATTATGTTCTTATCCTTGGTAATTATTTGGGACAACACTGATTACCGTAATGACCGAAATATTTAGTGTTCGATGTGATGTAATCCAGATGATATCGTGCAACTTCTGAGGCAGCAAGATTTACCTAACGCTTATGATAAACTGACGTCAGTGTTGCTTAATCAATTCGATATCCCGTACGCGGATATCGTCGATAATGAAATTAAGGGAAAAGGTTCGAAATATCGACTATAGGACGCTACGAAAATAGTCACTTGACCCTGTGATATCGCTCAGACCAGCGACCTTGTGCCGGATAAATAATCAATCTTAAGTCTGATTAACGAATTAAATCGCAATAGCTCAACCTGGTAGTTGATTAGGAATTAAATAGACAAATACGGAAAATAACCCGTTTAATTTTTACATCTTCCAAGGATAAACTATTGGGACAAGTATGGATGTACACCGGTTGCAGATAATTGGCTATTGCAGTAATTATGTGATTTCTTATGAAAGTTTACGACGAGTAACATATAAGCGGTGTGCAAGTTCTGAATAATTAAGACGACGCAACGTGATCAACGTTGTGATTATGATAGTCGTGTTTAACTTCCAAAAAAGTTCGAAATATCGACTTTCTCTAATATTCAAATACTTTTGTAAATTCCTGTATACACGTTCCACAATTCTGTTTAGCAGCAAGGGAATACAATTAATTAAAGGTGAACGGTAAGAGGAAAATAATAACGAAACTTCTTACTCTTAGTTTGAATAAAATAACCGAGACCAATATCTAACCTGTCCAACTAGCATTATAGTTGCGTTAGCCAACTATTTTGGTCAATTAACCGTTTTAGGCAGGAAACCGTTTTAGTTAGTCAGCCGCTTCATTCGGTTAAGTGGTAAAATCCGTTACCCTTGTTCACCGGTCATATCCACAGGCAATTTTGCTTCCTTTAACTGACCAAAATTAAGCGGTATCAAAATTTCTCTAATTTGAAAAGTAATTATAACGTTTGAAAGTTGGTGCAATTTACAAAATAGATGCTCGCCCGTGAAGAAAAGTACAACGGAACTGCATCCTGACATTTATTCAGCGATCTTTTAAAACCACGAAGCGAGCTATGGAAAAAATCGAGATAAATGCGGAAGATAGGAACAAAAAGGCTTTTTTCCTGCTTACCAAATAAAGCTCGTTAACTCGAGTCGGTCGAACGGTTAGGTGATCTTCTTAACGAGCTGAACGAACCACATCACTATCTACGTGTTTCTTTCCTATGTACCCGGAGTTTTGGAATCATCCGGCTGAGGCAATCCTCTGAGCAACAGAGTGTAAGGGACGACTCGAACCAAAGAAGTGATTTTGTAAAGAGACCTGATCCACGCGACTCTTACGAATATGTAACATCTTCTCGGACCCCATAGCTAATGATACCGACTCTTTTGAACCCGCAGAGGACAGGGGAAAAGGCAAAGTGGATTTCCTGGTGAGAGGAAAGCGCAAAGCCAGACACGTTCTACCTTTGTTTCGCTTTGAAGCAACGTGTTAAACTTGCATTTAATCGACATCACCTGCTGCTTCTCGATCAGTGTAAAATAATACGTATAATTAATGGATTCGTAACGAAAACGAGCCGTGTCCACGTTCGTCGTTGTTGCAAGAAATCAAAAGAATCTCTCATCGATATGTTTGAATTCTTTTTAAGAAAATATTCACCATGCCGAGCAGTTGCTACGAGCCTATCTGTAACTTGACCGTCACTTGATTTACGAAATGCTATTCATCGATAAATCTTTTTTTCTATTTTCAGTCGCGAACAGAGTGAATCAGAGACGCGTCATTCTTTTTTACATGGTAGAGCGCAAGTACAATGGTAGACGCTATTCCTCGTTTTATTGCACTTTAAGGTGAATGGAATTCTTCTACGGAGAAGAGGCCGCAGTGGAGAACGGCAGGAGACGGGGAGGAAAGAGAAGTGTCGAAGGAGGACGAAGGAAATCTCGGTCTTGCCACAGCCAGCAGAGTCCTGGCTTTCCTTCGAATTCCTTCTAGCAAATGGAGCATAAATTACGACAGACCTTAGGCATCCTGTCTTCTTTTTTTTTTTTCAAAAAAGAACCATGTAACGTATCGTGTATCAATCATTTCGTATGTTTTCGTGTTCGACTTTGATCGACAAATTTCGTGTTGAATAGTCTGTCGAATGATTTTATAAAGAAGATATAATACAATAAAATTTCAGTTAAAATATATGTAAAATATACAACGATAATTATTACTATTTCGACCAATATACAAACAATGAATAGTTTTCAATCTATACAAAATACCATCGACTGTTCTAACATGTACTTTCAACGTACTTGGCTCTTGGAAGACACGAGCGACGTTTATAAGAAAGCTCGTCAGCTGGCAGCAGTCGAAACGCGGTATGACAAAGCTGTAAATTCCGCTGAGTGGATTCTACGGAATACACGCAACAGTGCAAATTAGCAAGAACTGGCGCAACGTGTCGTAAATGCAAATTGGAACGATTACCGAGATCGTCGCCGTTTTGAAAACGAATATCATGGCGTTCTTGGAACGCCAGGCAAGAGGCGAATTTCACGGACCTCGGTGGGAACCTTGTACAATATCAAGGACCGATCTGAGAGGAATATCAATGTTTCATCAATCGTAAATGGGTCGAAACAACTCCCCCTCTTTGCCTCGTCTCCATCGAACTGGTGGAACAGACCGCCTTTTTCGTGCACCTGCCACGTCCACGGCGAAGCACCGTTATGCAGCACATACGAGGCACATCGGCTTGCATGAATCTCCAAGAAAGAACAAACGGGGGCCCGGGCATGCCGATAACCCCAAAATTATTGCCAACTCTGGACCGCGAAATTTGCGGTCGACGAATTACCAGGGCCCTGAACCTAACACTTTCGGGTAATTTCCTACAGTTACATTGCTTTTCTCTCGTATATTGCCAAGGAGAATGCAAGGGGCAGCTATTTTCGACTGGCCGCAGAAAGAAATCTATAAAATTGTACGTGAGAAATTTTGTTCATTCTTTGAATGGTACTAGGATATGATATTCCATTGAATTGCTCAGAATATGGTAAGTTCTATAAGAGGACGATACTCCTTGGTAAGAAAATCGTGAAACACATAGATCTATCAGTGTTACCTGTTAGCAAAGCTATCCGGAGATTTATGTAACGCATTTATAGAGGAGAACGATAAATGTTCGCGTTTTAATTAGATTTTAATCGTGTTTTATAGCTTGAAACGTTAAAACAAAGAGATCTTTGAATTCCTACGCTTGAAATAATTTTGCTTGCCAATTAATTGCTATACAGCGGAAATGAACGCCGGGTCTATGAAAAGAGAACGCTTTATTAGGAATAAAATCAGAATGCTATAGAGGTCCAAGTACGTTAAATTTCGTGTTACTTGATATTATGAAAATCAAATGTATAGTAATTATATGGAAGAATAATGCAATTAGTATGTTGCAGCATATTATGACTTTATGTAGAAAATGCTACGTTCGTTGGTCGACTGGCTTTCGTTGGAATCGACGCATCGACACCTAGCCACGCCGATATAAACGGTATAGAATCTATTCTTTATCCGAACCATCGAACAGAATCGTATCATTTTCGAGGAAGGAGAAAGCGAACGGTCGCGACAAGCGTTTCGCATTCAATGACCTCGGACCACGGCTCGATGCCAGCGCAGCGAATGACCTCCGACTGGTAAATAGTAAACAGATGTCAACTAAATTCATTCCAGAGACCAGATACTTGTTGGCGCCGTCGTAAATTCGCAGACGAATTCGACATCGAGTCGTTCGTGTAACAAACGTCCAATCATCCAATAAACCTAATCATGTAGGGGATATCTCGCAGAAGTATTGCAACGTTTTTGGAAAATGCTACAAAATTTGATTCGCACTGTAACCAGACGCGGCTATCACGATCGTATCGATCTTTGAAACGAATTTGAAAATGTATATTAAAATTTCGAACATATATAACGTTTTGAGGCGTTGTAATTCACAATTTCAGATTGCTTATAGCACCTGAATAATCAAAGTCTAGTAAGTATAACGCGTAGAACTTCTGGAGCATCTTGTCAATCTAGAGTAATACGCAGTATGAATAGTAGAACACTTATAGTAGTTAGAATATCTGGAATAGCCTACAATTGGCTCGATGCTTAAAACATTTAGAATACCTAGAGTAGCCGGGGCAGAGTTCTTGAAACGCTAATGGTAAGCTCGTAGTGGTCGATTTAAAATAAATATTAGGTAGTTCGTCGCATAATAGAGTTACAGGAATGATTTAACAAAATGATGATGTGGATACCGTCGTTTATTTGTCAGCAGGACGTATTTTAATTAAAAAGCTCGGAATAAATCGGATTTCATTGCTTCTAATTATTTATCGTAGCTACGTAGAATGAAGTATTAAGACGCGATTAAATTGATTTTTAAAAGCCAGTACGCAATAATGAAATGGACATTTGTAATTTTCTGAGCTTCAGGTGATGTATAAATAAAAAACAATTCCAAGTCTTGTAATAGACGATTTAAATCAATAATCCGGTGATTGCAGAAAAAAGTTATAATTGCCACTACTAATTATATTGATTCATTATTGATTCGTCGACTTCGATAAAACGAACGCTAGTGTAGCTGTGTGCTTATGTTAATGGAATATATATGCTACGTAGGAAACGTAGATATCTGAAACGTTTTACTGGTAACACTACGTGCGAACGTTGAATTATATGTAAATGATTCGAACTGAATGGCGGAGAAAATTAATGTCGCTTTTCCACAAACAAAACAATTTTATCGGTCGTATAATATCGGCTTTAGCTGTATGGTTGGTTTTACGGTCAAAAAGGAATATTAATGTACGCGATATAATATCATAAATATTAATGTTGATATCAAAATTTCATTTCGAATTTATCGAACATTAATTATAGGGACCCGGGTCTCGAAACGTGTTTTCTTTGGAAAGAAATACATTTCGAGACACCAAACACTTGCTTTTCGGCGTTCGAGTTGGACTTCGTAAAAGCCGGTTGAAAAAAATAAAACGGAACGTCTGGCTTTAAAAATTTTCAACTGACTCGCACCAAACAACGTGAGCGCTAGAATTCAGGACTTTGTACTTGTAACCACGCGTAAATATCCTTGAATGAATTATTGAATGAAATGAAATTCCGCGTTAAAAAGACGAAGATCGCTGTATAAGCATAGTCGAATTTGAATTTCAATTGTTGTTGAAAATGACTTTACTTAACCGATAGACGTGTAATCGTGCAGAAATGTAAGCTATCTTAGTTGCATAACTGAACGTTATTATTAATAAAGACAAGATCTCAGTCTTTGTCGCGTTTAACAATACAAGTTTTTCAACCAATATAATCCACCAACGAGACGATACGCGAGAGTCTCTTAGATTTCTTAATTGTCCATTTCTAATCGATTTCTTAGTTTCATTACATACGTACTCGATTAATATTCCATTCTCAAGAAACAAATAGCTTGCCTCCATAAATTCATACATCGCAAGAAGATAACATAAATAGTCGTGTATTATCATCACTTTATGGTAGCTTTCAATTTATCGAGTTGATCGAGGTAGCTTTTAAACGGCTAATGGAAAACTTCAGCAAATTTTGGCCACGCACCGTGTAATTGATAAAAACCGGCCGTATAATCCATATTGGTTGCATTTTGCGATGTACGTATATACATATGTGTACCGACAACGTCCTCGAAAACTAGAATAGTTATGACTTATGTTATGTCGCGATAACGAAAAAAAGAAACTCTCAGGTAAGCGGATCGCACGATAGCTTACGTAATCTGACAAAAGCAACGCAGAGCATAACGTTGACTTGCCTATTTTGCTTCGGTTCGCGTTTTGGCAACGATTTCGCGGCCGTTTAAACTCGCTTATCTCTGATCAAATTCGATCAACAGCTTCTCGATGGATCGTGAACGGATGATAACGTCGACCGATTTATGGCTTCCTATAAGATGCATGCACAAGAATTCTGCCCAGTTCTGCAGATGATCGCCTTTATTTCTAATTGTTATTTCTTCTGTTCTGCGCGTATGATAAACGAGACTTATTCAATGAAATACGAGAAGTTGCAAGCAACAGACCAATCGTCTATCTCAAGACGGTTTAACGGAAGAGTACTTGATCTTAAGACTGGTTAGACATCGTACGAATCAACAAGTGCTGATAAGAGAATACTAAATATTTTCAAGATAAAACGTTTTAGACACGAAGTAACAACAACAAGTTCGTAATAATAATTTTGTACAACGTAGAATAGGCAGCAAAGTACATAAATGATATTCGTTTTATTTCTGGATGAGAGTAAATTGATGTACTCCATAAATTAAATTTTAAAAATACTTGATAATGGAAAGCAGAAAATAACCTATAGATAGGATGCGAATATTAATGCATTTATGGAAAATTTATTCAAATAAAAACAAATTTTATTTAAATTTCAGTAAATGTAAAAATCTGCAGTATACATATAATATGCAAAGATATCTAAAGGATTAAACATAAATATTAAAATGATAAGATAAATACCTATTTAGGTTCCATCTATTTAATTGTATCGATAAAACTATGAATTTACATAATTATTCGCAACTTATCTGCAACCGAATATATTCGATATATTAGTCAAGTGCCGCAAAATAAAAAGTTTTCAATATTGAACATCGTATTGTATCATGACTCTATTTTAGCTATGAATGTTATTAACATACAATTAATATCCTATTATCAAGGTCTGAATTTGCTATTCATCAACCCTGCCTCGAATCTCATGTATTATCCGAAAATATGTATAAGTTGGGAAGAATAGGCTCATTGAAATTCGACAGGAGCTGTCGAGGAATCTTTTTAACCTTTTTAATCCGCGAATCTTTCCATAGTTAGAATGGAAAAGATATTTATCGACTAAGTAAAACGAGGAACGATTCGTTATATTTATATATATGTACATAGTAATACAGCTTCGTCTCGATATTAAGCGTATAAACACATTTTTGCTTCTCAATCGCTATGTCACATGATTTCTCGACTAACTCCAATTGTATTCTATCTATCAGCTATTGATATATTTCCAACTATCTATATTATTCATAGAAATAATATTTAGAACGCATAAAACTATGAAAAAACACGTGTTTATATAGCCATTGTTCGTTTCAGAGTATTAATACTTTATCGAATGAACATTTGTGTAGATTAATTTCGCTATCGTTGTAAGAGACTTTTGTGAAACGTGAGAAATGTATGAAAAAACGATGGAAATAACCTATGCAATATTCAGAAAGTTTTTCGATCGGAATGTAGTGTCAACCACGAAAAAAACACCTATGACACAAGGTTTTTTTTTGGTATTGTAGAGGCAGAAGCGCGGGCTTCTCGGAACGAGGTGAAGTAGACGCGAAGTTCGAATGTTCGAAAGGTCGATCGCTAATGTAAACAGAAACAGCGTGTCGCGCGCGCGATGCCAGATAGGCCGCATGCATCGAACCAAAGTTAGTCTACGTAAATTCGACTCGTGTTTACGATTAATCGAGAGGACAAAAATCGTATAAACGAAGAATGTCCGTTAGGTGGACGATACTCACCTGAAGATCATGACAGCCGTTATCCCTGTGACTGGCAGCACGAATCACCCCTGCACGCCACCCCCACTCACTGATCTTATTCACCTTTAGCTTGGTGAAACCACTCACCGAGAGAAACCTCTTTCCCACGATCTCTTCGCGAAACTTGTACGCCATATTATGGATCGGCAACCGCGGCGTGTCGAATCCGCGAATTCGGATCGCCAGCCGGGTCTTCCAATCACCCTTTCTCCTCCTCTACTTCTCTATACGTCTACTTCTCCTTCTCACTTCTCTGTCTCTCTCTCCTTCTTCTATCCCTGTATATCTCGCTATCCTTCCCTCTCGCACTCTCGCACTCGCTTTCTCTCTCCCCCACGAACTGTGCCGTTCTCTTTTCCTCTATTCCGATCCTCCAGCGAGCGTGCCTCTCCCCCAAAAAAGAAAACCCCACGTAGCACTGAACCGTAGAGAAGAACAACCGAGCACCGATCACCACTTCGTTATTTTTCACCAAAGACACCAACAGCACAGTCACTCGGATCTGCTTCTCTCCTCGTGATCACGACGGGCCAGCAAACAACAGGGCCATGAGGCGCGCACGATCCTCTTCTCCTTTCTCCTCTTTTCTTCTCTCTTCCTTGGACGGTCGGCCACCACCAGCAGCAGCCACTCCTTGCTCCTACATACGTGCGTCTGGACACTGGACACCGTACCACCGAAAACGTCTTGGCGACCGCTCCGATATACCACTTTCCTCTTCTCGACACCTTGTCGTCGTCCTCGTCGTCCTCGTCGTCCTCGTCGTCCTCGTCCTCGTCCTCGTCCTCGTCCTCGTCGTTGTCGTCGTCGTTCTCCTTTCCTTCTTTTTTCCTTTTCCTCCGTCGCGCACCACGCAGCCGATCTTTCTTCCCTTTTACAGTCCGCTCCACCTGCGCGCCCGTAGTCCTCGTCGTCGTCGTCTCCCCGATGATGTCCCCCGCGTCGACAGGATTTCGCCTGCTTTCGCCACGTCCAGGACACGGAACGAGAGGCACTTTAAACTTCCGGCCGCACACCGTGTATACTGGACACACACTGCTCGGTTGACGGTAACGGCGGCAGCGCGGTAACCAAGCACTCCGAACGGTACCAGTGTGAACGTGAGAGTGACACACACATGACCGGCCAGTGATATCGCGTAGCGCGCACTGCGGGCGGACGGCAGGGAGGCACGGCTCCTTCCCGCGACTCCTGCCTCCTGCCCCGCTTCACGGTTCGACCTCCCGCCATCGTCCTCTACCCTCGAACACCCCAGGCCCCCGCCTGCACCGACGTTCGCGCCGACGCCTTCCCTCCTCCCCGCCACCCTCCTCGCGACCAAGCAGCCGTGCCGCGCGCTATGCCGCACCGCGCCGCGTCTCCGCCGATACTCTCTCTCCCCACCACTAACTATTCTTCCCCTTTTAGCCACATCTCACCCTTCCCTCCCGTTCCCATCATCTCATCTATACAGTTTTCTTCTCTTCTCTTCTCTCTCTTTCTCTTTCTTCTCTCTTCTCTTCTCTTCTTCTTCTCTTTCTTTTCTCCTCCTCTCTTCTCTTCTGTTCTCTTCTCTTGTCTTCTCTACGCTTTTCGTTCCTTTCCTTCATTCCTCTCCTCTTATCTTCTCTTCACCTCTTTCCTCTTCCCGTCTTTTCTCTTCTCTTCGCTTCTCTTATCTCATCTCTTTTCTCTTCGCTTCAGAGTCGCGCAGCGGCAAAGTTCTTTCGCATTGCTACAACTCATGGCACGAGCATGGAGTGAAGAGAACTCTAGGGCCGTAACACCGACCGCGAACGAAACTCGTGAGTTTGTGTTTTTGGCGGGGTGGGGTAAAATGTCAATTGAAGGATCGCATTATGGGAGCAGGCTCTGCGGTTAAGGTACCTTCTCCTGTTGCTACTTGCACTCGTGAAAAAATGCAATGAAACTTTTTTAATATTCCATTTCGCTGTTATTTTTATGAAGTTTGTTTCCCAAAAAACGAACTGATACGTATGTAGTGTGTTATAAATCACAACACGCGTCACTATTCTTGACACGAACAAATTGCTGTCTCGTCGATCTTTGCCACTCGATTTATTTGTTTGTACAGGACTGGTGGTCTGGGAAACGTACCTCTACATTAGAGCTTCATTCCTCTGTATCTTTGCAAACATGGTATTACTCTGTTCTTTAACGATGATTAATTACGAGTATCACGTGATATATTCTTTTTCCTCTTACTGCACTTTGCTACGTTGTAAGACACTTTGATGGTAGATTAAAGTTGGATATCCATCGATTAAGTTAAACAGTTACTCCCATTATTGATGTTTACGTTGTTCAAAATTTATATTCTCTTTTTCATTCTAACGGTGCTTCATCCTTGTTTTAGGAAAAATAAATGAAAATTTTTTAGACTTTCTTTGGCTTCGATATAACAATAAATTAAATTCCCCGCTAGAGGGAGATGTTAAGAGATACCAACTGTTTGTACAGCCCTGCGGTCACGTGACGAAAACACGACGTGACGTCACACGCGCAGCAGCAGCCAGCTGCCAGTCCAACATGGTTGACCTGTGAGCAGTGGTGCTACAAACGGCCGTCCGCATTAATTGCTCGCTTCTTCCGATCGCGCGTACACCGTATATTGTTCAAAACCGTTAATATGATATCTTCGATCATCTCGCGACTCGTCATGTGAGTATTCAAACCCATAATAACCGAAATACGAGGAAATAGTGTGAATAAGAAGTCAGCTGCGCCTGGATTCTCGCCATCATTAACTCAGGGTTGTTCGATTCTGTTTGTCAATTTACACGGTTCAGTTTCGTTTTTTACTCTCTCTTCTCCAGTGTACGATTTAACCATCCATCAATTTGTATTTTTACTTGGCGCTCCAAAATGGAGATCGCGTAATAGCCTGAACGTCTAGTAGTCGTTACCCTTCTTTTCTCGCAACCCCTCTTTTAACAAAGAAATCACAAAGGGTGTCTCGTTGACGTGGTCATGTAATGCGAATAAGATCAGAGGTGCAGTGTTCCAGTGAAAAGTTACACGACCATTCACGAATCTGCCTTGACGTGGAGAAATTATGTCATCGCGTCGTCGCAACACGGCTCGAAGAAAGATTTCCATGTTTGGTTACAAGTTCTACAACGGCGTCTAACCGATTGCCATCCTATTTGAAAATCGTCCTAGTTACTCGAACGAGATATCGATTCATGAGTGAAATTAATTCATGGCGATATCGATCCCCCTGTATCGGAGCACTTCGAAAATTTTGATCGTAAAAGGTAAGAGGAAATTTTCTCCACACTCTCATATTAGAGATACGAACGATAAACAGAAAATTCTACGCTCGAAGAGGACGTGTCGACTTTAATTATACGTAAAATTTTAATTGAAAGAAACCTATCGCAATCGACTAAATTTGCGTATAGCAAGATAAATATCATAGAGAAGTTCACATGCTGTGAAAGTACGTAATCTTGTCGCAATAGCCCTATGTATGCATGTAACGGAAACCTAACCTAACCATTAACTTTTGAGTCCCAACAGCAGGAGCTCCTTCTCCCCTCCATTCCGAACGTACACCCATGTTACACATTGCGCATAAAAATTTACTTGGTATTCAGAATTAAATCTATATATAAACATTCCTGAAGAAAATCGAAATATATTTGTAATTGAACATCGTGGAAATTGATATTACTTAAAGTATAAATTATTGGAGTTGCTGTGAAATTTAATTCTGTTAGGCAATCGATTATATCGTTTCGATTTTTCGTATTTACAAGCTGGTCTAAAACTACGATAGAACTTGTTTAAACGCGTTTGGACGTGTTCCACGGTCCGAATCGACGCTCTTACATCCTCCTGGTCTTTATTGTCCGTACCCATTTCTGCATACCGAATGTTTAAAAATAGCCAGATACGTTCGAAGGAGGACAAAAGACCCTTATTGTTAGTCGAATGGTGAAGAATCATAGCGCGGAGTCTTTTGTGGTTTACCGGATATTGTTTTCAATACCATCAACTGATTAAATACGTACTATATATTGTGCGTCACAATGAGATTGTGAGAATATTGACATATTTATCTTATCTACAAAGAATTATGTATACTTCGTTAATCTGTTCTCAGCTGTTCCGAGGTTTCTGTGGTTTTTCCAATAATTATTTTCACCATTGCTTGTGATCTTGAACTCTTACAAATTCGGCAACTTTTAAATATTCAACCAAGCATTTCAGGTCGAACTGATTTAAATTAGGAAACCTTGCAAACCGAAGTGAGACATTTGTGATTCTTCCAAAAGTTATTTTTGCCGTCGTCCTTTTATGAATTAGGAAATTTGGAAATATTCGACGAAACATTTCAAATAGAAACAAATATTAAACTTGGAGTAGGTTTAGAAAATTAGACAAAAGAGTGAAAATGAAGCGTGACGTTGCATCAGTTAAAGTGGAATCGCCGACGTCAATAGAGAACGTTTTCGTGCGTGTATCTGAAAGCCGTCATCAAAGATGAACGTCTGACCGAGCATCAGCTGATTGGAAAGCTACGTCATAATGATGAGAACTTGGTACAGCATGGCGTCGTGCGTCCTCTCGTTAGGGAGCACGTTTTGTTGACGGCGTTAGTAAACGTACACCGTCGATAACACGTGTGCACGGTGATAGTCTTGCCGAGACATGACTCACTCTCGTCGTGCTCGACAATAAATTGAAACGAGTCGGAGAAACGCTGATCTCAGATCGAGCACAAGGCGAGCCTCTTAAAATTCGCCGATCCGACCGGTTATGCTTTCGAGTATCGTTCGATAGTACATAGGATCGATCTATCTGCTTAAAAAAAGAAAATATTTCATAGCTTCTCCGGACTTCTTAGCGGAACTAGTAGAAATTGCAAGAATAGGGTATCGAAAAAGGAATTGTGCAATAAAGGAGCAGTGCGAAGATACCAGAAAGGAGATTCGAGTATAAAGGAAAAGATAAGAAGGGATACGAAAAATAGGAAGGACATAAAAACAACCATAAAAAGAGAGAACAAGGAAATAAGAATATAGAAAGGAGGAAAGTTTTCACAAGTGAAGAAGATGCATTAAAAGTTTCCTTAAATTCTTAGTGTATCTTTAGTCTTCCAAGAGGAATATATCCAATATATCTAAGAATAATAGCTTTACTTGGGATGGAGTAGTAAAAATTCTGAATTTGTACGGATAATATATTTCTTCTAGTAATATATTTGGTAGTATATCTACGGAGATACTGTAGGATCTTCGTATAATCGTAGAAGTTTAAACATTGCTTTAATATATCTATATCTATATAATATAATATAATATAATAATATATATAGACGATATTCTTTCCATCCGTTTGAATTACGATAACAATGAGATGGAATATAAAAAGCAAGGTAACAAAGAGATTTCTACTGTTTCTATGCGTTACGACTGATTCATTGGTGCATCGCGATGTTCCTCGACAGATGTTTCGTTTCTCGATAATGTCACGGAGCGTTATCTCACTCTTGTTATGTATATCGTTTAAGAAGTATGACTCACGTATTCGATAGTCTTTGTGTACATCAAGCATTGTCTTTTTACCGCATTAAGAATACGCGAGTGCAGTTCCCTTTCACCTTTTCAACGTGTTCTATCTTACGTATTTACGAATACATATACACTAGTTTACGAAGGTATTCGGACACTTATCATGGGAAATTTTTATGAATATGTATTACGTAAAAAATTAATATATCGTAGGCAGTTGGCTTAAATATACAACCAATGCTAAAAGCAATCCCATTAAGAATCGACGTCCATTAATATAATGAATATTTTACTGTTTAAATAATCTTGCGAATTCGTGCAATGTGCATGTTTGCGATAAATATCATGTAACTTCTACACACATTTTTGCGTTTATTTCAAACTTTATCAACGCGATCATGATGATATTTCCACATTGGTAAGTGTCCGAATTCTTTGTTGGCATGTGTACCAACTACCAGAGACGTTCTTCTTCCCTTTATTTTTTATTTATACATCATTCTTAATCGATAGAATATTTTGTAAAAATAAACTCAACGAGTAAAGATAGATTCCACATGTTCGCATTAGCGACACACTTGCGTCAAACTCTTTAAAAACTTTGGAAAGTGTCCAACGTTGAGGTCGTTTATTCGTAGCTGCACGTCGATATTGGAATGAAATTTTCAGAATAATTTTCTCACGACCGGTAACGTGTCTAAAAGTAATACAGCTCGATAGATCTTGGAGGAAAGGAAGTTTGCGGGCGGAAGGAAACGGGTAGTACACTAAGGGATGCTTTCTTGGTAGACCATAGGAACGTGGTCGTTGGATCGATGCCCGGTTGGCAACAGGAGGGTGGTTCTGCCGGTGGTATATGAGCAAGGACGTTCGTGCGGCACCCTCGTTTCCTCTTTCCCCGCCCTTTTTCTCTCCTTCTTCTTCTCTTTTCTTCTCTTCTCTTCTCTTCAGGCCTCGTCTCTTTTCTTGCGGGTTCTCCCGTTACAGCTGTGCAGAGGTAGCACGATTCTCCAGCGGTTCGTCGTCAATCGATATTTCGTTTCAGAAAAGATCTCTGTATTAACCTTTCCGGTGTGTTGCACGAGGCACAGGCGTTTCACAGTGGATCTCTGCCATCTAAACAGTCGTCAAGGGTGGCTGTTGCTTGTTTGCTTTTCCTTTTGCTTGCTCAAATACCGCTGGAAACGGTATCGTTTGGCAGAAAATATTCCAACGTACGGCTACCAGCGTACACTATTGGAAATTATTAGAATCGACACAACAATCTCGCCGAAATGTATTGAAGCACGACGTGCTTGTTCCTAGCGTTGCTAAACGAAAACCGTGTCTCGGTGAAAAGTGAAACGGGCACACGCGCAACGATTAATTTCGTAAATCCTATAGCAACCAGGTCGAGATAAAACCTACCGACTGACTCTCTTTCTTCTTCTGTCGACACCTGCGCGCACACTCTCATTCTATTTACCTAGCTTCCTCTCCGTTTCGTTCCATGACCTATATTTTCGATGTTGCTGAAAGGTATCTCATTTTCTATGGATGCAGGCATTGCTCCGGTTGCTGTGCCCGTTGTCGACCACCGACTCCAACGCGAAACACTGCCGTTTCTTCGTGGCTGTTGATTCTATTTGCATAGAATCGCGTTTGGAAGTATTGCTCGTTGTGACCTGCTTCTGTGAACCAAGAAAACCGAAAATTTCGAATTAAAAACTATTGCTTCGCGGCAGTATTGATCGTTAGACTCGCACGTTCTTAAACGATACCTCAGAGGCTAAATAAAGTTCCACTTCTTTAATTGTGTTCATAAAAATTCGTAGTCTGATTATTATTTTCTTACTTTCTAATTTTACAGCTCGATCAGCGTAACTTCTATTTCATAAATCTGACTATACCTTACATCATACGAATGGAACCATTTAATCACTACGTTCGCACATAATCGAGTAACTATTATTATCTTATCGTATATTTTCGATACGATCTCCCAAATTGTTTCTTCGTCGAGGCGACAATCGTCCAGGCGGCTTTCCACGATTTAAAACGACGATAGTTTCTTCAAAACTGTTGGAGGTAGACATCGCGTGATTCTGGCGTTGTTACACCGCGTTCGGCTGAGCGTACGAGACGCGGTGGCTCGACCAGGAGAAATTCGCGTAAAGGGGCCTCGAGTATTTCAAAAGGCTGCCTACGACTGGAAGGGAAAAAAAGAGAAAACGTCTCATAGAGCAGGAAAGAAGTTACGTCGGTGTTGCGGTAATATGGTCGGGTACTTAGGATCCTCCAGCACGTGACGTCATTGCACTCGTTAGAATAATTAAGAATTCCATTCGCTAATTACGATGCGGTTCGTTCACCGCGCTTTTCCATCCTATTGCGAGGCTTCCACCATATACCGCAGGATTAACACAAAATTTCTAACTGACCAGCGAGATAGAACCGCTTTTTCGTCATTAAAAAAAAAAAAGTAACTTGAAATCAGAAGAGATAGCCATCAAAAGAGATGACCAGAAAAATAACGGAATTGCCTTTTACGATGGTTCTTAATGGGTTCTTAAATCTCAACACAGATCCGTGCCTTTTCGGAAGCTCCACGGGTCGAATATCGTTAAACTCTAGGCTGTAAGCTCTGAAAATGGCTTTCGTGCTCTCGGAAACAAAATGAGAGGCACGCGTCGGCTCGATCGGTGGAAATGTTATCGCAGTTGCGCGCCAACGATTCCCCGGAGTACCGATAGATGATAGCGTTCGCGGGTCGAAGGGAATGTCGAAGCTCGCGCCGGTAGATAACAAGTTCGTGCTCCTCTCCTTCCACGTTTCGGTTTGCCCGCTTCTTCCCGAGCACAGTACCTCGAACAGCTCTAGAGAAAGAGAGAGAGAGAGAGAGGGCTCCGTTTTGATTTACACCCTCCTTTTTCCCGCCCTCGTATATAATTACGCCATTTTCTCGCAGACCAGGCCATATTTCTTCGTCCCTGGAGACGCGCCAAGGAGCAAAAGTGCACGTCACGGGGGTGTGGTAAAGAGCACGAGACTCGTAGAGCCCGAGAAGGGTGGCGCGGCCAGAAACGAAAGCATCGTGCCATGCCAGGGTGATGACCCTTTGGGCGTACCCTGAGACCTTACGCTCCTGGTATCGTCGCGATATCCTCCTTTCTTGCCTCTCTGCTCTTTCATCCCGCCCCTACCTCTACCTTGTCCCTTCTTCTTCTATGTCTTTTTTTTTCTTCTCCACCGAACACTCCCTCTCGTCTTTTTATCCGTTTTCTGGATAGGTGGGTGGCTAGTGGCCATACTCGAGCAAGCTAGATGACCGTAGGGGAAGAGAATTGGAACGACGCACTGGAATGCGAGCCTGAACCCGAAGGTTTTTCTCTCTTGCTTTGTTCCCGATCTCGATATTAGAGGCACACGTGAGATAATTTCTCACTTCCATTTCTTCTTCCTTCTTTTCTCGTCTTCTGGTGTATCTTGACAGATAGAACTTTGATCGAACCTCGGTCTCTTCTTAGAAAAATTATTTCTTTCCGTGCTTTCTGACGTCTGTATCTTTTTAACACGCGCGGTTTGCCTCGAGTCGAAATTCCAATATACTGGGAATTCGTATTGCAGAAATGTGTAATTTCTTCTCACATTTTCCAGTGTTTTTATATCTTTACGGGTTTAACATTTTCGAAACGCCGCTGGTTGATCCGGATCGGGGATTTGGGAATGTTGGAAATTCTTATTAGAGAAATAATTTTGGAGCGAGGTCAAAAGACGCGAGCCACGCCGTGTTTTCCATAAATCTTGAAATACGAAGTCGCATTAATACAGCTCTTTCTTAAATCTTTTCGCGGGATGCAGATTCGTAAACGTCTCGGCATATGCAAGCCGTGGACTGGCGCGTTTGAGAAAGTTCAGACTCGACGCACTGCGTGGGAGGTCCGCGATTCATCCGCGATGTTTGTGGATCTTTTATAGCGTGGATTTCCCAACATCTCCGCCGTAGACCAGCACCATGTGCCTCGAGAAAACTTGCAGCCAATGCCCTTTATCGTAAACCAACGCATTCGATTATCCTGAAAAAAAGACTCTAAGAATTTTTCGTGACCTAAATCGATCGAAACAGATTATCGGAATACGAATTTCATCATTGTCCTCGATTAAATCGCGTACTCTTGAGAATCTGATATTTCTTCTTTAAATAACACCAAATAAATCAGTCATGCTTGCGCATTTCTCTCGGAATATTTTCGGTTTCGGGCACTGCAAAATCGTCTTTTTTCTCCCGTCTGGTATTTCTCCCTCTACGACACTCTACCCTTACTTTTAGTCGGTCTCTCTCGTTCTCTCCTAAGGAAGACGATGCGTCGTCGTTGTAGTCGTCGGCCACTCTTCGCTGTTTAAATATAAACCCAAGCACAGAAGTGGCCAGCTTCCAGTTCGGGCGTCGCGACGCTCGTGGAACATACATCCGACACAAAGCTCGAGACTTTGAGTCTTGTCACACGTACATCTCGTGCGAGTAACACTGTGAGTTTCGTTGCCGCGAATTATTGCTTCGTCCCACGTTATTCTGATTTATGATTGTACCGAGAGGAGCACGACTGATCTGAAACGATTTCGTCGATCCTTGATCGCATCCAGGATCGAGCCAACGAGTTCATCGACCAAGTCGTCCATTCAAAACGAATCGGTGAGAGCTGTAAAGTGTCGTCCTCGATGGGGAAGCTCGATCAACGAAATTAGGTAGAAAAGAGCAGAGTTTAAACGATGGAATGGTCCAGCCGTTAAAACAACCGACGCGAAATCTCTGGTTTAAGAGAGTTTAATTGAGATCGAAGTTTTTAATGTTCGAAACGGTTTATAAAGAGCGTGAAGTATCGAGGGAACGTTGAACGAAATTTTCAATCGGCTTTCAAAGTTGCCGTAGTTGGCAACTTTTCCAAAGGTTATCGAGCTCCCGCGGGAAGGAAGTCCAGCTGATAGCTTGGCTGAAATCATACACCATACTTCCACGATCGTCGAATCCTGGAGCAAAGGGTTGTTGATCCTCTTCGATATCTAAGTGTTAAAAACCGAGGAATGTTTGAAAAGGATTTTGAAAAATCGACGGTTCTCGCGTTGACGTTTCGACTTTGAAAAATAATACCGGGTATCCAAATAATCTTAAATCGAACTACCGTCAAAGTAATTTTGTCCTTGCACCAAATTTCGAGATATTTTCTAATCTAGAAAATCGTGCTTGTCCGCACGTGAACTCGAGTTCTCTCAGTCACGATTAATATTTGATCGAGCGAACGACGAATCGTGAACGACGCTGCACATTCTATCGAAACCTATTCCGTGCTGCGATCAGGTCAAACTCTACGAGTTGGTCCTGTTTTCCCGGAGGTCGCCGAAACTCGACGACTGACTAATTCGTTCGTGAGAGGAATCACCGGTGCCATTCGTCTTTGTCGAGAGGAGCAACGAGATCCCGAAGGAGCGGTGGAAAAAAGTAGTCGGAGTGAGAGAAAAGAGCAAGAGGAGAAAGGAGGCGGCTGCAAGAAAGGAACCGCTTGTTCGACCGGTTGCTTAGAAAACGCTAGTTGAATCAGTCGGCTGGTCGTTACCCCGGAACAACTTTTGTCGGCACGGCGTGACAATAAAGAGACCGGACGAACGCGCGCGATCCAACCAACAACGCGACTTCTCCAGAGTAAAAAAGTTCGCGACTGGGTTGAGAGAAAGCGAATGCTGCCCTTAAGCAGTCAAAAATCTACGCGTAAAATGCGCAGCTCGTGAAATTCGATCGTACCAGCGCTCTCTCCTACAGAATTTAAAACGTCAGCTTCCTTCAAGAAGAAAGTTGTCGCCTTTAAGCTTTTCAGACTGGAAAGCTCCGCCATCCAAGTTCCGGCCGTCCATCCAGGACCTTGTAAACTTCGTTCCAACTCTCGCTGTAGAAGTTTCCTGAAATAGCAAAAGAACGAACAAAGATATTCGCTTGAGAAAATCTCGAGAGAAGAAACCCTTATTAGCGAGAATCGAGTTCATCGACGTTCTCCGTGGAGTTGGAGGCGAGTCTTTTTTTGCAGAGCAGCATTCGTGGGGATGCAAGCGGTTGTTCTTGGCCACTTTCTAATCCTCCGATCTGCGATTGCCGAGTTAATGAACGATCAGCTGGTGAACGGTCCGAGTGATTGAGGCCAATGTTGAATTCGTTACAGCGAAGAAGCTTATGCGTCGAAACCGCGGTTGGCTTTCGATCGTCTTCTTAGAGAGAACTTGTCGAGCTTTTATCGTCCATACGCAGCCTAAATCTCGTTAGGCTAGTATCGGAGCGTATTAAACGAGAGGCAAGCCGAATCGAAAGGTTTCTATCGGATTTCGAGAGACAAATAACGTTCTGTATAGGGTGGAAATCTTCGTGACTATAGGAATAGTTAACACGACTAGACGACATTTTTTGATTCATAATGACTTGCCCTTTGCCTGTGAAAAGTACAACGTCGGTGGCCGTGCCTATAGAGGCCTACCATTATACACGAAACATCCATTTGCCCATTTTTAAACGGGTAACCGTGGTGAACACTATATCCGTTACATTCTTACCTTCTCCCTTAAAAATTGTATCGAAAACGTGAGGAAAATAGGACAAACTCGAGCCAATGTTTCTACCGAGAGCCGCGTCGTTTAACACTTTTCGACGAGAGAGTAAACAAAAATAACGTCGGTTGAGAACAGTCGGAACGTAAATAAAGTCGTATAAATTTCCTGAATCTCGATTAATCGAAATAACACGGGGTGTCACGATTTCGACGAATACGATCGTTTGCGAATATGTATTTGTTTGCGAGAACGCGTAACGTAATTTGCGTAATTCGCGGAAAAATTAATTGCGTGACTGGAAAATCGATACGTTGATTTGGTAGCTGTAAAATTACGAAGTGTTGGTAAATCGTTCAGAGGCGTTTTAATTTCATGAAAAATAATGCACACGTCGCCTCGCTAATGAGTTTCAGAAACTTTTTTAAAAGGCAAGCAGCGTACGAACGGAATAAAGTCGGCGAATTTTTTTAGAAGCGTATAATTATTTAACTTTTAGCTTAGGATTTTTCACGAGTTTGCTAACACGTACAAATTCTGAGCCGGACTTTTTACATTTTTCAATTTTTATATAATTTCGAATGGTTACGGTTGCTGAATCAACGTCGCGTCCACGAAAACAGACAACCGATTCATCATTCGAAAACATCGGGTTGCGTAACCAGCACTAACGATATCCGAATACGTGTGACATTGATCAAAATGCTGATCGGTAAACAAGATTGTATAACGTTGTAGATATTTCCAGCGCGGATGTGAAATTTCGAAGAACGTGGTTTGAAATGAAGCTCGTTGAAATACATGGAAACGCGTACAGCATCATCCGAGATTGCAACTGCGGTGACACTGATCCAAAACTTGCTGGGCAAAATTGTATAACGTTGTAAATATTGCCAAGCGAAGTGTTTAGAATAGTCAGATTACGTTAATCCTTTCACCGTGTAATAAAATGACAGGAGTTTACAATGAATGATTTCCAATACAATCGCATGGGGAATTTGAATTTCAGCTTTTCAATATTAGCCAAGTTCGAACAAATCGACAATTATAATAATTCTTAGTATCATAGTTGACAATTTTCTTCTCTCCTCTTACATTATGAAAGGGTTAAGGCTCGTTGATCGATCGGGATCGCTGTTTGACTCGATGGCGCGGTGATTAATTTTTTATTCATTTCCTAAATCATATTTGTGAATCGTTAATGACTGGACAATGCGTTGCTGACAATGTGTGAAACAGAGCAATAAATCAATCATGCAGATAAACGAAAAGAGAGCACACTGGTTTTTCTTTTTTCTTTTCTTTTTCAATGTATATTTTTAGATCTCCTTTCGTCCCTGACTTCCTTCTTCTATAACACAATACTTGATCATCTAAATTCCTGAGTCCTTCGACTTGATCGCGTCGGTGTTATGGATTACCCGCATAATTCTTTGTCGCGCCCATTCATCTTCGTAATTAAGCGACCGTTTACATGCGACGCAGCAGTATCTCACGTGTAAATCGTTGTCACGAAGGTGAAAGTTATTAAGCGTTCTTGATAAAGGTAGCCGCGTTTGCAACACTTCTCGAAATTAGAAATACCAGATGAATCGCGTCTCCACTCACGAATTCCCTTTAATTACGAAAGAAGGCTCGTAGCTTGATTAAAGAAGCAACTCGTGCGCGATCGATATAATCTTTTCTACATGAAGTTTTATTACACCGTTCGATTATCGTCTTCTGTGATTGTGGATACGAGAGCCTGGCTTTGTTTCGGGTCATTGTATTGTTAAAAGTAACAAAGGCTATTGGTCTCGTCTAAAAGCGATCAGGCTAGCCAAGAAAGGAAATCATGCGCTAGAAACAAAGAATGGAAGCCTCGACGAATATCTTCTTTTTCTTCGAGCTTTGTCATCGCCTCCAAGGACGAGCTGGCAAGCCTCGTGGAATACCGCATCCACGGTATTCCGATGCAGTTTCAAAATTGTTCGGCCGAACAACACTTGGCGACTTTGGAAAAGTTCCAGAGATGCTCGACGAAAAAAGCTGAACCAACTCGACAACCATTTTTTTTTTCTTTCTACGACGTAAAACAGGAAGACTCTGTTGGGGTAAAAAGATTTACACCGAACGCTTCGAGATTTTTCCCACCGAATCTTTATACGATCGCACCGACAGAATTGTCAGCTGAGAGTAGCTGTATTTATCGAGGCAGCTATATTCTATCTTTTTTTTTTATTATACACGAATTTCTCTGTGTGTGTTATTTTTATCTAATCAATTTCCTCAATCGGTTTCTTAATCCATTCGCTCTTAATTAAGTTAAATTTTTAGCGAAACTACCGAGATTAAATCGCGAGTTAAGAAAATCAAGTTTTACTCGTCGGCTAAAAATGGTGCAATCCTGAAAGGATTAAAAAACATATGTGCAGTTTAGACTCGCTTAGCTTATCTATTTATAGCGGTTTGTTCTATCTAGCTTATTCTACGCGTACGTCGCAGCGATATGTACCGATGGATCAGGTTGATGCTCCTTGTCCCCATCTCGAAATAACCGGACACGCCCTCGTTACGACGTTTTCGTACCTCGCTCATTAAAGCTGTAAACGAATCACACTGATTCGTTACCTATGCGCTTACCTTGCCACTCTATCCGACCGGTGGAAAGTTAATAGTCCGCTTAATAACGACACCGTTCGGTTCGAATCAGCGAGAACCGATACGTTTTTTCCACGGAGCAAAATCAAGCAAAACCCGCCCAACCAATCAGTGGCTGACGTGGAAAGAAAGATAATGATGATTTTCGTATCCGCCAGAGTTTTAATTAATGGACAAGAGATAATAAAGAGGGACTCGAGGGAAATTGTGGTTCGAGAAGGGCTACGATTAAAATAGAAAACTGGGTCGACCCTGAAGCGCGATGAAAAGTTACCTGGACGCGAGTATCCAGCACGTATTCCCGTTATTTCTTGTCGAACCGTATTTCGGATATGGAACCGACATATTTCTCACGACCTTTAATTAGCAAATGCTCCCACGTTGCATCCAAGTGACTGCATTTTTATTATTTATTATTACGATACATAAAGTTGCATATGGACTGTATTCTTGCCACGTGCAACCAAATGCTCACGCGACATCCTATGAATTAATACTATAAACATTTGTTTAGCCATCCTATGAATTAATACCATAAACATTTGTTTAGCCATCCTATGAATTAATGCCATAAACATTTGTTTAGCCATCCTATGAATTAATATCATAAACATTTGTTTAGCCATCCTATGAATTAATGCCATAAACATTTGTTCGATCTTCGTGAGTATCGTTCGATCCCATCGTTCGAAGGAAACATATACTTGATTTTCATTTTCAGTCGCGATAAAAATAGCCATACGTTTGCAAATAAATATTGACAGCGTTTCGGGGATTCGTTGGTAGATTTTGAAAATAAAATGGCAAATCGCAACGAGTTTGCTGCTTTTCGAATTTATCGGCCGCACAATGGGCGCGACTCGCGCAACGAAACCTGTTGCGAGAACACAATGGGCAAGTAAATTTTCCTTCGACAATATAAAACAATAACTATTCTCTCTCGTTTTTTGTAGCCAGTCATTACAGTTCATTGACAACGCTGCCCGTGAATCGAGCTTTTCGATCGCCTCTTAAAAAACGCGGGAATGCCATTTCACAAACTTTCGTATAAGTAAAACAGATCGCCTTATGCATATGACTGTCAAACGTGTACTTGTATACCGATTTTTCCCAAGCTTTTCCAAAAAGGTACAAGACCAGACAGTACAATCGTTGATCTTTTCATACACGCGTTTATCACATACACGGGCTGCACATGTTTCGTCCTTTTTTAACAACCTATTCAGGATAGAATGAAATATTCAGGATTATCCCAGGGTTTACCAGACATAATCAAGCGACAAATGCTATTTAGAGTTTGGTATTAAAAAGCTATAATAAAAGTACAAAGGGAACGTTGACAGACATACTATTACTTGCTAGAAGACTGTAAGACAGAGATAGTTAACAATGAACGTAACCTTTGGCTGACACAGTCTACTTTAAAATCTCTATTTCGCTTATTACGTTTTTCTTTTGCGATACTCGGGCATCGTGGCCATTGACTGATCGATAAAATCACTGGAAAATTCAAACAGCCGAAACGACCGACTGGCTCGATAAAACCGTAGACGCGACTCGTAGCAATTGTTACCGGACTACCAGTTTCATGTTTATTAATGCAGCCGCGTAAACGTGCATACGCGTGCACGAGCACAAACACGGGAACAAGCGAAGGCGACATGTTTATTCGTACGAGGTCAAGATCATTGTCGTTCATTCGCGCGCAGCCTGGATTCCGTCACGTTTCGCCGCGGATCCTCCATGAGCGACTTTTTCTGTCGCGAAATCCGTACACTGGCCACGTTTCCATATCGCAAAGCCTTTGCCCCAAAGAAAGCGTGTCCTCGACCGTTTATCGTGAATTTTCCCTCTGTCTTCCATTTGCAACGAATTTTCATTCGTAACGTTCAAACCGCAGAGCAAGAACCTGTCTGGACGAACCAGTTAATTACAATTTCCATAGTGGCTCTCAACTTTGTGCGATTGAAATTGTACGAACGAATAGCGATAGTTTACATAGGTGTAGTGTTCTGTCCTTTCAACGACTGCAATTTGTACGTATTTTTGTTTTCTCTCCTCGCAACAACCGAATTACCATTTCTGGTACAGTCCTTAATCGACGTAATCCTTAACTTATGAGCCATGAGTCATCATGCCCAACGTGTCTTTCATAATCTGAATTTTACCATCCCCACTGCCAATCTTTCCAAAATCGTTAAAACGTCTGGCATTTCTCGTCAGATAGATTCTCTTAGTTGCGAGCCTCAAACCGCGCCGAACACTGTAGCGAGTGCAGCAACGAGTTGGCAAAAAATCATCAAACGTCTGTTGGAATTTTTACTTTCGCGTAACCTATGCTTTACACAGGCAGCCAATGCTTATCGAGTTCCCCATTCCGAATCCGAATAATTTTCCATTGCCAGGATATTTATAAACACAACATAGGTTTGAGAACGTTTGATCCAGTGTGTATTCTAATTTCGTCTAAGATTCTTTAAACGTGAGTGGATTAGTCACTACCCAGACTCCAAGACGAAGATACCAATATTCTTTAGAATATTTCTCGAAAAATTCCGTTTGTGGGGTTCGTTAATGCGCAAATACCAGCACGGACTGCGCGCAAATGACGCCCTGTTACGCAATCGACATTGCTGACAATCATCGTATTACCTGCAAAGCGCGATCGTCCGTAGTTTCGCGCGATTCTCGCTTGGCGAAGCTCGTTCGCCGAACCCATCCTCCCTAGTTCCGCAATCATTCTCTAAATATCAAATTTACATTTGTAAAGTTACATTTTGTTCGAGCGATTTTTCTCGTCGAAGTAATCTTTGTTAACGTCAACGGCGGTTTATGCCGTCGTTGAAAAAAGTGTGAAATAGCAGCAACGAAAACGGGAAAAAGCAAGAGACGCGCAATGTGGTAAAAACGAAAAACACTGTTATTTTAAACACGACGATACTCTCCAACATTGGAAACAATGTAAATTGGGGCTAGTTTGGCGAAGTTAAATAATTTGCTTAGCAATTTGCCAAACTCAATTGGGAATAATTTTCAAGTGATCTATGTTTGAAAATAAACTATTTAACCCGTTATTAACGGTGCAGTAAATAGCGAAATATACCGTGTACTTACATTGAAAATTCAACGGCCATACATTGTACTGATGAAAAAGGAAAAAGTTAGTTCAATGGTAATAGTTTCAACTGTGATTAACATAATTTAGCAGTGTATGTATATGCTATTCCTTTTGCGTCATTTTGTTCTTCGCTTTATTGGTTCTTATGCAATATCTTCTGGCTGACTCAAATATCTGACTACGCTCTTCAGCTTCTTCTAAAATACATTTGGAGAACCAATTTATCCAATCAGCGTGTTGCATTTCCATGAACAACAATAGTCATCGTGCTAATGTTATAGTTACACGAGACAAACGACAGCTGAAGTCACACAGCATCTTAGAACAGCGCGTAAAAACGAAAAGTCTATCGGATCGGTTGAATCGTTATCGTGAAGGCGAGTCGGGCGAATTTCGTATCCGGCTCGCGTGACAGCGGCTTAAGGCGCTAAAATAGAGCCTGTATGGCATCGATGTAGTCGACACGTCGGTGCCAGAACGCAGTTACGCATTTAGTCTTTAACTGGAAGCATCCGCGGCCGGAACAAGCGGCCGCCGAGCCCGTGACCGACGAAAACGCGAATTTTCCTCGATCGAACAGCGCGAATCGTCTGCTCTGGGCGATCCTTTCGTGGAAAACGAATCGATTCGTAGCCGTGAAACGACGATGTGAAGCGTTTCCGTGGCTAGAGGATGCAACAAGTGCGTCGCGGCGGAGAACAGTTCACGAAAAGGGGACGTCATGTAGAAGCTACCTGCGTTGCCAATTGCGTCCACGAATCGACCGCTTGATCTCCGCGCTGCCGCTAATTACCCTCGCAATCAGCCTCGATTCAACTTCGTTTCACGCCTACGAGATCATCGTTTGCAACGAAAGGATCCGCCGTATGAACGCGACTGTAGGAAATCCGTGAGTGAAAGTACACGCATCATAGTATTCCCTTCGTTCGATCGTTCTTCTATAATCTTTGATTACTTCATCGTTCGGTTATTTCGTCGATCGACGAGCTATACCTATCAGAACGAGACACGTCTCTGTCCGATTTTTCAATCTGTTCGCCGAGTCTGTAAGTTTCCTTTCGCTTATCTCTCTGTTAGCTTACTTTTACAGGCAGAGCAAGATTGATTTTTCAAGGCACGATTTTCCTGCTTCGATTTTACAGTTTGATGCGTCGGATCGGACCGACGAGAATCGAAAAACACTCGGAGAGAGAGTTCGCGAATAGAAATCGAGAATCCAGGCGAGGCACGGGCAAGATTCCCGGTGTGGAATGGAAATCAAAAGAAACGAGCCTCGACCGGACGAACTCGAGGAAAATCCGTTTCTCTGGACGATCTGTAAAACGGGTGTCCCTCGAATATTGGCCACGAGTCTGTTCGCTGTCGGTCGATACTGTGCGGACCAATTGCCAAAGAAAATGGGCCTGGGCAGCCTTCGGATCCTGGCCGCGTTCCTAGTTATTGTAATGCCCCGATCGCTCACTTACATTCTCCTGTATCCGATTTTCAGATTAGTGTTTGGCAATTTGTACCCGGCCTACGCTTCGTACAAGGCAGTGAGAACGAAGAATGTGAAAGAATACGTGAGTATCCATCAAGACCACCCGCTGAAATAACTAGAGAGGTATTCTTACTTCGTCTTCCATTAATAGCGATTATGTTTGATCATTCTAATTAATGGGAATAGAGTATAAGCGTGCTTCCAAGTACGAGCCAAGTTTCAGCTGAACTTGCTCGATAACGTTGCGGCTAAACATTGTTTCTAGGAAAGCATAAACTTTGCTCCGCAAATATTTATCCACGAGGGCTACTTCTCTCAGGCTTCTTTGTTAAAAATCCACCGCACTTGTCCTCGACGAACTTTGTTTCTGGATTAACTCGTGTCGCTTTATGCTCCAATGCCATCTCCAGAGAATTCCCGGTTAAATTCCAAGCTTATATTTCCATTCCCTTTGCGTTTCCCTCTTGCTTTCGCATAACGTTAAAAGCTAATATTAGGTTGCTGTGGATCGAAGACCGTTGTCTGGTTAGAATACTTCTACCAATTTGACGCGCAACCTCTATGTACGTGGATGCTATGCCTCTTATATCTCTATATATGTACGTTCTGCACATATTTGTACATTCAAATTTCCCATGAACGCGTAAACATTCTCGGGCTAATTACAAACATCGATAACCAACTTACACGAACAAAATGGCAAACGGAATTTATACAGCGATCAAATATATCCCATACGAAAGCCGAGACGAAGTAAGAGTTCCTCCAAGACGACGATCATCCTATCTATATCCCTAAGAGCGTACGGTACATCGTTTCGTCGCAGAGATCCGTCTGGAGACAAAGTGTAAGCATTTGTACTTTCGTTTTCAGGTGAAATGGATGATGTATTGGATCGTGTTCGCGCTGTTCACGTGCGCGGAAACATTCACCGACGTCTTCTTCAGCTTTTGGTGAGCAACGCCTGGGTCACGTTTCTCTTCTAACTTTGATACATACCGTAGTATAGCTAGCAACGAACGAGTACCGAAAAGGTCAAATAGAAGAGGAGAGGTCGACACCACCGTGGTCCCTTCCCTCTCGTAACTTGTTAATCCAAAGAGTACTCGCGATGAAAGAGGCTGAAATAGCTGTTGCACGCGTTCGCTGGATGGAAAGGGCATGTGTTTCGTAGACAGGGCTATCTGGAGTCGCGAAGCGTTTGGTCTGGTCGGTCGGTCATGGCCCCGTTTTCGCCGGAAGCGAATAAAATTCGAGCGAACCGGGGCCAATAAACCGAGGTGAACCGCGTGGTCCGCTCGCCACCGGGAATTCCGAAAGTCTAATTTCGGCCGAGATGGATATTGGCTTACATGCACTTCTGAGGATTCTACCGGCGTCTCGTCTTCCGTCTCTGTTTCTGGTGTTCCTGCCCGCTGTGCCAGATCTCTCCCTTCATACTCGAATTACAACCAAAAAGGAGAGTTGCCGGTGTATTTCTAGCCAGGAATACCCTGGCACTTTCCTCTCCTTCCCTCCCTCTTTCTCACACTCCCTCTTTTCTTTCCTATCGTCCACTATCCTACGCCTGGCCATTACTCTACCCAATTATTTTCCCCTTTTTCGTTTTTTACCCTCCTTTCGCGATGATGCGGCTTCGTGGTTCACGGCTGCGTCACGCGTAACGACAATTGACGAGCTCTCTGAAAGACAAAGGCCCTGTAGGTCCATCGTAAATATGTACAGTTACTAAGAAAAGTGGCCGTACACCTGACGGAAGGGCCATTTTTATTACAATAGAATGCTACAACGTTTCATTGCCAAGTTATTGCGATTTATGTCAAGATGATAAGGACTATAATATAAGATAAATGTTATTATACGACGTGATATGCACATCGCGAAAAGTTGCAAATGAAATGTCCACCCTCGATGGGCTGTTAAGAAAAATCAGAACCGAGGCTTGCAAAGTAATTTAACATTTTTCCAAAAAGCTTCTCAATTTTATCGTTGGTTATCTTTTTGCGTTCGAGCTACAAATTTTGCATTCTTCTATGAAAATGTGCCGTATTTTACCGACCAATAATTTACGGCCATCGATTTTTTCCATCGTTTCGTACGCGTAACATTTGTGTTCTGATCTTGCTCGTATAGGTTCCCGTTTTACTATGAAATCAAGACTATCCTGGTGATCTGGCTGTTGAGCCCAGCCACCAAAGGCTCGAGCATTCTCTACAGACGCTTCGTTCACCCGGCTTTGATCCGGCGCGAGGCTGAGATCGACGATGCCTTAGCACGCGCGACGGAGCAAGGTTACTCGGCAGTGTTGCACCTCGGATCGAAAGGTGTGAATTATGCTACCACGGTTCTCATGCAAACCGCTATCAAGGTAAGTTTCGAACTTAAAAGTACACTCGCTTACAGATGCCGTAACGACGAATCCGATCGTCTTGTTTAACAGGAAAAGTAAACAGTAACGGAGAAGATATTTTTTTATGGAATCGAAGTAATTCTGAGATTAAACACGGAATAATAAGATACGGAAAATCCCGAGTAGATCGTAGATGGTTATATAAAAAATATACAGAATATATACAACGTAGTGTATCTCGTTTCTTCGAGTATATGATACGTCGTCTGAATCTTTTCCTCGTAACAAAACGATCAAAAGTCCGTAACTTCACGTAAAATATTAACTCGCTGCAGCCACCGCTTCCCAACTCGCTAATCGTTCGATTTTCTTTTTTTTTCTTGTTTTTTATGTTTACGTTGTCCTGCACGCCTATCCTGCACGCCGCCTCTAATCAAACAAACACCAACGTCGATCATCATCACTACACATCGTCTAACCACTGCCAATCATCGTCGTTCCTTTAACAACTCGTCGTTATATATTATCAAAAAAAAAAAAATACCATGTTATATGTACACACGTGTTTGTTATGTTCGACCTGTAACATCAAACATTCCACGACGTTCGTGTATATGTGTAAAAACCAAAAAAAAAAAAAAAAAAATCCTTCCAAAAACACATCGGAACGCGGGGGTGGTCAGCATATTCTGAAGTCAGACCAAATCATGGTGACTGAGCTATCAACGATCCAATCGGCCTCGGCCGTTTCTAGCTTGGCCAAGCTTCCAACGACCTCGAAGGAAAAGACGGACCAGATAGACGCCATCCAGAAACCAAGCACCCCGTCGCACTTAAGCAGTAGCTCCGATGACTTGATCCCTGTCGATTCGATGCCCAACACGAGCAACGATATGAACACGGACGACGAGCTGGTCGAAATTGATCCTGTAGCAGAAGGGAACTTTTTCAAGGTGCCAACGCCGAAGAAAACGCACAAGGCGCGGAAAACCAGAAAAGGGCGAGCCGAAGGCAACTCGAGGCGACTCAGGTCACACGCTCGCGACACTGACTCCATGTTCAGCGACGATGAGTTGGACCAGCAGTATGCATCCACCATGACAGAATACTGACACACAGTGTCGTTCTGTGAATCGGTGGAAAGCAACGATTCAACGTAGTCTCGGAGAATCGCGAGAATAATCCTCGACAGGCTTTCGTCGAAATGGATTGCAAGTTACCGATTTAAGATTAACATAGCGTTTTTACATTTATAGAGATTCGAGTGGAATGGGTTTTAGGGAAATTATGCGTGTGTTTATTGAAAGTCTTAGAGTAATTTTCCGTTTTTTTTTCTTTCTCTCTCTCTCTCTCTCTCTTTCTCTCTCTCTCTGTTTTAGAGTCGAGTTAATCCTGAAGAAGGTATTCGTTAAGACGGATTATGGATGGAATGGTCGGAAAGACAAAGATAAAAAGGAATTTGGTCATTTTGATGAGAGGGAAGTTTTTGAAATTTTACTCCCGTGAAATTATTTGTTACATCTACACGTGCGTTACGATACTATATACAATGATAAAGATGTTTTTTTATTCGATATATACCAGAGGCCTTTAGCATAATGTAATCTCAGCTGCGATACGTTTAACGTTTAGACGAACATTGAGAAACTATTATTGCGTGCCACCTTTCTGCGAATTCTGCGACTTATATCGTTTATTATACCAATTAGCATTAAGAGTAATCTATCGTGATCGAATCGCGAACCGTGATAATTTTAGTAAGTCGGGAGAACTGGTGCCTTACGATAGATGACGATATGAGATTTCGTCGATTACGACAATCCAAGAAATTTTCGTCTATTGTTGCAAACTGACAAACTATTCTCAACAAATAAATATATCAAATAACCATGTTGAATCCTTTTTCACGAACAAGCCGTCGAATAATCGGAGTATCGATCGAATACATGATATTTCGTTTCTATCAACTAGACTTGTATCAAAAAGACAGAGTTTAAGACTGTACCGCGGCCGAGGTATGTAACAGGAAGAATTCGACGATCACTGGCAATTTTGTATATGCAGTTTGCACGAACACTTGTTATCTGGATCGCACGATTTGCTTACGAAGTAATCGAAGTACTGTACTTTTTGCTGGCACGTAATCACCGACGAACATCAGGTAGTGCTTAAGGAGGCATCGATCACAGAGCGTGTCGTTCCTTGCTGTAGTTCCCATAGTTGTAACTGTTGTTAAATCTCATACATATATCAGATTGATGTAAATGTGATGGAAAGTAATTGCATAGGATACACATCCTCGTTACTTGTACACCAACCGAACATCTCCAAGCATATTAGAACCGTCGAGAATCTAAGAAAGCTATAGCAATACGAGGATTTGCCATTGAAACGCTTAGAAAGTAAGACTTTTATATCCCAAAGATTTTACTCAACGATGCTACTATTGATATGTTTCATTTCATTCTTTTTTTTTTTATTCCCATTTTTTTTCGAATAAATATATTCCATGGATAAGGATGTAATGTGTTGGTCCCTCACTCTTGCTCCGTTCTCTTTTTCGTGGAAAATAAACGCTAGTGCCCCGCGATCATCCGGATCGATCGATTCTTCATCGTTCGTACCGTGCAAATCCCGTCTAACGAGTTGGTCCAGTTAATCAAGAGAACCCGGTTCTATCGCTGGACACGCGGAACGCTAGCCGTTAACTCGTGCCAGAATGAAAGTCGGAAAGAAACGTAGCCGGATAGGCGAGAGACCGCAACGCGTTCGCGTTGTTCAACCCGGCCTAGATCGGTCGCTAAAAACACGCACGACAGATCGAACACACGCTCCGGTGTCGGCAGATAACACATTAACACCTTTTCCCGGGTTGGTAAGAATATATTTTTATTTTTTTCGTTTTCTCTGTACAAAATATTCAGATGAGAAGGTCTGTGACTTTAGAGTTCGTAAGAGACTTACCGAGAGGAATTCAACAATTTCCCATATCTACGCGATTTCGTATTTTTACGAAGATAATCTAGAAAGTAGAATCCAGATAGAAAATTGTTTCATCCGTTAAGTATTTTAACGAGTAAGTGCACTTTGAATATTTTACATATCTTTGAATATCAGTATCGTACGTTTTGCATAATTCCTCGCGTTTGCTACAATAAACGTTCCACACGTTTCTCTCTCGTGTCGATAAAAAATGTCCATCCACCGATAGAAATCGACGTCTCAACGTATCGCGAGAAGCCTCGTCCACGACGTCGAACGCTGTCGTAAACGATAAAAGTGTCGATGTTGCGTCAGAAGGATCGCTTTACAGGCTTCGCAGGACTTACGTGTTTATTAGAAATGTTTCATTCCTCTCGCCGAGTACTATCGACTCTTCGAGTCTAAGCACCTTCTTCTTTTTTAACACCCTATGTAATACTTTGTTTTAGTCTTCGCTGTGTGTATCTTCAACATGTAACTATACGTTTCTCTGTGCTCGATCGATAAGTTTGATTTTTCTGCTCACTGGTTCTTGACAAACGACGCGGCACGCAGTCGTGGATTACCCGGCAGGTTGAAAAAAACAGAGGATTGGTTTTTCAGGGCGGTGGTGGTCTGGTACAGCATTTAAAGAAGAGCTACAGCCTGAGCGACCTGACCGGCGAGAAAGAGGACGAGAATAGAAACACGCCGCACATGCACGACGAGACGGACATGGAAGGTTATTGGCCGATCGTGGCTCTAGTCATTTTTACGAATTCTCTCGCGAATAACCATAACGCTGTTCGCTTCCTTCGATGTAAAACTCTGTTTATTTAAACTGTTCGGTGGACAAACGCTCCATATATTAGGAGTTCACCAATTTTTTCCCCGTTATTCACCATGCTTCGAATAATTATAGACTCAAACACATTTTCTGTATTGGTTCTTCGATATTTCCGAGAAACTAAGATAAGGTTAGGCGAAACCGTTTTCGTAAACTGAACGCTCGAAAGGCTATCGGCAGATGGTGTGTGTTCGTAAAGACGGATCGTCTTTCGTAACCGAGATAGACGATAAAAAAGACAATACAGCCGTCAGTGCAGAGAAGTTTGAAAATTTCGGAACACTGTTGTTTACATGGACATCGAGAACCTACGTGGAATTCTAGCGAGAAAAGTTTACCTAAAAAAAAAAAGAATAAAATCTGAAACTTTAAATAAGTCAGTGGATAGCCTAATTTAATAGATTGATAGAAGTAATTGAAGATAAAGGGAAATCCACTAAACATTGAACATTGCAAAGGTAAGAAAACTAACACTGAGTTTGTATCTCTTCACAGGGAGAAACACAATTTTAAAGAAGAAATCTAATCTCTTCCAGACTTGGAGAGAAGACAATTTTTCTTCCTTGTGTCTCTCGTTTTGTTTCGTATTACAATTACGGTATTACAACAAACGATTCTTTTCGTTTCAATGTTACGAAAAATCAGAAAATAGCGTTGAGTTTATAATTATTCACGGCACTGTATTTTGTGGTTCTTCGCTAAAAACCTCCTACCCTAGAATCTTCTTGCTTTTTCGCAGCCGCAACGTTAAAGGATAGAATTCGATCGTGTAAATTGATCGACGAACGAAATCGCGAGTGAAATATCACTTTCTCACAACGATGGCTCGTTAATCAGTGAAAACGATTGACACGACGCAGCGCGTGCGTCCACAGTAGGAATTTTGTTAATCGGGCATTAAAAGAACATACTTTGATCGAAATTTGTCAATAATTTACAGTGGAACCTCGTCGAAGAGAGCATGTGGGAAGAAGAGGGTATAGTCCTCGTCGGACACAGTCCAGCACCAATCGAGTGGAAATGTATTTTTCCGAAGTGGACGTTGACGTTCTACAGCCAAGGTCTAGGGAGCCAACAGCTAGCTTAACGTTCGTATCTCGTTTTTAATCATTAATTTTTATGATTAATAATCATAGTACAAACGTGTAGCGTCCTAATATCCGTAACGTGGACGTGTTATGCTGTAAACGGATCGTTGGTTGCAGTAATATAAGGTCTTCGGACGACATCTCCAGCGGGTACAGCAGCGGGGAAGCGCTACAATCCAGCCGTACATCTCAAGGCGATTCGTTGGTTCGAACATCGAGCGTCGGTGCAAGAACACGCGCAAAACCTCGCTCCACCACGAAGAAGACCCCAGAGGTACTAAATTCAACCGGCCGAATCCGTATAAGAACATAAATCAAGGTTTAATTCCGCGCACTCGAGCCCCAATTTCATTTCTGCAACCGAAACTTTACTGCAACTGTTCCAAATGACGCTGATAAACAGACTAGAAGCAAGGCTGAAGCAAGACTGAAAATAAACTAGACTAGAATGAAACAGCAAAGGCGAGTCTGCGACGAAATTGAACCTTGATTAATTCATTAAGGACATTGGCAAATTTTTCCCTCGGCATTCTATGTATCAAGCATCGTATCAAGGATACGTGATTATTTCTTGCATCTGGACTCTGCCATTTTATATCAGAGAAATCGAAACGTGTATTTGAAACGTTACGACGATTCGAGGAGCGTTGGAAAACGGTGTAAGTGACAAGATTGAAAAATTGCGATTTTTTTAATCAGAAAATGTTCTACACGGCAACGAGAATACCGCGATATAGTATTTGAGCGCAATTTAAACGCACACTCTAAACAGTCATTAATAACGCTAGAAGGTGTCAGAACGTTGCCTCTACAAAGAGGATACACAAGCGCTAGTAGACGTTACTTAATTGTTTCTTCGCTTTTGTCTATGTCATCTATCTAAACGAGTTTGGACATTTGTTTGAGTGGAGTTTTCTTTACAACAACGAGATATTACACACAACGTTTTCCACAGACGCTCTTCGACTCTCGCCGCCTAGTCCTTAATGACGATTTAAGTTCGTTCTATTTAATCTTTTCAAATTATGCAGCAGCACAAGATTAGACGTTTCATTTGATAATATAACGATTTTTATGATATTTGAAGGACTCGGGAGAGGATTCCGACAGCATCGATCCTTCTTCCTCCAAAAATGTCTCATTTCCGACACCTTTGAATCTCATCACTCCTGAACAAGCTCTCGAGATCTTGCTTCTACTCTCGAAAAACAGTAACGTTGCTGATTATATGAAATTCGATCGTGGCACCTTTACCGCAGGTAACGATGATTTACTTAAAAATACCAGTCAATCAGGCCCGCCGGAACTAGAAAAAAAAGAAACGACGGAAACGATCGATAATTCACGGCCAGAGCCTGTGCTAGCCGCGGAGCTTCGAATAATTGAAAGTATAGAGGCGAGGACCCATCCTGAACCTTTATCGGCTGCAGAGAGATCAATTAACGATGCACAGACGAAGCGAATCGAAACACAAGACGCAAAGACCGAAAACACGATAGAAAATATTACGAATAATTTTACTTGTGACGAAGCTTCTTCCGAAAAATTAACCGAACGGTCAACACGGACCGTAACGGATGAACTCTGTCAGGATAAGTTCGACGAGCTGAAACAACTGTTAAACGACGCTCGCAAGGCGGTGAATAACATCGTCCACACGCAGGAAAAATTGCAGCGTAGCGTTACACCCGTCACTGAAAGGTTATCCTCGGAAGACTCGTTGCAAAACGTGGACGTTGAAACAGCGAACGAGAATGAAAACGTAGGAAAAGATGGCGAAGACGCGAAAGCATCGTCAGAAAGAACAAAAGAAATAGAAAATACAGCTGACGACAAAGACGCGGTAAACATGGTTGCGGAATACGACAGCGCCAGCTACTTGGACGTTTGGACAACTCCGAGTGTGTCGCGTAGTAATTCCGACAGTCTTGGCCGAGCTGGTAAGTACAACAAGAAACCAGCTCCCAAAGTACCTCTCACGGAGAGCGAAGAGGACTTGAACGAGACCGATGCTCAGAGCGCGTTGAAAGCCACTTTGGTAATTAAAACTGGAACCTTAAAGACCTTCTCAAACACCGGCACCGCGAAAGACGTGTTTATCGCTCACGCTACTGGCGCGAAGTCAAAGGGGAAGAAGTGTAAGAGGCAGCGAACGAAGGAAGGCTTCTCGAAGCTGCTCGCTATTCCGAAAAATATCTTCCACAGCGCGTTTTCGAAAGAACGCAAGGCTTCGAAAACAGACGACTCCAGCTCGGATATCAGCACGTCCGAGACCAGATCGAACAGCATCGAACCTCAGGAAACGATTATCGAACTTGCGCCGAAGCCATCCAGCTCCGGTCAAGAGATAAACGTTCAGAATGACGATAAAAGCGAGAACGACATTTCTGACAGTTCTAACAGCTCAGACACTTACGTACTCGCGCCAAGCGACGATAAGGAAACCGCGGATAAAACAGAGAACGATGAAACAAAGAAAGTTACCGAGGAGAAAGTGGAGAGCGCGAGCGTAGAATCGCGGATAAGAGAAGCATCGCAGTCACCAAAAATTGGCAAAAGATTAGAGTCGGATATTTTCTAAATGCTGTCGTTTAATATCGTATAAGATATAATCGTGTACGTTGCGAGAGTTAGACGGGTCTCATTGACTGGTTTTCGTCGACGATTTAAGTAAACCCAATATCATCGGCTCCTTCCTAGTCCTTTTCGTCCACTTTGTCGTACTGAGGAAATCTGGAGAGAAGAAACGGATTAGTTCGTTGGTTCAGATCGTATGGATATGGTTTCTAGAGTGTTTTTTTTTGATAATTCGTTAGACCACTAATCGCTTACCGAGTGTTACTTCTTACTAGAATGTTAAACATGCATGTTACTCGACGATTAACACGATTACAGCGACACAGCTACACGATTTATTAACCGTTGCTTCGAGAAGGAAACGATACCACCTGAGGGGAATTTTTCTGCCAGTATGCTCCCCCCTCCCCTCATGTAGTAGTAACTGTTTCCTAAAGTCAGTGTGGTGTGTAAATTATTATCGAATCGATCTCTGTTTTAAAGACTGCGTCGTAAAGAACGCTTAGCGAATGATCAAATACATAAAAATGTAAATAACGCGATATCGGGCAGTTTTATTTGAGGATCGAACGTTCACCCGCTAACAGAACGACGATAACACACAGAATTCGTCTTTATTTTTCAGATAACAAGCTTCGCTACCCTGCCCCGCAGCAAGAAGACAAGTAAGAAGAAGGTGGCATGAAATTTAGAAACTGCTGCTGATCGTATCAAGGAATAAGAGCAAGCCTTTTCTTTCGACTTATTTGAATTTCTACGTGCAGCGATAAAACGATCAGCAGCAGAGACAGCTATAAACCTATGAAAATGCATAATGCATCGCGCGACATTGTGCCCTAGCACTAACGTTACACGATTCGTTTGTACATAGTTTCTCTCATAATTTCTATTTCAGTTTCGCAAGAACGTGATTCTCATCGATTGTAATCGAGCATCTAGTTAAATAGACATAGGAGAATTTGTCCTGTTCGTCGGGTTACATTAAAAAAAGCAAAGCAACGATAGAGTAAAAAAAAAAAAAAAAAGAGAAGAATCAGCCATTCGTAACCGATCTGTAACACCGTTGCTCACAGTCATCCAAGAGGTTCTTAGATACTTCTGTATTATGCTTTTTATCGCGTATCCCGAGATCCGTGTGCGTAACGTCGTTTACACGACCACACACTACGGTTCTAATCGAATTTTATAATATATAGGTACACGCGTAACGATAACGGGGGAAGGAAAACTTCCGGTGTTTATCGCACTCGATCAATGTTGCTTACGATCAAGCGTAGACCTTATTAATAGAGACACGTGATTTACCGTCGATGCCCGAAAATCGCATGCGATTCCATTTCTAAGCTTTTCTAAGCTGTAGCTCTCGTGTTTCCGTCAAACATCACTGGATCATTGTAAAAAGAAACAAGAAGATAAAGAAGAGGAAGAAGAAGAAGAAGAAGCACAATTAAAAGAGTCAGTTGTATTTGCGAGAGAAAGGGATGAATTTTATGAAATCTAGTCAACAAACAAAACGTACTCAGGCAACTTTCGAATAGTGCCACTCAACTTTCTACGTATAATTTGTCTATATACATACGTAACTGTAGCTAGCAGAGATAGGGAGACGTGCGGTGATCGATGACCGATAAACGACCGTATGAAACTAAACGATCATTGCACTTTTTCACGGAAATTAGAACTCGCGAAGCGTTGCATAACGTTCGTAACTGTAATAAGACCGTAGAGAAATTTGTAAGATCCCATTGACGATCAGCCACTTGTCCTATGATTCTGAAATCTTAAGGTTGCACGTGACAACAGTCCGCTTACGTGTACTTTCGTTCGAACTCGAGTCGTGAAACGGAACAAGGCACGAAAAGACGCGCAACGATCTGCGCTTCCCTTAAAGTCTGAGTTTTGTTAGATCTGAAAGATAGTTGGAATCGAATGTTAGCCTCAAATCGGCTTTATTTCAACGTTGAACCACTTGTTTCCTAGCGATGAAAGAGCGCGAGGGATTGAAATTAGAAATCATTGAAACGTACGCGAATCCCTGCCCGAGTGAGGTGCATGGTATTATTTTTTGCTTGAGAGTTGGCAACTATGACGTGATAACTCTTGTTTTAATATAGAATCGCATCTGTTTATAAGTTGTTTGCGCGCACGGTATACCGAGCAGAAAATTTACGCACAAACGCCGTAACTATCTCGAAGGAGAATTGTAACGAGCAATTGTCGATCTTATCGAATCTGTACTTTAATGGTCACTGCGAACGCTGAGCGAAAGATGCCATTCGAGGACGTAATATTATCGTTCAGTTGAGAATTTGTTGTACGACTATATGATTTTGCTAGATCGTAGGAAGAGAATGCAGCTAATGCGACGATCGAAATACACCGCAGAAATTGTAGATATATTTAGAGGCGAACAAAGCTACGAGTTAAAGATTTGGAAGGTTCGTAAATATCTCTACTTAGCAGGTCGACATTTGCATTCGCTGCATTTTATCAGATAATGTAACAAAATTCGACGCTTGTCAAGGGAAATTCGTTTAATTGTAACTTACGTACGCGTATTGTTAATTCTTAACTATCTGGATACCTGGCCGCAACTGTACGTGTATGCGAAACTAGAAAGAAACATGCTCAATCTTAAGAATCTTTGCCCGTGCTCGATAGGAGAAAACTTGGAAAAAAGTGTTACAGTACCTCGATGTTGTTCGAGCTTTCTTCTTTCCAATTTTAATAAGCCTTTTTGGTGCATCGATAATGCACCATGAAATTACGTATATGGTGCTGCGAACTTTTTAAGTTATTTTATAATTATATATCTTGGCAACGTATATATAAATATATATGTATATATAAGGAAAACATGTTCTGAATGTTAAAAAGGCACCTGAAACGTTGTGAATTATGTGGATAGATTGGTTAACAGTATTTCGGTTTAAGTATATCTGTAGTCAATAAAGTCAGATTAAAGTATGGTACCTATGTGAATTTGTTTACGATATTAATTGTTTCGAAATTTGACAAAATGTAAGTATTCGAAATTATGTAATGTTAAGCAAAATAACTTGGACGTTGCTGATTTCCCTATCTGTATATAATAGAAATTAAATTAAAGTACTTACATTCTTATCAGAATAAAAATAATTCTATCAAAATGCCTTTATTATATATCTCATATTTATGTATGTTTTTATTTTCTAAGCATCTTTTTAATTATTCATTAAATCGTTCGCATTATATTTTATATAAGGAAAAATAATTTAAAATACTTAACTTTGTGTATCGACCCACATAGTCCGTATAAAAATATATAAATTACAATTACATACATACATCACATACACATGCATGTATTGTAACAAAGTCGTTATCATTTTTGTATCAGATGCAATGTTATCGACTCAATGTGAAGTAACTTCCAACTGTACCATCGTACATGGTTGAGTTGGATATATAGTTCCTCCATTCACCGCTCTAAATACGACAAGAAATCCCATAAGCTGCAGATCTATTCTATAGCTTATATGTGGCAATAGATCTATCTTCTACCCAGGCTGTGCTAGGATTTTCAAATGTGACATGAAAATGCATTGCGTGTTAAATCTAGAATACTTCTTGTCTATGCTTAAATACAACACCTCTTTTTGATGACAATTATAAACTTCTGGGTTTTTTTTAATACTGCGGTCTGCTTTCTTAAATTAGTATTATTAGTTTAGAGATAATTATGTATACATATATTGTACATAATCAAAATTGTACTCATTGTAATATGCTTTTAAAAGCATATCTGAACTATAACTGTTTTCCATTAAACGATCAATATGGCGACTTCCACATAATAGTAAATAAAAGTGATAGATTTTGTTAAACTTTATAATAAATTTCATTGAAAAAGTGTAACTGTTTATTACTTTTATTTTAATACCCATTATTACAAATGATGGTAGATGATGTTTTACATTGAAGTGACTTACATAGCTTCTTGTTATTTCTGTACGTTTTCTTAACACTCATTTTGCTTGTTGTTAAACATGTGCTTGCGCATTTGGAACATATCACAAAGAATTTGAAATATTCATGAAATTCTGAAATAAACGATTATATTTATTTTCAGAATGAATTACAGTAATAACTTTTGTCATCATTTGTTACTTTATTAATTTTAAAAAGGCATTCTTACAATTATTTCATATTTTTTTCAATGTATAATTTAAGTATTTTTCGACGTATTTTATAATTAGCGTTATTATCTTTTAGCTATGATTAAACCTTTTTACGATATATTTATAGCAAATATAGAAGTATGTTACTCAATTTATAATCTTTACTTCATTGTATTCTTTTTTACAGTTTTTTATTATATACATCGAAATTATCCAACGTATGTACCAGAAATATATGATATCGCTTTTTCAGATCTTAAAAAAATACGCATATAATATACGTTTGGTTTTAAAAATCGAAGCTGTGATAATATTAAAAAATGTTGCAACGACATCGTTTATTAGGGGATAAAATACTTTTTCGAATATTGAAAAATAAGAGCCCCCTCGTTAACAACATATGCGAAAAACTGGTATTTATAAATAAATAAAATTACATATTTTATTAACAGTATATGCTACCATTAAGCTGTAATTCATACACATATTTTGTATTTGTATTATTTAGTTACTAAGATAATCTTTATATTTTTGTATAGAAAGATCAGTTTTAATAATCTAATATGTTTTTATTTATAATGAATTATTATTTTAGAATAACAATGTGAAAAACATTGTATTATTATCAGAAGATGAACTTTGTGAACTATGGCTACATATAAAAACTGTATTATTAGAAGCACAAAAATTATGTAAACAAACATCAAAGAATAAAGACAAACATGTGAAAGTAAGGTCACTTAGATGAATATATTGTATGATATTTTGTCATTTTACTATTGTTAATATAATTATTATTATTATCATTAATACAATATATCTATGTTATCATTTCAGGAGTTTAATCTTATGATTAAATTAATACGTACAATAACTATCATGGCTCTTGAAACAATTGTACAACGAAAGTTTATACCCAATGTTCTATTACAAAACATAATATTACTACATTCTGCTGTGCTACCAAATATAAAAAATGAACAGGTTGATGTTTAATTATTATCATTTATTCTTTTAATATTCATATTTTTTAATTTTTAAATAAAAATCTCTCTAAAGGCTAAAAATGAAATATCAAATTTGCTGGAAAGGTGGTGGATATTAGACATGACATGGAAAGAGAAAGTGATAAGAAATGTATTGAAATACCTCATCCAAAATAGCAAAACTTCATTGGTAATTATCCTTTGAGTATATAAATACATGTGAACAATGTAACTTCAAATAACTGATTCATTAATTATATTTTTAGCAACATGTAAAACGTTTATATGAGATAAGGTCTAGTATCACATTACTGAAATGCACTGAAGATGTGCAAGAACTACTTAAACTTGTTCGAGAAAAAACTGTGATGTCCCTTGAAGAAGGTCGAATGTTGATATTACATTTATTTACGCTTGGGGAGCAATATATATTGGTACAAGTTATAAATTATGCCAAAAAGGTTATAAATATCAGTTTATATCAAACTAACATTAACATAATTGATATTTCAGGGAGTTCATAATAATGTAAGGGTAGTATTACAAGATATTGAATACAGTTATATTCCTGCATATGCAGATCTATATGCAACAGCATGGTTAAATGGAACTGAAAAATTTAAGAAATTTATTGTTGAAAATTGTTTACAAAATATTATTTTTTATTGTTTCCGAACATATAGAGATGATACAGGAAGGGGAAAGCTTGGTAAAAATCTGCTTTCATTTGTTGCTGCTATGCATGATAGCAAGCATCAAGCAGCAAAATTAATGATTCACAATGAATGTAAACCTTTACTTTGGCAATATTTAAAGGTATGACCAGAATGAAATTTACATATACACATATACATAATATGTTATAAGCACCAAATTAAATTCTTATCACAGGCACATGGGTCTTTCATCATATGCAATGCTGTAGAGATTCTCTTTATAACAAGTTCTGTTCAATATACATGCACTCCAAGAGACAGAAATAAAATCTATATTCAAAAATATTATGAAACAATAACAGATCTCTTAAAAGATTCAGATTCTGAAGTGTGCAATGTTACTATAAAAGTATGGTAATTTGTCTATTATTACTTTAACCTCTTGCTTTACAATATTAGTACACATCATATAAGGACATGGATTATGCTTTCAATTCAATAAAGAGGTCTGTTTCTTCAGTCTGAACATTATCACCACTTACTTAAATAGTTACTAACAAAACTATAAGGCAAGGGGTTAAATATTTCAAAACTAATTATTGATATTTAAGAAATGTGAACATCTTTAGGGTCTGTTTAAAATGTTAGAAAAATATTGGAATAATGTTCCAAACAATATTATTCGGAGTTGGTTAAATATACTACTACAACATACAAAAAAAGCCAGTAATTCCGAAATAAGGGCAAACATTTTTACTGGTTTAAAAAAAATATTAGTTAAAGAACGATCTCGTATGATACTTAAAGATTTTCTACCAAATTTCGCAAACAGTATTTATGACGAAGATCAAACGGTATTAGAAGCGTTAATTAAACTTCTTTACCATGCACAAAGCCAACTTGGAATACCATTCTGGAATATAGTACCCTTGACCTATGTTCTCGATCGCTTAGAGGTATACATAATACAAAATAATATTTGACTATTTGCAAATAAAGATAATATTAAATTTAATGTCTTATTATTATTTTCAGACTACTCAAGATGAATTTGTCTTGCAAGAATTAGTAAAACTTATGTGGTTACGTATATCGTTGAATGGTACACATCACGATAATATAAAGGATGAATTAGCATACATAGGAACAAGCAATATAAATGCCGTTAGAAGATTTTGTTTGCATTCTAAATCTGTTATAAGTTTGAGTACATCCATGAAGCTTATTGAAACTTTGTTATCTGTGATAAGAGAAGAAATGGAATGTTTACCTGTAGCAAAAATATTAAACAAAAATTATAATAAAAAAGTTAAATTTAACAAGAAGAAGAATAGCTTCGAAAATGGTAATAATATATAATTATTGCGTGATATTAAATTTATTAAGTTTACGTCTAAACATTAATAATTGTGTTTATCGGAGTAGATTCTTCAAATAGTTGGAATGATGACTTTGATAATTATAGAGCTATAAATATATATATCGATATTATTGCTATGTTATTAATAGCAAATATTGAACATAGTGACGAAGGAATATTGTATAAAAAAGAAATTAATATTTTACAACTAATTGCACATGCATTACCAGAGCTTTTCAAGAATTTCAGAGTAAGTATTCATAATTTATTCCCTATAGGTTCCTATAATATGTATGTAATCCTTTTTCAGGAAACACCAATAAACGAGTCAATAATATTTTTATTTTCTTTAATACCTCCGACATTTTTTTTGAATAAAATTGGTATTCTGGAAATGTTGATACAACAACTGTGTGATCCCAATACTCCTGATGAAAGTCTCCTTTCAATTGTGTATCTTCTCATGAAATGGAATAAGGGAGATACAATATTATTCACATTAACGAATCTTTTTACACAATCTTTAAATACAAATGCAAGACATAATCAGGTAAAGATATTGCTTAATAAATATATTAATAACAATAAGATATAATACTATTAAATGTTCATTTAGAATACTGCACATGATTTCCAAATTAATGAGAAGGGTCTAGAATTAAGTTTACGAATTCTAAAACATTTACTGCATGTTGAATATCAGTCAGTTTTAATGAATAAATATCATAAGGACATACTTAAATTTTGGGAAAGTTTACATAGACTAAGAAGTTTTATAGAAAGAGAAATGAATAATGAATGCAATATAAAAAGTCTTGTATCCAAAGATATAATTATAAATTTTTTTAAAGAATATATATCAATGATTGCAATATTACATAAAAAGGATGTATTTGATACATCGGAACATTTTTCAGAGATTTTATTATGGGTCAGGAGGTATGAAAGTTAATTACATATTCTTATCAATTTTCTAGAAGTATTGTTATTGTTAACATACCCTTTCTTTTTACACAGGACAATAGTGACACACATATCGCACATTGATGTAAACATTATAGAAAATCATTATACTTGTATAAATATAATAAAAAGTACTTTTGATATGTCAAATTTACTACTGAAAGAGTGCAATATTACTCCGAAACTATGTTGTGATATCGTACTTTTATATTGCAGTTGTTTATCATCACCAAATGGTATAATTTTTTTAAATGATGCATTTGATGCAATAATGATGTTATTAGATTTTAGTAAAATGGCTTATGACGAACAAGAACCAAATTTATTAAACATTGTTGTACCAAATTTTGTATGTATTGTAATGGTTACTTTAACTAAATGTAGCAAAGATATATTACTTAAATATACAAACGTAAGTATACGTAATGAGTTATCTAAAAAAGACGCGGTAAATATTTTCTACATTAGAATTAAATAACTTATTAATTATAGGACAGAAAAATACTGCATAAATTAACGCAAAAATATTTTTCCGTTATTAAAAATACTTTTGACGATGAGAGTTCTTATCTTTCATATATAACTATTATGTTTAATGCTGCAATCAGTAGTATAAGTATGGAAATTACACGTTTACTACAACGCTCACATATAATAGATATTATAAGCACACCGTTTCCTTATCTAGCAAAAGAAATATTAAAAATTATTTTAAATACAAAAAGATATCAAAAACTGAGTATACAAGTATTAACAAAGACAATAACAAGTTGTGCAAAAGTAAGTATATATACACTATTTCAAATCTATTAATAGTGTAGCTAATTCATTTCACATTTTAGATTGACATGTTATCTTCTCTGATAGTAATATACAAAATGCTTAAATCAAATAATAAAAAAGTTATTAATTTACTTAAAAACGTGACATTAGCATCCAAAGTACACTACCAAAATCAATCTTGTGATACTCTCTTTGATAGGTATTATTAATTTTTTATTCTAAAAGTAATAATATGTTAATCGTAACCGTAATCACGTGATCAGAAAGATCATAATATTGATAAGAAATATAATATTCATAATTCTTCCAGGTCTATAAATGATGCAATAGATACAGTTATAGATGCCATATTGAAACAAAAATAATACAATTACCGTTTATGTAATAACTAATTATGTAATTGTAATAAGCCAATATATCTACTACGCGATATATTTTTATTCAATATTTTATGTATTAATGAAACTATAAAATTATACCTTTTTGAAAGTAGAAAATTTTTACGTTAGTATATCAATTAAGATACTGAACGTAATTATTAATTACAAATTAATAATTGAAATAAGGATTCCAATTAGAATAATTAGAACGAGAAAAAATAAGATTTCTAGAGATATAATGTTTAAAGTTAAATAAATATACATACATATATTGTATATTTAAATATAATTATTTTTTGTACAAGAATATTTCATTTGTTTACATATGTAAAATATTTAAATAAATTATACGAAATTGTAATTACTACAATTGTTATGTATTGTAATTTATGACTTACTGTTCCGCCATTGCACGTTACTTAGCCAGAAAACGTTATATTTCTCATTTGTCTGACTGCAGCTACAACTCTGGCATTGCATCCAGAGCTACTCTTCTGGTAATCTTCTGGTGGGAGTCTTAATAAAAGAGACATATGTTGTAGATTTTCTGATAAGGATAGACCAAGTTCCTCTAATACATTACCAAGGTAATCTGCAAAATATATTATACATATTAAAAAATTGAAGAAAATGTTTTTAATATTTAATTTTTTGATACAAAGGTACGTACCTATGTCAGTTGCAAGTTGTTTACATGCAGCAGAACTTAGCTGACAAATTCCTAATGTTTGATCTAGAAACATTTGACATGTTTCTTTAGCAATGATTTCTAATAAAATACCAGTAAATCCAGATTCAGTGGAACTTTGTGCATATTGTGGATCTGCTGCTTTTAATGCCTGCGTAAGGCTTGGATTTTCCCTCAGTAAAAATGGCTCTAAATGCTGTGGTAATGTCATCAAATATTGCCCAACTTGAGTTATATATTCCTGAGGAGCAAAGCTATAATCGGGTAAATCTGCACTCAAATGCGTCATTTTGTTGATTTCTGTTGACCATGCTGGTGCTTTTTGTACTGATAATAATTGCGTAAAGATAGGAGCAAAGATTACTTCATATGTTGCACGATGTAAATCAGAACATAGTTTGTGAATAGACTTTATTATTGGATCAAGAATTGTTTCTTCTTCTGTAAAAGAAAACATTTATTTAAATATGAAGTAATTGATGTCATCTATGAAAAAATCTTTATATTGATTACCTTTTTGAAAAGATGCAGTTAAATTTTCCAATTCATTTTGACTTGATGTATGTAAAAGTAACTTTTTATATTGATTAAAAACGCTACCACTTGTACTTTGCAGCTTATTATTAGCTTCTGTAATGTCAATTATCAAAGATTTCTCAAATTGTTGAATCTGTCCCAAAAGATCACCTGTATATATTGGAATTGACAATATTACATCAAATTTATTTAAAAAAAGGAAAATAAAAATGCTACCTATAGTTTGCATCAAAGTAAGGCACATTTGGAACAAATTCCAATCCTCATGTTTTACTTTTTTGTGTTCTAATTGCCGTATAGCCACTTGATATTTGTCAAGATATTTATTGAAGTAACGCTGTAAAAATAAACATCTTATTACATATACATAATGAGAAAGTCTTTTTATCTTAGCATTTTAATTAGTTTAATATTACAGTTAGAGATTTTAATACGCTGGGATAACCACAACCATCTGTAAAGAGTTTACATCTTTTATTGGCCTCATTTGCATATTCCATTACTCTCGAAAGACTAAGGGAAAGGTTATTGATCGTATCACTTAAATCATCTTGAACAGAATCTATAGATTGCAACTGATGTTCAAGTTGAGCTGTTTCATAAATATTGTATTTTGTAACATATGGAACATAAGGTGCATATATTGCTTGTGCCAATGCTAACAATTTTGGAGTCTGTGATTTTCCATGTGATGATGTTTCAATAGCACCTTGCAAGTTCACAGCAAAGTGCCTTGTAATTTGTTTAAGTTCAAGTAAAAGTGACAATTGCATAGCATTTGTATGTTGTTTTAAAAGAGCTTCTATACATTCTGGAATGCCTGGGTCCAAACTTCTTAAAAGATCAGCATATATCTCAATAATTACATCAACTGAGGTACTACTAGGGAATACTTGGTGACACCATTTCACCTGTATTGAAATCACGTTACCATAAGAATAAAACTTATGTTATATATGTTAACACAACATTTTTAAAGTAAAAGCTACCTGATCATTCCAATTAGATAATAATTTATCATAATAAGTATGTAACCAGTAAGAAACATTTTCATCTTGTGCTAATTCAATAGTTCTGCGCCATTCTTGCCCTAATGATACTTTCAGACAATTGTGATAATACTTGAGAAGTTGAGGCAAGCGTTCCATTTTACTAAAAATATCCACATAAACTTTAGATTGTTCTGAAACAAAAATATTAGTTAATTTGTATACAGTGGCAAAGGTTACAATTACATTCAATATAACATACCCAAATTTGCAGCAGTAAATGCTTGAACTAACTTTGGACTAGCTATGGCTTCTAACCGATTTTTTAAACCTTCTAATTGTAATTTTTTATCTTCATAGTCAATAACATTTACGAGCATAGCCAGTGATTTTTGCATACTGAACAGTTTATTTGCTATAGCTTCTATATCTCCTGATTCAAATACCTGAAATGTTAAAAATAACATAAAGCCAAAATTTACAAGCATTTTCTTATCTCAGTGAATACTATACCTCTTCAACATCATTGGCAAGTATACTCCAATTATCAGCTTCGTGTAATCCTTGTTTAGCAATCTGTAAGTCTGTTTTTATTTTATCTATTCTCTCTAATGTAGCCATTGATGAAGCAGTGTCTTTTTCAACCTATTTAATAAATTAATATCATAATAATAGAGAAACAATAGAGGCATTCAATCATTTCAGACAAAAATATCAGAATAAAAACCTTTTCTATTTCTTGTTTAACTGCAACCATTTTTTCTCTCAGAGCTAAAGCTTCTTGTTGCAAAAGTTGAGTATCTCTTAAAACTCTTGGCAAACTTGAAAGAACAGACTGACTGGTTTCTTCTAAAGCCCCATTGACTTGTTGCACATACAATTGTAATTTCATTACCAATGATGAAACAAATGCCTAATAAGGTAATATATAAAAAATATTTATACAAAGAGATAGAAAGTCAGAAATTTAGAAAACATGTAAAATATTATCCCCTTGAATTTGAATGTCGTGGCGATTTCGCATTCGAGTAGTTATTTATATGAAGTAACGATTAAAAAAAGTTTCTAAAACATTTTTTATTTAATGTTATAATATTTTTATATGCAATGTAGTGAAAAAGAATTATCTATAAAAAGGCATATGGTGTCACTGACCGCGATGCAATAGAAGCAGTCAGTTTAGTAACTGACTGTACTAGTGCAACTGAAAGTCAAAAACTGTGTCGAGGAAAGAAATAGAACCCGCGCAATCGAGATCACACTAACTGTATGACTTACATCTTTGTTTTCTTGTGCCTCGACAGATTTAAACGTTTTATTAATCCAATCTTTCACATCGAAAATATCTTCGGAAAATGCAGATACATCCTGAAATCGGTTTAAGGTTAGGAAAAACTTGATCTTTTATTTTAAGAATTTTCTACATTTTTCCACAAAATACAGTAATCATTTAAAATATTTAACAGAGTATATCGAGTTTCTGAGCGGTTGTTTTATTTTCAGGATTTTTAATAAATATTTCGTTGCTTACCATGATAAATTACAAATCGTTAAAACTTTTCAGGTAATTTTTTTTTAATAAAAATGTAAAATGTAAAGTATACGGTGCGAATGGTACGGTTTCGAGAGTCGAAGTTTATTTTCTCTATATTTTATTCCTTTTTCGGATGCCGTATAGCGCAGAAGTGTTTCGGTACACAGCCACTTTGCCGTTGCACTTCGCGTGTTGTTTCGTGACGTCGGAACCCAGAAGAACGTTATTATCGTATTAGATTACAACAAATTAATTCGTTCTATGTGTTTCTTTTCTTCTTTTTTTTTTCGTTTCCTTGCATTAGTATTATCAAACATTTTTGTGCATTCCTAAAATATATGTAGTGCTGCAAGGTCTATGATCGTCAAACAAATCGATTGTGCAAATGTGCAGCATTTATACTTCTGTAATGGGACGCAGTTCTAGATTATAGATTCAGTTAATTCGATGTGAAAACGCGAAAATTTCGGGAAACTAAAATGACAACTTCGATACACGATACTTTATACATATGTGACGGTATTTAAGATTTAACGATAACATAACGATACAATGAAATTAAAGAAAAGGATCACTAAAGATAAAACGAGTGTCTTGTTTTTTCTCTGTAATAATTGTGATAAAATGAATATCTCGGATTCCAGACGAATACTATAAAGGAAAGACCATTTTGGAAGGTGCTGTTCACCCCTTTGCGACAATCAGCTCGGTTTTCTTGTGACACAGTTCACTTCTCTGGATTCCGATAAACTGCCTAACAGAAGGATATAAATCGAAGAAGAAAAGGGAGAGAAGATGGAAAACAGCATCATATCGGCCGTTTCCGGGCCCTTTGTTGATCGCCACGCCTCCGAAACTGCGTTTGCGCGTGACGATTTGCGCAACAGTTGGAAGTTGGAATTTTGCCTGGAAATAGCCTTAATCTCGACGAAAATAAGGAGAGCAGGCTGAGCAGAACTGCAGCGGCTATACTTTGCCCTTTTCTTTGCGAACATTGAGCGCATCATCTGGTCGAGAAAAAGCCTATGTTTCTCAGGTTGTGCTGCATACGCATGTGCTTCGTTTTACCATGTCACACGAATTTATTACATACGTTATTGATCATTTGATACCTTATTTATGTTCATTTCATGACTATAAGTTCTCTAATCTTTTTTGTTATTGAATATTTGAAACGAGATCTTGGAGTTTCGAGTTCACATGCGTAACAAGGGAATTATTCTTTCGCATAAAGTTGAACTTTATTACGGACGGCAATCAGACCCAATCAGTACGGCATATTAGAAGCGTATGCATTTAATGTCGCGTATAAAGTGCGTCGATCAGAAGTCCAATTTTGTAATCTTGCTGTGCATATGAATGCGTGCCGCTGATAAATTGTCCTTCATTTGGACCAGGCTGAGACTTTTCAAAAAAAGTACTATTTCATTTATTCATTATAAACAAACGAAAAAAATATCAATCGTTACATTTTACAATATGAATTTGTTCTTTTTGTGTATTAATGTTGATGTTAAAAAGTTGTTGATAATTTTTTATTTTATTAATGATACGATTTAATATTCGTAATTAATGTTGGTTCGATAATTTTGCTACAGTTACTGCTTCTTATATATTTGATTATCTATCCCAAGGTTTTAAGCGAATTAATGTAGAATAAGTCGAATGCAGCTGCGTGTTTTTGCAATGTGGAAAAATTATGGAACCATCAACCTTACACGGAAAGACCATTGTACCTGGTCCCAGGGCGACTATGCGATACGACCGTCTGTAGGAAGGGTAAGAGATATCCTCGACCTTGAGGTTTGTACCAGCCAATCCCAAGCCTTTATTTCCTAGCAGTAGGTATGGGATTGGTTACATGTTCTCCACGGCACTATTGTATTTCCAAGTGCTTCCGGTTAAAAAGACAGATTTCCGAAAAAGCAAGTATATACCTGGTAAGTCGATAGAACACGTAACGTCGATTTTTTTTTCTCTTCTCTTTTTTCCATTTCCGTCAATGCACTATCCCTCCAATGCATACTGCTGGCTAAACAGCGTGAAAAAGTAATTATCAACTCGCGATAACGAGTCAGCAAACGGATTTTTACTTAATCTTCCTTCCTGTATGAAAACACACGTTCGCCTTTGCAAAAGGTACACGCGATTCGCAATGAAGAACAATTTACTTGATTTTGATTACACATTGTTCGACCATGCGACGAAACAGCATGATCGGATTTACCGTGGCTGTGTAGCACAGGGAACTCATCATTGTCAGAAACGCTGCGATCAATTAGAAGAACGTATCTGAAAAAAGACCATAATACGACAATTATTCTGAAACTGAACTGAAAGTCAGTCCCTGTGACACACAGTCGAACGTTGAGAGCATTTGGTATCAGCCTTTGCTGTGGTGCTCGTGTTACATCTGGCTGCGATACGTTACATTGGACCAGCCGATCTTTTACCCATTTCTAGTTCACATACTTACATATAGGTATACTGCACTTCAGTTCTCCAAGCCTCTTATCTTTGTCGGTGTGCTCGATAAAATGCTTACACAATTACTCACAAAATTCAAGGCGAGTATTTGTGTTTAGAATAAACGAGCCCCTGCTGCACGAATTTTGCAAGTGTATAATTACTCCTACACAAAGCACTGTGTGTGTCGCATTGCATTTCAATACGATCGTTTTGGTTGTGTTTTTGTTCAATCGGCCCCTTCTCATGAATCAAGACCTTATCTTTTTGAAAGTTCTGGGAATAATAATAATCTCTCATCGAATATGTAACCCTATTTAATTGAGGAACTGGCGGAAACTTTCGAAAGACAATCAATAGCTTCGTCTGGCACTCTGCAAAGTAAACGTTTCGAGGATGTTGGCGAATGAAATTAATGATCTTCCTTCAATCTCGGTTGATTGCAGCCCTTTTCCCTCAAATTCGTAATATTCGTATCTTATAATATCTGATTCTTCATTTTACTAAAATTTGCAACAAGAATTTTCATAGTGACGGTATGGAATTAATCTTTCGGATGTGCTGGGGAATAAGATGTATTGCGTGTATTCGCTAGTAAGTGTAGTCGTAGCATGCAATATGACCGACCGTTCCTAGGTAACAGGTCTTTAACCTATGTATCTCAAAACGTTGAGAACTGGAAACGATCGGGCGGAAAAATAAGAAGAAAGGATATTGAACTTTTCTAAAATTTTCGAAGAATTAGAAATACGTTGGACGAAAGGAAAAAAGATATGCGAATATTTGATGGTTGAGAAAGATGCACAAACTTGGTATGTCAGCGATACGTTTGATCGCATTCATGCTGGAGCGTAGGCTTATCTCGGGACGTGTACGGGAGGATGAAATTATTCAGCCGGTAACGGCAGAGACTGTACCGAGGCCGCGCTACACTTCTGAGAAAATAAATTCTCCCGCGCTTCTTCAGTGCCCGTAGGTTCGCGTTGCCACTTCCTTCGTGAATTCTCTTCCTCGAAGATCGAGTTGATTCGAATAGCCAACCTTCCCTCTGGGGACCATAAGGGGACGAGGCTCTCTCGACTGCGCAATTCTCGTTGCAGAAAAAAAAAGTAGAGACGCTAAAAAAGGTAAAAAGGAACTGAGGCGAAGGGGATATCGAATTTTTTTGCGGCCCCTCCTCGCTTTGCGCCTATATTGATTTTTAGAAATTCCTCGCGAGACGGTTGAACACGAATGTAGAAAGGAGTGAGCGAGCGAGCGAAACGAACCGGCGAAGGAAAGAAGAAAAGAAGGAGAGGAACGAAGCAGCCGGAAAAGATTCGCGGCCCTCGAGCCATCGCGCGTTCTAGGGCGGTGCAGCGCTGTTTTACGAAACCTTTTAGCGGGCAATGTCCGATAGAAACCGAGAGAACGTAATTAACTTGGAACTTATCAAGCCGAGAAGCGTCGCGTGTTTTGCGTCTTCGCGAAATGTCTCAACAGAATAATTGTCTGGAGAATACTCTGTCACGTTTTGACACAATTCGAGCTTATTTTATATTGCTCTAGAAGCTGACATTTACGAACATGTTCGTTATATAATTCATTAATAGATACTCTTTCATTTTTCATAAATTCTTCCAACGATTCGTCTGCTCTACATTCGACTGCCGACTTTTCTACGTTAGTGAGAAGATCGGTTAAAAAATCAGAAATTTGAATAATAGTAATATGAAATTTAAATTTAAATTGGGAACTTTCAGCGGGAATTCGGAAAGCTCGTGAAACGACGAGGGAGAAAGTAGAGTAGGAAATGTTCGTTCGATAATTTATTTTCTATGAGTATATTATATAGCGATGATGTATAAAAACGGAAGGTAAGAACGTTGCACGCGAACTAGAGAAGTTGAAATGAACCGTTAAAAGTTCCAGCGGACGAAACGTGAAATAATGGTAGGAGGGCGATGCGTGCGTGTTCGTAGGTATTTATAAGATTCGTAAGGATGTTTACGGCATTTGTTTCTAACAGCGGGAAAATTCCCACCCATATTAGACATAATGCGAGACGGCCCTGCTTATAGTCGAAAGCAATCGAAGGTAGTCGAAGTCGTCCGAGGACAGTGGAAAATAGTGGGATGTTTCCCCTCTTTCGCTTATGACCATCCCTCAACCCCTACCATAGCGCGCATCCCTTCCTTTAGGCTCGATGTATCTCTGTTTCTCTCATACCCGTTGACGGTTCTCTCAGTCGCTTCCTTCTCCCTCTCTGTCTCGCTCTGACTGGCTGTGATCTCCCTCTCTCTTTTCTTCCGTCTTTGTCTGTCTCTGTTTTTCCTTCTTGCTCGTTCAGCTCGTTCTTAACGTCAAACCACTTAGGGCCGCAGACCTCGGCAGTCAGTCGATCTTTCCTAGCAGCAGCATTCCGGCATTTTCCACCTGATCGCGCGCGGGCGGTCCGGTAAACGCCATTTTGTTCGTCACGTCTGATCGTCACGTCTCCTCGTTAGAGAGAGGAACCTCGTGCGTAGAACGTTTGTATGTGCCGCGCACCCTTCCACGCCCCGTGCAACACCTGCGTTATCAAAAACAACAAACGAACGGCGACGCACTTTGTAACACACGCGCGCGGTTGTTGTGTGGTGCGGGTGGTTTACTTTTCCCTATTCCGTGAAACCGACAACCGGGCATTGGGAACGGAAAAAGACGCCGGGTGTTGTTTTTCCGTTGACGAGACCCGCACGGAACGGAGTGCGTGACCCCGCGTGGTGTTTTCTCTCTCTGCTCTCCACGTTATTCTTCCCTCGGTCACCACCACGTTAAGGACCTCGACAACGCAGTTAACCGATACGTGAGAACGTGAGTACGCACTATATACTTTATTAGATTCACGCGCATCTCGACTGTCTTTCCGTCTATCACGCACACGGTCCCAACGTTAGATCTTGTTTTTTCCTGCCTGCATGGCATCGTCTGCCATGTTAGACCGGCGTCTCTTTCTCTTTCTCCCTCTTTCTCGTTGTCCCTCTCTTTTTACTCTCTCTCTCTCTCTCCCTTCTCGCGCCGTCCCCCTTCCTCGTGCTCCGTGTAAACGCGCTCTCTCCCACCTCCGCTCGTATCTCGACAGGAGCGTCGACATGAATTTTCCGATTGCGAATTTTAATGTTAATATATAATGACGGTCGCAATCACGATGTTGATGACAGTCATGCTGTTGGTAAGGAACGACGACGACGCCGCCTGTCAACTAATCTCTTGCCTTCATTGACGTGCTGCTCCTGTATTTTCGCTGTTTGTATAATTCGTTGCTTGTTACGTATATGTGCTACGAGCATCCGTACGATTGAACAAAGAACGCTAGAGAGGGAAAATAAACAGGAGCGAGAAAGAGAAAAAACGAGCACGTATTCGTAGGACAACAAAAGTTAATACAAAACATCGTGCCCCCGTAATTCTACGCGAATGTACATGATTTCTTCGACCTTTTTTGTCTGTTTTCGAAATGATACTCTTCGCGGAAGTCGTGTGTACTTTTCAGAACAGACATAACCTTAAACGATCGAAGAATGAATACATACACCTGACCGGTTTATGGGTATACCTTTGAAGGCATAGGCGCGGTTCTTAACACTTGGACGTTACCGACGATTCAGCACGTGTACACGCGCGTTCGATGCTCCAAGATAGTGCATCTAACTGTAACCAATCAAAGCAACTGGAGATTTGTTTATTTCGCGTGCTGGCGCAAAAGCGCGGGAAGCGGGAGGGTTCGAATCGAACCGCGAGACGCAACATTTTTATAGCCGACGTATTCACGGGACTTTAAAATGTTCTAAAAGAAGTATTATACACTTTCAAACAGAAATTGCGTCTCTAAATTGCGAAATTTTGAATCAGAATGATTTCAAAATGACTCATCATTACGAATCAGATTATTTTCCATGAATAGTGCCGCGTAGTAACCGAGGACGATAGTTAATTCTATGCTTATCTTCGCGCGGAAATTTTTCGTTCTAGGAAAACTTCTAATCAGTTTCGCCGTTTTTGCAAAAACCAAACCGCTGTTGCAACTTTTATAACAGCCCGATATCGCGTTACGCGTACGTTTTTCATTTTTTTTTCTATTTCTTTTTTCTTTTTCTTTTTCTTTTTCTTTTTCTTCTTCTTTTTCTTTTTCTTTCTTTCTTTCCTTTCCGCGTGACGTATATTATGTTCTCGTGAAATCTGATAGAACGTTAAATGTCTTTTTGCGCGGATGATCGGCAACGCTGTACTTATCTTCGAAATACACTTTGTCGCGCACAATCGAAGAGCGAAAAAGAGTTTTATCAGAGGAAAAATTGAATCGCGCGTCCATTCCCTTGGCTCGCTCGTTAAAACAGACGTCTACGTTACGCGTGTCGTTTTTTTTTTTTTTTTTTTGGGAAACAGTAGAAAATTATGAAATCCTATTATGTGAGGCGTATTTTTCATACGTGCTTCCTTTTTTCCTCCGTAGGAATTGCATTATCTCATTCGCGTACCTCGCCTCAGTGGTTCCATTGACGGTGCGTCATAGCGAATTATTAAACTCTTCGAAAAAGAGCAATTACTTGACGTCATTGCAGACACGTGGAGCAGAGCGCGTTAGTCGTAGTAATTTATGTCATCGCCGGCGCGGAAATGGGTTTTTCCAAAAATAAAATACGACCGAACCGATCGCCGTTCGGCCACACATCGGAAAATTACCGATTGACATCATCGAATCTGTGCATTTTTTCAAAATACTTTCCAAGTTAGCCGTGGGAAATCGACGCTTTTCATGTCTTCATGAATTTTTATGGATTTCTTCTTTTCTCTGAAAAAATAAAGTAAGAATCGATTGCTGTATTTGCATCGAGAAAAGGAGACATAGCTAGAAGCGCTTCTGGCGTTTTCACGAATCGATTTCACGATCATTTTTAATCTTTGTAAAAAGTCGCGACTATGCAAATAATAAATTAGAATATAAATTGCATTCACCAAATGAGAATATAAATATCGTCGTTTGTTCCTCTTGTGTACGTTTCAGACGAAACGAGATATATCATTTTCTGAACTCAAGCGAAATGAACGCGTAATTTTGTTATATTTGAGCTTTACGGGGTTTGTAAGTTTAGTAAACTCTGATTCCATCGTATAGTTAGCTCGTTAGCCGTACTTGTCTGCCATCGAGATTAGAAGAAACCGACGAACAACTTTGAACATTTGTATTTATGTCCCCGATGTTTATTGTAAACGCCCTTTCTTTTTTCACCATCTTAACGTCGACCAAAATTACTCATCTATTCTTCTTGTTTTCAACATAGTTTCACACGGCCGTTTCGCATATTTTTCCATCGATTAGTTTGAATATTAAACGGCTAGCTACGTCAAAAATCAGTGGGAAAAAATTTCCCCGGCGAGTAATAGCGAGGAACGTGTGGAAAGGAAAAAAAATGTGTTACGTTGTCGATAATTGCAACTATGATACAATAACAGTGTAGTAGTAGTAGTGGTAATAATAGTAACTGTGAGGATTCAAAGATCGATCATAAAAAGAAGCACGCAAACACAATTTGATTGATCGATAAGAGTAAGAACGATATGGAGAACTCACGCAGCCATGTGATTTCGTTGCATGCCAATGTATTATGGGCTTTGATTGTCAGACTGGTATAAACCTGATGTTACGTTTTACGCACTCCTCGACATCAAAAAGATTGCTAGCGATCCGACACGGAAGGATCTCGCGAGAATTTGGCAACCATTATAGCAACGTCGCAAAGAGACAATGAATTGTTTATTCCAAATATAAAATTGCTCCGACCTTTATTGCCAGTGAATAACAAACTATGTATTTATATCGATGGAATATACAGGGTGGTTGGTAACTGGTGGTACAAGCGGAAAGGGGGTGATTCTACGCGAAAAAAGAAGTCGAAAATATAGAATAAAAATTTAAAAGAAAAAAATTTTTTTTTTTAATTTTTCCATAGAGACAACGATCTACAGTGAGATCCGTTATAACGTACCGCACGCGAACAGAGCGAAAATTCAAAATCGATTTTCTCGAAAACAAAGCCTCAAACGAAAAAATTTTATTCTATATTTTCGACTTTCTCTATTTTTTCGCGTAGAATCCACCCCTTTCCGCTTGTACCACCAGTTACCAACCATCCTGTATATATACCAAAGAGTTTATAAAATGTTCGGATATCTGTAGAAATCCTTTACAAATAATATACTTATATAATATATAATAATAGTAATAGTATAATATACTTATACAATAAAATTGAGAAACGAAGTTAATCAGTTTCGACTCAAATGTGTTGTAACTTCTACGTACATCTTCAGATTAGTTAAAAATTTGGCATGATTATTAATCAATTTGTTGATATAATCGTGACGGCCGTGTTTCATAACAATGCTAATGAAACTTCAAAATGTTTTATATAGTCGAACATTTTCTATGGTAAATGTTCCATTGTAGATAGATGCAGTGTCTCTGTGAACATGGTGGGGATAGGAGTCAATATCGAAGATAAGCGTGCGAACGTCTTGACTCGGCCTCGTTCAATCTTTTTCCGTGCGTTGAAAAATGTGTTTTCTCTCGGTTGCTCGCGGCCAGCTGCACCGATCTTCCCTCTCGCGTGTATATACGCGTATTTCTGTAACGGGCGGGATAGTGACCCGCGTAAACGTTCGAAACACTTGATATCATTTGCGTCGCCTTTCGTCCCATTGTTGAAAACATCGCACCGACAGATAATTAGCTATATCGTTTCTCTGTTATCATTTTTATTTGTCGCGAGTGCATATACTTTGTTTCGCGGTATTGTCCGTGTGTAAATATTAAACGAAATGCGATATACTCGGTGCGCGTCAGCGGTCCGTTACGAGCATATGCACGTAGGGAATTTTCGGTTCTTAATTTCCGTCGACGCGTGCGAAACCAACGCTGTAAATATTTGCATCGTTTCTATTTTTCTTCCCTCTCGTATGTATCTTAAATTGAATTTTCTAACCTGTTTAAGTTCTAATATTACAGGATAATTTACGGTAAACTGCGTACTCGACTTCTCGAACGTCCTCGACACGTTTCGAGTATTGCCATTTTTTTTTCGCTTTTTTACTCGCGTCTCTAATGCTAACTTGTAAGAGTGATTTATACTTTCGTTGTTACCAGCATCTTTTTCCTAGTAAATACTAATAATCCGTGACGAACGCTGGTCACCAGTTTTGTTTCTAAGGCCGCAAGAAGCTTAGATCTTTTTTTTTCCACTACAATTTCTATTTACTAGGAATTTTCTGTTTCGTCGAATTGAAACCGGTTAAGTATCGTGCGTCACCGAGATGTTTTGAAGTCGATAAGAAAAATATAAACTTATTCAAAAAGCTTCGTACTTGTTATATCATATCATGTGTAATTCATCAGTTTTTTATTAAGAGCGAATTAATTTTGTACGCAGTACAGTGACAGTTAAATTCTTTCTCGTGTTTTTAATTCGCCACGATCGGATTTTTCTGCTTGCACTAAATTGTCTCGTTTAGATTTTTTAAACATAGTAATTATTATGTAAACGGCTCGTTTACACGTGTCGTTTTATTTATTTAAATATCGCTGGCAGCGACGTCGTTGAGTAATTGAACAGCGATACGCGTATACTGGAACTTGTTACATTAAGAAATTGGTCGTAGACGATAGGGTACTTAAGCATCACCAGTGAATTGTCGCTTTGGACGAAAGGCCGTAAAACGCGGGAGATGATGAAACCGAGCGAGAAGTAGATCGAATTTCAAAACACAGCTACTGTCGTCGGTTTGGTTTTCTCTCCATCACGGTGCGTCCGGACAAAAACTTCAAATTCCGTAGCGAGGTAACGCCACAGGCGAAATTGTCAGTATGATTAATACCGACGAAGGCAAAACTAACGTTGGCGTGGCCACCTATGGAAAAGTCGATAACTAACAAAAAATAGTGCCACAGAGTGTGGAATCAAGAGAAATTGAGCCGAATCATGAGTCGTTCGTCAATTTATGTACGCGTGAAAGTTAGTATCGCGCGCGCGCGCGCGCGCGCGCACGCCGCTAATACTTTTTTCGCCATAGCGAAACCTCTGGAACGGTTTTCAATTTATTTCATGGATTTCTCTGCTACTCGTTTAGAAATATCATCGCACCAATATCAACGTAGATTATTCTTTTTTTTTCTTTTTTTTCTTAGGCGATGATTGAACGTGTAGGGAAAAAAAAAGACTGTTTGCAAAGTAAAATTTCTAAAATTATTGCAATTTAGTTCTTACAAGATGGCAGAGAAAGAAACCTATTTGCACAAAAAGAGAAACGGATGTGAAAACGGCGATAGGTGTTTGAAGTTGGAGAATAATTAGTCCTTTTGACTCTACGATTTCTAGATTTTCCATAAAATTGTCGACGGCTATACGAGAAGCTTTCCCACGTGTTTCATGGAATTCCACTTTCACACGGTATAATTCCTTGAAATGATACTCGTGCGTGTTGAATGAGTAGAACGAGTAGAAGAACCGCGGAGACAATTAAACGTCAATAAGATAGTGGCGCGATGCGCGAGTAGGGAATAAGGTGTCGAACCGTCTATCCGAGAAACATGGCTAATCTCCGAGAAGGAAGAGAGAACTCTCGGGTTGTTGCATGCTCGAGGATGTCACGATGCGCCACGGAGAAATCTCTTTGATTTTCACACGTTGCGTCCAAAACAGTATTCAAGCGACGTTCGCACGACGCGGCCGCAAACCGAATTGATTTCCCCCCTTCTTCTTTTTTCTAGCTGGTCCTGCGTTTTTCAATCTTTTCTCTATTCCGCCCTATTTTCTTTCATTTATATTTTTACTCGTTTGTTTCCTCCGTTCTACGACTTATTTATCTTCGTTCTTTTTTCCTTTGTTTCTTTAATTTGCAAAAACCACCGATAAGAATGATTCATGGATCGTAAAATACAAATTATCGGGTACAAAAACTTTGCTGCGAACGAAACAATATCGGATGGCGCCGTGTACGGTTTTATACGGCAATATACACAGGCCTCCTTAGTTAACCGTGGAAACAGCAGTTTCATTATTTTTTTGCGCCGTCTTCGTTTTTCTTCATTCGGTTCCAAATATTTAGTTATTCTCTCGTGACAGCCTGTACGATATAGGTTCGCTCATAAGGTAAGAAATATGGGTTATTTCGAGTATTTGAAGGATTCCTGCAGAATAGGATTTCGCCATAAAATTACTGGCAATACCGCAAATTATTTTACGTCAGCGCAGTTTTATAAACAGAAGGAAGGGTAACTTATACCGCTGGAAAGATTCTAAAGCCGAGGTGTCAAAGGAGGCCACTTTAGAACAATGAAGCTCAGGACTAAAGCTAGGGAATAATCATGGCCCTATGACGTGCCATAAAGCGCACCAGAGCTTCTCATTGCTTACCTATTTGACACGCACTTCTCGTACTTCTTTGCTGTCTTAAACAAAGTATTCTCTTCGGCGTGTCGGGAGAAAGGGCAGTTTTTGTTAGGAAAGTAAGGGAGATTCGGGGAAAGAGAATGGAAAAAAAAACGAGAAAGGGAAAAGGAAAATGTCGTTAGTTATTCCGTAGCATTGTTGCGTTCGTTCGAAACACGGGCTAAAGAATCTTCTACTTAAAAGTTTCGTAATTTCAGCAGAGAGTAAGTTCCCGTGAAAAGGTGGGAAGGTTTTCGGTGAAATTGAATTAATAGGTGCTCCATGACTGGAGGTCAGAAAATAATTGTAAACGAAAGAGAAACTACGTTCCCTTGTATTTCTAGCGAAACTTTTGCCTCAAGTGCTTCTAATTGTTATTCGAAGATGGAAAATTATGAGAAAAATACGCATCTTTCTTAACTCGTGTCGAGATGAAGAAGAAAGAAATCGGAAAACGAGTATGTATATTTCAAACGTGTAGAAAATTCTGGTTTGCTATAGTAGAATAGGTTGGAATAGGTTCTCGGAAACGGATACCCGAAGTCAATCTTCTTTTTATCGACCAGTTAGTTCGTGCACGTTGAGGTGCTTATTAACGAGTCGAAGAATCTCGGCTCCTTATATTTTTTCTGGCATAGGAGGAGGAACGGAACAGTCGGCGATTCGCACAATCCCATACGAAGGAATAAAAAGTAGCGACCCTCGAACACAAAGGTGTTCTCCCTGAAAGTAACCACTCTGGCAGATCGTAAAACCGAAAAAAAACCGCAAGTAGGAGTTACTGCGTGTCCTTGCAAGTAAGGAAACTTCGCTATCGAACAAAAGTACGAAGCTTTTTTCCTAAAAAAAAAAAAAAAAAAAAAAAAGGAGGAGGGAAGGGGGAGAATAACGATTTCACTGTCTTTGGTGAAACCAAGGTAATATTTCGAGATTTAAGGTAAAATAAAAAAGAAAAAAAAAGAGGAAGATGCGTTGGTCGAAAAAAGTGAAGGGATTACAGATCGTAAGAAGTCAGCTTCGATCCGATCGTGACTCTTCTATAGGCCTGGAAATCGACTGGATTCGCTGGCAAGCGTAGCTCGTTAGAACGTTTGACGACATAATTACAAAGGATCGATAATAAGAAACGCGAGCAGCTTCCTGTAGCGTAGTGAGTCGGTCGCTTTTGCACCGAGATGCCACGGCACATTAACCGAGCAGCTTGTGTCGCGTTATTAAACAGAAGCAGAAGATCCTCCTTGAGCATGGAGGATCGGTTTTTCCGCGTAAAGTACCGTTGATAATGGGACAGATCTTGAAGGGGTTATTGTACGGCTGGATGGATATGGCGATGATATCGAAATACACGGTTTGTTCTACCAAGGAAAGAAACTGATGGACATGGTCGCACAACTTCTGCTACGTAAATTCACAATATTTCTTTGAATTTCGATCGTTTTTCGAAACAGTCTTGCACTTCGTTAGAAATGTCTAATTCCAGTTAAATGTCTACCTTCGGATAGTTTCTGACGCGAGAAACGTAAAAGCGTGAAAAATCGAATCAATTTCCGAGAAAGGAAACAAGCTCCAAAAAGCCACGGCTCGTACATATTTCAGCGTGCTGCTCGAGTCGCAGTCAATGGAAACGTCCATCGGCAAACGTTCCGCCTTAATTAAACCGCTCGATGGACGCGGTGTTTCGCAGTATCGTGTCGTTGTAAACGCGTGTATCACGACTTTTATCGCGAGTCGAAATTGAAACGACACCGCGCGCGATTATACGCGGTAAATTGAATCCCGCGATCCCGGGATTTTTCGAAAACAGACGCGCGGAATCGACAGGTGCTCGCATTCGTTCCAAATGAATTTCATGGCGAGCGATAAACACGTCGATCGCCGTGATTTCGCGCTCCATTTTATTTATTTGTTTATTTAAACGAGTGAGAAAAAGCCGCGGGTTGGTATAAAAAAAAAAGAGAGAGAGAGAACTACGGCATAAAACGCGATTCGATGAAACCATTTTGCGCGTTAACTGGAAAGCGCTGTCTTGAAGGAAGGTTTGATCTTTTTACTGTTAATTGCCATCCCCCTCTTTTTTTATAAGAATTCCATTGAAGTTTTATTCGAGGGATTTCATCGAAATCTCGATTTCTACTCTATTGAAAGTTTGATATACAAATAGAAGAAACGATATTTTTCGAAAACGCCTATTCAGATGTCGCAGATTTTCGTCCTTAAACGACATCGACAGCCGAGTGGAACAATTTTCTCTTTTTTCCTATTCGAGGTAGCCGCGAGCTGGCTCGCTAAAAGCAAAACTTTTCCCATTTAACTGGTACCACCTCTCACCGGCTCGCGAGGGGGACGTAATGCCGTAAGATTTATAGAAAAGCATGCCGAGGCTGATTTTTCGAGATAATAACTTCTCTCTTCCGCGACTGTTTGCCGATCGCTACGCAGACGTTTTTCTTACTTTTGAAGGGAGGGGCGGAGGGGCGGAGGGGCGGGGAAAGGCGTCGAAAATCGGACTTGCAGAATTTTAACCTTGTTTTATCTTAAAAGGCGAATAGCCTTCCACCGCTTGCCTCTCAGACATCTTTCTTCCCTCGAATCTCGGACACTTCGTTCCGAGCTTCTGCAAAGTTTCCTCTACTTGGTTACTTTTTCTCGAGAGATTCGTCTCGTCTGAAACACGAAACTCAATTCGACATCTATCGGAGCTGGTCGAATGCAAAATCTCGCAGCGTTTCAACCAACTAGGTAAATTGCAAGTCCAAAAGGAAATCAGGATGCGAGAATTCTCTTTTTCCCTGATTCTTCCTACAGTAAGGATCGCAGGACGTAAACACGATAAGTATATATATATATATATTTTTCTTGATTTTCTGGTTTTAAGTGTTACTTTCCTGTAAAACATAGATAAAATAAGATTTATATCGCGTTTCTCCCCTCCACTGCTCGATTACTCAGAAGAAAGCCGTGCAAGCGTCGAATACACCCGCGAAAGTAGCATTTATAATTACACCGATAATTACTGAAATTTCTTTCGAATATCCTGGACAGACCACCGCCGATGAATACCGACAAAAGTCTCGGCGTCGGCTATTAAAACGGCAGCAGGAAGGAACCGTCCACGAAATAACTTTTATTACTGAATCAAGTACGCAGAAACTTGATAATCCTAAGTAAACAGAGGGTTAAGGGTCGCGTTTCATGCACAGAGAAAGACCGAGAAGGAAGGGGAATAAGTATGGGATGGAGGAAGAAAGCGAACGAACGAAGGAAAGAGAGTGAAGTGGTGAGCGTAGAATACGTGGGACATGGGCCAGTGTTTGTGCGTGCGGGGGTAAAAAGCCGCGGAGGGGGTGACTGTCGCGAGAATAGCGAGGTTGCGAGGGAAGACCGGGGGTTGCATAGGCTTCGATGGCTAAGGGACGTATACAAAAGTATGATAAAGGGGTTGGCTGGAGGGGTGGATCGCGGAAGGGGTGTTCTCGGTGACTCGTCGGAGAAAACGGTGGGGATGGCGCGGCGGTGCGATGGGGGGCAGCCCGGTGACGGTGCGCTAGGTGGTGGAAGTGGAGAAAAGGGATTGTTTGAGAGCATCGACGACCAGACGGGGCCACTTGCCTCCGTTCGACACCCTCTTACGCGCCTATCCGCCCCGCCCTGCCCCGCTCCCCACTGACGTCACGGACCAGCACACTTTTAAACGAATAATGCAAATTGATTTTGCGATTGTCGTCGCCGTCTACGCGGCTAGATGCCGAGCACCGATGCCTCTGTCGTGTTGAAAGACAGCCTTTGTTCCAGCCACCTGGAGAAAACTGTCTCTTCTCTCTCCCTCTCTCTCTCTTTTCTCTGAATGCCACTCTATGTCTAAGTACGGCTAACGAAACCCGTGTTTTTTTTTATTTCACCCTCTAATAAACCGATGCGAGAATTTTCAATCGGATCGTAGGGAAAAGTCATCGGGAATGGAATTAGTAATTACGTACTTGGAAATTATATGTGCTTTGGTGCGTATTCTCGTCGAATTTTGCATATTGATGCGTAGATTCTTGCTTTATGATTTCGTTGAAAAATTATTCAAACCAGACTTGACTAATCACTGTCACAGTATCGACAAATTGTAGAGAATTTTTGAATGATAATTCCCAGTCTGAGGAAGCGCGATTATAATATGTTGAATTGACATCGTAATTTATGTAGCTTGATTATGTGCAAAGAGGGAATAGAAAATCCAGTAATAGTAGGTTTCCTTAGTAAAGGTCAAAATGCCATGACGCTTCCGAGTACTACGCTTACAAGTACATATGTACGTCAGTAACTTTTCAATGACTACATCATTTTATACTTTTTCCTTTTTTCTTATTTACTTCTGCACAACTTCATTGTTGAAGTTGCCACGTGTAGATTGTTCCATTTGCAATTCTAGTGTTTCTTGCTCGTAACAAATACAATCGACTTTTACGTTTATTCGTGCATTGCTTACGATATATGTAGACTGTAGAGCCCTGGAGAATCAGCGTGACAATATTTGCGGACAGACAGGATGGACAACCTCTGTAGAATCACGCAATTTATTTAGCGGTCTCCAAGACAAATTTCTACCGATTTACTATTTCTTCTTGTTTAATCGGGATTAGATTAGTCACGAAACAAGAGAAACGTATTATAAGATTAGCCAACTTGGATGATATAATGTTTTCCACGTTTTGATCGACGTGTATCTGCAATTTCCTGCTTTTCTGGGAATATTTTCATGCATACGATGACACTCGCGACCTTCGATCGACCCTAGCGCATTCACACACTGGATTTGCACGCCCGCCTCGAAACGACAAAGAGGGTACAATCGAAAAGGCTTGCCGAGACGCCATTATCTGCTCGTGTCGCGTCAAAATTAAAATTTATATGGTGTACGGCGAAATGGTGCGATGCATCACTTCGAGCTCGTGTAACGATGGACAAAAGAACCAAGCGAACACGACAAAAATTCTTTATTAGGTCTGGAGGCATCGGTAATGAGAATTTGAAAGCATCGTGCGAGATCATTCTGCCCCCTTTAATCAAAGTATTCTATTCTAGTATTTTTGCATTTTTCAGGATACGCTCAGACTGCTACGTACTTGAAATATTAATGAACAAAACTTAAAGTTTTCTTTGGTTTAGAAATGACGGATAGAAATTGTGACGATTGTAATTTGTTCAAAGCTTTCGCGCGTCATACTTGAATAAAAATTCGTATACGATAGCCAGTACACACGCATGAAGCGTTCGTTCAAAAATCAATTTAGCAGAAGCTGGGTGGCACTTAGCTGTGCATTTCGATCTCCAGTTAAAAACATTTTCATCCGGTGTAAATAAATTTCAGTAAGTTACGCGTACCTGAGCTGAAAACGAGATAGATCGACCACGAGTCGAGAGTCATAAAGAACGGAAAAAGACTTGACAAAATGACGCTGCGACGAGTGTCATCGAGTACCGCATACGATGATCGCTATAAACGAGACTAAATTGTACACTCGTTTCGAGCACGGTTTTTACGAGGTTCGATTTGATTAATTATTTAAAAATCGTCGAGATACTAGGGCCGTTTTAAAATCAACTTTTCCACCATCAAACACCGGCGATGCAGGAACCGACGAATGATATACAAATCGCGTCGCTGTTAACGCGTTCCGACAAACCTTCGTTATCGTATTCCCGATTTGATGTCTCCAGAAACAATGTCGGATCGATGATACGATACATCGATTACATTAGGTCGTCGTATATGAAATACCGCTTCTCTGAAGTTTCATTTTGATAGACCTAACGTCACTCGCTAAACCTTATCGAAGAGTTTTTTGACGATGTCTTACGTTTTATCTTCCTAATATCAGATCTTTATAGTCGTATGAAAGTACTACTGAACGATACGAAACTTGATACTTTGGTACTTGGACTTAATTAATTAGTTTGTCAATGCTATAAGAAATACAGTGATGTGGCAATACTTTTTGTATCCACCGTAGAAATGGCGCAACTATCATAAGATTCGAGTGGAAACGTTATACGAAACGTTGTGCGTTCTCGTGTTCGGTGAAAAGGTATCTTATAATCTTTACACCGTGTGTCTCCCGTGTCTGTCCGCCGTTAAAAGCCCTCCGTTTCGCAATTCCGCGAACGCCTGTCGCTCAGTTTCCTCCGATCCCTTCGGAATTTCAAGTATGCAATAATTTAATCCTTGGCCGTTCCTTTATTTCCGGCGCGGCAGAGTAGAAAGGTTAAATAGATTAATTGCTTAGGTCGGGATCGATCGAATATGACAGAGGGGTGGTTCTCTTTTCTCTACCGCCACCACCGCCGCCCCCTCTTTATTCTTTTTTTCCTGCGCCTGGAAATTGCTATCGCTTTGAGAATTAAACCTGGACTCGGTTCACTCGCTGCGAACGAACAAAAGGTAGTGGGGGAGGGGGGTGGAAAGGCGGAAAGACGAGGGAAGAAGACTGGTGAGGGGGGGGGGCTGGGAGAAGGCGGTAGGACGCCAAAGGGGGCAAGTGGGGGAAAGCCATAACGATGATGCTCGTTATTCGAAAAAGAAAGAAGAAAATATATCGCTGCCGAGGACTGTGATGAACGAGAAAGCAGAAGGCTGCCTGATATCGTTTTTTCGCTTTAATAAATCCCTCCTCCCCCTCTCTGTGCACTTTTTACTTCTACGATTTCATTCCCATGGCTTTCGAACGGGTCGACTACGGGGTTACTACACCGAAACCGCCGCAAAGAGTCATATCCATCGAGTCGCATTGCAGAGTCGTCGTAAGAAAGGAGCTGCCTCCCTAATCAAAATTCCTTTCCGTAACGCGATAAGATACGTCGCGCCGCGCCGTTTGGTAAACGCGTCCTGTCCTCAGAAATGGAACGCCACCGGTTCCTCGCTTCGTCGTCTCGCTTTATCGGAAGTTTCGAAAAGAGTTTCCTACTTGGTAGCTCCATTTTTTTGTTTGCAGAAGCTTTATGTAACCGTATGTTCGAGGCTTTGTGGCTCATCCAGTAATTCTTTTTTTTTGCTTCCACGTGTATACACGAGATAATCTACTAATGATTGTGATAATGGTGCAGAAGCGTCACTAACGGATTTGCTCTCGGTGAAAGGACAAGCTAAATAAAGCGAAAGAAGGGGAAACAGTCTGCTTGCTTAATTGAACGGAATGGTCTTAACGTAACTCCCCTTGTTCGAGCGAAAATTGTGAAGAACGGTATTATGGTCTCCCAAATTTCGCGTTGATAACAAAACGACCTTTAAATCGATCGAATAACGTCGATGGTTGCTTGGGCTGTACAGGTAGTTTCGTTTCCCTTCTACGACGCCTGTAGGGCTTCTCTGGCACACGAAAAGGCCGGGAGCGGGACAACGCTTCACCACGACGAAATACAATCCTAAAGAGAGAAGAGCTTCTTTCCTGTACTTCCACCCGGAAGTCACACGCGCACCGCACCGGCAACAAGATACCACCGATCCATAGCGTGTTGAACTTATACTCGCTTTTTACTTGTCTCTGGTAGAATCGAAACGAATTTTATACTCCCTCGTAGCACATAACTCATAGACGTATTCTTGGTAAGCATGCTCGCCTGAAAATGTCTCTTTGTAAAACGCTAAGAAACGTAACTGGAATAAAAAATCTACGCTTTTCGGTGTAAAAGGCGCATTAATCCGCAAGTGAAAAAAAAAAGATATAGACAGGATTGTACGTGTGGTGGTAAAGCACGAGGTATAACGTTACAGGCCAACGTGCAGAGTTACACGGGCCACGCAACCTATACAGATCGCGCTGTCCGTGTAATACGAAACTGCAAGTAGTTTCTCCGCGAGTTCGTGACGATTAATCGCCGTCACGCACACCACACCTATCTATCGATGATTAACGAGCGGACAATTAGTCGATCCTATACGCTTGTTTATGGCCCGAAAATTAGTTGTACGCGTCTTATCGATGCGATCGTTCGCGTTGCGTCGCATCGGTGATTCGGTAATTACGAGCCTCATGGAATTCCGCACACACACACACACACATACACACCCGCCCCCTTTTCCACCCCTGTCCCTCTCGTCCACCCTCTCTCTCGTTGCAGACCTCTCGAAACGAAGAATCGATCCGCCGTTCGCGTCTCTCGGTTCGCTCCCCCTGAAAAAAGGAGGCAGAAGAATCGAAGAAAAAAAAAAAGAAAAATGAAAGAGAAAGAGAGGAGCGGACGGAGTAGGAGGAAGAGCCGTAGTCGTAGGAGGGACGGGTGTCGGCCGTGGAGTTCGGGGGCTCGAGACTCGGGACAGAGCTAGAGAGAGAGATAGTGTGAGAGAATGAGATCGAAGGGGGAAGGGTATGGAGTAGATCGCGAGTGAGCAAGAAGGTGATACGTAGTATGTACTCCTTCGAGCCAGCGCAAGATGGATTTCCGCGAACTTCGAGCGGGCCTTAACTCGCGAAAAATGTCAAAGTGAGTAGAAGAATAGGTGGTGGGCAGGGGCAGCAGGGGAGAGAGAAGAGTAGGATAGGAAGAGAGTGAAAAGGGTGACTGGTAGGTGAGGTAAAGGGGCGTAAAACGAAGCGTCGTCGTCGTTGTCGTTGCTCGCCGTCGCCGCCGCTACCACCGTCACATCTACGGTGCGTCCGTTGTCCGCTGTTCGCCGTTCCCCTATATACGTGTATCCGCGTGCTTAAGATCCAAAAGCGCGGCTGTCGAGGAGACGAAGGAGTGGGGATAGTCTCGTGGGGAAAAAGGCCGCGCAGAAGGAGAAAGAGGGAATTGCATGACGGAGGGACAGAGTCGATGGAGGGGATGATTGTCAAAACAGGGCTGCAAGACGCTACGAAAAATGTTCGTATTTATGGCACTATTTCCGCCGCTTCGAACCCCCAACCTCCGGCCTGCATCACCCACCCCCTCCCACCTTGTGCCTCGCCTTGTCTGGCCTCCTCGCGAAATCCTCTCTTCCCCCGTTTCTTTTTTACTTCCTCCTGCCGTCGTTTTCCAGAGTGCGCGGCGCGGCACGGCGGCCGTTCTTACTTTTCTTGCTTTTCTCTTCTCCTCTCTCTTCGCAGAGTAACCCCACCATGCGTCTTCCCGTGCCTCACTTCCCCTTCCCCCTTCCCGTTTCTTTCTATGTCGTTTACTCTACCCTACCTTCAGTCCCGATCCCTACCCCAAACAACCTCTCCCCACTATCGAGAGTAACCGACTCGCCGGCGGGAGTTTCCCCCACTTTTGCGGCGCCACTTTAATGTTACATTAATAAAAAGCAACAATCAATATCTTCCCCGTAAAAAATTTTAATCTATAACAGAGAGAATTCCGGCCCCTCCCGCATCTCCTACCACCGACCGACCTCTCGCGTTCTTCCTCGCGTGCGCTCTCTTTCACTCCATCCTCTTTCCTCTTTCTCTATTCCTCTCTTCGATTCTCTCTCACTCTCTTCTGCCTCCCGCCCTCTTGAGAAAAGCGCTGCTACGAACCGTGCCGAGTTCACAGTATCGTATCCAGACTGTACGGGTACCCTGTTGTCAGAGTCAACGACGCGCGAAGTGCGTGTTGTCATTTCACTTTTCACACCGGCGAGTGAAGGACCGCGAGCGGACCGCCCTTCGTCGTGTTGTTACACGTGCCCTTTTCTCGCGCCCTTCCGAGCGCTCCACGCTCACCCTTCGCGCGCCACCCGCCGCTTTCCATTCTGCGTTTCTTTTTTCGTCGCTCGGAAGTTAGACTCATCTTCGTTTTTTATTTCCCTCTGTGTCTCACACACTCTCTCTCTCTCTCTCTCTCTCAATCCTTTACTATTTTCCTCGGACTCCCCTCCCTTCCTCTCCATCCCTTTCCCTTTCCCTTTCTTTCTCTCTTTCGCTCTGTGCATCGTTCCGACTCGTTCACTCGCACACGCCAGTGACATACACGCGTTATATTCGTTCGGGGGGAAACGTGGTGCGTGCGCGTATTATACACACAACATACGGAAGTCGAAAATGTGACGAGGTGGGGTAGAGATGTGCGTGTACGGTCGCGAATCCGCGTACGTGTTTTAGGAAAAACGTGCTTGCAGCCTCTCCTTTCAGAGATCTCACGTATTCGGGCGCGACCACGTCGGAAGGGGAAAAAATACGCAACATAGACGATGGAATGAATAGAGAGCATTGTTGGTATCGTTTCTCGTGTATTGAACTCTCTGCATCGGAGTTCGCATCGATGTCGCAATAAAATTTACGTCGGCCGGGAGAGTTAAACGTGACATCTGTGTGTCGCGTCGGTGTTAAGTACGCGAACCGTTGAGCGTAAACGATTCCGATCGAATCTACTTAAATTTCAACGAGCCGAGTGAGAATCGCGCTCCGGCAGTCGCGCAACGAACGCTGACCTTTCTTATCGCTCGTTCGACGAATTGCTTTTCCGCAAAAGTTCACTCGAATATTTATCTCCGTGCGATTGGCCGAGATCGAAAGGAATACAAGCTACAAGCTCTGCGATTCTTCCCGTACGTTCGAATGGAAATCGAAATAGCGCCGTTCGGTTTCTCGCCACTCCGATTTTACATTCGTGTATAGTATATAACCATAACCGAGGGCACGAGCTCTCTCGACCTCCGTTTCTTCTTCCCGGACAAAAGGGTACAGAAGTAGCGGTGCGAGCAGGAGAGAAGACGCACCGAGCGAAAAAGGCGAAGGAAAGACAGAGAGGAAGAAAGAGGGAGAACGAGACGGATAACGCGAAAGAGTCAGGAGTGGGAAAGGGAGGGAGAAACAGCGGTCTCGCGCATCTCTGCGCGCGACGAAGGCAACTGAGCTTCTTCGGACCTCAAGAGACTATAGTCGACTATTTTAACTTGAACACTATGTTTTGCAGCGTATCTTGCCGCTGACTCGGCGGAAATCGTATATTGTTATCTCTGTTTTTTCTGTACGCGCCTGCTCTCTGCTGGTGACTTTCATTGATACCGTTGGAAACATTTTTTTTCAAACCCGCGTCCCCTCGCGTTTGTGCTGGTTAATTTTCGCCGTTCGATCGGCGATCGCATTCGGACCCGCGCTCACAGATTCACGAGTAGCAACCATTCAAACGCCAACATTTTTTGCGCGCGTGCTTTCGTAGAAAGTTTCGAAGAGTTGTGCCAAGTGTGTCGAGACCGTCTGTAGTTCGAATCAAATTTGTGCCGCGTGATACAAGCAACAACTGCAGAGTGATTCACTTCCGGACTCGAGGACTACGAGTCATCGATCATTCTCACAGCTAGGAAGTATCGTACAGCTTTGACAGGCGACTTCGACGGAACAACGTACGTAATATGTGATATTTATTTTTAATTGCCGTTTTCATAAGAACCAATTGAAATTAAAAACATATTTCCACCGTATGATATCGCCAGCTACGAAACCTTCTCGCGATATTTTCAATTTCTCCGGGTTAAAACGAATTCATGGGTGTTCGAAGAAAACGCGAACTTCTTAACAGGATGACATTGCACCGGGATCTCTCGCCCCTGGCCGTGCGACGCGTAGGTCAGGTTAGAAACTGTGCGAACGTTTCCGCGACGCACGTTGCTGTTGTGTGTGCCGCGCGGCGAGACAGAGAGCGTGGCATCGAGGCAGCACGGCGGAAAGATCGAGGCAGAGCCACGAACAACACAACAAGCGAGAGGGATAGATGTAACTACTGTAGAGGGAAAAGAAAGCGAAACGAGGCGCGAGAGTGAGAAAGGAAAGAGAGCACGCGGCATGGTCGTAACGTGGTAGCGTCGAATTCGTACGGGTGACTGAATGGAATGAGTCGTCTGCGGCAGCGCGGGGAAGGATAAGGGCCGGACCAATAGAGTCGAGAGTTTCGTCAGAGCCGTGAAAGGAGGGAGAGCGACGTCGTTGGAAGGGGCGAGCTGACAGACTTACACACGTGCGTTTGAACCTACGCTACGCGTACGCTCGTTGCGATCGCACAGAACATCATACGGTGCTGCTGCTCTACCAATCTTGCCTAACTGTTGAATTGATTCGGCGATACACGATTTCCGACCGATCGATCGATTCGTAGCATCGAACCGCGCTTACTGTCTAGTAAATTAGTTGCTGTTAGTTGATGATAAATTTATTATTTGAACGAAACGAATTATCGATAGCAGCATAGAATGTATCTACGCGTGTTGTACGAAATATTCTGAAATTTCGTCTGTTATTAGTACATCTTATAATGCTTTACTAAGCAACCGTCTAAAGAAATTGTAAGTTTCACGTACATTTTCAAATTGATTTGAAATCTTACGTTTCTCTTTACAGTGCCTAATGATATTCCGAATTCTTTTATGTATGATATGGACATAGAAGTTTTCTATAATAATTGTCTAAATATTTTCATGAGTCAACGTAAGTGACACATAGGAAGAACAAAAAAGCTTAGTAACACAGTGGATCGCACAGTAAATTCGTATTAGTCATACGAGTAGAGGCGGTGTCAAAGTTCATTCAGTAGTATCAGTAGCACTCGAGAGAGCGTCATTCCCATTGCTTGGCCGCGTGGTACGTGGCCCATACACACATGCACGCTCACACACGCCCGGAACTCGTTTATTCTATCTCTCCATGCGTACGTGCACGCTGTGGAAAACCAGCTGTGCGAATCGATTGGTCGAGGATTCGATTTTTCTCTTCCCCGTCGATGCTGTGGACTGATAACTAGTCACGTGACCAGATTTATTCAAAGGATTTACCAAGGAACATCCGCTACGCTGATTTCGATGAAAGTTCTACGCGTTTATACAATGAATATCAGATAAAGGGACGAGGATATCTTTTTAGCCAAGCAGTTTTAAATTTCATTTTCCCTCGCTCTCAGAGATTCGTTTCTCTGACGCTGTCTTCGAAACTATAGGGAACATGAGGAAACTTTTTGATAAATGTGTTATATGTCCTTCCTATAATTCGTCAGTGGAATAGAATCTTATTCCACCGAAACATTTGAAATTCCATTTACTACGAAACAATATTAAGGACCGAGATCTACTATTGGCCAGTGTTTTTGATAGATTTCACTTCGATTGTGAATTAATGCCGGAATCACACGCGATATAGGATATTTAGCGAAGATAGATTAATGATCACATGCGTTATGCACTATGTACGTATGCTGGAATACAATGGGATTAACAATGCATATCGATAATTGATTCCAATTATACATGGTAATTGGTGGCAAGAGTTCATGGTAAAAGCTCATGAATAATAATATCGACCGAGTATTTTTCTTCCTTCGTATACGATACGTCCGGTTATGATAGATGAAAAGGAGCGAGACGATTGACCACCAGGAAAAGTTGTGTAAAACGTATGCTTGTTATTTCAACAATCGGTAATTTTTAACGTAGTTTATCTTTGCCGATCGATTTTCTTGCTTAGCGAAATCGTGCAACACCTTTTATTCCATCGTCGATTGTTCGCAGACCGTCTGCCAGCAGAAGTGCTAGGTCATTGTATCTCGCATACCGCTGCCAGGATTTTATGACCTGTTAGCGACGATCGTGTACAATTGGAATACATCGTGGTCCGAAAGTAACAAACGACACGAAGTCGTCGGCGTTAACAAAAATTGCAAAAGTATCGTGGGAAACGAAAATGTTACGTAACGCGAAAAGTACGAGGAACGTATGGATTTCTAGGACAGTGGGAAAGGTTGCGAGAACTAAATTGGAACGCTTCTATTCTGGGTGGCGTTTGACGGCCATCGTTGTTATTCTCATTAAGCGTAGCGAACTCGAAGTAAAATTGTAAAAGGCACGGGTCATTCGGAGTCTTGGCGCGCAAAGGGAGAAGAGAGGCCTTGCTCTCTAGAGGAATGCTCTGCCGGATTGAGAACTCGGATCCATCCGGCCGGTCTCGAAAACCTGTTGCATTTTAACGACGCGACCGATTCTTTGGAAATCCGGCTGGTTGTGCTCGAACCAGCCAATATCACTCTTGGGAAAAACCCTTCTATGTCGTTGGGATTACCTACATTAACGTCGAGCAAACGCTCGATTATACCATGTTTTCTAATAATCGTTAATTTTCTTATGATAAGTATAGCAACGAATAAGACAAGCATGTGCAACGAGTGATCAAGTTATTTATAGGTTTCGTCCGCGTTTCTCTTGTCCTTTTCCATTTGTTTAATTGTTGTTGTATACGTCGTGGGATTATAAGCAAAGACAGCAAACAAACATATTTAACATAAAAGATGTAAAAGTGGTAAAAAGTCGATTCTTGGCACATCATCTGCCAACTATAGTTACAGAACACGATTACAACGATGACTGTGATGACTACGAAATAACATCAGACGTTGTACAACGTATATATACATACTCGTGCAGATGGTTGACACGAATAACGCGGCGAGGATGTCGCGCGATGCCTGGCGGTCCATGATTCATAAAATATCGAACGGAATCCTCGCAGGCCGCGTTTTTGCGGCATGCGATCATCGGTCATTGCATGTACGCGTTTCCGCGTTTCGGTTCACAGGATTTTTCTGGATCGATAGTGCTGCGGCGAAACAGAGTGGAAGAAGAGGGGGGAGGTTCCCCGGCGCATAAACAAACGTGTATGCATGCTTATTAAATACTTTAGGATACTCACGCGATGCCGTGTAATTTACGGTATAATTTAAAAAACGGTCGAGAGCCAGCGCGTAATCGTATTGCCGGCCACGATGCAAAAGCTCCGCGAACCACGCGCGCCGCTACCTTGCCCCCTTCTTATTTATAACGTGTCAATAGCGTATCGTATTACTTCCGGTTGTTAACACCGATCAATAGCGTATATCTTTCTTTCACGATAACCCGACTCGAGCTGCGCGTTCGCTTCGCTTAAAATCGTTTCTCGTCCAATTACACTTCTACGGCAATCGTTTTCCCTTCTTTTTCCAGAAATCTGTTCGGTTCAAACGGTTCTAACGTCGACTTAAACGGTCGTCCCCCTTTTTAAAATTCATTTCGCCGAAGAAGCCGCTCGAGCAGGCTCTAGAGAACGCGAACATCGCGAACCAGTATCGGGCAGCTGTTTACGAAACGGCTTCACAGGGCAAACAACGATCTCGTTCGACTCGATCGCTTCGAGTCGTGCTCGAGAACTCTAAAGCACACTTCCGCCGTTGATTCTGGCGTCATTAAGAGCGAGCCTCGGGCCCGACCAGCTCGAACTTTGCCGCCGCGGAATGCCTGACTCGTTGGATCGTTCCACCGGAAGTTCCCGTACTCTTTCCCGCTCTCGAGCTTTCAACTCGCGCCGCTACACTGGCCCAGGAAGGGGCGGCAAGAGGAAGAGGAGGGAACAGCAGGGGGCGGGAGTGTGTATGTGGCTTGCTCGGGTACGTGATACCCGCGAGATTCTGAAAAGGACAACCACGCTCGCGTCTCGCTTGCTTGCTTTTAGCGAGGAGACCGGATTAACCCGAAAGCAACCTCGTCTGACGAAGGACGTGGCCTAGTCCGTGTATCTTCGGCACACGGAAACGGGCCAATCCCTCGCGGATCATTATATTTTTATAATATCGCGGGCCATTTATATTTGGACCGATCCAAGTCTTGTTACCTTGGACGTCATTGAAATCGTAATGAAAGTTCACACGGTTAAATACAGATCGCTGTTTTCGAATGGTTCCTCCTCGTCTCTCCCTGCCTATTTACGACGATTCCTGTAGATGCGCCACAATGTACTTACATACGTATGTATTCGATTCAGTCTTATAACGACCACCGAAGGTTGTAATTCCTCCTCTCAGGCTCGTACTTGCCTCGCTCCGGGTTACTCGAGTATGTTGTCTTTGCTGTCAAAGGGTTAGTATCGAAGCTTTTAGTTACCGCGATTTTACTTTTTCCGAGTTTCTAGTTCACTCGATACCGAGAAATTGTGTTATTAAGCTGGGATGCGAGAAATCGCGAACAAGGGTGTTGTATGAAATTTCAAGAGATTTCTAGACGATGAAAATATAGTTTTTGTATACACATGCCACTGGCGTTCGACAGAGGGAAGAGCTCCTGTCGAATTCTAGGTTGTGCTATACAAAGGAAAGGATCGGAAGAAAAGCGTTTGTTCGGAGTCAGGTTGAAAAAGTTTGCCCCCTTTGACGAAATTGACTCGGACGAAATAGCTAAATCGAAGAGACATCCCGGCCGATTAGTGTAACGTTTCCTCCTGTCAGAGTCAGTGTATCGTACTCGAGCCTTTTCGCCACTGTACATCGACGGGACACCTCCGACCGATGCGCACGTATCCTATGGTGTATATATATGTGTATATATATACACATATATACATATATATATATATCCAACAAAACACCATAGGAGAGAGTCCAGGACAACGAAGAGTTAGAACGACACGGAGGTGGAGGCGGAGGAGATAGGTGGAGGTGGAGGAGAAGACGGAGAAGGACAGAGGTGATGGTGGTAGTGTGTGTGGTGGTGGAGAGAGGCAATGGTGGAAGATGGGAGATTTTACAAAAAGCGAGGCAGAGCGGCCCCTTTCGTCGCGCGGCCGCGACGGGCGGAAGGGGGGCGGGGGTGGGGGAGCAATGCGGGGGCTAGGGAGAGGGCGGACGACCTCGACGATGATACGACAAAAAATCAGATGCACGGCCATTGGCTGTTCTCAATTCGAATTATTGGCTTCCCCGGTCGCCGTTCGTCAGAGCCTCCCCGACCTTCTCGATACTCTTTCTCTCTTTCTAGCTCTCTTTCCCCTTTTCTCTTTTCCTCCGATCTCTCCTACCACTTTTCCCTCTGCCTGCTCCGCCACTGCCGCCACTGCGCCGCCGCCGCCGCCGCCGCCGCCGCTGCCGCCGCCGCTGCCACCGCCGCCTCTGCCACCGCCATCTCCTCCGTCGAGCCTCCATCTCCTCTCTCGCCCCCTTCGGGAATGGGCGCCGGCGAGAAGGGCCGAAAAAACTTCGAAAAAAAAATCCAATTTCGTTGCCATGGTGACCGGCGTGCGTTGACTTTGATAAAGATCCCCCGAACGAGCCACCTCCGCTTTTCTGCCTCCTCCGCCTCTTTCTCCTCCGTCTCCTGCTCCGTACTCTTCATCCTCCTTCTCCGCCTCCGCCTCTTGCTCCTCGGTCTCCTCCTGGCTGGTTCGTACCCTCCGCCACGACGCCGTCGCTTTCGCAGTTTCTCTGATTGTACGCACGCTCTCGTCCTCTCCTTGCCTGCGCTCTCGTTCTCGCTTTCTCTCTCTCTCTCTCTCCCTCTCTCTCTCTTTCTTTCTCTCACTCTATCATTCTCTCTCTGTACATGTACACGTGCACAAGCGAGCGATCGTTTCTACGTGGTCTGTATGTATGTACAGTGTGCGCGCGAGCGAGGGAACACCGGTGGATTCGTCGGCGAACAGCCGATATACGGAGGGATGGGGCCGCGAAGCCTCACGGGGGCTAGCGGTGCCGCGGTTTTGGTTGACCCATATCAAAAGGGAGGAGGTGCCCCCGGATGTTTCGCTGGCCGGACTCGTTGAGTGGATTGTTTGTTTCGGGCATCGACTATCGGGGAAAAAATGTTATTTACATGGCAGAGAAACGTTACCACAGCCGAAGACACAGGCCGACTTCTCCTCCACTTTGGCGTTGTGCGCCAAGGATAAATGCCGAGAGCGCCCGATAAAGGCCAGATCTATTTCCAAGAGAAACGTCTGCCTTTCTCGTCTTCCCTTCTATAGGTATAACGAAATAAGAGAAACGCGAACGTGATCGCATCGGTTCAAAGTCCTATGACTTTTCGGTGTACCGAGCGATGTAATACGAAAACTATATAGCCCTCGACAATGTTTCTTTAAGCCTAACCCCTCGTCCGCCTGCCCGCGATGAATAAACGATCGTGAGTTACGAGCAGATGCGTGTGCTTAATGCGAGTCCGTGCATAGGAGCAGAAAGTTGCGCGACGAAGAAGGCCCTGCCTACTGTATATTCTTGAGTAAGCGTGGGTGTACGTGTAAGGGGCCGCGTGTCTATCCCCACCAGGACAACGTCTGATTTTTATTTCGAAAAACTTTTTTAATAAAAAAGTTACCCGCGCCACCCCATGCCACACTAGGGGTAGTAGGAGCCTCGCTTATACGGCCAGGTGTATTCTATATAGAGGCTGTCGAGGAGAGCGAGAATGGGAAGAAGGGGGGAAGGGGACGACCAAGCCACCGGACCTCGCATTAAAAGTTTCACGGCGCTCACGATATTTCATAACTTTCCTATATTTCGAAAAACGTGCAGTCGACTAGTCGGATCCAGACGAGCCCCGGAATTTGTGTGCACACGGGCTTCCTACTCTTTTGGCCGTGTGTATCGCGATCAAACACGTATGTCGGCGGTGCTTACGCGCGAATAGAGAGCCTGTTACATTGCCATCTCTAACTTCTCTCCTAGGCCAACGTTGTTTCACCTCCTCGTCACGACTCCACACTCTGCCGGCTCACCATTTTATTCCATCTTCTTCTCTTTTCCTTTCCAATCCTTCGTATTTCTCGCTCATGGCTGCCCCGGTCTTTGTTTCTCTTTCTCTTTCTACGCTTTTGCTCTTCCCTTCGTGTGTTCCTTTCGCTTCTAGTCGGCCGTTTCTTGTTCTTTCATTACATTCGTTCGCCGAGAACACACGGTTAAAAGTAACTAGAGCTGGTCGGAACGGCGCTCCGATCGATCGCTCCGAAACGTGCTGGAATCTCGTTTGCGATCGCGACGATAATTGTAAATGCACGCGCCGGGGGGAACGTTCTTTATATTCGCATTTCGCGTAAATTGTTTTTATCGTTTTTATCTCGGTGATCAGGACTTCGTGTCCGTACGTCTGCCTGTTCTCTTTTCCTTCCCCTTCGACTTTTAGTTCCATCGTCGTACATAAATCGAGCCGAGTCGAACCGAGTCGAATTGAACCGAGTTGAATGGAGGAGAGTCGAGTCGCACGAGAGATACTTTTTAACGAATATTCGAAATAGCCCTACTGGTTAAACGCGTCTCGCCGAAGTACAGTCCCTGGTACGAGTCGTATCCGCTCTGTCTCACGCATAATGAAACCACCAGACTTTTGCACCGTAACTGGCCTCCACGCTACTACGTACGACGATACACGACGAATCGAGTACAGTGACAGCTGCATACAACTAACCTCGTATTCTCATCAGTCTGTGTTAAGATGCTCTTAACATTGATGATACTCGTGTTCACGAGCTTCTGCCGGTCATTCGCATTCGCATAGCAGCAAAATAAATTGCCCGGTGAATCTTGATACGCTGGCCAGTGCTTCGAAGCCACTAGTCGAACGAGACGCTCTCGTGTGAAATTTGTGTTAATTGAAAGCACCGCGTATATTCGTTGCATCGTTTGGAACACGCTGCTCGGAACCGAGCCATGGTAAATACATTGTAGTTTCCCTTCGGTCCGATACTTTCTCGATATTTTTGTCCACTTATTGGAAAACTGTTAATATTATACCTACGTTAAATATCGAATTTTTCAGCGTAACTTTCCGCGCGTCTTCCGCCCACGCAATCACCGTTTCAATTTTAATCGCCAAACGAAATTACTCTCGTCGGATAATCTCGGTCTTCTCCTCTTCGTCATATCGTCGTAATCGTAGTCGTGGTCGTCCTCGTCGTCGTCGTCGTCGTAGTTGTCGTCGTTTCCAACAAGGGAGACGATCGAACTTGCAAATTGCCAGCAAAAAATATACACGCCTCTAGATTGAAATTTTCCCCTGTTCTTGAGAGAAAACGAAATAAGTACAAGGACGGGGCGATATTATTGGAACGTCGCACATTATATCGCAACGTTTCCAATCGCATTGGCGTAGACCGTACTTTTATGGTTTTTTAATTCCTCTCATCCCGTGGGGCTTTTTATTCTTATTTTCCGGTCGCTAAGCCGGGATCTTAGAGTGGGAGGACGACGAGGAGCCCTTACTACTCTTCGATATCTTTTCCTTTCTTTCTCTCTCTTTATCTCTCTTTCTCTCGCTCCCTCTTTCTTCCTCTGTTCGCCTGTTCGATTCTCGGCTTCTTCTTTTCCTCGGATTTCGAATCGAGCTCGTGGGCTCTCCGGTCGCACAGGGTGGCAGTGGGTCGTCGTCGACGAGCCTTCGCGACCTCGCTGCCACGGTTTTAACCCGACCGTGCGTGCGTTTCTTTCGATTCCAGTCAACCCCTCTCGATTTCGATGCGTCTACCTGTGGACCGTGCTCGATTCTTGCCCCTTTTCTTTGCTCTTTTTGCGATATCCTCCGCTGTTTCAGTCACGGGAGTAAATCCTCTACGATCAAACGATACCCTCCCTCCCTCCCTCCCTCCCTCTCTCCCCTCTGCACCAGCTCGAAGATTCCGTGGAACAAAAAACAGGATAGCCTTCGAGCTTGAGAAAATTTCCGGCTCTTTCTCTTTCTTTACGAAGAAACTGGATTTCGAGCTGACGTCGAGTCACAGAAAGAAGGCAGGCTCTCCTGGTCCCTTTTCAACCTCGCGACTGCGACCGACTTTCCAAGCTTTTCTCTTTCTCGTCGCGCTACGTTTAAAGGGATAGAGTAATTCGGCTACCGACAAAAGTGAAATTGCTCGACCAGAACTACGCTTTAATGTCTGCTGTCGAGACTGGCTGGTGCTAACTGGAATCGTCTCTGAGTCCACGCGCCTCTATGGTAATCTATATTGATCAACGTCAGCTCGGTATCGTTTGCATTCGTTAATTATAATTAACTAATTAATTAATTAAAGTAAAGCCGCGAAAAGAGAATTAGAGTAGCCTGCAGAAATTGGCAGGAGAACAAAGGAAAAGATTGCGTAGGTGGAAAAGTATCAGGATGGCAATTATATTTGCTAAAGAATTTGATAGGAATCGTGATTTCGTTCCCAGAGTCGAAATCACCGACGCAAAATCGAGCAACGGTGCTTCTTACTTTCGCACGATAGATCGCTAAGAAAATGTAAAAAAATGCAAAAAACTTGGTGTATCGACCGCGGGAAAATGGGAAATTAAAAAGCTGCACGCCGGACTATCGTTCCTTTTACTTGCCCGGTTAGGAAGCTAACGGAAGTTTTTCTACTCGTTATTGTATGCGTGTATGCGTGTCCTGTTGCATTTGTTCATGTGTGTACATGTGCGTGTGTGTGTGTGTGTTGCGTATGAGTAACGGTGAAGTTGTAACACGTCCTCTTATCGTAATAGATTTATCGATTCGGCGTTTACATGCCGTTCAGTTTTTGCGCTACATGGGAACGTTAACTTGTCGTTGAATTTACTGTCGGTCGGCAGGCTAGACCGTTAAGCAAACTTCAATTTGTTCTATGTGTTATAATTACAATCGGTAAGTATAAACGACGGCATGCGTGTTCTGTAATTATGTTGATGCGGCTAATTCGCACACTAAACCTATATGTCCCGTACGCATCCTCCTCCAGTTAATTACCTCGAGAAACCTCGTTAACAAATCGGTTCTTACTTTTCCTCCATCGCTGGTATTGTACCTGTTTCTCCCTTTTCTCTTTTTTCCTTTTCTTTTTTTATCGTAGTCGGGTCATTTTGAGAACTTGTTATTTCCACTAACGAGTGTAATTATTTTCTAGTATTTCATTTTGACGCTAGAATTACCAGAGTTCTTTGAACAAGCAACTCGTAATTTTTCGTTGAAATTTTCTAGATTTATGTTTGTTTCCGTTTATTCAATTTTTCACATCTATCTCAACTTCTCTCCTACTCTTACGTTTTAGCTTTGTCGTTAATTTTATAGCGTCCTAATCCTTCAGAAAAATTTTATAGATTAGGCTGTATGAATCTTTAACGATTCGAGTAATTTTCAATTGCGTACTATAAACATTTTAATTTGTACCTTGATAGGTACAAACTGGCGTTAAAGGAAATCGTCTGACAAAGTGTTTTAAACGTAAAAAGGGCGTATAATTACTCGTAAGAGGAATACAAAAAGAAAGGGTGTTTTTAATCGCGTTTATAATATATCAGTAGGTGGTTATAAACGGTTTTTGAATTACGGTTTTTATCTAATTTGAAATTCACCGAGCTCTCGGCAATCCTCGTGAACGTTGAAACGTAAGTGTGTTTTTGCACGGATGATAGCCGGTGGAGAAGCAGCGCGAAAATTGTCATACTCTCTCAGTGTGCACTTAATGAGCTTGAAAAGTATTTACGTGCCTAGCTCGACCCTCTCGTTAACGCGTTGTCGTTGCCGAGCAAATTTGCCAACTCGTCTGATCGTTAATGCGCTGCAAGACGCGCGTTACAGGTAATATCCGTTACTCTAGCGGACAGTAAAATTTCGAGAAACACTGGCAAGATTTTTTCCTCGTGCAAACGATAGACAAAAACCTAGGGAACAACGTCGCGATTATAAGAAACTTGACGGCAATCGATAAAAGGCTCTAGCGGGAATCCTAAAGTTAGAACCGTATATTAGGGTCATTTATGTCTGAACTACTTTTTCACGTGTTTAATACGCTTAAAGATCCGTGAAACTTTACAAACTTTCCTTCGATTTTGTATTACAAATTGCAGCAGCAATTTCCAAAGAATTGCAAATTTTTCGTACCTATAACGCGATTACAAAGATACTATTTCAATTATCTAGGAATGTAAGGTTACCCGGTAGATTTCGCCATGGGAAAGCTACAGTCATTTTTTCTCAACTACATTCTTACATATTTAATGTACTACCGCGAATCTTTCGAAACTTTCCTTCGGACCTATATTACAAACTATACCGCCACGGTTTCCAAGGAATCGCCGACTTTTCGTACGTGCCGCACGATTCCACGCAAACAACCTTCTAATCCTAAATTCATCGTTGAAGTAGTTTGGTCGATCTGCTTGTCGAAAAACAGGCATCTAGAATCGCATAGCGCTGCATCGGGGTCAGCCGCGTCTGAACCATTTACAACGCGAACTAGTGCTCAATTTCACTTGGCCGTAGTAGGGATAAAGGAAGCAAAAGGAAGGCGAGATACGGATACAGTTTTAAGCGTAAAGCTGGTCCGGTTGGCGAAACACGCGTCGTTAAGAAGGGATGCGGAGGCGAGGCTCGGTGGGAGAAGTGGCCGAAGAGAAGAGGTAGAACGAAGTAACCCGAGCGAAGTGTGATCGTGCAGAAGAGAGCACGGTAGCCGTGCACGGTACGAGATTCGTCCAGTTAGGACAGGTCATGTCACGGCACGCTCGACGATTCATGCCCCTTTTGCCGGAGTTACCGCGCACTTTTCAAGTGGATCCTGCCCGTAGCCGTCGAACGACCGGCTCGCTGCCCTATCTCGAAAAAAAAAAAAAAAGACTCGAGAGTCCATGGACAGAGTCGAAACTCTAACCTTTTTCTTCCCTCTTTCCATCCTCTCTTACTCGACTTTTTTCGTCTGCACTCTCTCCCTTTTTTACATCTCTCCGTCTTTTTATTTCTTTATCATATCTTTTTTTTTTCTTAAGGATTTTGTTTCTGTCTTTCTCTTCTTCTTCTTCTTCGTTTTTTATCTTTGTCGCGAAGGGAGCAGCAGGATCCGAGCGAAGAAACAGCGGCAGGAGGAAAAGGGGGAGGAATTCGTAAAAAGAGAGGAATGCAACGTCTGGTCGTACGTCATTCTGTCCGCGGTACGGTGGCCAACAATGCTTTCTCTCTTCTTCTCTGTGCGAGCCTCGTGGCCTCCAAGAATTCTGCCGAAGCGCTTTTGATCTCGCTCGCGCGCAAATTACGAGAATCCGTATGGAGAATTTTCAGAAATGCCGATCCGTTGCCTCGATCCACGTCAATGGAAAGAGATTAAATTTTTTTGCGCGGACTAGCAACGAAGCTTCTGCTTTTATTCTTGAAAGCTCACGTTTGTTTTTCGATTCTCGGCAGCTTCGTCGAATCGCATCGCGTGTTTCAATATACGAGACACAGAGTGGTAAGCGAAACCGTAGTTCGATCCTGTAATTGGTACGCTTTACTGCCCCTAGGATAATTAGACGGTAATCGCGTATTTCTTGGTAATCGTACGATGAGTCCTGAAAGCGTGTGCACAGGTCGAAGGCAAAAGTTGCAGGCAGGACAAAAAGCGCGCGACTAGAGAAGAAGAAGAAGAGACGAGCAAAAAAAAAAAGAAAAAGCTGCGGGGGAAGAGAAAGAGAAAGAAAGAGAGAGAGAGAATGTCTCCGGGGCGAGATGTTCGGATAACGCATTAAACACCGTTCCTTCTGGAAAGCGATGCTGAACGGGACAAGGAGGGTAATACCCTTGCCGGTGGTATCGTTAGCACGATGTAACGCAACGAGGAACGAGGAACGAGCGGTCGTTCACGTCGTCGGTATCGTTGTTACACGGACACATAGAGGAAAGCGCGCGGCGTGTTGTGCGGAGGTGCTCGGCAAATGACAGAGGAGGGTGCAGATAGGAAGGGGAACGCGTTTGTGTATGTGACGATGTGCACATGTACACTCACGTATAGTACACGTATACGTGTACACGTGCGCGCGAGATGCTCGGTTCGTTTGTGGGGGAATTGTTGGTGCGCGGGGGTTGGTGCAGGAATGAAGTTGGCCGACGGGCGAGAGAAGCCTAGGAGAAGCGAGAAACGGTGCAGGGGAAGAAGGAGGAAGGGTGAATCATGGTGGGGTGCTCTCGAAAGGGTGGAGTGGGTGCGGGGTGTCTCTTTTGAGCCGCTGAACTTTGCCAAGTTCGAAACCGTCCGAGGCCGTGGCGACTCACCCTCTGACGTGCATTCGGCTTCCACCCTTCTTCTTCCTCCCCTTCTTTCGTTCTATCTCTCCCTCTCGTTCTCTATATCTCTCTTCCCCTCATGGTTTTCCCTGCATCGGTCTCTCCTTCTATCTATAACAGTGTACGACTGTACTCGCCGTACACGTCTCTCTTCTCTTTCTCTGTTTTCTCTCCTCCGGCCCCCGTCTGTTTCTCCTGCCCGTCGCTGTCTCTGTTCCTCCTTCTCCACTCACCCCCCTCTACCCGAAACCGCGCTTCGGCGTACCCTCTCAGCCGTCGTGGTATTATGGAAATTTTGAACCAATTCGAAAATCAATAGTCCCTGCCAGGAAGCCTCGAGGCGGCCTACGTTGCAACCACGCTCTTCCCTAGAACGTATTCAGGACCGCGGTGTGTTTCACGATAGGCCGCGTAAGCCTTCGCGTTTTCGCGTCTTACGCACTCGCACGTCTACCAGGCTGCTCCGACATTTTGGTACCGCCGCGTCACACAGAGCAACACCTTCGCGGTTTTTTCGTGCGGCGCATTTTTTCTGCCGCGGTGCTTCGTTCGTGGCGCGTACGAAAAAATCGGAGGGAAAAAAGGCGAAAGGTGGTTTTAGTTTCTTTCTCTCTTTCTTTCGGTCGTGGGAGAGGCGCAGAAACGAAGGATGAAGCGGGAAAAGAGAGAGGGGGTCAAAATCTTGGCAACGTTGGAGGCTTTTTCATTTGATGCGCATCGGATTCCGGGACGCTTGGAATCGCTTCGGTTCCCATGAGTCTCCGCGGCAATCCGAGTAAAGGGATAGAGGAGGGGCGTCTACGCGGCTGGTGGGGAGAGCTTTTTTCGTTTTACAAACTGGTTCAATTTTTTCTCAAAAAGCGGGTGAACACCGCGGAAACCGGTTGTGTCTACGCCGACTCGGGACCCGACTAGCCGAGGAGGAGGCGTCGGAGGGGAATGGTCTTCTCTTCGGAGCTCCAGGTTCGTGTAGACTCTGCTATGTAGCCCCGTTCAACGACAGTATCCTTCTACTTAATTGAACCAACTGATCTCATTGTGTCTGCGAGCACGCTTCCATCCGAAAATCCAATTCCCCGCTCTTCCCAAAACTTTCTCCCAAATGTCTGCCGACGTCTACGCCGGAAAACCAGTAATTACTGAGATTTTTCCGAGTCTCTCGATGAACTTTCCAGCTTTCTCAAACTTTCTTACACCCATCCTCCTCCCGTAGAATTCGTAATTATTATTTTATCATAGATCGCGATAGCGTAGCCGGGGTAAGTTTGTCGCGATCCTCGAATTTTTTCCATCTCGATCTCGCTTTCGTTTCGATCGAAAGGAAAGCTTTCAACGCGTGGCTGTTAATCCTGTTGTTCTCCTCGGATCTACGCGACTGAAAATGGATGTTACGCGTGCCTCTCGTGGTCAACTTCGCTTTTTTCTAAATCTCGCAATCTCGTCGTATGGACAACGCGATTAAGGGAGACTCACAGAGGAAACGAGAACAACGGGATTAAGAAAGTCTACGGCGCGAGAGCGAGATGTTTTCATATTTTCCCGAAATTCGAGAAATTTTCCAGCGATATCGAATGAAAGTGATTCGATCGAGAACGACCCAAGGAACGCAGCAAGGGTCGAACATTCGCTTTGGTTATGCCGCATCCTTCTTCTCACGATGGAAATGCAATTATGATGCTTCTAAAATAGAACTCTCTTTGTTCCTTCGTAATAAAAAAAAAAAAAAAAAAAAAAAAAAAGGAGAGAAAAGAAAGAAAAAGAGGCATCTGACATCATTATGATAATAGTGACAAAGCTTTAAGACGATTTGGAAAAGGCTTTTGTGCATGACACACTTCTCCCTTTCGCGAAACCTACTCTGGAGAAGCCAACGCGAAGTAGGTTTCCATTAGCAACGACGTATTATTATTTACCAGGCACGCTCTGAGAATCCAGAAGTCTCTTTTCAGTAGCGTAAGCCTCGCGTCGCGGGCCTGCGGATGTCTCCGACCAACTCTACCAAGATTTCACCGACGCGAGCCCCAGTTTACAGCCGATGCCGTTGTGTTCGACGCTTTATTTTCGTAATTGTCCCTTGGCCGATCGATTCCAATTGCCTCTCGGCGTTATTGTTACTTACGCTCCACTCGGAGCCGTCTTTCACGAAAAATATGTTCTAAAGTCCTCTTAACCCTAATGTGCAACGACGTTTTCTTCTTTAGCGAAGTATCGCGGTAATGTTGGATATTATACGCTACGGTCGCAACGTTACCTCATTGCACGGATATCTTTACAAAATTTATGCAAAAGCTTTTTGAATATTAAAACGTCGAACTTCGGTAAGCGTTTCAGTTGGCCAAGTAAGGATTAAAAAAGTTTCTGCGTTTGTATTTTTTCATTTTCTCTATCTTGCCGTTCTTTTCAGTTTCGACAAGGTCCACGGACTCGTATTTCGAGTAAAAAACAGGGTCCGAAAGTAGTCGGGTCAAAAAAACCTTTTCCCGGCTAAAATTGCCCATTTCGAAGGTAGCGATGTTTCGCTTTTTAAAAGGTTGCTGCTGCGTCCAACTCTCTACGTGTACCAAAGGCAGGCAGAGAGAGAGAGATAAAAAAGGCGAGAATCCGACGAACAGACGAATGGTCAGGCCAACAACGTTGCTCCGGATGAACGATATTGGTCTCGACCTTCGTACCCTTTGGAATTTATCCTCTTTAATCGATCGACATGGAATCGTTCAATTTTTAGCGTTGCTCGCTATTTTAGCCGTGACACCGTCGACTGTCGTCGCGAAATCGCATGGCAAGACGATCGAACCGGCCAAAAATACTTGTCGTTCTTTCTTGAAATCCAGGACGAATCGGACCGATTTCCACGATAGACAAAGAAAAGGTAGATATATAGAAAGGTTTTTCGGTATCGTTCAGCGGCAGTCTTTGACTCGAGGCAAAGACGGCTATGAAGATCAGTGGAGTATGTCGCCTAGTAATCGTCGAGTGCACTTGACTAACGCTCGCTTTAGTGGATCTCGCTGAAGGCACGCGTTCGTGTGCGAACGTGTACACACGCGCGATTGCGAGTTCGTGTGACTCGATGAAGCGTAACTTAATACAATATTTTTTCTCGCTTTGCATATACAACTCGTTGAAAATTCTGTGTATCCATGTGGTCTTGCTGAACACGACCACGAGTTCTTGCTTGGCTCTGTCGACTTTTTAGCAAGTCGAAAACCGCATCAAACATACCTCGCCTCTTCTCCTGCAGTTGGATCTTCTATTTCGATAGATATTATCGAAACACGGATAGTTTTTTAAATTGATTTGAATATCCCACGCGACTTTGCTTTTGTTGGATTGGCAACTAAGTGATTGCGGATATTGTCGGTACCACCTAATGACAAAATCCGCAATCACTTAGTTGCCAACCCAATATCTTCTTACGAATGGAGCGTTCGAAAAGCAAAGGGAAAGAGGGTGGCAAATGTTTAAAGCGGAAACGCGAGGAAGAAGCGAGGAGAAGAAAGCAGCATGGTTAAACGAAACGATCGCGTGTGTTCGTGGCCCATGCTGAAAATTGCCATGGTTGGGGAAAAAATCAATTTGGCAGTGACTTCGTGGTACTCGAGGAGAACAGTTGGTCACCGTCCAATAACCGGAAGCGGTGGCAACGGCTCGAAGGTAAAAGAACGTGGCGCTTATCGTGGAGAGAAAGAGAGCAAAGAAGTACCTCGTCTTTCTGCGTACGCGATTAGCGTCGTCGTATCTCATCGATTATCGTCCCCATCCTCTCTCACACGTTGGATAGCGTGCAACTTATCCCAGCAATATTTTGTCTTCGCATTGGGTAAAGCGATAACGACGTGTGATGTAACTGGGAGCCCGGATACGTTGAGAAATAAGCGGAAACGATCTGGTTCTCATGAGAACCTGCAGCGATACTTACCACGGTGAACGAACAAATTAAAAACGTGTTTTCGTCGAGATATTGATTTTTAGCCGGACCAAAGGCAAAAACAAAGCGAGAAAAAGAGAAAAACACAAGTCGTACGCTGTATCTTTCACAAAATTGTTCCGCACGTTGAAAAACATTGCTCGCTATAATATCAAAATATCGAAGATATCGTTAAACCGTTGCTTGTCTTAATATTTTCAAGAGATTTATATTTCTTTACCTAACGGTACCGTGTTTTTCGTTCTCCAGTATTTCGTATCGAAACACTATCCTTTGGCACGTTTTTCTTCTATGGTGTTCGAATCGACTCGATAGTTTCTCCGTTTCTTCGGAATTTGAAGTACACGCGGTTCCGGTTTATGAAATTCCTGTACAGATAGACGGTGCCCTAGTTAACTTGCAGCGAGCTTCGATCAATTCAATCAACGACAAACATATTCGCGTCGTAATACATTTATCGAACACGATATTTTCCTCGTCGTCTAACGTAAAATGGAAAACTTTGCTGCAAAAATCATCCCCTCTACGGATCCCATAATACCAGAGAAGAACCACTTGTAGCTTCAACGCGTGTTACTTCGTGTCTTGCAGCTCGGATCTTCCAACCAAGATGTAACGTTTAAAAACCACACGTACGATAAGCGTATCGTTGGTAAGAGAAATATTGATATTCGCAGTGGTTTACCATCGTGAAGCGCATTGTGCGATCAGCAAAGAGAATCGGTGCTGGCCTAGAACGGAAGAAATCCGACCGAGAGCCGTTCCACGAGCTTCTGGATTGTTCTTTTCGTTCGTTTCGCACGCCAGCGTCTGCCCGTCTCCTATTTTCACTTCGGCTTCGCCTTCGTTCCTTCCAGTAAACGCGTCTTGCTCTTATCTGCCGACAAATTGCTCTCGCTCTTATCTTCGCATTTTTTCCCCCCTCTCTGCTACGAATCAGAAGACGAATCTCTTTCCTTTTTCGTTTTCGTTACTTTCGCGGTTGAGAAATTTCCAAGGGCACGCGTAAGATTTTCTGAAAAGTCGTGTCGTCTCGGAACGACCGGCCGAAGTTCTACGCGAAAGGTTATCGATGCGGTTACGTATTTCTTCGGAGCGGCGGAGAGCCGCACGATAAGGCCTACTTGTAAAATTCCAATCCTTTCGAAAATACACAAACAGGTCGTTATTAAACCCTGCTACGTTCTTTCGGACATTTTCGCAGTACAGTCGTACTTGCCTATCGCTGACAAAAAATGAGATAATCGTGGCCGATACGCACGATTTTTCGTTCCAATATCTTGCCGCGGATTTCGTCGAAACGTATATCAGACTAGCTGAGAGTAGCTTTCTGTTCGTCGAGACAAGAGCGTGATTCAAACGTTTCTTAGAAGAATTAAGAATCGAGAAATAGATAAATAAGCGAGCAAACAGATATATCCGATAGTTGATAGCTCATACGATGCCAATGTATCGTTGCCAACGTGGTCGTAGTCTTAAAAATCGCCGTTTTCCTCCGTACGAAACAGGTAATCGCACGCAGTCAGAGAACATTCCTGCGCACTGTCCATGCTCTTATCAGGCAATGGCTCGTACGAGCCTCCGTTTTCTTCGGCCGTCGTCTTATCATCGCCCTGTGACGCACTTGCATTGCATCAACGACGCGCCCGCAAAACAACCCCCACCCAAATTCCATAAAATCACAACCGGCCACGTAACGTCGATGGAAGGACAGAAAGTCAGTGAATACGTTTGCGGGTGGTAACGGAGAAGCCAATGGAAGAAACAGCCTTCGTTGTCGAAACGAAATTTTAGTCAGATTAATGGAACTTTCGTCGATCGAGTACATCTGTTCGAAGGCGAGCTTCGATTATGCGAACGAAGAACAAACGGTAGCGACAAAAATGAATAAAGCTCGATTATATACGGACTGATTATCCGCCGATAATTCAGCGAATTCAGACAACCAGAGTTCTAGCGTAATATCGAAAAATAATAAAGGGAAACAAGGGGAAGTTGGCGTATGTTTTCGACTAATGGTGCATAGGCACAGTGGCGTATCGTTTGGCGGGGCATGGGGGAGCCGCATCGCATCGCATAGCATCGCATCGCATCGCATCGCATCGCATCGCATCGCATCGCATCGCATCGCATCGCACATCATATCGTATCATATCGTCTGGTTTCGTATCGTATCGTATCGTATCGTATCGCATCGTATCGTAGAAAGGTAGTGGGAGGTGGTGGTTGGCGATGGCTAGGCCGGGAGGGGACTGTGTCGGCCTAAGAAGGGGCTGCCAAGGGGAGGAAAGAGCTAAAAGGAGGAGGGATACACATCGAACGAACGGAGAAAAGGAGGCAGTGGCGGCGGCGATGGCGGCTGGTCGAGCAGGGGGTAGGCGAGACGGGGGAGGCCAGAAGAGACACAGGACGGTTCCGTGGCATTTGTAGCATTGTAGGTCGTTGCGTTTTATAACGTGACTCCTTAATTTCCGCGACTGGCGCCCGTGTCCGCGAAAATCGCCTTTGCAATCATCTCGCTTCTCGTCGTCGTCGTTCTATTGTCATCTTCGCGGTAGCGTTCGTCGTGGTGTCGTCGTCGTCGTGTGGTATTCGTCGTGGTGTTGCACGTTGTCGTGCTTGTGTGACTCGTTGTTACGAATGCGAACCTCCTTAAGCGGCGATGAAGCGTTTACGAGAACGCGGCTGGTACCCTTAATGGATCCACAAGGCTTTTTTGCTCGAGCCTCCTTCGTTTTCCACGGTTTCTGACTCGATCGCGGACGGGACGGGACAAAGAGCAGCGCGCGTGGTCGACGCGTGGAAACGAGACTCGGTACGCGGTAATTGCATACAGTGTGTCTGTGCGTCTGTTGCTGCTGTTGTTGTTGCACCATACCTTTTTCTGCGGTTACGTGTCCCTGTCTTTGTGCGTACCTGTCGTTTTCCCACTTGTATACGTGCGTGTGCGTGTGTTGCGATCCTCGTTGAACTCGACTCTCGTTTCCTTGAACGTGTTCCATGCCACGCTTCGGTCGTGTCACGATGCCCACTCCAAGCGTCGCGAACGTACCTCGCGAAACGACGCACCGAGGGAAAGAAACGTCATTTTTCCAAAGAAAATGCCGCGTTTTCGCTCCGTGTCTTGCAAACAGGTGGCAATTATCCGTTCTCCGGGTGTACGTTTGGTTGTCAGTACGTTTAATTGGACACGGACAATCTCTGTCTTTACGTACAGCGATATTCGAAAACAATTATAGACCAGTAAACGAGTAAATTATAAATCATTGGTTGGTTTTTATTCAAACGAGCACGATCTTCCTTGCCACGATCTTCGTAAATCCGTTTCGTCGCGCACATATAAATCGCCAAGTAGTTTACACGAGTTCGCAGTTTTTCCGATTGCACGGCGCATCTCGAACGTGACCAAAATGCTTTGCTCGTTCCCTTTCGCTTTTACTTCGGTGTCGTTTACTCGTCATCGTTGTTTTCGAAGATGAAAGCACAGAGGAAATCGTGGCTCGCAGGTAACTCGACCTGTTCGACTACGTGACTAGCAAGTCCTCTTTATTTTCGACTTTGCAGCGCTTTGTCAAAATTCTCGTCCCGAGATACAGCTTTGCTTTACACCGTGAAAAATATTCAATGTTTTTCACACTTTTCGAGTCGGCGTAACGCGAAGTTTATTCTCAGTTACAGTTGTTCGAGCGTGTCGGTCCGATGTTGTGACTCGCATGATTAATGCGTCGCTCCTTTCACCTGCGTGTCGCCGAGTGGCGTCTAATTGCGCTAATCGCGCCATACGTCAGACGTTCGTTGCACCGGTAGTCTGACCAATCACTGTTCCATCGATTTCTCATATTTCGGCGAACCAAATTTTCCTATCCGAAAGGAAATCCTTTTCATCGAGAAGATGACACGAGAAGAGCCGTATCGCGCGGTTTTCTGTCGTTTCGGCAAGTTTCCCTTATCTATTCCGGATCTGTTTTAGTCGCACTAACGCGATCACAAACCCAAACGATCTCGCCGCGTTATGGCACGCAATTGGCGAGCGCGGAAACGACGCTACGCGCGTAATTATACTCCTCTTTGATGTTCGCATTTGGTGCACGCCAGCCGGCAGCACGATGTAGATAAAACAAAACAAAAAAAAAAAAAAAAGAATAAAAAGAAGAATGGAAAAAAGAGGGTGGAAAAATAGAGAGAAAAGGGGGACGAGCCAAAAGGGAGATGCGTTTGAGTTTACGCCCGTTTTTCGAAAAGACCAAGTCACGTTTTTTTCCCCGCAGCGTGCGTAGTAAAACTCGCGGAGCTTACGCTTTTAAGTCGACTGTGGCCGTCCCCTCTCTCTCCTCGCCGGCTTTCCAGCTACGCGGAAATATCGCGTAATAAACCAAAAAGCTCGCCTTTTTTACGAATTTATCTCGCCCTGTTTTTTTTCTCTTCTCGAAAGTTTACGACCATCCCGTGGAAATTTCGTTTTTATGTAACAGGTAATTTCGAGAATTTACTTTTCCCGATGGACCAAGCCGCTTTGCGCCCTCGTGTGCTCTCGCCTTCTCTCTCTCTCTCTCTTTCTCTCTGTCCCTCTTTTTTTTTTCTTTCTCTTTTTTCCCCAAGCTGGAATTTTAAAACCACGACGCTTCGGTGAAACTTTTCAAAGGGGGACGCGTAGGATCCCGAGCCAGGGATGGTACCGAGCAACTTTTACTTTCCTTGACTTTTCACACCTCCCACCTTCGTACTGCGACGTGGTCTCGATGATTTTCGAATGTTTGCCAAGCGACAAACCATTCGCGCGGGACAAATATTTTTTAGCCTGACGCTTCTCGAATCGACTTCGCGATTGAAATGGCCGATGGAAATGCTCGTTTCCAAACATACGGGTAAAAAAAAATTCCATACACGTAGATCTAGCTGCAAATATTGTCGACACCTCGACTAGCTCGGTACCGTGGAAAACGCGCCTGGGAACGGTGATTTTCAATTTCCACGCGTTCGCGCGTTTGTTTTCGTCACGGGTTCGACGTTTCGTCACCACTTGTTGTGTCGGGACGTTGATGTTTCCGGTGGAAATCAATAGAATCCATGAAACGAGGCGATCTCCTTGCTGCGACCAGTGACTCTGCATTCGTTCAATTATCTCTCTCTTTTTCGCTTTCTCTACCTCCCTCTCTCTTTCTCTTTCTCTGTATATGTGTACGTTCTCTTTTCCACGAAACGGGAGAAGGTTGTATGTAATGTGGCACGTGCGTGCACGAGGAAAAGCAGGCAGTGTGTATACGCCCCCCTCGTGTGCACGAGAGAGAATCGACGAAAGAGAACGAGAGAAAATGATCTCGACGCAGCGTGCGGCGAGGTTTATCTCGAAGTGCGCGATAAAGCCACTATCGTAGGTCTCGTTGCGCGGCTCTTTGTCGCTTCCCATAAAACAAAAAAAAAAAAAAAAAAATGAAATAGAAAAAGAAAGGAAAGAAATCGCTAGGAAAGTCGGTCAGAGCAAACCGTATTTACGAATCTGAAAATTCGTCCCGCGACGAGGAAGGAGGAACGTTTCTGTCGTGCCTCGTCTATGGAAATTTCATCGCCGGAACGGAAGAATAATTGTACGATCGGATTCGTTCCAGTTGATTTCGGTTTCGTTAGGTTCGCTTTGATTCACTCTAGTTCGTTCTGCTGCAATCCACTTCGCTTTGTTTTCTCGGAGATTCTCTAATTCGCGGAGAATCGTGTTTCGAAATAACTCACGGTGAATGGAAGATAAGTGGAATCAATTTATGGTACATGCCGTGGTGATAACGAAAAGCTGAGTAACCCGTTTTCGAGAAAATAAATCGAGTCGGCGGAACGTACTTGGAGGGAGGCGAATGTTCTTGTTTCGCTCGTCTTGTCTTCTCGTGCAGTAACTCGCGACCGCGGAACCGTTATGCCCAACTATCGTTGCGCGTATATGCAAGATCTTTGCAGCGTAGTGAGATGGAGGGACAAGGAAGAGGGAGGGGCGGTATCGCGATAGAAAAAGCAACGTGGAAGCGAAAGATGGTACGCGAGAAGTCGATAAAAAGGGCGTCGAACCTGTCACGCTCAAGGAACGAAGCATTTTCAATAAGACCATTCGCAAATTTTCTCAACGTTCCAACGGTTTTCGTCGTCTCGCTTTTCCTCGCGAATGCGATACGAACAGCTGATAAGACGCCCTCTGTAGCGATAATAACCGGTTACGTCAGCACAGAATTCCTCGAGATCCTCTTTGACCTTTCGAAAGAACAGATTTTTATCGGAAATCCCTGCGACGCGACGACGTCTCTCGCTGCTGCGCATACTTCCACAGTTTCGCTTTTAGATAGTCTCTGCACTTCTTCCTTTTTTCTCTTCCCTTCTTTACCTTCTTATTCTTCTTCTTCCTTTTTTTTTTATCGAAAGAAAATAATTCCTTCGCTAACTTGCCCTACGAATTATCTTTTAGTTGTTCCACGGTTAATTGCAGTCTTGGAAGTTTCATGGCTTCCCGCCTGCCAAAGTTTCAACTTTCGCCGATTGTCGTTGGCCCGGAGCTATTCAAAAGTATCCCGGAGAGTTACTTTCAATCGTTGCCCGCAAAGTTTCCAGAAAACTTCTTCTATTTTTTTTTTTTTTTTCGCTCCAAATTCAGATCCGCCATACCTTTGTCTGACGTTTAAGGTTAATTAAACCTGCTTCCTCCGCGTTGATTTATTGTTTTCAAACTTCTCAGAGATTTCCTCCGCTGCCTTTCGAGACGAATCGAAAAATTTTCCCGCCTTTGAAAGAGTTTCTCTCTCTCTCTCTCTCTTTCGCGGGGCTACTACTACTTCGTTTCAGAAACTTTCGTATTTATCATTCGCGCCACGGAATTCTTTTTTTTTCACTTTGACGTTCGTAAAAACACATTCGTCTCTTCAATTTTTTAACGCGTTTTTTCCCACTTTTTGTTTTTTTGGATCGAGTGAAATATCGAAAGACGTGAAAATACTTATATATCTCGTGTCATCTAACCGGTCTTGGTATGTTTTATACATATAATATAATATTTATATTCCATAATTTCTTGTTTTTGTCCATGAATGACGCCATTGTAGTTATCCGGCTCGCTATACGTAATAATGTATACTCTCTGTGTTTTAGGAACCGAGAGAGCGTATCTCCAAAACGCTATTTCAGTATCTAAAGAGAATAAATATGCGTTGAGAATTCGGGAAATTTCGAAGTTATAGAGAATTTCCTAATATTCGAAAGAATTCGCTTGAAACGTGTAAATACACAGTCGTAAGTTACGTTATATTAAATTCAGGCGAAAAATGACTTACGATAACATTCTAAGGATATCGAGAATCGAACCCTGAACCTCCGAATAGAACGCAGAAATCTTGCTATCGCTGCCGGTCTCGCGTTGATTTAACCATGTTATTTCTCCATTATGTAGTCTTCACTCTGTCATATTCTTTCAATATTTTTCAAGTATTCCTACCGTTAGGATTATAAATCTTCTAATCTTCTGTCGATCGATAACAAAACTGTGTAAAAACAGTCGCGCCACGAGACGCAGTGTACGCTGAAACGATCGCGTGGATTCGAGTCTGGTTTAGTGAGGTGCATCGAGAAATTTGGGAAACGCATGGCAGGTGAATAACCAAGTGCGCGTACGGTTCAACTGTTTTTACGATTTTCCAGTGGCCGGTGGCGTAAACGGTTCGATTACGTGAATTATAACAGTATTCTGGCCTCTCGACGAGGCCACTCGGCGCGGCTCGTTCGCCACGCAGCAATAGACGCCTCGGTCGGCGGAATAATCGAAGGAAAAAAGGGGCGGAAGAAGCTCGGTGAATTCACGAGTGGCTCATCGACCGTTTCAAAAGTTGGAGAAACGATCGCGAATTAATCTTCCGATTAATTTGTAGAGCTCGCAACCTGCGAACGAAAGAACACCGCGTCGTCATCGTCGTCGTGACCACGCGGATTTTTCCAACGAAAAAGAAAATAAAAGATGACCGGCTCGATGCTCGGAAAAATTCCACCACGATTCTTTCCTGTATTAGTATCGGTATCGGCTTAACGAGAACTTGGGAATTAATGCGCCGTTGATTTTAACGCGTTCTAGGAAGGAATTGAAAAGAGAAGAGGCTCGGCTACTCTCTTTGGTTCCAATCCTTCCTTTATTAATTCAGAAACCGAGTGGTTTTAGAGGAACTATAATTAAAATCGGGCTTCTCATCCCTGCCATTACGCTGCGTACCACGCTCTTCTTTTAATTTCGGCTTTCCGGTTTTAATTACTTTCTTGAAAATACGTAGTAATATCAAAATTCAGTATTCCCAGTATTTCGCGAATAAAAATTTCCTACAATTATTCGTTGAACCGTAGTAGACCCGAGCCTCGTGTTGGTACGAGCGTGTTTCAAACATATCGAATGTACCGTACTGTTCTAAATTCCGAACGTTCGGTTCGTTCGAGAAACGTTACGATTTTCCACTTTGCTCTAGTCGGATCATCGGTTACCAATGTTCCCTCGAATACCACAATTAAACAACTAATAATACCGGTAAATCTACCAGTTACCGCATATATACAAGATGGTTGGTAACTGGTGGTACAAGCGGAAAGGGGGTGATTCTACGCGAAAAAGAAGTCGAAAATATAGAATAAAATTTTTTTTTTTAATTTTTCCATCGAGACACCGATCTACGGTGAGATCCGTTATAACGTACCGCAGGCGTACCGAGCGAAAATTCAAAGCCGATTTCCTCGAAAACAAAGCCTCAAACGAAAAATTTTTATTCTATATTTTCGACTTCTTTTTTCGCGTACAATCACCCCCTTTCCGCTTGTTCCACCAGTTACCAACCAGCCTGTATATATAGATAGCAAACTCTCGTTTCCTACAATTCGACAGTTTTACACTAAATACGATGATCGGCTGATTCGCGGATCCAATCGACCATAGGCAACAGTTTCGTTCGTTTTAATTAACAAACTTTCTCGCATAACGCGAAAAAATTCGTTAGCGTCGACAATTCGTAACTCGTGTGACTCGTAAAATTTGACGAAAGATGTTAACTCTTTTGGTGGCGGAACACGGAAAGGGAAGAAACGGACGAATTTTAAAACTCGATTCGCGTCCATAGACAATTCTCGTCGATGCTAAGAATACGGATCAACGTTTCGACACTTGCCGAAGTTCGAATTGGTTCGAAAGCTATCCACGTGTAAGTTAATTAGCAAACGACAGTCACGATTGTCGTGCTCGTGTCGCTGTTATCTCGGATCGTAGGAGCGACGGGTGTCCCGCCGGCGAGGGGTTAACCCGATTTCCCAATTTGATCCGGATTTCGAAAAGGTCACCGCTTGCCGGCGCTCTTCCGCGTCCCGTTGAGTCGGGCATTTTCTCAACGGCGAAAGGTACTCTAATCCGAACCGTAAACACAATAGAAAGTATCTCAGGGAATCTAGGCTACCGAGCGAGCATCGTTTTCGCGCGCCCGTGCTTCCTACGCTCCTCGTCCGTGTGTGCTATCCCCGTGTACGTAACGAGACCTGAATACCGAGCTGCCCTCCAGCCCCGACAAAAATGTTTGACATCCGGTTACCTCGTGGAGAACGGTCTTTTGACGCGCCATCGGCATTTTTTCGGCCAAGAGGGGAAAAAAAAGGCAAATGTAAGGTAAGACGCGGTGGTGACGGAGGAATTCGAGAGATGAAAATTAGAAAGGGGACGGAGAGAAAAGTGTAGAAAATGAGGGGCCGGTCGTAGAGGAGAGATCGAGGACGTAAAAAGACAATAGGAGAATCCAGTAGGAGGAACAGGGAGAGACTGGTAATACGATGAGAGATGAAAAAAAGGGGTGTAGAAAGAGAGAGAGAGAGATAGGGAGGGAGAGATAAAAATATGTTGGTGTACGAAATTGAGAAGACGATGAAAGAGAGAAGGGGTCGTAATTTCGTGCGAATTCGCGCCTTGTCGATTTTTCCGCGTATTGTACCCTCAGCGTTTTCCGATACGGGGAATTTATTGATTCCCACGATCCACAGACGAGTTCCATGGTGGCTTGGTTGCCTGCGGGGAATTTTAAAACCGCAGTCGAGCGTGCAGCCTAAACTCTCTGCCTTAGATATTACCCTCCGTCCTCGATAAGATACGTTGACTAGTTTACTGACTGGAAACCGGAAAATGATGCGCGTTCCATTCAAAATTATTCCCTACTTTTCTTCGAGTTTACGCTAACAAAAAAAAAAAAAAAAAAAAAAAAGATTAGAGGAGATGGACTTCGTTTCGAAACGCTTGGAACGGGTAACATGTCTTTTATAACGTGTGGAGACTATAAGATGAAGAACGCGGCATGTCACGTTTCTATAGAAAACTAAGTTCTCTTCTTTAACGTGGTTGACGATTAAGCCGCACGGAAGCCACTTTGATGAGCCTCGAAAACTACAGAACAGCGATGACGTTACAAACACAGATTTCTGTGAATTCAATTATTTATTGCTAAATAATTAAATTTTATTAAATGGTGCTAAACTTCAAGGTGCCTCTTGCGATGCAATAAACTCGTGAAAGTGTGTCATATTCTCATGACACGAATGTTATTTTTAAGAAAAAGTCACAAATTACGTGCGCCCCGAAACGAAGTCCGATCGAATGTAGAAGATTCGGCAGAAATTGGCATCGAACGTTTAAAGCGGACACGAATCTTCATCGGAATCCGTGTCTTTTCTAATTCACGACAATTGCAGATTGGAGATTAATCTGGATTTAATTGACGAAATAAACAACGTTACACGGGACAATTGATCGCGTGTCACTTTTCCATTAGATTATAACCACATGTGACTGGACGTCGCCAGCTTTAATCAGAAATTCGCCAAATCAGCTTTCCGATTCGTTTCTAATGGAACTTCATCAGCGGCCGGCGAAGCCGATGAAAGTTAAATGTCGATATTCGACTTTCACGATTTTACAAAGTCACTCTCGATAATTATGCTAATAGATACACGCGGCTGCCGTTAATCGTTTCCAGATAATGCAATGAAAACTTCTTTTTCCCGGAGTTTTCCCAGCAACTTTCTTTCCCCCGCGAAATCATCCCGTTCCTCGCATCGATCTCCCTTCGTTTCCAATCTTTCAAACAACTGCAGAAGAAATTCTCAGCTGCGGTAATCTAATCTCGTTGGATTAGACGTAACAGAAATTATTTCCTCGTTCTGCATTCTGTTCTTCGTTACAACTTTCTAATCTAATTCCTGGAATTTTCGAAAGGAATTGCAATTTTTAAGTGGCGGATTTCTTACGCTTTGTCCTTGTTTCGATGATTTTGTTTAAGGAGGATGAATCGACGAACGCTGGATCGCGGACGTTCGCGCAAAAATCCGAATTTTTGCCAATGTAATTAACACGTTGCTGTGTAACGTTGAGTCGCGCACGTGCCGCTCGTTTGCGGTTATTATCCAACAAAAATCCTTCGATCTGTTTTTCAGAAAGTTTTTCAATTATCAATTAATATCGTTGCTGCGAGACAAACGATGGTAGGAAGCAATTATTAGACTCTCCGAGAGCGGAATTTCTTAGTTTCTTTCCTCTGTACTTAACCGCCCAGCGAAGTCATAAGCGAGTAAGCATCGCAGCAAATTGCTTCATAAAAGCAGTCGGTCGTATCCCTCGGTGAAGTTGTAAATTAAACACGTTGCCACGTCTGGTGTTTCTATCGGTCATCGGTACACGATGGAAAACTAGCTATCGGCGACTGGTTCAAACTGAATATAATATAATCGATCTAAATGAAACTAATGGAAATTAGCAGGGGCTATGAGAAGAAAAACAAACGCGAGATACATGAACCTCATCGAACTAGATCCACACGATTGGAATCTGATTCTGTAATCGAACCTTAACGAGAAACATTTATATTCATAGAAGCAAGAGTTAACAAAGACGAATCAATTTTACTTGGTCTTATTTATTTACCTGTAACAAAAATAGCAAATTCCATAAACGAAGACACGGTAGAAGGTTCAGTATCGTATTTCTATCAACCGATGTTTCCATAACCGATGATAGGTGTTCCGATAACCGATAAATTGTACCACGTACCACGTCAAAAATATCGTCTTCTTTGATTAACGCGTAATCAAATAACTTTGATCTGCTAATATCTAAATCAGGTGGAGCCTTCGGTGAATGAAACTGAAACTCCGAGTAGCTTTGTTCGAACGAAACTCGAACGAAACGGATGCGAAGATGGAATTTTTTAAGGCGCGTTGCACTCTCAGATCGACTCTGTCTGATGGCCAATCCCTTTATCCGCATGTTACAGAGAGAACACGTGAGACCGAGGATCGTCAGGGGCAGCCGTGATCGAGGTACACGTTCGAACGGACTCGCGTGTAAATGCTTCGAAGGCCATCGTGTTGCAGGCATTCATCCGGTTGACAGAGGTCCGGGTTGCTTCGACTTGGAGAACAAGCCTGTCGACTGACTGCGCATCGACCGATACCTTCTGTAAGAATCTTTTCCGAACGTACGCAAGTTTCCGTGCGTTAGCTTTTTCCTCGTGTTCCCCTGTTTGCACGCTCCACTCTCATTTACATCGCGGATGCGTTGTAAATAGCGTCGAACTGTAGCATCGAACTAACGTAGAACCGGAAGAAATAAAAAGTCGTAAACGCAACAGTTCTACTACGCTTGCCAGACGTTGCGGAAATGCGCGGAACAAAATGACCTAACAGGAAACGTATCAATTGCAGCGTACTATTGAATCGCGTAGTGTAGTCATTTTCAAACGTAATTTTCTCTTAGGCGTAGACTGCGGATTTTTACGCCAGCTTTTTACCAATCAAATATTCAAATATTATCGTCGTTAATTATCACACGCCGATTCTTCCATTCCTCCTTTTCTTCTAGCTTCTCCTCGCTGAAAGCTTGCCGATTAATATCCAAGCAGAAAACATACTCGCCGAGCTCGAAAACTATCGCCTTATAAATCGACTATTAAATTGCGGTACGCGTATACCGTGCAGCGTAGAAACCGACCCTTTGCCTGGTAATTAAGGTAATTTCCTATAAAGATTCGTTCCGCGATCTGTCGCAACGTTCGCCTCGTTGGTTACTCGATACCTCGTGTCTTTTTTAATTCCTGCTTTCGAACGAGCAACACCTATTCCTCGAAAGAGAGAGATATGTACACCTATTCAACCAAAATGTGTAATTACTGGTTTAGCTAGTAGCGTTGCGTGGAATGGTCAAAAATTGCGATCTTCCTGACCCGAGATTAATGTTGCAGAACGAAGAAGGAAGGCGGTGGGATTACAGTGAACCGCAAGAACGGTTCTTTGGCTTGGACAAGCTACTGGCGGTGCCAGATCCGCGCATGCTTCAGCAACGAGGCAGTTCAGCAACGACACCACCCGCGACGTCATCCTCCAACATGTTCCCCCAACAATATTGCCTACGATGGAAATACCATCACAGCAACCTACAGACCATGTTCTCACAGCTGCTCGAGCGACAAGCTTATTGCGACGTCACTTTAGCCTGCGAGGGCAAGACTCTGAGAGCGCACAAGGTAAACAAAGACACGTTTTAACATTCCCCCGCGTTGCCCTTTTTGTCACGTGCAGCGACGAACCTTCGAATTTCCGCGAATTCATCGGTACAACGTGGAAAATTATATCTTGCGATGCATGAAATTAATCGGCTTCCCTACCAAAATCAACCCTTGTTAAATCTTTCGAATTTTTAGTAGGCACGAGCGAGACACACACGGTACGATGCAATCGATATTACGAAAAACGATTTATCGTTTTCGTAGGAATTCGTCTATCGTTGAAAGATCAGCAACTTTGCAATTTAATTAGATAAAGTTGGTAAATTAATCGAATACGATCGTATTCTGATATAATTGCAGAGACACTTGCAACAATCGTACAGTACGATGAATGTATCGTTCGAAAGAATTCAATTGACATTAAATTTCAATTGGAGCGTTCTTTTGTTTTTTTGGGGAGGGGGGGGGGGGAAGGAAGATCATCGACAAGGATCGTTTTTGTTATAAACCCTTTCATTCGTATTAACTTTGGTTTGTCGAAAGCCTGGTATCGCGTGTTTTATTTTGTAGCGAAAAGGCAACGCGCGGAAGAATCTTCGTTACTATCGCATTACCATCGGATTTTACATTTTACTCTATATAAATGATTCAACTTGGCGGATTAATTGACACGTGTCACTTAATTCCAACAGGAAACGTGGAAATGTTTAATATTTGACACGTTTTGTGTCTTTATACTGGGCGAGCTGAACAAGCTGATGAAAAATTTAAAATCCGCTCGTACATGAAAAAGCTGGTATTTTGGAAAGGGAAAATTCGTTAGAATATCCGTGGATGTTAAACCGAAAGAATAATTGTTATAGCTGATCCGTAGCCCTTTAACGGTGATAAACTCTGCCCTTGGTCCAACTCGATAACCTTCTATTCCCTTTAAAATCCCTTTTCCACGCGTGCCTTCGGTTTCAGCTATTTTACGCTTTGAAATGTTTTAGAGGCACACGCTCGTTCGCTCTGCGTCGTTTAACGCGTTACAGGTGCATTGTATCATCGTCGAAACGCATAGTACTCCATTTTCACTTTCCGTAAATTGGATACACAGTTTTCCGCCCTTTTTTCGCCTAAATTGCTACACACACGCACACACACACACACCGGCTACATTTCCTCTTTCTTTTTCCGTACCCCTAAACCAGGAGCAAAAAAGTTGTTGGACGAATCGAAATCGCGTTAGAAAAATTGGTTCGGATTAAGCGGTTGCGACTGAAATCGTCATCGTTGCCAGTTAAACGGAGTGCGATTCCGGAAAGAAATTCGACGATTTTCAAAAGGAAAAGAGAAAAAGAAAAAAGTAAAAAGAAAAATTGCCACTTCTAGAAACGCGTTTTTCCGTAATTAAACTCCATCCTTGGAGAGTGGAAAAAGCTGGCGAGCAGACGACAACGGGAGGACCCAATCTCGTCCAGCTTCCATTGACTTGGACGATAGCGTTCATCCGTTTCATCCCCTTGCGTTTTTCCTCATACACGTGTCTCTCTATCGGTTCTCTGCCGAGCCCCGTTTCGCCTATCCCTTTCTCTCTCTCTGTCTCTCTCTTTCCCTTGGTAGGTTTTTCTGCGTGCCCACCTCTTGGTTGGCGGCGCAGTGCCGGGCGGAGAATTTCCTCGATTCGTCTTATTGCGCGTCGCGAGGCGGGTGAAAAGAGACGAGACGAGCCGGCCGACGAAACCGACGACGAACGATAGAGCGAGAGGAAAAGTCAACGGAGAAGGGTGGGGGCGGCAGACCACCCTCGCCTGCCCCGGGGAACATAAAACTTAACAAACGATCAATTTTCTGTTCTTTGTTTCTTACCAGGCTAGAACTACGGTATTTCGCCACTCTCTGTTCCCCACCCCCTCGAAGAAAGAACGGTGGTTCTCCTTCGGCCCCAGCCGACTCCCGTTCAACCAACCTCCACCTCCACCCTTTTCTTTCTTTCTTTCTTTCTTTTTTTTTCGTTTCTGTCTTTCTTTTTCTTCTTTCGTTCTAGCTTTGCTCCCGCTGTGCTTCGTTTCGCCCCCTTAGCCTCTCACCCTCTCACTTTCCCTGGCAATCGCTATCTTCTTCTTTTCTTCCCCCTCCCCCCTCCCGCCCCTTTTCGCGGGGGCTGTTTCACCCCCTCCCTTTCGAGCCCGACGGCTCGCCGCCACCCCTTCCATGTTTCCCTTTTTGTATCTCCGTCTCGGCTGTGCGTCGAAACGAGCCGCGCAGAGGAGAGGCACTCTATCAAAGTAGAGTACGTTTGGCTTGGTTTATTTTTTACTTTGGGAGGGGTCCAAATTGTAAAATCAATACTTCCTCCTAAATTTAGAATGCCGCCACCGAGCGACGCCGACGCGCGCGGCCTTTTTCCTCGTTCCTTTTCGGCCTCGTACACACTGGGAGGCTTGGTCGCGCGCGCGTCGCGATGCCGCGCCGTGCCGCGCCGCACCGCGCGGGAAACCGGCAACACACACAACGAGAAACAGAGGAGAGGGTGACGTCGCGCGGCCGCCGCCGCCACCGCCGCCGCGTCATCGCGCCGGAAAACAAAAGCCAACGCGCGGACGAGTGCGCGCACTCTTCGAGACACCCCTCGGGATCAAAAACGACACCAACGTGTAACCAGGGGGTCCACCCATGCCTCTCTTCCCACGTACACCCCCGTACAGAAATACGGTTCAACCTGCGTAATTCGAATGTCAAGGGGAGAACTGAGATCTTCGAGTTACCGTAGCTTTAGGGCCGCTGAGATTTACGAAACGAAAATCACTATACGGCTATTAAATTACTGTAGCGAAAATTATTACGAAGGGGCCCGTCTCACGAGTTTCTGACATTTTTCCAAATTGTACGAAACTCGAACAGAAAGAATCTGGAAATTCGAATTTTCGCTTGTTTTCGGTAAAGTCGCAAGCTCGATTTAAGATCCGATCTCATAGGGTTTCCATCTTCGACTAAGATTTGTTCTTTCGTTTTTTAATTCTCGGTGCATTTTAATTTACGTTGATCGGTTTCTTCGTTCCAGAAAATATGCCTTCCATGTGAACGATTCGTCTTCGATTTCAAATGCACTTTTCGATCTCGAATAAAGGTGTTCGCAATTACTCGAAACGTTTGTCACGCGTCTAGAGTGGTTGGCTGAACTGTCCAGATCCCATCGCGGCTCGTAAGGTCAGGAATTACAGACAGCTGCTCCCCTAGCCTCTGCCACCTGTATCCAGGTGTGCTCGATGATCGTAGATGCGATCACGAATGGGGGGGGGGGGGAATAGAAGTTGCTTTTTCTCTCTTCTCCATTGTTTTGTCCGATGATATTTCGTTTCTGATAGCGATGGAACACCACGCATTCAAAAATAGCGCATCTGTGAATAAAAAAGTTGTTATTATATCCGGCAGATTGGAAAGTCAATTAACGAGTTCATTCGTTTTCCCCGTAACTCCGTAAGCATCTAGCAACGAGTTTATATTATCGCTACAGTCTGAAATTTCGCAAATTTCGAAATTTCTCGAAAAGTCTTATCTCGGCAGTTCGTAGAACGTATTTTCGATAGACAAATCAAAAGATAGACGCGTTTATTTTTCGTTAGCCGGTCAAAGTGGCCAGGTACTTTAGCGAGAGACTTGTCACGTTTTTACTTCTCTTTTTCCTTTTCTCTTCTCCTTTTTTTTTTTTTTTTTTTGCGAAAAAGACCACGGAAAATACGAACGGCAAGATATACGCGAATGACAGCGTAGGTGGAAATGCTCGTTCGGATTGAAATATAAACGACAGAGGCGGTGGTACGATCAAAATGTAACATCAGTCGTGCTACAATGTTGTGGTTTGTTTTATGACGGTGGTGCGTTTACTTCCTTGTTGTTCGTTTTCACGATCGCCGCCGGTGAGAGGTTAAATATCGATTGCTGTTCGATGTAACGCTTTTGGCTTTGCACGTGGCAGCTGAGGTCGTCTTTTTCGTAAAATAAACCGATTTCAAGTGCCGGGACCCGACGATCCCTGATGCAGACAGCTTGATTTCCGACTATTGTTATTAAATGAATGGATGTCCGTGTTTTGTGAATATTTTAAAGCCCAGGACAATTTCTACCGATACGATATGCCTCTGCACGTCGTTAAACTCGTTAGGGAGATTGGCCGAGATAAGGTTCGTTTGGTAACTGGCATAGGAACACCATCAAAAGTCGAATCGTCGAGACACGTTGACGGAAAAAATATCGATTTCGTGACGAACACGTGCAAACAGGAGAAAAGTGAATTCGTTCGTTTCTTCGACAGCTAAGATGTATAGCCCTGTTCGGTATAAACACTTAGGCAGACTTAAATAAACATGTAAAATCACCTGGTAATTATGTAAACGTTGAACGGTTATTATCTCGTTTGAAACGTTGTATTATAAGAAAATGATACATGCGATATTATAGTAATCGTCTTAAGCACTTTCCGATCTGGGACCATATGGAAGACACGGTTTCATAAAAAATGCGGTTTAACAGTTGGACCGATGGTTGTTTTTCTTGACGATCAACGTTCCGTTAATTTCGAGTTCTCTGGAATAGACGCGTCTATTTTACATTCCTTTACATTCTTCGAGAAGCTCGACGATGAAAAAGATGCTATTGGCAAGGCGATCCAATGAAATGAAAATGAAAAATTCCAGCGAAATTTCCACCGGTGATCTTTCATCTCTGTAAACTTTCGCGTTAAAATCGCTGAACGATACGCTGAAGGATGGCCGTGCCGGCTAACCGCATCGCGACCTATTTTTTCAAAAGCAGTTTTCACCTATAGACCAGATTCTATGTATACTCCGTACTAGATACCGAATAGTTTCTAGGTTAAATTCATTTTTCATTTATGCGAAATTCACCGTTCACTGAATTTCCCGACTCGTCACGAAACCAAAGTATATTCCGATCTCTCGCGTATTGCAGTCAGGGTGTGACGTTCAAAATCTAACGCCTCGATCGACCGACCGACCTTCACTTTCGTTTCGACGTTTCGAGCTCGATGGAAATCAATTTCGCGAAACGAATCCCAAGGTTGGACGAGTCCCAAGTCGTTGGAAGTCGTCGTTCAAAGATCTCTGGGAAAAGGTAAAGGATCGCGCCACTTTAACTACGAATCGTCTGGGAACCTAGTCAACTGGCGGTTGTTCGGTTCGATCGTTGCCACAATTTTTCGATCGTTGGTCACTATGTGAACCGACAATCGGGGTCGGTCTATCGATCAAAGCGGGCGCGGAAACGCAAAGAAAACGACAGTGAGATTCCTCGCGGTCTGCGACCGTGACGATGATATCCACGCGTGTTCTCAGGTTCTATCCTGCCAACAGGAGATGCACATTACAACACCGTGTGCCTCGCGGGTAATTATATGCCGTGCCAGAAGGGTTGCCAGGTGCCAGGGTCGTTAAACCCGGACATCCTGTGTTCTAAAAAACACGACGCGCCGCTTCCTAACTGTATAAATAATAGTACGCCTTTATTCCGTGAGCCAACAGTCGAGCGTGGCCGCGACGCTCGCCCGAAAATAATCTACATACGCGATTTGCTGCGAGATATCGCGATATGAGAACGATCGCCACTAATAATCAATCCCTTGTTGCATCGTAATATCGTTTGATATCTGCAACGGTACGTAATGGTAATGGAAAGAGGCGATAGATCTATAGGCAAGAGAAAGATTCGTTTCTTTATAGGAAATGGAGATTGTTATTAGCAGGCTGCGGATTTCTATGGAAATTTATGGTTTTATGAGCGCGACTGAAGGAACAAAACTTAGATAGAGATTCGTTTCATTTATTAAAAATGAAAAACCAGCGCTAAATTACGAATACTTTATCGTGGTTATTTTCTCTACTTTTATATATCTCTGCGTATACTGTACGGTTTTCCATAAATTTATAGTTTTACATAAATGCACAAGTATCTACAGTGTAATAATTACGATGTTCCATGCATGTGTATGCGTTCTTTAGCCGGTTTAACGTTTCCAGTGAGACGATAATTCTCCAACGTTTCGATAATTTCCTGATGATTCTGTAAGTTTATTTAAATCGTGCCAAGCAAACGAATACTCATGGGAAACGGGGTTGTACGTAAGTTAAAGCCACACGGCAACTTGGATTCGCGTCGTACGCAATGAACACGTTAATTAATGCCACGGAATAAAGATCGTGCTTCTCCGGTCAGAGCACACGCGATCCACCCACTCGTGCAAACATAAATAGAAAAGATTTGTTCGACGGGAGATTCGTTCTTGGAGCACGGGCTCGACAAAGACTCGATTAACACCGACGAGCAGGTAAACAAAGCGTTCATTAAACGACGCGTTGCCGGCAATGAAACGAAGAGAAAAAGGAGGTCGAAATTCGGTGACACCGGCGTGAAAAAAAGGAAGAAAAAAAAGAAAGTAGTGAAAACGCAGCCGGTCTCACCGACACCCCGGGGAAAATCGGCGCGTTGGTGATTCTTCAAAAGCCCGGGTGGGAAACGCGCGCTTGAATTTTCTCCCGGTGCGCGTCGGGACAACCGGACGGACGAAGAAAGAGGATGGCGAAAGCGCGAGTAGCAAACAGAGAGAGAGAGAGAGAGAGAGAGAGAGAGAGGGAAAGAAGAGAGAGACAGAGAGGACGAGTGCTCTCGCACGTGTTAATGGGATTTTACGAGCGACGCGTGGCGAAGGAAAAGGTCGTTTCACGAAATTAACACCCGCCGAAGCGAGTGAACTCGTAAAAAAATATAATCGATATTTTCGTACAGGCGTAAGTACTTTTTTCCCCATCCTTCCTCTCGCTTTCTCTCTCTCTCTCTCTCTCTCTCTTTTGTCGTCTGCGTTCACACTGAGTCACGCTTCTCTTCCCTCGAAACACACACACACACACACACACACAACAAAACCAATTCTCCTTCTCTCTCCTACCATCAGCAGTGGCGTAGAAGATTAATTTGTTTTACTCGTGTCTCGGAGTTTAATATTTTTCATTAGATCTCGCTCTTGCTCGTTTCCCTCGGCCCCTATTGGCGTACATCCACATTGTCGCAGCTGTCTCGACGTCTCGCGAGCCACGTTTCAACGTAACAATTCGCAGACCAAGCTTCGCGATGACGAAGAATCGCGCCACCTATTCGCAGGCCCTTCGGGATCCACCGATCCACTGCACGCCTCGACGAAACTTGCAATTTCAGCTCGCACGCGATCCCAGCATCGTTCCCACGGATAACTGTATTTTACAAAAATGTACGCCCTCGCGCGGTTGTTTACCGCGTAAATATCCTAATCGATCGTTCGTCCAACTTATTTGAATAAACGTCAGATGTTAACGTCATTCGAGCTCCCTCAGCAGTTAGCTCGATCAACTCTGCTTTCTATGCAGCTTTTCCATCTTCTTGCATACCCCGTTACTTTATTACGCGTTATCGCTAGACACGATTGCTGCGAAATCGATGCTCGTTATCTTAAGAAAGAGACGAGTTATTCTTATAAATGTACTTGCCGTTCTTTTCTGTATTCCGATTTATGAAGTCGATCCGGCAAACTCGTCCAACCGAGGGTATATACGAAAGCAGATGCGTTACAACGAGTACTGGTCTAATTGCGTAACGAACAGGATCACCTACGTTCGAATCTCTGATAGAGCGTCGAAATATTTTTCACGGTATTTCCTCGAATCTTTCAAGGAATATTCAGGAATATTATTTCTATTCGCTATTTCCATACGAAAATTACCCGCGCAGTGGCGTAGGAATTTCAAGTATCGGTAGAATTGATATTAATACCGACGGTAGGAAACGCTCTTGCGTTTAATACACCAAGAATAAAGAAGGACGATTCGAGTGTGTGCAATGTTATCGATCGTTAGTACAAAAGTTCGATCAACATATAGCCGTATAGAAATTCTGGAGAACTTCGGCTTACGTGTTCCAAACAACGAACGACGTTCGTCGTAGCGGTCTCGAATTACGAGTATATGTGTATATAGTGTCGGGCGAAAGGTTCACGTTCGGTCAAGGGGTGTAACCAATCATGTTAGCTCTCGTCGCGTGTGATTGGAGGAGATAGATTGATTACGATTGATTGATTGCGATTTTTGAATGTATTTACGCACAAAAGTAACGTGCGTGTAGTCGCACACAGACAGCTGTGTTGTCACGATACTTGAACGGTTTCGCGACGTGTGAAGCGATTTACAGATAGATGGCGATTTAACTTGTCTGTTCCGAGGTATGATCGCGGTTCTAAAGCGCACAGTTTCGACATTTTTAATACTATGACACACTTTTATTGTTATTAATATTACTATTAATATCGATAATATAGTTTCGCCTTTAGACGGGCGACGCGCTCGGTGCCGGCCTATTGCGAGACGCGTATACCGTTCGGCTTGACTTTGTTCTCGAACGGGACAAGAAAGAACACGGAGAACGGGCGACAGGCTGCAGATAGCGGCAAATTATAAAGTGATCGGCCGAGCAGCACACAACACGTCAGAATCGCTAATACCAGAGCGAGAAAGCATTACGCATATTCTATTCGTCTTTTATTAAACGATGTCACTGTTCGTTCGAGCAGAAAAATTTATGACTTTTCGCTTTCGCGGATTTATTACTCGTTCTTGGATTTCTCACTCTGTCGGCGAGTTGCTTATTTCGAGACAGCAACGTTCCTCGTATCCTTCTTTCCGTTGCGCGTTGCGCCTTTCGCAGAACCGAAAGCCAGTGGATATGCGTGGAGGTGGCGGAATGTAACACCCCAATGGAATTCGAGAGGTCTTTCGATTGATGTTCGCGCGACCGTTTGCAAACTCCGTGGTTTGTCACGGGATCTTCTCGCCTATCGAGCTATGGAACAGTGCCGCGAGGAATTGAAAAATTCGTGGTACCGCAAATCCGTTGAATCAGGTGTCGTCGGAGTACTAAGCACGCAGATGGTCGTGACACTAAAATTTTACATTTGTCAAAAATAGCGATTGTGCTTGGCCGTGGTATAAAGTTGGCGTAACGGAATAGTCGGTAGATCGCGTTATAACGAGGTAACTCGATTCGCAAAGTGGCACGACAAAGCGGTAAAAAGAGCTTGATTCGAGATACTAATGGTGGAGATGCGTGGATAAAACTCATCTCTGCGATCTGGAAGAAAGCATTGTCCATCGTGCGGAGGGTGGTGTCGTTAAGCCTAATAACGAAAGTTGAAGAAGTCAATCGCGCTGTATTATATTAATCGTGGAAACGTGGCACTCTGTGCGCATTGACTTTTAATCGTATATCCGAGGAACATTTCGCTATAGAAGGCGTGGTTTCGCCTTATCTTTCGCGCGATTGGCTATCAAAGTCGAGCAGGGAACACGTAGTACCACGTGAAACGTTGGAAAGGCGCTTAGGATCGGGTGTGGAACGTTGTCTCGTTGGTTTTTCCCTGGAAGAGAGAGGCAAACGTGTAACCAGTCAAAGGAATCGAGCAATGTGCCGGGCGAGATCGGCCTTCGCATTGCTCGAATTTTCCAAAAACTTTCGAAATCGCTCGAATAAATCGCACGTTGTTCACACACGTGTGCGATTTGTTCCTCTCGATCTGTCGGACAACGTCGCGCTTACGTTTCCTCGGTTGTTAAGTCGTTGGAGCGTGACGATTACAAATCAATGAAATCTCGCTGGGTTATTAGAAAATCAGCGCGTGACTACGTTCTACTTTGTAGAGATCGGCGTGTTCCTTACGCCACTGCGATCGTGGAGACACGCAAGCCCCATATACATACGGCGCGAGCAAGTGGAGACGCGTACGTACACTCCCGTTCATAAGTATTGGCACATGTATGAAAAGTTGAGTAAACTCGAAAAATCGTTAGGAAATTAACCGAACCGTTAGCAATCTCGTTCGACGCGTTAGACCATAAAGCATCCACGTCCAACTAACGCTTTATGAAAAACATAGCCCGAAACTACCAGCAGGTCCGAATTAATCGAACAATCGTGGAAACTGTATTACGTACAAAGCTAAATACTGCTATATTATAGCGTTTAATTTTACTTATTCGTTTCTTAAAAGTTGCGAGCTAATGGTTTAAGACAATAGCATGTTCCAACTGTAATTGTAATATGTTTGACAATATGTAACGTACTGCAAAATAGTCCTTGTTCGGAGATCGAAACTACCTCGGTAAAAAGAGTGGCGATCGAAAGACGAGGAAAGAGTTCGCTTTGTTGCATCAAATTTTATTATTCCAACATCAGATATACCAGACGTTTCCGATCTAACGTTAAGAACGAAATAACGAATTCTCGAACGTTTTGAGAATTACCTAATGATTTTTCGAGTTTACTTAGGTCTTGATAAGTATCCTAATACTTCTGAACTGGGATGTACATTCGGAGCGTACACACACTCACCTCGGACAATTGCGTTTGTCTTCTCTCCTTCTCGATTCCGGTTCCCTCTTTTTCTTCCCTTCGACTGCCTCGCTCTTCCTTTCTTCCTCGCACCCTTTCCCATTGCACCTCTCCTTTTCCATTTTTTCCTTCTCTCCCTCGCCGTCAATTCTGCCGTTCCCCCTTCCGCTTCAATCTTCCTTCGCCCTATCCTTTCTCTCCTCCTGACTTTTTTATCATTTTTCGCTGGCCCCTCTTTTCTATTTTTTTTTTCTCTCTTTCCTTCCTCTTCCTACCCTTCCCACGTTCGCTCTTTGACTTTGCCTCTTTTTCTCCCCCTCGCTGCAGCACTATTTCTACTCCTCCCTGCCCCTGTCCTTTTACTCTAGCACGCTGTTTCTCATTATCTCTTTTTCACTTTGCCTTCATTCGCCTCCGCTACTCCATCCTCCTTTCTCTCTGTCTCTATCCGCAGCATTGTCCCTTTTGTCGTCGTGACCCTCCGCTATCCTCTCTATTCCTCCCTTCTCTCGCAGCAGCCGCGGCCTTTCCCTTTCCTCCCGTGATATCATATCACAGAGACAGCGTCTAGCTCGCGTGCGCCTGTGTATATTCCGCGTCGCTCGACGGAAGCAGGACCAAGGTGAAAATTCGAAAATTTCACCGTTCGCTTTGTCACGGCCCTGGCCTTCACGGTCGGCCGCTTTCTCAGAATTCGTTCACTCGTCGGTTACGATCCTTCCCTCGACCTAGAACGCGTTATGCCACCAGTTGGTCCCGCGTTACAGCTGCGACCAGGCGAACTTGTAACGCTACATAGAGATGGCCGTGCCGTGTTGCCCGATAATCTAATAACGTTCTTTGGAACGCGGTAGACTGAGTAGGTCGTGCAAATTGCTAATACTTTGCTACCATTCGACCAGTTCGCACGCCTCGCGTGTTTCGCTTCGATTTTGTTGCTGGAGAACGGTTACGTAATTTCACGCAACGAGCCAGTTTGTTAACGATCCCATATAGTTGCATTCGACTGGATGAAAAAGAACTCGAACGATTGATACCGAATCCAACGAAATTGCGCAACGCCTACGAGGTTCTAAAGTCGAAAGCAGCACAAACGTTGGAGCATTCGCGAGGCGAACGTGTTGGTTTTCACTGATTTCGGCTCTCCATTCATCGATAGAATACGATGAACTCGGCAGATATGTAGCCGGCTACATGCAAATCGTGCGTATGCGTTATTTATGGAATTACGTAAGACGTTTCTTCTTCCTTTTTTTTGTCTTTTTTGTGTATGTGTGTGTGTGTGTGTGTGTATGTGTGTGTGAAGAGAATCTGTTTGGACGGACTCTCGCTAATATAAACGACAACCGGCTGTCTCGCGAGTGTCGTCGACCTCGCTCCACGATCACTTTCAGCGTCACAACGGGAACTTCGATTCGATCCAAGGCTCTCGCCCTTTCAGACCCATCTTCGTCTTCTTTCTCCTCTCCTTTTTTTTTCTTCGCTAGACTTTTACGTCGCATCGATTCCTCGATCGTTAGAGACGTCGGTTTGTGCTAATTACATCTCGTCGTATCTTTCCTTTCCAATGTGACCAATAATCTAAATTACCTGCTACGTCGTAACAAACTTACTGAAAATTCCTTCGCAGGAACAGATTGATAGAGAAATTAGATATCGAGATAGATTTTTGTATTAACATTGTGTAATCGTTGGTGGAACTCTGATTGCTCCGAAAACGGTACATGATCTATATCTCTCTTCCTTTCTTTTTTTTCTTTATTTCCTTCTCGCGGAAAATTCGACAGCAGCTCCGCTGGAGGCTTGTCTAGACCGTTTACCTTGTTTTATAAAAGTCCTCTTAACTTCGAAACGTTCAGTTACAGGCTCGTTAACCTCTTTCGTGCAATGGTTTTAACGAAACGTGAGATTAGTTTGGAAAAGTGGAAAAAAAGAAAAGTGTGCGGAGGAGATGCACGAAAATCGGATTTAATTTCGTTGCTCCGATCTCTTCCAGCAGCTTGTCGGTATTTTTTCTTTTCTCTCTCTCTCTCTCCCTACACTTTCCTCCCGCTGCCCGATATTACGAAACGAAACGTGCCGTCGTGCACGCGTTTCGAAGACGCAGATTCGATTTTTTGGCTGCGAGTCCCTTTTTCAAGGGCGCACCTACCTCCGTCGCGGCCGCAAATTCCTTTTTACCCTTCCGTTTCGTTTTCCTCCTGCGCTGTCTGTTCCAGTATCTCTCCCCTTTTGCTTCTGCTCGTCGGTCGCCAGAAACGGGAAACGCCTGAACTATCGATCGAATTACGTAACTACAGGCAGAGGCCGGTAATCTCGTTTTTCTAATGAACTTCGTAGCGAGCGAATGCCCCCTGCGTCGGACGACAGCCACAAACCGTGCGTCATATTTCGTCGCTCGATCAAAAACTACGTCTTCTTCTTCGGCCACCCTCCTTCGACGATCCAACCCTCCAAACGCGAACACACCGACTAACTTTCTCTGGCTCTTTGTCCACCGTTCCACGGTATTTGAATATTTTAGTGGAAACATTGAGCGGGATATTTAACCGATAGAATTACTCGTTGGAGAATCATCGACTCGTTTGCCACGTGCTTGCGACGTGCACGTCAAAAGTAGAAAACGTCTCGGTTACGCTTTCTCAGACGTTAAACGGCAATAATATGGATTACACGGTGAAGCAGCGTTCGCATTTATTATTTTTCCTGCATTGGTAATGACAATGAACGAGTCGCAAAAGCGAACCTTCGCTTTCTAAATATTACTTGAACAGGTTTCGTGCTCTTTCGACACGCGTTTCCATTATTTCGCGTTGCCGCTGAAATACGGCAAACTGTGTACACCGTCGGTTAGCCGGTCCTGCTTTAAACCGATCGCATTTTCGTCGAGAGCAGAACGATCGACCAGCAGAAAAATCATCGACACGGTCCGTTGTCGCGTGTTTGTTGATCCGTCGACCGGTAAACGATAGTCGATATATATTTTCGATTGTTCGACCAGAGAGATTCAGTGCCGTAAAAGCCAGTTAAGCAAAAGTCTACTCCGCGTGTGAGATATGTCTTTTGCTTTTCGTCAAAATGAAAGCGTTCGTTGTGTGTTTCGAAGGAGGCGTTGAAGTCTCCAAAGGTTGGGCTGCTAGAAAAAAAGCTAACTATACAGTCTCTTCGAACGGAAGCCTCGTGTTCTTTCTCGAAAGTCCGTGGCAATTTGCAGGCGACACGAGAACGCCGAAAGAGCTTGTGCGAAGGTTGGCTGGTGGAGACGGCGAATGGCAAAGGCAAAACGACCAAAAAGGGGTGAAAAATTCGCAACGATCGCGAAAGACAGTCGCGTCTCGCGGCCCGTGCCGACGCGACGTGGCGTTATTGCAGCGAGGCAACGAGGCCGCGCATATCAATAAATAACCGTAAGGCAGCGTTAACATCAACAACGATACGTCGGCTATCATTCCGTGCTTCTTTGCCACCACCCCCCTCGGTCGGGTCCGCGTCAGCCCCACGGGGGTGTGCACACGTAGGTACAATCGATTGCGTCTGCCAAGCTTTTACGCCGGGGAGAGAAAACCGGCGAATCGACAAATTCGACGCGGCGCACCCCCGTCTCCGAGGAAGGGGTCGCTCACCATCGGCCCCGTCCATTTATATCCTCCTTTCGTCCTCCTCTTTCCTACCCACCCCTTGTCCTCCTACCCCATCCTCCTCTTCCTCCTCCTCCTCCTCGTCGTCGTCGTCCTCCTCCTCCTCCTTCCTTTCTCCAGGCCACCCATCCTCCTTTCTCCTTCCTTTTCTCTTTCTTTCTTTTATTTTTTATTGCTATTTTTTTTTTATATTCCCGGGCGAAAGACGAAGCACCCCGTTATGCACGATAAAAAGTTTAATGTCAGAGAAGACGTCGTGGGCGGCGGAAACGAGGAAGGGCGAAGAGGGATGAGGTGGTATGAGGAGGGGTGGGTAAGGAGGGGTCTGCAACTGGGATGGGTGGGTGCGTGGGGTGGGTAGGCGCGGGTTCGACGTCGGGACGTGGCGGCAGAGGGGGAGGGGGGTGAAAGTGCCCGGGGATCGTAATGACTCGATATGAAACCCGGGCAGTGCAATTTCTTTCTTCTTCTGCCCTTTCCTTCCTCCCCCGCGCGTCTCGACGTCTTCCTCTTTTTTCATCGCAGTATTTCCCCATAAAAGCGGCTCGGCATAATAAAAAGCGTTATATAGCTGGCACTGAAAAGTAACGCGCGTCTCTCTCTCTCTCTCTCTCTCTGTCTTCTCTCTCTTCTCTCTCGTTCTCTCTTGGTCTTTCTCTCCCCCCTCCCCACTTGATCTGCTTCGCGCTCGTGTATATGCGTTTATACGCGCGCGTGAATGTTTGTGTATAGGTTTGCGCCTGTGTTGTACACGTTTGTGTACACGTGTGTGCGTTTGCAAGGAAACTGTATACGTACGTACACTAAGAAACAGACACGGCGGCGTAAGGTCTTTTACGGCCTTATTTGCGGAGACGTAAAAATCGCGAAAATCAATACGGAACTTCTAACATTAAATATTCAGGCTATTGACTGGGCGGGGCCGAGAGCCAGACACTCTTTCGTACCTGAGAGTTCCTCGGCTCCTTCCATGGGAAAAACTATTCTTCCGCGATCGCGATACGCTCGCCGCGCGCCAGACGAATCGAGAAACGCAGCTGCTTCCAGATGTTTCGCGGCTTCTCCGGCCTTTCCACGATACTTTGATCCTGCTACCAGTCTGCGTCCTACCACGTCCTCCTTCTAGCAAATGTTCGGAAATTTTATTAAACCGTCGATAATATCTATCGATGCCATCTGACACGGAGTGTCTTTTACAAAATTATCACCAGAATCTTTTTTTAGGTGGCGTTCGATTAATGCGTAACCATCGACAAAATTTTGCGAGTCATAAATTACGAGTTAGGTACCAGCATCGGTAAATTGGTTCTCTCTTCCGTTCTCTTGGATGAAGTTTTCGGATAAAGGAATTTCCAAACGATGCCAAGGATGACAATTCCCTAACGATTATCAAGTAGAAAGAGTATTTGACTGAATCCGCGATTTTTATCTAATCAAATAGAGGGTCTTTGAAAGCGTAAAAATTCTGAAAACTTTGGAGCTGAACTAACACGAGCACGCTAGGTTTATATTTTTAATAATACGAGTTGAACAATTGGACGAAATCCTGGCGTAAGGTTACCGTGAACGTTCAACGTGATACAGGTTTCCTTGTATATTATCATTACGATCGATTACTTATTCAACGATAGCTGATTAGGAAAATTATTTTCTTCTTTCTAGGTTGTCTTAAAATAAAATCCAATCTTTTGTAGTTTTTGAAATTTGCGCATCTTATTCTTTGCTTTCTAATCTTTAAAATTTCTAGCTTTCTAGCTGTTCGGGAAGTGAGTGAAATTTCGCTTACAAAATTCCACCCAGAGACAGACAGACAAACAAACAAACTGAGAGGTAGGCGGAAAAAAACTTGTCAGTTTTTTTTAAATCGTATCGTATTATCGTCAAAAATGAGCATGTTTCCAAAGTTAAGCTTTCTAGCTGTTCGCGAGGTGAGTGAAATTTCACTCAGATAGACAAACAAACAAACCGAAAAGTATTATATCGTATATCTTGTTGGCATTAAAAATGAACATGTTTCCAAAGTTAAGCTTTCTAGTTGGTCGGTAAGTGGGTGAAATTTCGCTTTAAAAAATTCCACTCGAACAAACAGGCGGAAAAGTAAGCTAAATAAAAACCATTAAAAAATGTTGTCAATTTTTTTAAATTATTTTGTCTTGTCATTGGAAATGAAAGCGTGTTCGAAATTTCAGCTTTCTAGCTGGTCGGCAAAATGAGTGAAATCCCGCTTATCAAATTTCACTAAGGACAGACAAACAAACAAACAAAGAAACAGGAAAGTAAGCTAAATAAGAAGCATTAAAAAACGAAAAATTCTTCCCTTGCAATCTTCGAGTTAACTGATTACTTTACTTCGCGCAAAGGACTACGAGATTGTGAAAGACAGTGTGTAATTTGTAAATTCACCGATATTAGTCGGCAAACGATGGTGCAAGGGAGACCAGATTTCTACATCCTTTGGTACGAAGTAATTAATTGTTTACGAACGCGAGCTTGGAACGTAGATATTTTTGGTACCGATTTTCATTTCGATACATACCAGCGCAAAATGCCTTTTTTCCCCCTCCGAGAATAATAGGATATTTGATGCTCGTTATGATTAAAAACGATTTGCGCGTGTGGAGTGATCAATGTTGCAATGACAATTTTCAAAGAGCGGGCCAGGATATTCGAGGTTCCTTTTGACGGAAAATTGTTTGATGTATGAAACGATTAACGCTTTAACTGAGCAATTATTTCCAGGGAAAAGCGCAATATCCGACGTTCTTTCTGTAACCGGCAATCAAATTCGACGTTTGCAATTGGTTGAATTGTTTCGGGCACGTTGTGAAAAATCGGACAATTTGATACGCGGAATTGTCAGACAACGTTTTCGATAATACACGTCGCTCTAACCATAATGCGGCTCATAGTTGGCAAACATTTGTTTCCGCGAACAAAAACGAAAAGCCAAACAACAAAGAAACGAAGAAAAGGGAAGGAGGATATTCATGATAATTCTCTTTCTCTCTCTCGTTCTGTCTCTCCCTCGCACCTGTATAGCCCCGGTTAAAGGGTTAAGGAATAAATAATTCTCAACCAAAACGAAACGGGGGCTTTTGCGATGCAACAATACACCGTGGTACGAATTAATACGTATTCAGTTGCCTCTTTTTACTTGCATGTAAAATTCTATTGTTATTTCGCAGAATAATTTTCAAGGAATTACGCGAACGCTCTGGTATACGGGAGTCGATAGAAACCATGCTCGAGCGACAAAGAGAAAGCGAAAAGAGGCGAACGAAAAAAAAAAAGGAAGCAGTAAAAAAAAGAAAACATAGGGGGACACGATTTACGGTGGGTTTACGTTTCGCGAAATAAAATGCAAATTCGAAGGGAAAATCGTACGTACGCTCGTGTCCCGTTCGGTTGACAATTAGAACTCGTGATCGAGTAAAGAACAGATTGGAAATAATTCCTTTCGTTTAAAATATTCATTTTAACCTTTGTTACAGTTTTAATACGCCGCTTTTATAACGCAACATTTTATCGGCAAAAAGGCAAATGTAAACTTGCAGCGAAATAGTTTCCGCCGATTCTAAGGAATCTTTCGCGTAACTCGTCGTGATTTCTCGAACGTGGAATTTCGAAAGAATCTTCGCGTCTAGTCCGAGGGAAATTGCAAGGATAATCGGAACGAAATGTATTCTTCCTGTAACGCGTGACTTGTTGCATCCAGGCACGTTTCGTTCGTTTGAAACTGCGGGAGAATCGAAAAAGCATCGATTTCTTGCGAGAGCGCCGGAGAAAGTAATTTTTCCCGGCGCTGGCGGATGATCCGCGATGAAACGCGCTAAATGCGTTTGACAGGTCTGAAAGTATCGATGATACGTGACAAATCTAGGCTAAGCCAGGCTGATTTGCATCGTCGAATGGAAAACGATATATACCGGGTTTAATCTCGGACAACAAACAAGTTAATGAACGGCAGCGAGGGTAATAAATTTTCCGCAGATTGAAAACAATTTATATTCTACATAATGGCGATATCGATATCTTTTAAACTAAGCACTGCGTTGTGCGTTCGTTACGCGAAAAGCTGGATGGCGATCTTTTAAATTGAAACTGGCAAATCAATTTTTCCAGCGACACATCGCTTACAAGATTATATCTTCTATATTTCGCGATAACCAGATTAACGTACGAGAAAAGGAAAGAGCGACGCGACGCGAGAAAATTACGATAGAACCGGTAGACAGGATACTGACGGAGGATGTGTCGTTTATAAACGACGTGTCAACAAATAAAATTACGATTGACAGAAATACCGGTTGTTCAACGGTGCTAAATACGTAGGCGTGCGAAGCTGTTCTTGAATCGCTTTAAGCCCGCTCCGCACTCGTCCAATCGATCTTAAGCTGATTCTTGGCTGTGTTTCCGTGTCTAAACCGATCCGTGACCTAGATCCAAGCGCGTTTCAGTTCTCAAGGCTTTCGATATCGATTCGATTCAATTTAACACGGTTCCCTTTCGATTCGGTTTCGTCTATTAAGATTGCTCCAGTTCGCTACAGCTCGGTTCACCTGTCTCCGTTTCCACTTCAATTAGGAGAGATCAACACCAACGTGTCGACCGAAACGTGTCCTGTTCTGTGTTCCGTACGATCGAGTTCATACTCGAAAGATCCTGCCTCGTATCGTACGTTTTGATTTTAATTCTAATTTTATGTTAAACAGAGAGGCTTAAACCTTCGGAGAACAGATAATAAAACTACGTGCACAACGATGTATCGTGCCATGGTAGATATTACGTGATGAGCACGTGTGCAACTTGAGCGTGAAACACGTGTTTCCTTCTCTTTTTCCTTTTTTTTTTTTTCCTTTCCAGGGATCCGAGTGGAAAGCGTTAAGTTCAGGCAAGTGTGTAACAAGCTTTAGCTCTAAGAAAAAAATCACGGCGGTCAGAGAACGAGAGAGTAGCTTGTTCGTCGAGTGCTTCATTGACTTTCATGACAGATCTGCGCATAATAGCTGGCTTGGGCGTCCAAGCGGAAATACATATTTTATCGGCACTGTTCGGAAGCGCCGCTTAAGAATTCGATCATCTCCGTGATCTGTTCATTGGCATCGTCATCGTTCCTACGTATGCGTATCCGCGTATATCTTACGTTCACTCCCATTCATAAGTATAGATACCGGAACACCTGCTGCTTTCATACGAAACGGTACAATTGATCCAGAGTATCGAAGAAGCGATTATTTTCTACCAAATTTATAACAATACAGTAAATTATAATAATTATATAATTTTGTATCGAATTAATCTCGGCAGATTTTTAGTTTAAATGCCGTTAGAAAAATCCGACACGCGTTAAACCTCTCGAACGAATTAAATTTCCTAGTCATTTCTAATGTTAATTACACTTTCTGTCGTAATACTTATGATACTTTCATGGTACTTACGAACAAGGGGATATATGTGTGTGCTTTCACGTACGTTACGTGTGCGTACCTCTGTGTATGCCAGCGTATGTCGGTGTGCGCGCGGAATAACAGCTCACGTGCGGCGTGCCAATTTTCGGGGTAATTAATGAAGAGCGACGCGGCGTCGCGTGCCCTTATCCGGACCTATGAATTAACTTTCGCTGTGGTCCTCAATTTTCTTCGTTCTTCATATTCTCCTGTCCATTGAACTCGAATATTTGTCAAGGACGCGTTTGTCGGTCACGTTCCCCGCGCGTAACCGGTTTGCCTCGTTTTAATGGTCGATTTGCAAGCGTCGAAACTTTCGACGGATCGTTTAGTCCCTTCATTAACGCGCCCTTTCGCTTTTGTTTTCGCAGGTAGTTCTATCAGCGTGCAGCACGTACTTTGACACGATCCTGTCTCAGTACGAAGAGAAGGATCCCATTGTGATAATGCGGGACGTGAAATTCTCAGACATCAAAGTGCTCGTCGAGTTCATGTACAAGGGAGAGATTAACATTGATCACGTAAGTACTACAAAGCATTTCGTCATCTAAATATATCTTTTAATATGTAATCGTATCGATCGGATAAATGGCCACGAATTGGCCCACTGCGATTCGAGTCAGCCCTCTTTTCGTTACCAACGATCATTCCCTGCCGTCCAATTAATAGAACGAGAGAAGCTTTTTTTAATATTTTTTACTTCGTCGTTACGAGATGTTTCAGTTGATACGATACCGAGCATCGCTATATTTCGACTAATTTCAAGAATCGACGTTGAGTAGCATTGATCGATTTGTAAAAATACACCTGTTCCGATGTATGGCCGCTGCTATGGATCAAGCGTGGCCAAATATCCGGACGCTTATCGTACACGGGAAGAGAGTTGGACGAAGTCGTTTGTGAAACGTTGATCGGGCTTTTTCAACGAGCGGCGCTGCTCCAAATGAAAACTGATTAAAGAAATAAAGGCCGCGGAACGTAGCTCTTTCGCCTCTCTTCAGACTCGATTGACGACTTATTTACATCGTGGACATTTACGAGGACACTTGTATGCCGCTGACGGAGGGAAAAATGTCGCGGGGAACGGCGCGGGAACGCGGCTGGCCTCAATTTATTAATAATTGAAGACTTCTGGCTCTTCGAGGTTCGAGAATGCCGCGCTTCAAAGCGACCCGAACTTCCCATTAATCCCTGCGAGCAAAAATCCTCCCGAAGATGCAATTTGTTTTGCCGAGCGCGGTCAATCGTTTCTTCTCGTGCTCGTCTTCTTCTCTCCGCGTGGTAATCGAACAAAAGAGAAGAAGAACCACTTTGTCATCGGTGAAAACCGTCGCGATGAAAATCCAATCGATGGTCCTATTACACCGCCGCCTAATTAACGATCGACCAGGTTTTTCGTATTCTACGCTGATCCTATTTTAATCTCGGTGTATGTTCGTGTGCAAGTGCGTTGGTTGTTTGAACTATCGCTTGACAAGAAACGGGAAACACGCGCGGTGGAAAACGGCATTGCTCTGCATCGTTTACTCGCTACTCGTAGGGAAACGATAAACCGGCGTCGACCAATGGACACACCGGTCTGTTAACACGTTCGCTTCTACCGACGCGCGTGTCTTACGTCATTTTAATTATCCGCAACTTAATTACTAAACTCGCGGTAATTGAGCATTGACGCAACTATCTGATTTCTGTATTTATTCAATTATTTTAATTTAATGAAAATATTCAAGGAGATAGGAAACAAGACAGTAGATAACGAGATTGAGAAAAGGAGAATGAGATTGTATATTTTCACAAACGCAATTAAGAAAGCGCTATGCGGACAAAAATTGATCTCACACGCTCATTCGATGTTTCCAAAAAATCCTTCTACCTAAATGACGGCTCTTCCATTCCACCTTCAAACTCGAGAAATTTTCTAACGATAAAAAAATACGCCCGGGTCGTAAATAATCCTAACAACACACTTACGAGCGATGGTATCTGTTTCTCTCGGTGTAAGAGGTCGGACAAAGAATCCGAAAGAAAAAGCAAGCGTAGAAAATTTGACCCAATTCCTCGATAAATTCCATTCGAAATCCCAACCTTATCGCGGGACCTTAATTTCTCTCTGCTATTTCAATTGCTCGTCGACATCGTCCCTAAGAAAAGCAAGGTACCATCGAATACCGAAGAAACACGGACGTGTACCGTTTCACGTGTCTCGTGCTCGTGCGAGGTGAAACGCGTGTAGCTGGATAAGAATCGGATCCAGGTTGGAAAGAGGATCCCGACAACAGCAACGGGTTCTCGTTCTTCCGTGTTTCTAGTCGTGATCAGGCGGTTGGGTTCGCGAGAGCTTTCTCCGGCTTGGCCACGTTTTGCCTGCAAAAATCCGGCTCTGGTGAAAATCTGTGCACGGCGTGTGGAACGCGGGGCGCATCGAAGTTGTTCGATCGTGGTCGGTAAATGAGCTTTGGCTGTCGTCGATCGGATTTGCGCGAGGTCGGGGCCGTGCGCGTGTTTTTTTCAGCGCCAGGCAAGCTGAAACGAAAGCGGGAATGGCGCCTATGGTGGTGACGGTCGTTTCTGAAATACACATTATCCGCTGCCGGAGACGCTGACCCACATAAGCATTTTTCCAATTCCGTTCGTGGCTGATAGAAAGCCGCGGAGAACCGTTTGTAGAAAGTTCTCATATTATTTAGCATTCTCTCGGTCGCTCTGTTATTATCGCAGCGAAAATTGGCAAATAATAATCGGACCTATTCCAGCGAGGCGTCCAGTTGGCCCGATACAAAACGTTATATCGGATTTTTCCTTCTCTGTCTCGTAGCCGCGGCGATCCGATTCATTATTCGCTGCCTCGAATCCCGGCTTTCGATCGAACAGATTCGGCTGCTACGAGTATGCCCCGGACAGGGCAAATTGAAGCGGCCAGGATTAATGGAATTACTAATTTTTACTTGTGCCGCGCGATCGCTTTTTCCTACGGCTTTTCGAGAACGAACGGAGCAGAGGTAATTAGATTTACTTAGCTCTGCAGCTGGACGAATTTCTGACCGCGTTCGACTCCTCTCTTATACCTATATCTGTATACTGTAAAGGGTGTTCCAGAAAATCGAGTGGGAAATTTCAGAATTCGTCCAGAAGCCAGATCGATCGATTCCGTTAATTAAATAACAAAGATAAATCGATGATGTGGCAAACGCTATTGTTTTATTTTTCCGAGCCTGTTGAAGCTGAATTCCGTGTCCATTTTACGAAATTGAAAAAATCGACTAGAATTTTGGAAGTCGATCGGTTTGCATTTCGCATCAGCCTAAAGTTCGACAACAATTTTCTGACACACCCTGTAGACGTGCTACCCTGTAGACTTGGACGAAGGAACTTCCGGGAACATTCCACGCGAGAACAAGAAAATACGTGGAAGCTCGTGCCAAAAACGCTGAAACGACGCGCTTCGTACATTATACCATTTATGCTCGTTTCCTGGAATCACCGCGGAAATATTGAAAGCGGATCGGTTAAAAATATTGCTGCTGGTAACTCTTGCCAGGAATGGTTAAACCACTCAGGCTTAACGTCGGCCGAAACGAGAGGGAACTCTACTTACCTTGATTAGTCGGAGAATATCGAGGATATCTACCATGTACCCTTCTTCTTACGCGGATTTCGTGTCTCTTTATTTTACTATACATACAAGGCATTTCAGAAAATTGGTGCGAAACTCCTGAAGCACGTACCACTCTTAGAAACAAGCGTGTTTGATACCAACTCTCTGAATATATCTTTAAACAAGGTTCGAAATTTTACCAACTCGATCGAAATCGCGGACGAAAACTCTGACTGACAACCTCTGAAAGCATTAAACGACAAAGAGCAGCTTTCCTCTTCGACAAAGAAAGCTGTGCATCTTTTGAAGATGGGATTCGTTCCTGTTTGCTGGATTGATTAAAATCGCGATGCGTCGATGTTTCAGACGAGATTGTCGTCCCTGCTGAAAACCGCGGAGGATTTGCATATCAAGGGCCTGGCCGAGGTGAGCTGGCGTAGCGATTCCACGCAAAATGATCTAGGAAACAGCGGTCACAGTCCCGGCGCGGCGACTCCAGGTGTCGAGACGGTCCTCAGGGAAGGTGACGCCGACGAACCACCACCTCCGAAACAAAGACGCAGAGGGCGTCCACCTCTGGACGACCCACCCTCGGCTCACGACGTTTTCACACCGAAAATCACATGTATCACCGGAAATGTACGTCAAGTATGGTTCATTTTAGCGTTCCATTTATCGTAATATGTCCATGAAACGAAGAGACTGCTAGAACAAGGAGGCAAAGCTCTGCTTTCCAGTAATTCGAATAAACCGACAGAAATCAATGTAAAGTCAGTCAAAATCAAATTACGGACTTTTTCGAACGTGCTACAATTTCGCGATCGATTAATATTCAAATATGAATACGAGAGCTACATTTTCTTTTTTTTTTTTTATCTTCTGCTAAATATAATTGAGATATTGGAGCTGAATCCTTGTTACTGCAAACCAGTATCTTCGCACGCTGTTGATTGAACGATCCTAAACGTTCTTCGTCTTTCCCTTTCTTTGTTTATATTTATACCGACTCAGACATGCCTTTCGTTCTTCCAAAAATAATTGGAAGATAATTTCATCACATCTTATGAATTTTGTAACAGATATTTTATGCTTTGAAATGGATAGCCATTTATCGTACAATTAAGCATCGACCGATGAAGATCGTTTGACTCGGCGGTTAAGAATTGATTAACAACGATATAAAGAAACGATTAGCATACTGAACGTAGAATCCAAATACAGAGAGAAACTAATATTTCGTAAAATATCGTAAAAAGATTGAGGCGTATCGGAATTAATCTCTCCATCACATCGATCGCAATCGACAGTTACATAGCGGTTATCTCTTTGACGCGTGTATTTCAAACGTTCTCGATTTCCCAGGAGGAAATGATGAGCGAGGGCGGTGACCACGAGAGTTGGGACGACGAAATGATGATGAATGAAAATAACGAAACGCCACTGCCGGTGGTAAGGATAGCTTCTTCATTTCTTTTTTCTTTTTCATTACATACTTGATATACGATCGCTTTGGTAACGCCCTACGATGATATTTTAACAAGCTGTGTGTATCGTCGTGCTTTGCAGCTATCGTACATGTCGAAGGATGACAACGCATCCGACCAGGAAAAGAAAGGTACGTGACTTGGTCGATCGAACAAAAGTAGTCGCGATTAGGCGTTACTCCGGAGGATGATACTACACAGACACACGTTCTATGCAGAGGTGCGCGTCCTGTTCGGTAGGCGCGAAGAATTTAACGTGGTTTGATTTTGCTGCAGCGCCTACCACTCCCTCGAATTCCAACGCCACGAACCTATCGATCCCCGAGCAATTCCGAGACGTCGTGAAGATGAACGATTACCTGACGACGGGACGCCGCCAAGAGTTCTGGGAGGAGCCGTTCACGCGACGCGTTATGGATGCCATTAAGAGCAAAGAACTGGAAATGAAGACTGCTGCCGAGATACTTGGCGTGTCTTACGGAACCCTCTACGGCAGATATCGCGACAGTTATGGTTGCCTTAAACATCCGTATAGGTAATGGAGAACAGACTTGACGGTTTTTGATTGCCTTTGTCGCGACCGGTTACTGCTTTCTTCGTGCTTTATGACCGTATCGCGTTTATGCATCGTATTTAAAGCGAGAGCGCGCGCGCGCACGCTCGTAACCTCGTAACTCTTTACCTTTCGAGAGAGTTTTCATTTCGAATCGTGAAAATCGCGAACACGAAGGTACGAGGAAAGAAAACAGAAATTTTCCTGGGAATAAATTTGAGACGCGTGCTAGGTGAAATCGTGCATTAACCTGCTTTCGTCGGCTTCATTTTTACGCTGCTGTGTTCGAAGCAGACTTTTTCTTCCTCCTCGTCTTCTCCCTTTTTCTTTCAATTACTTTAACAGGCAAGAATTTAAGCTTGAAATAATCACGATAATAAAAATGTGTTACAGAGTAAGGGACTTTTGGTCAGAACCTGGGCCAGCGGAAGTGTTAGCCAAACTACGAAGGAAAGAGATCACGTTGTTCCGTGCAGCCGAGTTCCTTAACGTGACCGTCCACACGTTGGCAACCTATTTGTCAACGCTACAGGGTCCAGACAGGATTTCGCTGGCCGGTGACTTGAGCGTTGCGTCGGGTGCCATCGACGGCAACAACGAGACTCCGGAGAACAACGAGTCGGTGAACGATATCCTGCAGAAGATCAACGCGAACGCGGCCACGACAGCGACACCGACAACCTCGACTCCCATCAAGAGAGAGGGAGGCGGCTACATCGAGGTACCAACGCCCGTCCCAAAGCCAGCGACCTCGGTGCTCGAAAACAACCCGGATATCACGATCGTGAAAACAGAAGGCATGCCCCGCAAACGGGAGTACGCGAAAGTTTCGAACACGGAGAACAACAACGCGAAACTGATGAGTGGCGGCGCTGTTAGCGAGGTGACGCAACAACAGCAACAACAACAACAGCAAAAGATCACCGATCCGTTGTCGTTGAACAACGACAACAGCAAACCCTAACTATTCAGGCCTTATCTGCAACCGGCGAATCCCCGTGCACCGAGCGCTAACTACAGATCCGAGCTGTGCCCTCGCAGATTCTATTCGAACGTGTTTACTCGCTTCCTCACGAATTTTCATTTGAAGTAGAAGAAAATGAAGATGAAGAAGAAGGTGAAACGCGTCGCGCTGTCCGTGTTAATAATTATTTGTCGTCGTGACGTCGTCGTCGCAGCCTTGGCCCGTTCGTTGACGCTCCACGCACGCCAGCCCACGCCAGCAAAAATGTAGCTTTAGACAATCTCGCGTGTACGATCGTCGTCGTGGCATAGGTTGGAGTTGCGTCGACAGCAGGCGAAACTGTCGCGAGTAAACAGGAAACAAAAAAGAAAGAAAACGTTATTAGCGAGAGTTATATCGAAGGATATATTGAATGCAGAGTCGACTTATTTTCGACGAAGGAGCTTGCGAAGCGAAGGGCTTGTTGTGTTCGGTGGTCCTGCCTTTGGATCCGGTTCGATTCTATCCCGTTGCACGGGAGCAACGCCTGCCGCATATATTTTCCGAGTAAAACGAACAGAGTGCGTCGAAACTAGAGAACGATTCCTTCTTAAGAGTTAGTACCTAGCGATACGGTTCTTCGTTACTTCAAAATTGGTTCGCTTTAAATCCAAAGTCAGTAGCGATTATCGAGATCGTGTTTGGCCTTCGTGACAAGGAACAAACAAAATGAGAAACAGAAAAACTAGGACTAAAAAGAAAGGGAAAAACACACAAAAAAGAAAGAATGAAGAAAAGAGATGAATGAAAGAAAGAAAGAAAGAAAGAAAGAAACGTGTAATAAAGTTCAATCGAAGTTCCTTTTGAATAACGATGTAGGGTGTATCGCGAAAAGAATGCCTAGACTATTTTCTGCCGCATGTGTCTGTATGGTAGCACGTAAAGAGCGACAATATTATTCACCCGTAGACCCGTCAGTATAGCGATCCCAGAGTGACAGTTCTTCGAGAATAGATGTTTCTCGTGCGATCGTCGTTTTAAACAAACATTGCACGAGCGTATATTTCAGCGGTATATTGAAAATACACTTTTGCAACGGGAGCCTTAAATCGTTCGAGCGTTAGAAATGTTTTACAGATGCGATTCGCCGAGATTATAATTTGTAGCATATATCATTTTTTGTCGAAGCATATCGGCCAATGACGAATTTCGCACTTGTGTTTTCTGTTTCGAACGGTTTGATTTGTACATTTCAAGGCATGCCTTTTCAAGGACGATCTTCTGCTAAAGGAATCCTCGTTAAATATATAGAACGTTAGAAAAATCGGGATTCGATCCGTTAAGGAGGAAACGGTACAATTCTATTTTCCTAGTTTCTTTCGCTCACTTTCTGTCTCTCCCTCTCCCTCTCTGTCTCTCTTTCTCTCTTTCTCTCTCTCTCTCTCTTTCTCTCTTTCTCTCTCTCTCTCTGACTCCCTTTCTCACTTTGTATTTACGACAGAATATACAATTTATCGCATCATATATATATATGATATTTTTTTAGAAACCTCGTTTAAGTATATTATCGTTTTCCTCCTTTTTTGTTTCCTTTTTTAAATTTTTTATTTTCTTTTTTTTTATGTATATATAAATTAAGTTGTTGACGTCTTAAATGGCTTTTATATAAGCAATGATTGCTGATCGATATCAAATATCACTTAAAAAGGAAATACACGTATAACGTCCATTGTAAATATCGGTGCAATAGTAAGACCTGAAATTAATATTATTTGCCACAAGGTGTGCGTTTAATCGCTATTTTAAAGGGAAGAAAAAGCAAAGCAGAAATGGGGAAACAAAGAAGGGACATGCTGTTTTTAGCGTCGTGCAATCGCATTCAAATCCGTATTGCTTTGCAAAAGCGGGGATGAAAGAAACGAATGGAAATAAGAACGGAGAAGATAAAAGAAAGAAAAAAGAAAAAGGTATATCGATGCGACTATTTTGGGCCGATCGATCGATGATGCCTTGTTGGTGCGCACCTACTTGCGAGACACTTGCGAAAAGCTTGCGTTTAAACTCGTAACAAAAACAAATTGTTCGTTGGCGTCGTGTCTACGCGTAACTAGACGCGAAAAAGAGCGAAAAAAACAAAGTTGCATGTGCGCACGATTTAAACTGTACTACATGAGACGTTTCGACTGGGAAAAGATATGAGTATTCCTGTCCGCTGAAGGCGACAAAAAACAAACAAACAAACAAACAAAAACACTAAGTAAGAAGTAATAGTATAGTAGAGGTATTCTCGATATGATATTTTTCGACGATATAAGACTTAGTTGTGTTGAGAGGACTTATGCAGAGAGGGTACTTGTAAAGTAATCCAGAGGAAAAAATGGTGTAATTTGTGGGAAAAAAAAGCCGGACGCACAGGAAGAACACACAGTGTCATAGAGGAGGGTTAGCGACCAGGAGAGAATTGAAACGAAAAAAAAAAAAAAACTGGTACTGTGAAATGTGTACATACAGAAGCGTAGGTTAAATAGAGCGATCGAATGCGTGGAGACGTGAGCACGCAAAGAATATTATATATATATATCTCTTTTTCTCTAGAGGAAATTCTAAAATCGACTGACTATTAATGATAAAGATGATGTTTAAACGATTAACTGCTCCATGAGCATCGGAGAAATAGCGTTATACGTTCGACGAGGATCACTAGTATTTTCCGAAATGAAAACAAGTTGTTTTACGTTTTCTGTTTTTTTTTCTCTTTTTCTTTTTTGTTTTTAGTAAATATATATATATACATTGTATACATATATATATATATATATATATATACATATATTGTATTGTTTAACTCTGTTAGAATCAAGAACAGAGGATAATCTTTCTGATTACTTTACGAGTGCTCTAAACCGACCATTTTACCACGTATAAGTATCAATTTTATACGATAACTTTGCACCGTTCGATATTTTTATTCGTAAACTATGGGACACCGTCGATGATATAGATCTGTTCATCCTCCCATTCATTAATTTAACTCTCCTCGAATTTCATATATCTTTCTAAATCTCTTTTCCAATCCTCTCTATCTCTTTCTTCCTCATCCCCTCCCTTACTCTGTCGTTCATCATTATTATTATTACTATTATTATCATTATTATTATTATTATTATTATTATTATTATTATTATTATTTGATTATTATCATCATCATCATCATCGTCGTCATCATCATCTTCATCATCATCATCATTATTATTAATATTATTATTAATATTATTATTAATGTTATTATTAATATTATTATTAATATTATTATTATTATTATTATTATTGTTACTATTTCCTTTTTTAAGTAAAGTAAGACTAAGACATACCAAATGAGAAATGTAAGGACAAGTTTTGTTAGGTTAGTACTATCGCATATCAAGAACGCAAGAATATATGCGCCTGAAGCACTTTGTATTGCCTATGCACGTCCCGGTGAAACATAGCTGGGGTGCACAAGACCATTTTTACTCTAGCAAGAGTATACGACTAGAAGTATTAATATTTAATATTAATAAACAACGCGGATTGTCCAGAATGGATGGTCATGTTTTTGAGGATCAACATCGAGCCATTTTGAACAAAAAGAAACAAACGAATTTAAAAGGAAGTCAAGAAAGATAAAAAAAAAAACTCAGACAAAGGAGTTCGATGTTTCTATTTCTTTTTTCTTTTTGTTTGTTTAATTTTCTCAACCGATCGTTGATTTTTTTGTTTCGGTTTCATTTTTGTTTTCTATCGGCCAATTGATCCTTGGAAAAATTACCTACTCTTTTTACCGTCCATACGGACACCAAGTTTAACGTTAGTCTTTTTTTTTTTCTTTTTTCTTTTTCGCAACGTCTCTTTTCTCTTTTATTCTAATCGAGATGCGATCATGTTCTTTTTAAAAACGAATCTTCTTCGCGAGAGTACAAATTACAATGGGACTTTTGTTAACCCTGTTGGTGCCATGAATGCTTTTGAAAAAAAAGGAAACGTTTCACGCGTTTTGTTCTGCCCGTCTTTGCATCGCGTCTCTTATCCTTCGTTTCTAGGCACCAAGACGGTTAACGATTATCTTCTTACGATTATTATTAGACGAAATCGTCGATTCGTTTAATATATATATATATATATATTTTCTTTATTATCTTCTTTCGTTTAACGAAGAGATCGCGCGTATGCCAAATCGTACGTCTCAAAGACTGATGGCCATTCATTTGGAGGTTCTTGTAATGGTAATCTCACGCCGCGCGACCTTGTAAACCGTCGACAAGATCGCCGGGGTACATCGACATTGTATGAGAAGACAGGACAAGACTAGCCTATTATTGGCGAACGATGCCCGATCGCCGTGCGCATCGTACAATGAGACTAAAAAAATTGATATCATAATTATGTGTCGTTTGATATAAACGAGTAATGAATATAGTATGTATCATCGTTTTATACACAACCTAATTATATCTACGTACACTATGTACATTCCTAGTATACACTATGTCACTGTCACACACATTTGCATTACACGCGCATTAACAAAAAGAAAAAAAAACGCATGGACCTATTGTATACGTGTACGCGCGTGTGCATCCGCACGCACAAAGAGCGTGTACGCGTGCGTATGCACGGACGCGCACGCAGAGACACAATACACATATGAATATATTTATAATAATTATATAGCTATTCCAAAACGGACCACCGCGACATCGACGTACGAAGATCATTAAAAAAAAGAAAAAAAATACAAATACAAACGAGATAGAAGAAATGAAAGGAAAATAAACAAAAAAGAAAAAAAAAGAAAGAAAACCGGGGGAAAAGAAGTATATGAGGAACTCTTAATCGACGATATTTAAATGCGTATTAAAATTAACGATCGTCGGTTAAAATTAACCAGCGTTACGTTTCGTTGTTAAGAGAACAGCATCGCCGTTATCAGTGTCTCATGTATAACAACGCAATCGAGTCTCTGTCAATTTTACAAATACACACGAAAATTCCCGAGTGTATACGTGTATACAAGGAGAATAACGAAGAAGTAAAAAAAAAAAAAAATGAAAAACAAAATGTAATAAAACACGCATGTATAGCAAAAGAGGTTGTTACACTTAAGCACAATAGAGAAGACAAAGTATATGAGTATAGTTTTACACGAAGGCTTCATCGCCCGTTTAGTTTTATACCTGAGACACGAAGAAAAGGCTGAAACGGTTAGACGATAAAAACAGTTCGAAACCCCTCTGTTCTGCGTTCTCGTTCTTTCTCTCTCTGCTGTCCGTAAGAATCGAAAAGTAAAAACAGAAAAAAAAAAAGATACAAAACGAAACGAAATCAGATTTTTGTTTTTCTCTTTTACCGATGGCGAATTATCGTCATATGCCCGACCATCGCGTACACATACAACACGCGCGCGTTACGCGCATGCGCATTCGTAACGCATCCGTTTCGTACAGAAAACTTCCTCTTCCACTGCCCATTTGTCTCCTTTTTCTGTTTTCTCTTTCCTTATCAAAGTTTACATCAATTTGGTTTAATTTAATTAGTACTATGTATACACAGAAATATTTTGAAAATCATCGGAGAATGCGATGACGGATACCACCGATCGATCGATGGAGCGATATCGCATTCTCGTTTCCACGAAGTATCATTTCTCATTAGCCAAAGTTTAGAATTTGCGTTCGTTATCTGTAATTCTTTTTCTTGCGCGAACCACAGCTTGCTTTATTCCTTCCTTTTTCTCTCCCTGTTCCTTTATCGTTCTACCTATCTCCTTTCCTCTTTTTTACATTCATACACATGGACACAGGACATATATGTTTGACATATTATTATATTTACTATTATTTTAATTATAATTTCCCAGGAGTATATATTATCTTTAATAATCGTGGTAATTTTTAGACTAGAAAAACATTATATTAGCGGATAGAGATTAAAGTATACATAAAAAATAAAGTAAATATATATATATAAATATATATATTATATATATATATATATTGATAAAAAATATTGAGATCGTAATTAGAAATTGGGTCGAGTGCATACAATGCTGAAAGACGATAATGGTATTTACGCGTAAGGATGTTAAAAGGTCGAGCAGATGGATTAAAAGCGGTCTTGGCTAATGTTGGCCAAGCTGCTCGCAGAGAATATTCAATGATTGAACAAAAAAAAGTAAATGTAAATGTTTGTAAACAAATTATGAAACATTATTTGTTCAGTGCCTACATATTTACACAGTAACAATAAAGATGAAGATTAGCGAACATTCTTTTGTCTCTTTTTTCACCAAGAAGAATGATAACGATTTCGATCCAAATCGATCAAACTATAACGTCGTCAAACGATCGTCAAACTATAACGAACCGATCGTTAAAAACTACCGCAATGCGAACGATCGTTTTCTAACAGTATTTTTATATAACTGATATGCATCTTGACATTAAAAATAAATGAGTGAAAAACTGTGTCTTCTTTCGTAGCCTGGAATATAACGTCTGCAGATTTAAACTACAATCTAAAGTTATTGTCATCGCGCGGAGAGATCAAAGATATTCAGATAATGCAAACATATTCTGATACGGCATTCGTTTCATCTCGATTCGTTCTTTTGTCTAAGAATTAAATTTGAAACACTTTCGTTACCAATATCTAATAAAAGCTTAACAAAGCTGTTTCAAAACCCAGAAAATGGTAATTTCAATATTTTTGGTACCAACAGAATGTACTAATTTACGCTTTACGATTTACATTTACAAATTTTTAAGCAATTTATCAATTTTAAGGTCATCTTATATTATTCGATCACTAATTCAAGTATTTTTTCATTGGAAACGCTCAAAATCGATCACTGTATGTTTTATTGGTATCGTATTACGCACTTACCTACATATATTTATGAATACAGGCCCAAGTGTAGAGGCACCATCCCCACCATCGGGCCCTTTGGTAGCGATCGTTGGTCACAGTGACATAGTATGACACCCTAGCTCGTCAGTTGAATTTCGAAACTCGACTGTGCTGGACCGGGACGTTTCGTTCGCTGTTTTCCATAGTCTTTACATTTTCAGCGTTTTCTCGCGAAAAGTCGTGCACTACCCGTCTTTCTCATTTTCATCTTCTCTTCGTTTATATTCACAATGCATATCTTGTGCCCGCAAACACTTCCGTTGCCAGAGGTATCGAACATGTTTTATCCGTTCAACACTAGTCTCGAAGAGGAAATCAAGAGATTGTTTTCTAATTTCACAATCGAAACTCCAAACTCTTCACTTCCAGATGGTAAGTTGATTTAGCATTGATTATTTTCAAGGATATTTCTATAATTTCGCACGATTTTGAAGATACGGAATTTGCTGGAAGAATCTTTAAGTAATACTAACGTCGAAGATCGATCGAAGCGAGACAGAATGCTTTATCGATTTTATATCGATCTTTAGAGCCGGTGAGATAAAAAGCTATTTTAGCCTATGTTAAATTTCCAAATTACGTATGTAGATGATGTAACGTAGCATTGTGTAACGTAACGTAATCTTCTGCGTCGTAAACGATATATAGCATCTTCATACTTTTCGTTCCGTAGAAATTTTATTCTTTCTTTCTTTGCTTCTGTTCCCTATCTAAAATGACGTAATTTAATAACACGATGCGTTCTACAGCAAATTCTAATCCCTACGTCATAATATTTTCGTAAATATTTCTTCTTTATTAAATCGTATTAACTAAATAGTAGCGTAAATAATCTTTAGACGTAACCACAATAGTTTTCTCATTATGAATTCCCTATGACTTACGATAAATATGAACTGTCATCGATGACCATTTGTTTCGCTAAAAACAAGAAACGTGTCACACCAATCCACAAGCAACGCGTTTCTTATTTATGTAACACGAAATGATCGGTAGATTGATTACTGATTAAAATTCAGTAAATTAGGTAGTGATTATAGCTTTTAATTTAATGTTTCGATATTGCGTTTCAATTTGAAATTGCGTGTACATATCATGGTTCATAATGCGCGATGAGATCGCGTTCCGATTATCAGATACCTTACATAGTTTGTAAACAAACGAATCGATAAAAGGAATTCTGTATTCTAAAACGTTCTGCGAAATAGCTTGTCCTTCACGATCGCTAGAAACGCATATTCGACCGAGTTCACCGAATCAAGTAAAAAATATCACCTGCTAATTTAATCGCTAAATGCTTATAATTATTTTTTAATTCGTATTTTACCAATATTTTATGAACATGTAACGACATGTTGACTATTTGTTTCTTCGAAGAGAAAAGACAAAGGAAGAAAAAGAAACGATTCAAGTGATCGTTCTTACCGCGATACAGATATTCGAGATCGAGTAAACATAAACAGAAAATGGCAGGTTTTTTGCTCCACCTTAGGTTAAGGGAGCTGAAAGATGATAATTGCGATGGTAATATTCGTATCTCAACACATCTATTCAAAATGAAAACATAGAAATTTTATTGTTAGAGAATGTGTTTTCAATATTGTTTTCGCAGAGAATGTGTTATCAATATAAATATTGTTTTCACAATCTTTCGATGGTTTTTAAGTCGTGAGAATCATAATAATTGTCAGGAATAATATTTATGTTCGATTACACGACCATGTTGTTTTTCGTTACTCGAAAAATCAGGACGAATCTGTTTACAAACTATGAAACACAAGACTTACGGCCGTTATTTTCTCGACTTACACTTTCTCGCATTAGACCTCGAAAAAGCCCTCGCTCGACGAAAATAAACTAGACGTGATTATCCCCGGAGTATTGTATTTCTTTGTAATCGTTCCGTCACCTTCGCAAGCTTTCGATGACTAACGATTGTCTTTAATGCGATCTTTTCACTAATAAGTTTCTCACGTAGAATTACTTTTTATTTATTCGTCATACATTACGTCACTTTAATTGCTTTTCTTTTGTTTTTCTTTTTCCTTTTCCTTTTCCTTTTCTGTGTACTTCGAAACAAAGCAATTCATGTAATTTTACTTGGTTGTTGTAGTCGATGAAGTAATGGAAGATTTCCGTCAAAATGGGCGTGATTTTGAATACTGTCCAGACCTGGACAATTTTACGGTGCCAGAAATACCACGCCGCAAGAAAAATAAGAAACCTTTACCTACAGAATGCGTTTTCTGTAGAAATAATGGCGAAGAAGAGGCTTATTACAGGAAACATTTGTTAAAAGATGCTGAAGGTCGCGTTTCTTGTCCGGTTTTGAGGTAAATCGAACTTTCACTTCTCCCGTCGACATATTTTTTCTATCCCTCTGCAGTCCAAACAAAATTCTATTTCGTTCCAACTTGTTCATGCTCGGTAAGTTACTTTTACGTTCTACTGATAATTTAGACGAATTTACATATTTCATAATTTATAATTCCACATTATAATAACATTAGTGAAACTTTACAAATCATTAATATATATATATATATGTATATAACTTAAAAACTTAAGATAACTTAAGAACGTAAAAGTAAGTAAATAATCATCATCCTATTTGAAAAGGAACTTTATAAACTGACTCATAACTTGTTGAATCATTGATATTCTGAATTGGTAAATTATTATTATTATTATTATTATTATTATTGGTATTATTATTATTATTATTATTATTATTATTATTATTATTATTATTATTATTATTATTATTAAGCTCCAGAAAAAGTATTAAAAAGAAAAAAATTCAAGAGCTATAATTTTCAAATTATATTCACACCATCCTTTCTTTAGGGCCTATACATGTCCAATTTGCGGTGCGTACGGAGACGTGGCTCATACGGTTAAGTATTGCCCGAAGAGCCAGAAACCTGGAACATTAGCGACGGTGAACACGTTCAAGCTATTGAGAAACTCCATGGGCAAACGACGCGTCAAGTAAAACGCACGTGACACTCTAACACTCGTGTCACCATCGTCGTGCCATAAAACATGGAAGAATCTATCTACTTTTCGTCGAGGACTTCAAAGAACAGATGCTTCGAACTTTTCAAGCGTTTCGGTATATCATCTGCTGACAGGTAATCTTACCATTGTCGCATCTTTCCAAAACAAGCAACGAAATAAAGTGCCTTACAAGAGTATGCGTTCTAATTTCTAGCAACGATTTGCGCAACAAAGTTGCCATCACGTTGATCTGCTGCGGCGAAAGTTTATTTTGCATTTCTTTCACTCTATTATCTTTGTTCTTCTCTTTCTTACATTGTATTTATTTCTCCCCATTCGTGCAATAGCACGTAGTGTACGTAGTGAAAGGGAGACGTAAAATAAACCTGGAAATTTCTAGAAAAAGCAAAGACCGTTCTTGTAACACGAACCGTCTAGACAATCGAGAGGCTGCATCCAAAGATCTTATTGTTAGTTGTAGGAATTATACGAAACGTGGTGCCATATATTCTCGTCAAACGTGTCGTTTTAGCTCTTCCTTGCAATATTGCGAACAAATATTCATTCGTATATGAATATACGTAGTTTTTCCATTTTTCTCGAGCCAGCACTTGATACTATAAATATATTTTTTAAATTTATATACGTTTATCGCATTTGCGTAACGTCCACGAACACCTATATCCCTTAATGTTAGTCTTCAACCGAATTTTACGCCGATGTAAGAACGAATTGAATTCGATTTATTCAAACGAATATGTACTGTGATAATGTGAATAAGAAGATTAACAATTTTTATACGACAGTCAGATATATGACATTGTTCAAAATCGTACTGATTCTCTACAAACCGTTTAACAAACGCAAATTACATTTTCCGATCTTAAATGCTTTGAGTCAGGATTTTTTTTATCGAGACACGTCAATGGACAGAGAGAATTATACTTATTTGAGCTGAAATGAAACAAAGCAACTCTTACATGATATTGCGACTTGAAAGCTTTTACGCAGTTTTATTTACCAACATTAAATGTAACATGGAGACTGCGTTTGTACTTTACTAACGGTTAACCAAAATTATAAGAGAAAAGTTCTTCTTTTTAAGGTTAACTTCTCTTAAACGACCGACGAGAGGGACCAATGAAATAAAGTTCCTTTTAAAGTGTATACTTGATCGTTCCATAACAATTAAATAGGTACGTAGAATATATACAAAAGTTTGCAGCTCGTACATTATACTTTTAATTTACCAGACTTCTTTCATGACGCTCGTCATTTTCGAACAATGATCGAAATAATTAAAAAGTGAAATTACGCATAGTCTCTAGATATATTTATGGATGTTTAGTTACTTTGATGAAACCGACGAACTTGCAAAGCCTCTCGTTCCTGTGTCTTGACTGTGAGTCTCGTCGAAGGTCACCGAAACGAGAATACCAGCAATTAGTCGTGATGTTTACATTCTTTTGATCGGTACTTCGATAACTGACGGTCAGATTCGTGGCTCTTTCCAGGCAGTGGCTTTTTTGTTCGCCGCTTCACCCATCTTTCTTAGTGCGCGTATTTCACTTTAGACATCCGTCACACGTTCGTCGAAGCGTACCAAGTCGAATCAGATAAATACGTATCGTTCTGTCATATTAACCCTGAATGTATACGAGCGACATTTTACCGCGCTATTTCGCTGCGTTTATATATATATCTGTCTTTATTGTTCTTAATAAGAAAACAAAGAAAGAAGAAACATAAAATATCGCTCTCGTGCATTTAGGATTAACACAGCTGAACGAGCGGGTGAATGCATTGGTTTCTCTGCAGCGAGTTTGCTTTTGTAGTTTTGGAAATATTTTTGAATTAGATTAAGCGATAATGTCGAACCTTTAGTATATTCTTTATACTTTATTTGGTAAATTTATGTATTTTCGAATGATCGAAAATTTTTGTTTTGCGTATTTTCATATCTAGTGACGAGTAGATTTAAGGTTAATTTTCACAGGGGATTTCGAATACAGTTTATCGTTTGGCGATAGCATTTAACGAAACTATTTAAGGAAAGATGAGAAAACAATTGTTTTCCGGAATACTTTATCGATAGATTTTACAATTAGTAATAAAACAGTTGCATAGTTGTATGTAAAGGTATCGGCTCATCATATTGGAGATTATGTCTGAGGAGACGTAACCTATTGGGCGGTTTTGAAATCGTATTAGAATTGTTTCGTGCAATTTAATAGTACTTCAGATTTTCTTGTGACACTTGTTTGTGCACGCAATGAGACAGAAGAGGAAGAACAGTCACTCCTGCTCTCTGTAGTGTTGCATTGCTCAAGTATTTCCTCTATGTAAGATCGAATTCCGTGTTGTAACTTTTAATCGAAATTTCAGGGAGTTGATATGGATAGAACAATGAGCTTATAGATATGTGTACATTAATTAGATTTCTATTACAGAGTCTTTTATGTTCAAGTTCCTATTATATAGTAATTATTGGTATTTACGTGTTAGGATATTATTACCTATAAAATAAGAATGACTATATTACTTCTGGAGATACATTATGATTGCCGAATACTTTTGTACCATAGATTGACTGTATTCAAGGGGAGAGAGACTTAACAACTTCTAAGAACGAGACCAAAACGATGGCTCGTGTATCTTATTGTCTTTTTTTGTTCTCCTAATGGGTAAATTAGAGATCCCAAATCTAGGGAATTACTTTGTTTTGTTACTTTCGTTACATTTCTATACTTTTTGAATTTTTTCCCCTATGTGGAATTTATTAATGTTATAAAGAAATAAGGGTCGATCCATAGACTGCTGTTTCTATATATGCCGTAAGATATGAATTGTTTATAAAATTTATTGTATTTCTAATATTTATATAACTACTAACATAATAACATATACATAAATACTAGTTGTAATTAAGTATTATCTATTGATAATGATGTATAGCAGTCCAAAGAGATAAATAAATGCGAGGAATAATCGAAAAAACTTTTTACTCTGCTGATATATCGTAAATTATAACGTGACCTGCGACTTTCTTTTTATAGTATATATAAAAACAATGCGCAAAATAATTAAAGAAGGAAGCCATGTTGCGTTTACTATGTGCACTGTCGCTGGCGTTATACGTATAGTACGTATAGTAGATGATTCACAATAAAACGCGAGATGACGTTACAGTAATCTGATGCCAGTGTGGTTTACGATTATGAGCGGCAGGTGATAACGTAGTAATAGCAGCCAGAAGAGAGCCCTAAAGAGTACAGAGAAGGTAGAAGCTAATTCCGATGGTTATTACGCTGTAATATTCCTTACTCGTTCCACATTCCGTTCATCCCTGATATATCTCAACACTGTTCCTGATAATCCAAAAAGAATTGTACAAATGTTAATTTCCGCGCGATTATTCTTCGATCGCATGATCCACTCCTTTGTCAAGCATATTATTATATATTATATGGTGAGCGATCGAATGTGGCGAAATTTTTTAGAATCTTCAAGAACACACGAGAGAAAGAAGCGAATGCTAATTTTGTAATTTGATGATGTTCAATAGTATGATGAATGCTTATTTATTTTGAATTTATTTTGATATGAATGAAAAAAGGGACATGTGATATTTTAATTTAGTTTCGATCTTTTCACAACGATGCGCTCGCCATTTCTGCATTGTAATTTTACGGTATATTTTGCGTATTGCCGTCATGATACATTATATATGTTTGCATCTCATCATTTTTCTTATCATTAATGTTATTTGTACTACTATATTATTAATATTATGTTATTGGCGTGACATTATTTAAGTGTACGTAGTCTGATAGTTTGTATCATGATTATCGATGTTTATTAAAGAATACTGCAATTTAAACGAGTGCTTATTTCAAAATATAACCTAACTCAAGAGAAGTAATCGATGTTTAATTGTCCTTTATCAGAAAATCGTGTATAAAAAAAGAAAGGGAAGATGTCACATTTTACAGGCAGAAACCAAACTTTGCGTGACGGTGGATTTCATGGAAACTGTTCACGTTTTATACGACATACGCGTCGCCGAGCACAAATCGTTTCGCACGCTTCCAACCGGTAGAACCAATTACGTCGCTGCGTTTCGATGATTAACCGTCAGGAGGATTTTTGTAGCACTTTTTGCACCGCGACTAAAACGTAATATCTTTTCTTCTTAATCCGACATTCCCTCTCCGTGTTCAAATTTAATTTCAAACATCGACATCAGGAACACCCAAGTTAATTTATCCGACGCTATTTAAACGCAAGTTATTTATTTCGCGCGCAGATTAACTCGTAGCTGGTCATAATATTTTATGCCGATACTTTTGTGATAGCCGATGGTTTACTAGGTAAGTGGGTCACTCTTTGTATTCGTTACGACGAGTTGCTCAAATAATCGCTCCAGTATAAGTGGATATTGTCAATGATTTTATTATAGACAAGCCTAGCGTATCAAAATAGCTCTTCACTAAATATAGAATAACCAAACAGAAAGAGGAGCTCGTAAACATTATTAATTTTTATCTGGCCGCATCTTCGAGCCAGTGGATAAACCATGACGTAGTTGCGCTATTGTTTAGAAAATTGAGAACTTGGTCCATATAATAAAACAACCTATTAGCCTTGTGAATGAAATCTGGATATTCCTAGTATGTCAGGAAACCGACACATCCTGTATACATAAATGACGAGTCGTGTTAAAAATCGTTCAATAGAGAACGAGCCAGCGAATAGAAAACAAGCCATGCTGCGGCCTTTTGTGCTAGTTTATTTTTTCACGATCTTCTTGATGATTACAAAAATAATATCTTCTAACAAATCGAACGAAGAAGTGAGAAAAGTGGACAGAACGTTTCACAGTGCCTCGTCACCCTTATTCTTGTTTCATCTACTCAAACTGAAGAAAAAGATCCAGAAGATAGAGAATGTGCCAACCATCCCGCCAACAGCAGACTGCATTTGCGTTCCTTACTACCTATGCGACGCTAACCGTACTATAATTACAGAAAACATTGGAACGATCGACATTCGGTAAATTTTTCTATACCACCGATAAAATTAATTCGTTTGGTTGACTGATGGTCTCTTATGTCAAAACAGATACCGAAGATGCACCGGAGACTTGGAAGTGTGTTGTCATCTACGGAACGCAACAGTCACCACCACTACTATGAAACCTACTACAACTACAACAATGAAACCTACTACTACTACTACTATGAAGACAACTACCACTACGAAGGCAACCACCACTACGAAGGCAACTACCACTACGACCACTTCGACTCTTCCGCCGGTGATTTTTCCAACCACAAACCCTCAACCTGACCCAATCTGTGTCTGCGTGCTTGTAACTCAATGTGATGCAAACGGAATCATCGGCTATGGCGGAGAAGGAGTAATCAATCCTCGTCTGCAATATATCGAGTGTCCCAGCAGCAACATGGTGTGTTGCAGACCGACCAGCGTGATCCAGTATCCTGTAGTAACCAATCCTCCGGTTGTCTCTCCACAAATTTGTGTATTATGTGGAAATGCAATCCAGTGCAACAACGGGGTCGTGATTCCAGTAAACGTCGGGATCGTGAATCCTTTGGTGACTTACAATCAACAGACGTGTCCTGTGCCAACGTCTTGCTGTCAGGGGATAAACACAGGCTATGGAAATGGGATTCCAGTGGTAATCGGACCCATTAGAAATCCTGGCACTTCTCAGGCTTGTTATTGCATGAAAAGTTGGTTGTGCACGCCAGGAAACTCTGTCAGTACGGGTGGAGCTGGTGCCATCGATCCAAGGTTCTCCGTGTGTGGAAACACGGACGAAATTTGTTGTCGAGCCTCTTCTACGATCAATATAGCAAGAAATCGCGATTTAGATGGATTAGGAGAGAGTATTATAAATGGTGAAGCGTCCTTCTCGCAACCTGGGTGTGGTATTCAGAATAAAACGTACGCGGCAGGTACATAGATTGTTGTAAATGATTGTTGAGTCTTGTTAAATTAATGGAACGTTAAGTTAATCGAAACTGATGTTTTATTTTCTCACAGCCCAACCTTACCCTGTGGACACTGGAAAAACGTATTTCGCCGAGTTTCCGTGGATGGTAGCTCTGTTAACAATAGAATCAGATGGTAAATATCTATTCCAATGCGGAGGATCTATGATTACCAAGAGCGCTGTCCTTACGGCTGCGCATTGTGTTACCAAGTAAGCAGATTATGCAAATTTTATAACTGAAAATTCAACTTGACTATTGAATACTAAAATTTACGAGAAAAGGATATTAAAATATAGCTTGTTAGTTTAGGAAATGGTAGACCGATAGCGCGTTTTGGTCAATGGGATCTGGAAAATCAAGCTGGCGACCAACCGTTACCCTTTCAAGACGCAAACATAAAAGCCATAATAACCCACCCCCAATTCTATAGTGCTGCTCTATACAACGACATAGCAGTGGTCATTTTAAGTGGACCGGTGAAATTGAATGTCAACGTTGCCCCTATTTGTATGCCGCAGCAGGGATTAACATTTCCTGCTGGTACTAGGTGTATCGGCACAGGTTGGGGAAAAAACTCGTTCGGTAAGATCATTACGATATTTGTACGTTTTTCTATTTATACATAATCGCAACGTCCTCCTATTTATCAAATCGTAATCAAATGTCACAACACAGGTGGAACGTATCAAACTGAGTTAAGGAAAGTAGAACTTCCTCTGGTGGACAGAACTGATTGTCAAAATCGTCTTCGAACGACGAGATTAGGAACGTATTTTCAGCTACATAGCTCCTTTGTTTGTGCTGGAGGAGAAGCAAATAGGGATACGTGTCGTGGAGACGGCGGTGGACCTCTTGTGTGTCCTACAGCCACGGGACAATACTTTCAGGTATCATATTACTTCAAGTATTACGTTCTAGAGGTGCCTATAAATGAGAAAAAAAAGTACAAAAATTATTTTAAACTTCTTTTCTTAGGCTGGTATAGTGTCTTGGGGAATCGGTTGCGGATCATCAAATATTCCCGCCGTTTACACGAATGTAGCGCAATACTCGCAATGGATCGGTCAACAATTGGCAACTTACGGGGCGTGATAGAAAATAAATATAGTTTATAAATTTTTTATCTAGTCTTTTTAATTTATGATGCATATTTTTGTGTCATTTACTGTATAAAATTGTGTACCATAAAAAAATACACAGCGCAAGAAAATATTCGTCTTTGTAAATGTAACGAATGTGATAATTTAGCGGTTTGATAAAATTATTTTTGTCATGCCGGCACTTATTTCTATTTCCTTTCTCCCCTTATTATATCAATTTTCCTCGTAGCCATATTTTATGTTCGACAGCAACAATGAGCTACATAAATCAACTAGAATTACTGAACCCGAAAATACCGAGAATAATAGTCAATGCCCATGGTATGTCAGAAACGAGGATATACGCAAAGATTTAAAAATACCAATTGTCAAAGAAGAAATTGGCAGGTAAGCAGAAAAATACAAAGGAAGAACGGCGACTTATCCAAACCAGCTGGCTGCTGAAGCGAGCAAAACTCTCATAGAAAGAAGACTAAAAGGAAAACACTCGACTGACCTCGCTAAAGAAATAAGATAGTCAAACTGTCTGGTATCCTGCTGGGGATAGCCATCCACATGTTATTTAGCAATTAAGTTAGAAAAATTTAGCAAATGTCCGGTTGGACAAATTGTAAAGTACAAATTAAATAATAAAAAAGAAAAAAAAAATTTCATGTTCGAATAAACGCAACGTGTACCGACTTTTGTTCGAAGCAATAACAAACATAACCTATAAAACTACAAATGTTTCCTCTAAATATTCCATGAAACTAAACTATGTCATTCGGTTAGAAAAATATTGATTACAGTTTTGAGTCACTAGGAGGTGAACAATGCACACTATTATGATATTTTCTCAGATAATAATAATATTCTCCCATCAATTATCTACGATATGCATCGCTAAATATTATAACGTGAATGTTATATCAATTATTGTAAAATCTCACGAGTTGATAAGAACGATTAACGGGACATTGTTGCGACCTATTTTTTACAACGCATCTAAATTGCATCGATATCATCTATCCATTGTCGCGACATCTAGTGTAAAATAAATCAATTATTATACGTCAAATTATTTATTCAAGTAAAGTCTGATACAAACGATTTCTGCGCGCGATGTCACTGTGATCATAATATGTCTATCTTTGTTACTTTTAACTAGGAAAATAGAGAAAAGTATATAATTGTGGTGATATTGTGCGAACAAAAATGATTTGTCTGCATTAGATCTATATGCTCAAAACAACAAAGAAATGACAAAATAACAACAAAGAAATAACTTTAGTATCTTTTTTTTATTTGGAATATGTACGAGTAACTGAAATCAGAATAGTTAAGGAGTTTACTTGACCTTAACATAAAAAAATGGCGAATTCTAAGAACATATTAAATTCCCGACACGTTCTTTAGAAGCAACAGCAGTTGAAATTAAATGGAGATAGATACAAATCTTCGAGAGGTTATCGCTCGATGGATATACGCAAAGTTAGTGACCTGTTAGAATTTTATTTTTACTAATAGAAATACCACTGTTTAAATTCACGAAAACTTGTTTCGGTAACGAATCCAAGAGGAAATCAAGTTCAGTTTTTATTATGAATATCTCGAAAGACAAGCTTCCGAGTTTGGATATCAACAGCCTTTGGAAATCAGCGTTAAGACGTACGTATTGTAGAAAGTTGTACAATTTATAAATAATAGCGTAAAAATTTATAAGTAATAACGAGATTGTTAAAAAAGGGAATCCTACCTATTCCGAAAAGGAAAGAAATTTGCTCGTATAAGTTCCATGGTTGCGCATGGGAAATACCACCTAAGTGGTGGGAGCAAGATCATGTTGATACCGAATGGGTTAAGAGTTCAGAGGAAACATAATACGCGTTATATATGAACGCTGGAATGGAGAATCATGAAATCATGATCACTGGTGGGGGCAACTCTCATAAATGCTCGAAGCTTGGCTGCTATATGTGCAAACGAAGAAATCGTGAGCTCGACATTCTGTCGTGTTGCTCTTCCAGAAGAAAACTCGGCAGCGTATATTTAAGATCGATTTATAGTGAGTACTCCATTGTTTTTGATATACGACGTATTACATGAACGTGATGTATTGTATTGTAGTTATATACTTTTTGGTGTTTAACGAAATTAAATAATTAAAGTAATAGGAATATGATTATAAATTTTAGTTCTTTTCATTTTTGTAAAAAAAATCAATTTGTAAATTATGTAAATAAACCTTGTGGAACTATAGAGAAATTCTAGGTACAACATGTGTCACACTGTTTATAAAGATATAAAAGAAGATAAAGGTATGAAGAAATTGTTGGAAGTTTTCTTGGAAGTCCTTGACGGGCAATACTAACACTTGTTTCCTTGAAATGTGATAAATACGTATGTACTTATTACGGTTAGAGTAATTTCTGTAAAAGTATCTTTGATGGTTGATTTTATATCTAAGTGACAAGTTCGTTCGGTTAATCAATGTAAAAGAGTGAAAGAATATTTCAGTTCGAGAATGTGGATGTTTCGACTGGATGGTCAACCGGTTCTATATAATAGTGTCAAGTAGATCAGGAGAAAGGTCAGTGTCACGAATACCCGATCTGACACGAATGCGGGGGCAGATGCTTACATAATAATTTCCTATTAATACGATGCTTTGTTAAGTTTTACATTTAGTTCTTGGCATCATTGTTCTGACTGCATGTTTCTACGATTTTCCGCTTTAATGATTTTATTTATATCTCTTTTAAGCTATCGCGATAAATCTTGGAAATTTCGAACAGGAAAACTTTGCTTATTTAGAATTCATGGATTATTTAAAAACATTGCGCAACATGCTGGATAATTAATTGCGTTCAGCCACCCATGACGAAGTTTACAGTCAAATGTTGATTTATATTTGGTTATGCAGTGAAACGATAATTATTTTTTCTAGGAAACCTTGAAACGCTTGTCTTAATTTCAATGATTGCGGTTAGATTGCGAAACCAACCAATTATTATTCGTTAGACCGCGAACTTCTCCGGATTTCCACAGCCTCTTCAAGTCGAATATTTTCCTGAATATCAAATGTATTTTTTTATCAAGGTAAACGACAATTACATTTATCAATATAGTTGATAATCTGCCTCGTCGACTAGTGTAATGAAGATAAATTATCTTACGTTGGACGCTAATGTCGACTATGAACGATTACCCCGTGTATATGTTTTGAAAGCGTTAGAAGAAATTAGTATGAAACTACATAAAAGACGAGTAATGGTCAATGTTAATGATTGAACACCTCGAGCTTACCCTACGGTAAATTTTTCGAAATGCTTCCCGTATGTTTGTGTATCTAAAGGGGGAAGAGAGAGGAAGGGAGGGATATCGTCACGTCATACCGGTTTCATCTTCGTGAAGTCATTCTTATTTATATGCAAAATAAAATGAGACTACCGTAGTCAGCCTATAATCTCTTGCGATGCCCGTAGACATTTACCTTGGGGCATCCATTTGAGTATCGATTTTGTCCTTTTGCGGACATTCAGGTATGTGCAAACTATCGATGAACCAACCGCATTTTCTTTTTTTTTTTTTTTTCTTGCGAGACTGGTGTTGTAACTAGATTAACAAGTTTTCTTTATAAAAATATTTTATTGCCTCGAGAGCGGATTATTTTTCTTGCATCAAATCGAATCGAATCTTCATTCGAAAAACATTCATTGACCAATCAAGTAAATTATTCAATCTATCCTCTCGAGACTTGACAAATCACGCCGAGGGTTTATCCCAAACCCGGAAAAGGTCTGGTTAATATCCTCTTATAGTCCCTACTTATACCATCTCAAGAACTCAAGGCCTCAAGAGCCATTGCACCTCATGCTCTTGAGATTGTAAAGATCCACTCTAATCTATGGAATAATTCTGTTTCAGAACTTTCAACACAGCAATGTGGAGAATACTATTGACACTGGCTGTGTCCAGCTTTTCTTTGGTTGTATCAGCCCCCCAAAAGGATGGTGGATTGGATTCCTTGATAGCGAGCCTATCTGGGACAAATTCTTCAACTCAGACCCCTATGACGGACAATGAGTTGAATGCTTTAATATCGAACGTATTTACTCAACCAATCAACCAACCAATCTCCACTACAGCGGCGACTATTTTGGGTACAGATAACAAGACGAAACAACCACAAGAAGACTGTACATGCGTGACGTATTATCTATGTCGAAACGGCACCATTTCAGACGACGGAGAAACAATCATTGATATCAGGTCCGGTTTCAATGATGAGACTAGATATGTGGGGTGAGTTCTAAAGATTGGTCTCAAAATGGCAAGTGTTAGCACTGTTATTGGCACAAGTAATGCACGATTGTCAAGTAATATTGGATTGATTGTATCTACGCTAAGAACATATAGACATATTTATCGAGTGTGAATAAATACACAGCAAAGCTGATTTTGCATGTACGATGATTCGTTGTCTAACAAAATATGTGGATGTCAGGTTTGTTTATTACTTGTTCGTGTGAGCTTTAATTCTCATTGAATCGAATGTGCACGCCGCATGAGACTATCTTTGGATCTACTCCAAATAGATTTTTCGTTTTATGTAATGAAAGCAATATCGTCAACCACTCTAACTAGTATTACAGTTAAAATTCTTTTGATGTGGCTTTTGAAATATGAAGTGAGAAATTTGTCTAGCCAGAAATTTGTACACTTGGATCTTTATAGTGTCATTGTATAAATTATATCTTATTTCTTTGTATCTTCATTATAATATTGATTTATGGAAATATAACCTCAAAAATATACACAATGTTAACGATACAGAGCCTCATGGGGCAAGTGCGCGGACTACATGGAAGTCTGTTGTAAGCCACCAGACAGGACCAACGAAATAATTACGCCCCCGCCAATCGAGAGAAAAGGTTGCGGGCAAAGACATCCCAACGGCGTTGGTTTCAGAATTACCGGCGCCGTCGATAATGAAGCGCAATTTGGCGAGTTCCCGTGGATGGTGGCTATATTGAAGGAAGAAATGATCGGAAATGAGAAAGTGAACCTTTATCAATGCGGAGGTTCCTTGATTCACAAGCTGGCTGTTTTAACAGCCGCCCACTGTGTGCAAGGGTAAATAATCTAGTCCTTCTAAATATTATGATTGACATCGATTCACCTGGCATTTTGTAACTAAACACTCGTAATTTTCCAATAGAAAACAACCATCTGAGTTGAAAATTCGTGCTGGAGAATGGGACACGCAAACTAAGGACGAAATATATCCTCATCAAGATCGTAAAGTAGAAAAAGTAATCGTTCACGAAAATTATAAAGCCGGCACTCTATTTAATGATTTCGCCATTTTGATCTTGTCTGAGCCGGTGAATCTCGTGGACAACGTGGATCTCGTTTGCCTGCCAGAACGAAATGCTGTGTTCGATAATTCTCGATGTTTCGCTAGTGGCTGGGGAAGAGACATTTTTGGTAAAGATCTCCAGGCGAGCGCCTACAGTTTTACGTAGATTTCGAACTACCAGAAAGCGTGCTGATATAAACACAATACAATTACGAAATTCAATTTGAATAGATCTATTCAATCTTATTTTAAAAATTCTCGAACTTCTAATTGGAACGTTTGTTGGTTTATAGGTAAGGAAGGACACTACCAGGTAATCTTGAAGAAAGTAGAATTGCCGATAGTGCCTCGTAAAGAATGTCAGGACAAGCTTCGAGAAACTAGACTAGGAAAATACTTCCGTCTTCACGAAACCTTTATATGCGCTGGTGGAGAGGCTGGGAAAGATACTTGCAAAGTAAATTAATTATTATACATAGATCTTATAATCAGTTGTCAAATCCATTATAGCTTTTTTGTCATGTACTATCATGTATTATCACGTAAATCATATATCATGTATTATAGAATATAAAATTTTCTTTTAGGGTGATGGAGGAGGTCCTCTTGTATGCCCCATGAAGAGTAATCCTGGTACGTATTTACAAGCAGGTATTGTAGCATGGGGAATCGGTTGCGCGGAAGGTGGAACTCCAGGTGTTTATGCCAATGTTGCCTCAGCGCGTGATTGGATCGATGAACAAATGGCTTTTAACAACTTGGATAATACTGTTTACCAACCTCAAGCATAGACTGACTGATTTTTGCAAATCTTTTTATAAGTTTGTATACATAGCAATCAATGTCGTTTTTCCATGGAAAGACTGCTGTATTCTTCGGGTACTATTTTTTTAATAATAATGTGCGCGAGATCCGTTAGTGGATTTTTTTTTCAGAAAAATATTCCCTCGAAACTTAGATACTTTTTTACAATTCTAAATAGCTCTGGCATTACTTTCTTGGTTAGATTTTTCCTCTTTCCCTTTGTATTGTAAAATTAAATGTGCAAAATAAACGTGGAAAATAAACGTGAAAAGTAAACGTAAATACCTAACGGGAAATAACAGTTTCTGTAAAGTTAAAGCTAATGATTGAATATAATTTTTATGTCGAATAACTAATCTGTCAAATATCTCCACAGTTAAAAAGTATGGAGATAAAAAAGAATGTTAAATAATGGTGATCATAAAATTATATTTGGTCGTAGACTTTGTCACGTAAAATTCGTGATAAAAAAGGAAGAGCTGAGCAACAGCTTAACTTGACTGTCCTTTTATATTTTTATATGCTTTTATTCACAAAAGTGGTTAAATACAATATTACAATGAAGTAGCCAAGTTACAAACTATTGAAATAGTTGTTCAAATCGCGGTCATGACTGTACCCAAATGCTACCAAATGTCCAAATCGGACAAATTGTGAATGTAAACAACTAAATAAAAAAAAAGAAAAGACTGCACCCAAGACAAGTCTCGTGGTCGAATGCTCGCAGTTTTATATGTTGAGTTTGTCGAAGTTGAAGAGCATGGAGAGGATGAGTGGCCTACGTGATGGGAAAAATTTGGTGTTGGGCCGTATGCAAAGGTAAGGTCAAAATTTAAAGATTCATTGTCAGGTAGCGTGGAATGACGTGAATTTGGATATGGTCGTTGTCACAACTTCTACAAGGTGCACTTAACACGTGTTTGGCAAATGAAATAGCTTATGAGCATATCACTCCATTGATTCTCTTCAGATACGCTATAGAGACAGTCCAATGTATTGTGTTTCCAGACCCTTAAGCATATTTTAGAGAGGTATACCTGCTTTTTAGGAAAAATATCGTGAACAATCTTTCGTTGAGGTTGGTTACACGAGCTAGAAACGTTCACAATTGCTTTTTTTTTTTTTATTGAAATGCAATTTTCCAATCAGTGGTTGACATAATAATTCGTTTACACGGCTGTCACGTGACGAGGTCTTAGTTCAATTTTTTTGCATATATACATGGATGTAAACGCGGAAAGTCGCATAAATTTTAAGCGTTTCATTTGTAATACATAGATTGAAATACATTGTGTGTAGTTAATATGAAATTTTATTTTATTTTATTATTTAATTTGTACTTTACAATTTGTCGAGCTGGACATTTGGTAAATTTTTCTAACTTAATTGCTAAATAACATGTGTATGGCTACCTCCAGCGAGATACCATGTTCGAGTTTGACTATCTTATTTCTTTAGTAAGGTCAGGTAGGTGTTTTCCTTTTAGTCCTTTTTCTATGAGAGTTTTGCTCGCTTCAGCAGCCAGCTGGTTTGGATGTGCCGTTCTTTTCTTGTATTTTTCTGTGTACCTGAGGACCTCTTCCTTGACCGTTGGTATTTTTAAGCTGCATATATCCTCGTTTCTGGCATGCTATGGGGCGTTCACTATTGTTCTCAGTATCTTCGATTATAACAACTATAGTAGTATGAAACAAGCGCTGTTTTTATTAAGCTTTAAAAATTATATTACTTCCATAGTTAAAAGAGACGTATATTTTTTATATAATTAAAAATATCTGTTTCTTTTTAATTTAACGTACCCTACACTTAATTGTACTTGTAATTTATTTATGTGAAAGATTTGTATAATCTTATTTGAATTCTTTGTAATAAGTTTTTGAATTTAATGTCATAAATTTATGAAAGAATCAAAAAAGCTTTCTAAAATTCATGTACTAATTATTTACAGTATAACTGTTAATATAAACACTTATTGTTGGAATTAATTATTCGAATAATTCTGTACTTTCTAATCTTCTTAACTGATAACAGGCATATTCGTAACTTATGGTAACTTGCGCCTGCCTCCTCGTACTTCTAGTTGGTATAAAAATTTAGTAAGTGGGGGTAAATAAGTTGTGTTGTAAGAAAAAAATGGGCACTTAAGGCTTCAAACGGCCCTGAAACGACGAACTTATAATATATATAAATATTCATTGTACTTTTTGACTCTGTAATATCAATTGTCCTAATGTCCGTTTACACACGTAACTTCTAATTTCGATCGGTATATTTATTCAAGTCAGGCACACTAATCCAGAAACAGCAGTCACATTACTACAAGGGCACATCACAAAAATAGAAAAACGGCTACAAGATAAACAAATAAAAGCAAATCCCAGTAAATGCAACCATATTACACTAATCATATTACACCCAATTGAATGGCACTCACATAACATAAACAAGGCAAGTTAAATACCTAGGACTCCACTTAAACACACAACTTACATGGAAACAACATACTAAATCAATTATAGACAAAATACGGATAAAAAGAAGACAGATGTACTGGCTATCAGAATTAAATCAAAATTTAAAAAAAGATAAATATAATGAAAATTACAATTCGGACTGTAACAATAAAAACCTTGTTGAAGAGGGAAATAATGTAATACATACTCCAAATAAGAATTCATAAGAGCAAAAATTTATTAAGTCAAAAATGTAACAGTATTAACTAGAATGGTACTAATAATACTTCCAAAAAAAGAAAGTTAAGTAGACATTGTGTACCATCCAAAGAAAAGTGAATCTTATATATTATATATTGTATAATATAATCGTTATATATTAAAAATAGTTAAAAAATTATACGAGTTAAAAGTTTTAACCAATGATATAGCATTCAGTACTATTGAATGGATGAAAAGAACTGGATATTCTATCAAAGTGATTACTGATACACTATGAACCATTGTGAATAATAATGACTTTGAATTCATAAATTGAGTTTCAAAAATACTGAAAGAATATATTATGCCCGGTGAATATTGGATTACATTGAAAAATTTATTGCTTAAGATAGGACATCTGAATCCAGAAATTATAGAAATTATTTTACAAGAATGTATAAGCACACAATCACATACTGAGGATGTAAATTTTAATATTATCCATAAACTAAATTGTAAAATAAATTATAATATACTGTCATCCTTTAAACAATTGATTAAGAATAAAAACAAAATTCAAGGAATAAAAGAAGATATATTATCTGAGTATGATCAAGGCATTGGATCACTAGATTCATGTTCTATGGTAAATGAATCAGAGAGACTATTAGAGACAAGTGAACATATAAATATATTTGAGAAGGACACAAGGAGAGAAATGAAAAAGATAACAGTGATAATGTACAAGATGAAAATTATTCTTTAAAATTATATACAATAGGTAAACAAAAAAATAAAATTTCTTGTTTTACATATTTGCTGTTGTCACAAACATATACATATTGTATAAATATACAGTGTCCAAAAAAACCATTTAATATTTGTATACACAGCATACTGAATAAACGAGTCTTAGTAAACATGGATTATTATTATGATAAATGACTTAGTACCAGCATAATGCGTCTTATGTATCATATAAATATTGAATGGTCTTTTTTGAACTCCCTGTATAGTTTATTTATATTATTTCTTTTTTATATTTGGGCATACATATATTTCTATGTATACATATTTTATACTTTTAAATTAAGTTTTATACTTATAAACTAAAATAGTGAATATATATATGTATATATATATTTTTTTGTTGTTTAAATCTGACAAAAATAATTAGACAAGTTTTTGTCGATTACATAAAATGTTATTAGCTAATTCTCAAGTTGTCGTATAAAATTTATGTGTTATATTATTTTAAATCGTAAATGCTAAATTTGTATGAACTTGTTTACTTCTGTCATAATTTACTATAATAAAATAAAGATTTACTTAGTGACTTAAGGATGATTAGAATATAGGAGTAGAAAATAAGAAAAATCTTTGTATTCATTGAGATAAGATCACAATAGGCAAAAACCAATATGTGACTATTATTATTACTATAAATAAAATAAAGATACACAATTAAATGTTAATATTTATTTAAAAATTCTCCTAAATATATTTTATTTTTTATGTACCTTATAGTCCGAACTAGAGTGACTACTGTATGTTACCAAATATTGTTTGATATTGCTAAATATGCTTTGATTAATTTAGTCAAGAAAAATTTGTGGTAATTAGCATATATATTACTTAAAGATATGCACAGTATGGTAAAATCACAAATTTATTTCTGTAAGATTAATGCTGCAACTATTATGCTCTTTGCTGAAATATACTTAATAAATCAACAACCTATAGAAGCTTTTTTGTTACTTAGACGTGAGTTAAAAGTTTTTTAATACGTTGGAGATGATATTTAAAATAATTAATTATAGTCATTTTAATATAGCTTACTCTTCAGAAACTAGTATCATGTATACTGATCTTTGTAAGTGGAAATTACTGTATATTGTAAAAAATTTCTAGTATATGCTTATTTTCTTCTGCAATTTCTAGTTCAGAATCAATATAGCAATTTTGATCCAATAGGTAAGATGAAAAGTATTGGTTATACAAATATGTAACAAGTATGCACTTTACGTATAAACAAGTATAAACGTAAACTAGTACCAGTGCTTCTGTTAGAAAAAGATGGCCATTTTATTGTGTGTATTGTAAGAATGATTAATCGTTACCACCTTACACTAATCACTGTTACATATCGTGCATTAATTGCTAAGTTATTTGATACTGATATCGATTTGTCAAAATATTTATATCATACTGCAGTTGGATTAGGAATATATTTTAGAATACAGGTAGAACACACAGATACGTACTAATGCATTTTTATATTTAAAAAAGTAAAATTAAAATTTATTCATAAGAAATATTTATATCGATACATATATTATCTTCATTATTTTTTGAGATCAGTTGCCTCCAATGGTACATCTTAATATAAATATTAGGTTGTCCGAAAAGCTTCTTTCGCTTCATAAGGTAATAATAGATGAACAATTTCTGTTTTATATTATTTTATTGAATTAGGTATGGTCCATTTCGTTATATTTCTATTATTACGGTCGTGCATAATTCAATAAACTAATATAAAACAAAAAATATTGTGCGTCTATTATTTCCTTATAAAATGAAAGCAACTTTCCGAACAACCTAATACCAATTGGACAAAAGAAGAAATGTATCTTGCAATACTGGATTCAATGATACAACTTTTATTGCATGTTGGACATGGATTCGGTAATATTAACCCAAGAGAATTCAATATATATCTTAATTTTGAGGCAAGTTATACCTAATATAAAATTCATTACGGAAATTTACCAACTTCATAAATGAACTTTAATTCTTTACAAAATATCCCTTTAAATAAGAAATTTATTGGTGAAAGAAAAGACCAATCTGGAAGGATTGAAAAAAGCAAAATTTTAATGAAAAATATATTGAAAAGTCAATTTAATCCACCCATTTTAATAACAAAAAGGAGATTAGATAAAATATGTAAATTAACTAAGAAAAGTATCTTAAGTTACTTAAAGGATAAGATAGAAAAGTAATGAAAACAAGATTCTACTCCTTATCAAAGTGGGTAACTCTTTGGATTAATATTTCTTTACATTTTTTCTAAGCTATTTCGCTTATGGAAATTGATTATTGTTTTAATTTTCATTAGAATTGTTTTATATGTAAGTCATTACAAATTAAAAAATGGCTTTGTTATTTTTAAGTTGACTATGTTTTGGTAGATTGTACAATAAAACTGCACAGATCATTGGTATTATGTAATTACACAATGGTAGAATATGTACATGTAAATTTGTGTTCTTTTTGAAAGTATACTACAGTTATACAAAAATAACATGTATTGTAGTTATAATACTGACAATTAAACTTTTGATATCCTGATTAATTGCCATATGTTTTAAAATTAAATTAAATTAAGATTAAATCCAATACTTGCATAAAATGGACACCTAAGTACAACACCAAATTGTACTGTCATATTAACTGTAAATACTTACATATATATTTCAAGAAAAACATATATCTACAATTTATATAAAACAGTTTGATGTAAATTAAATGTTTAATATATTAATGACGATGTTTGACCTTTCAACTAATACTTAGTAAAAAAGTTGTAGTTCATTAATCAAACTCTGGAATATCATCAAATGAATAACCTGGTACCTTTTGATAAGCTAAAATAGCTACCCTCATATGATAAGCACCTGGTATAAACATTAGAATTCCTAAAATAATAACTGGCCACATACGATCTGAATACTGTAAAAGATAAAGTAATTATTAAATACACATTATATACATTTAAATTATAATGAAATTGTCATTATAAATAATACAGCTACAAGTAAAATGAATAGAATATTCTTCTTAGATATGATAAAATGTAATAGTAACTGTATTATATATTTTTGGCTTAAAAATATTTAAAAAAGGTATTTAAAATATCTTACCTTTGAATCAATATGTCCACTTACAATTAGACTACCCATGATGAGCATAATAGTACCTCCAACAAAAAGAAGAGCAGCTAACATAATGGCTTTCCATGGTATTTTCACAGGTGGATTCACAAACTGTTAGAGACAAATGTAATTAATCATTAGTATTTGTCTTTGTATTATTTTTAATTTAATTACATGATATTTTGATCAACTTTAATTAATGTATTTACATTATTATGAAGTAGAAGAATATTTAAAATGTACATAAAGGATGATATCTGACCTGTGAATCAACAAAGCCATTGTCAGTTTCTGTAAGCTGTGTATAATCCACGTTGTTGAATTGTCTGTCACCGTTGCCAGGTTTTCTTCTTGACATACTCACTTTGTTAATATAATCTATAAAAACGGATAAAACACATTGCATTCTTTTTCATGTGTAACTACCTTTTAAAAAATTACGTATTTTTATAATATCCAAATGATTAATGTCTATGTAAACAAAATTAAATTAATTCCTGTATTATAGCATATAGTTGGACACAAATAAATTTATCTTGCGTAGATAAATAGTGTGTTTCAATTATTTCTGGCAATTTAATTTATAACAATGTTTATTAAAAATCTTTTTTTCAAATATGAACCATTAGCATGTAATACTTATAAGTACCATTTATATTACTACCTAGTTTATTTATGTATACATATACATACTACGCAAACGTAATACATGAATTGGGCTTAGAGTACCAAACATTTTAACCTCTTTTATATACACATATATTCTATAATTTATCAATAACTCGCTGTACTTACTTAATTCTTAATTAACACATGCCATCAAAAATAATAATAGAAAATTATCAATTTTTCATTCGTTGTATTCATAGAAACAACTAAAAACAAGCTCTTGTAGGTTATGTGTCTATCAATATTTGATAACACGCGTTAAGTTCAAGACGCATGCGCGTCTGTTACAAGAAGGAATGACTAGATATCGAGGGAATATTTAAATACTTGATTTATCTATCACCGAGTATTAATAAATAAAGATGAAGGCTCTGGTTTGAACGATTTATAATAATACTTTAGTATCAAGAACTAAAGAGGAAATCAAGAAATAGAAACTACCTGTGCCAAACCAGCTCGTCCACATATCAATTAACAATTGCACACTTATGCTCGTGTTGAAAATATGTAATTACTTTCTTCTTCGTCCACTTTCCTATCGATAAAGATAAGATTGCACGATCTTCTGAACGAAAAGATCATGCCGCGAGTTCACTTTAGTAAATCTTTTTAACAGCATATTCTAGCAAATGAATTAAATTCTGAAGAGTTCGCTACTTTTTTGACACTCTTTATATTGATATAAAAGATTCTATAGTCTCTTAAAATACTTGGTTAAATTATCCAAGATTCAATAGTTATGCAAATGAATGGATAAAATTGTATATGACCATTGTTGCCCGCTCTTTCACAAGTTAAGAGGGCTAGATTGGTATTTTCCATACAAATTTTTATGAAACAACATTGCCGATTCGTTATAAAAAACACACTTGTGAAGAAATTTGTCACATGAAACTTAAGTAATTTACGTCTAGACTTTCCTTACGCACACCACTGGCATAGGCAACTTTAACCTCGAGATTTTCGATTACGTTTGTCAGTCGGTCGGATCGATCTGCGAAAATGAAGAGAAGTGGAAGCTGTGCTTTTCTGCGCCACGACGTTTGACGCAGTGCCGTACAGTGGCGAGGGTTCATCACAAACGCAATAATGCTTAAAATTTTCCAAACAAATATTCCACTGCAATATTTCTTATTTACATTCATATCACTATTGTACATAAGACTGAAATTAATAAGAATGAAAAATAATGGAGTATCGGAAATAGATATATGTATAAGAATTATGACGAATACTTCGATTGACCTATGCTCATTCATTTCATAAATGTTTCTCCAGTTCGTAATATCGTGTAACATAAAGCGATTACGTGTTTAAAGACCTGAGCGTATTGCATCAGTAATCTCGAGTAAAGCGCAGTGCTCAAAGGGTTATAAGCTTTATATATACGTATACATATATATATGAAGGATCGAAGAGACAATTTCTCTAAGTATAATAAGAAAATACAGCTTGAGAAACATAACTACATATCGATGATATCTTTGCAAAAATATCGATTTCCACGTACAAGGCATACCTCACTCCTTTCTATGTTCATTATGGTACATTACAATTGTCACGCTTGCACAAAATAAACTAATATTTATGATTGTAACGTTTACCTAGAATAACGCTATATTTATGTATACTCAATAAAAAATAATTCTCTTCTCGTCATCCAATATGATATTCAATGCAATAGAATATTTTTATATATTCTGTTGTAGTCACAACTGCTACATCGATTACATCTTTCTAAACCAGATAATTTACAAAAATTCGATTAAGAATCCCTGAAGTAGATTGAATCAGAAATTGCGCAGTGCTGGGTACCGAGAGGGAGTGATACGTCTTTGAAATGAAAGAGCGCCTGCGCTAGGAGCAGCACGGCGGTGGTCGGTGCAAGGAGGGTAACGGTGACCCAGGGGCGGCAGTGCGGGTTCAGGGGGCGGCGAGGGCAGGTGCCTCCGTTGGAACTACCCCTTGACAACAGCCCGCAGCCATTCTCACCTCCGGCCGATCTTACGTCGCGTAATTCTCCTTTCTTTCGACAATCGAACATCCGTCGATCGCGGTGATTCTCCTTCGTCTTGCTGGAACAAGGCTCACGCGATTCATTCAGGTAAATCGAACGAATCTAATGATAGTGTTTTTTTTTTTTATAATAATTACGTAAACGCGATAAATTGGTATTATTGCGAATGACACCTACAAACGATCTTTTGGCGGTAGTGCGCCTCTGGGAGCTTATTTGTTGCGCGTTAAGCGGCTCCGATTACATAGTGCTTCCTGTTGTGGCATTATCGTGACACCGGTGTAATTCTCCGCAGAGAAGAACCTGCAAATAGGCACGTATATAATCGTTGATTACTTACCAGTAAGTGAAGACTCATCGTAAGCAGCTTGGGATGCTGTGAACGTGTCACGTCTCGATGTTTCTTCTCCATTTATCATTTTCTTTGTCATTCTTATTTCTGTGGTTGATTAAAAATGTTCCTTCGATCGATTTCAAAATACGGTGCCGTCGAATCAACCAGATTTGGACGATGCCTGTTCTATTTTACTGTGAAAAATAGGCAAGCAATTACGCAGACACGCGGCAAGGGGTAAGTTACGATAATAAATTGGCAAGAAAATGTCTGATGAAATATCTAAACAAAAATATTCCCTCTTTGGAGGAAACGAGAAATAAAATAGGTGGGCGAGTTCAAAAGAATTATTCTTTTCAGTGCTCTCGGGATTTTATGGGTCATGAGGGACAATCCTATTACATCTTGCTGGATTTCCCTGTGTCTATACTTACTTCTCTCAGTGAGATTACTTTCCTCACACGTATCGTTATCCTATGCTGAAAAACTCGTTTAATTGCGCCATTTAATTAAATCACCGTACCGTTAAAAGTATGTTTGATATAATGTTGCAAAATAAATATTCCTATTAATTCTAATGGCGTCCATGATACTAAAAGGTACGCAGTTTTACGCTTTAACCGATTTATTCAAGGACAAAGGCCTTACCCAGTAAGATGAATCTATTCCGAAAGTAATTTATTGATAACAACGAGTTTCTCTGTATAAGACATAAACTCAATAAAAATTCAATGTTTTCGTTCAATTTTCCGATATACTACCTTATGTTTATACATGCGGCTAATCGATATTGTCCATATGTGTTTTCGGTCCATCGATTACAGCAATTAATCTTTCACGATAAAGGCTACATCGCGGTCAGCAAGTTTAATAGTTTGCTTTTAATAAATTCAGTGTACTTTGATATCCTGTGTAAAGTATTTTTACGGTACAATTAATTTGTCAACAACAGTTAATTTATCTACTGACAAAAGTAAGTTAAAATACTAAACGTTCATTTTGTTAACGCTAAATTTGATGGCTTTTGTAATTTCTCGCTGATAAAATAAATCGCTTGCAAGAAAATTAAAGCGATAGATCGCTTATCTTAATTCCGATTAACGTTATTTCCTTGTTATAGTGCTATAATGTATTGCATTGTTAAAATGGCATCGGAGATCCCTCTAATTCTCAGCTAACGACGAAGGGCACAGAAATTATATTTTATTCATCGACGACTTTGTTGATAGTACAGGGTTAGGTAAGAGTGTTACAAACGCACGCTATCGATATTTGAAAGATAATGTGCTTTAGCTTCATCCACTATGTATATAGGCAAAAGATTAAGTCATCCTAAGTTGCTTTATATTCTACGTAATTCTTTAACCTTTGAAATCACAAGTTCTCGAGCACTGAATATCTCGAATTTTGATCTCTAGTTCTTAAAAATATTAAATTCTTATCTTTTTGAAACTGTTTTGCAATTCTTAGAAGCTAAATCGGTATCATCCAGAAAATCTTTTAGGAATCCGTTTCCTAAACCTCGACTTCTTTTTTTTTGAAATGCCCTAAATACGTATTTAACTCAAAAATATCTATTACTTTCGAGCCTGAGTCTTTGACAAATTCTGTGCTCTACAAAAGTCTATAAAAATGTATAAAACCCTTAAAAGGAATGTGCTGGTCTTCATAGCGTGTTCGTCATCTTTGTAATTATCCAATTAAATTTTCATTTATAATTTTCTATCTATCTTCCTCTCCCTCCCTCTCTCTCTCTCTCTCTCTCTCTCTCTCTCTCTCTTTCTCTCTCTCATGCGAAACAAGGTTGGAAGGTTGAAACAATTAGCGCGGGCGATGATGGATGTGTGTAACACGTGGACACATTCTGCTTGCCACGATAAACCAAAGTTAGACCTTGACTATGCACAGAAAGTGTTGGCTCTCTAACATTTGAAAGTTCAAAAGTACCTGTAATTATGTAATCATCGTCCATCGATAAACATCTGTGTACGAGCATGGAAATAAGATCTCGTGCTTTTAATGCTCGCTAATCGCACGTCAATTTATGTATTTCTTTTTCATCTTTACGATGTTTCCATGTTTCTTCGATTATTATTCCTGAAAAATGAAAACGTTCGATCAACTGTCCAGTCATTGTTGCAAACGAGTAATTGGAGACCGATCGTTGCAAATTATACGATTCATCGGGAATAAGATTGCAACTAATAATGTTTGACGTTTCTCGTCATTTTTTTAATTATTCAGCATTGGAATCAATGTCGTGTCTTAAACGAAGGTCGTTCATTGCTAGGGTCGTGTTAATGTCAAATCATGCGAAGTCGCGGTTTTGAAGATTATCTGCAGTCACACGGAAGTTATTCTAGAGATCGTCAAAGATCGCTTTACAGTTGTATAGGGTCGTTCCGAGGACACTCTATCTCACAGTTTTCGTTCATACGACATAAAGATCGGAATAAACAGTTGAGTATAAAAAGGGAAATTTACAGAATAAATCATCGCAAGAAAGTTTTTAGAAATTCAATGAAAGAAGAAGCAATATCATTGAACATATTATGAACAGGGACATAGAGTCACGTGTTTTACGGCCGGCGGAGACCGACTGAGGTTCGAAAGTTCGTGCCACTTACACAATCATCTCTTGGTAATTAGTTTCAGCATGGAGTGCCCCGAAGCGATGGAACGAGGCCGGAACTTTCGTCTGCTCACCGAGGAAGAGCTGCCTCGACTCTTGGACTTCCTTGCTGGCTACCTGCCCGAATCCTTAAAGGTGCGTGCAATTTCCCTTTGAATTTGCTCGGCTCAGGTTTACGCACAAGAAATTCAGGAAATCCTGGCAGGACCACCGGAGTTTGTAATTTGTCTTGCCCTTAGAGTTTCTATTATGCATTACTGAAATTACCTATTTCAAATACTACCGTGCTCCATTTGAATATCATGGCTACTATTTCATTTTCTTCGTACCATATTTATTTATCTTCGTTCAATTTCGGATATTTAACCGTTATTTCGCAACAGTCTGTATATGACAATTTTGCTTAGAAGATAAAAGACACGAGACATTTCGAATGTATGTTAAAAAATGAAGAAATGCCAGATAGATAGAACATGTAAACTCTGAAGAGAATGGAACAGAGTTTTACGGTTGAAAACTGTATAAGTTACATTTCTTCGTAATTAATGGTACCTTTTTTAATGCAAAAACCAATGAATCAGAAATTACGTGCCCTACGGAAAAACTTAATTCGTTTTGTTACACGTGCAAATTAGGTTTTCCCTGCTTGAAAATATTCCCCGTTCCTCTCGGATGCCGTGTTTTCGACTAATAATAATTCCAGCGATCGATCTCGAGCGCGTTTACATTTCGAAAAACAAAATAACCGGTTCCGAATGAATTATTCCAACGCTCGCATAATTACAGTGGTTCTCTGGAAATTACTATATTTTTTTGCGGCATTAATGCGAATACGTGAAAGGCGGCTGATTTACGAGATTCGCGGGCCAATTTTTGCGGACGAAAATTTAATTAAGAGCTTCGTGGCATCTTCTGCTCAAAAACGCGATTCTAAATCACGCTATGAGAGCCAGACGAGACCTTGAATTTGGTTAGAAATGCAGGCTAGGTGAACACATAGATCTGCGCTGCTGTAGAAAAGGTGACACGTAAATCTACGCGCGCAGAATGCACGACACGATTAATATCGCAAGGTTAAGGTCCTTGGAATTCACTGCGACGCGATAAAACAACCCACAAGGAATTTAGTGCGAACGAAGGCCAATACCTGCACGCGCTTGCCACCTTTAAATTATCGCTCCGCAGCCTGAAGTCCTTGGAAGACGTTCACGTTAGCTTTCTATCCTAAACTTGGAACACGATCGGCTCGAAGACGTTCCAAAATAGACCTCAAGTTGATCTAACCTTCGTCACTTTTTATGACTTTAACTTTCATGACTATACGTACATTCGCATCTTCCGTGAACAAGCTGCATCCTTTCTACCCAGGCCTAATTTTTCTTCCCTATTTATTATACAAGCTCTTAACGATTTGTATTTATTATTATAAAAAGTTCACTATATCGCTTCAAGTCTAGAATAAATTTTTAACTTAATTAAACGTGGAACTAAACGGATGGTACATTTGAGAATTGAAATAAGAAATCCTTATGATCTTGACTTACACCAGCGCGATCCTTAGCCCGTCGATTATTATTCGATGTTACATGTCCCTAGTGTCCGAGATTTATGATAATTGGACAAATAGATCCTCGCAGGACCCAAGAATTAAAAGGTTCTTCGGAAAAGAGAAAAATTCGCTTTAAAGAAGTGCACGAATAAAACGTCGCACCTAGGGTCGCGTAAAAGATCTCATGGAGGATTAAGATAAACTTAAAAAACGATCAAAGAAAGGACGAGTGAAAGAAAGAAAGAATATTTGAGATAAATGTACAGTAAGAAGAGGAAATAGGGATACAGAATCTGTCGTGGAGTTGGGAGAAAATTGGCCGGGCGATAGGGGGAGGATATCCGCAGGACTCCCGAGGGAAGAGGGGGCGAGGATCGACAGGATGAGATTACCGGTGTAAAGGAAGAGATCCTTGCGTAGTATTTCCGCCGTAACCCGGTATAAGTGGTCGGCCGTTGTGCTAGGTTAGTGTCAAGGTCGTAACCGTGTACAGGTCGCCTTGTGCAGGCGTGATATTTTTTCTAAGTGGTACATAGAAAGCTAGGCACGTATTAATGTATGATACCAAACCGAGGCTGAAATCTCTTTGCTGACGACACGTTTCGATAGATCAATCGCGTGTGCACCGATTACGCGATGGTAAAACGTGTCCTCGTGTTCATCACCATCGCCGTACGTTCGCCACGTTCGGCCATGTGTATGAAGCTGATATTTCTTGAACGGCTGTACCATAGTTCATTTTAACATCGCCATAAGAAGTTCACTACGCACAGCCACTCAAAAGTTTCAGGACATCTGCTATTTTTAATAAATTTCGATATCTAATGTAGATTATAAATTTCAAATCACTTGACGTTGTACTTATCGATGAAGTACTTCTGTGAAACAGATTGCGTCCCCATGCATACATTAGTATCTCATGAATGCTAATCTCCTACACAGTCAGGGAAGTGTATTCGATATCCATTTGGTCGATGACAAAGAAACGCGTGAAAAGCGATGGAGAAAAAAAGTTACTTTTTAAAATTATAAAAATATTTTTAACGATAATATCGATCACCGTTATCGGTCATTTATGATGCTATCTCGAATTATGAATTGCCTTCTACGCACGCTGTTGCAGCAACGTTCGCCGCATGTAGTGGCCTGACAAATCGGCAGGTTATGCACCGTATACCGAATCTCGGGTGTCGGAAGTCTTGAAGCCGATCTTCACCGAATTCATTCGGCTGACGTCGTTATGACGTCACAACCACGATCGATATACACGGCGAACTGGAGAGACCACCTTCAGTGATACCAGTATCATCTGTATTATCAGTCTTATCGTTCAAGCGTAATCAGCATCTTAGTTCATCTTCATGATTTTGGTGTTTTCTTTCCGTTCATTCTCCTCGAGTATCTCACGTTCCGTTCCTTATTGTTACGCTGCGTCGTTATACGTACAGTTTGTTTTCATTAAGTTTACTCGTGCCGCTTCGTTCCTTTTCTTCATTATAGTGTGTTCGCGTTAAACATTTCATCTCAAGCATCGATTATAAGATCTTCCTCCTCTTTCTTTTTTGTAGCATGTTATACGCATATCTGTAAAATATCAATGAAAATGAGAAAGTACTATACGTAATTTTAAAGTTCCTTTCTACAAAAGATACTACATAGTATGTATCTCGATCGAATAGTATACGTTATACGTATAACACAGTACATATCTATACTAAATGTCTCGTATCCATTTATTACGACCTCGACTATTCTCTTCGCACGTACTGCTGCAGTAATAGGTATTGATAGACGTTAAAAACACTCGAGTACCTATAATGGGAATAAGCAACAGTCTGTATACTATTTTCTGAACACCTGAGCACATAGATCGAAGTAATTTAAGATATCGTAATAAAGGCGTAATTGAAATTTGTAATCAAGACTGAATTGTGCATTATATAGTAAATCTGAAGAATTTCGTGTCAGCAATTTCCAAATATTTAAAGCTGAAAACGGCGGGGCAACGAATTTACAAAGAGACTCCGCCGGCATCGATCCATCTTTTTCTCTTTCGCCTTTCACTCTCGAGCCAGTGAGTTATCGATCTAAAAAGAGCTTTGTTTGTTGCTCGTCGACGGCTGGCGGGACTACCGGTGTTACGACTGCTGGCCACGCCACCTCAATTCCGGTACCGATGTGCAAGGTGTAGCGGAGTCAAGGCCAAGGTTGCGTTTCCATGATCAACGCACGGCGTTGATCTCGTAATCTCACTGCGATATCGACAGAGATTCGTTCTTGCGACACTCCATTGGAATTCGATGTTGTAAGCGTTTAACGTTATCGAGAAAGTCGTCGATTGCTTATCTGCGATCATAAGCTCTTACGTCTCGCATAACGTTCGTAATTTACCATTTGTATTATGCCAGGCATAAGCGATACACAATCCTCTCGCGTTTAGGCTTTCTTTGAAAAAGATGATCGAACGGTAGTTTTATTGCATTTTATTATTTTGCAAGCCTTATAGCGTACTTCACGATATCTTTCGAAAACTAACTAACAAAGATACAAAAATTTCGTAACTGGACACAAACCGTACCGTCTTTAATTCCTTGAATGCAAAATTCCAAAAGATGGTTCTGTTCAGATCGCAAGCAATGGTTCTCCGGCGTTATTTTTTCATCTTTTCTGCGATCCCGCTTCGCATTAGCAGTTCGCGCGATTCGGAAGAATTAACGATGACCATTGGTACTCGCGTTGTGTGTTATAATGCTTGGCCAGCATGAAACGATGGCGCATGCCGGCTACGTCATTTATCCTCGAATAAAGCTGTGCCAACCAACGAAAAGGCAAGGTCAAGGTTGTGTCCGGACGTGCACACGCGATGCTGTACGGCTTTTTCGAATCCGCATTTGAATCGATGCTCCTTGCACGCTTACAACGCGTCATGATGATCCTTAACGAGCAACGACAGCCTGTCTCGAAGAGGTTCGATAATGAGTAGCTTCGCCGGACCACTTTTTGAATCGCCTCTTTCTTCTTTTGTTTCCGTGACAAGTGGATGAAGCGAGAGAAACTCGAAGCCCAACATACATCATCTTTTCTTCCTTACATTAGCTGTTCGGCTTAGGGGAGATTGTCTACAGCGGTAGCAAGTGGCGATGAGGTAAGATAACTATAGTACACTACTAACAGCAGTGTACATAATGACACCATTTCGTTTCCTTTCTTTCATATAAATAGGTACAGTTAGTACGACCTGAAGAAATATTAGGTTAAGTAAAAAGTTCTGAGCGTTTTTCGCTAGATGTCTTTAGTGAGCCATATCTCACGATGTGCACATCGCATCGAGTCATAGTATACACCGATTTCAAGGTGATATTACGCATCAAAAAGGTTCTTTGTCAGTTTTGTGTTCGGTGAAGCCAGTTGTGTGTTACAGCGTTCGAAAATGGAGATAAAAAAAGAGAAAATTCGATACATTCTTCAGTACCACTACGACCAAGGTGAAAAGGCGGAGCAGGCGGCCAAAAAAATTTGTGCTGTTTATGGACCCAGTACAGTATCGAATGCAACAGCAAAGCGGTGGTTCCAACGATTCCGTTCTGGTAATATGGACGTCGAAGATGAGGCACGCTCTGGTAGGCCAATCGTCGAAAATGTGGATAAAATCATGGAAATCGTCGAGTCGGACCGGCATGTGAGCACTTATTCCATTGCCCAGGAACTGAAGATTAGCCAGAAAACCGTTTGGAACCATTTGCATAAGGCTGGTCTCAAGAAGAAGCTCGACGTATGGGTGCCACATGAATTGACGCAAAAGAACCTTTTGGACCGAATTGATGCCTGCGATTCTTTGTTGAGACGTAACGAAATCGACCCATTTTTGAAGCGGATGGTGACTGGCGATGAAAAATGGGTCACATACGAGAACAACAGCCGAAAAAGATCGTGGTCCAATCGCGGTGGGCCGGCCCAAACGATCGCCAAGCGTGGATTAACGGCCAAGAAGGTTTTATTGTGTGTTTGGTGGGATTGGAAGGGAATCATCCATTATGAGCTGCTCCCATCGGGGCAAACACTTAATTCGGACCTCTATTGTCAACAACTGACCAGACTGAAGCAGGCGATCGACCAGAAGCGGCCAGAATTGGCCAATAGGAAAGGTGTTGTGTTCCATCAAGACAACGCCAGGCCGCACACATCTTTAACGACGCGTCAGAAGCTCCGAGAGCTTGGCTGGGAGGTTCTATCGCATCCGCCGTACAGTCCAGACCTGGCACCAAGCGATTATCACCTTTTTAAGTTTTTGCAAAATTTTCTTGATGGTACAAAACTGGCCTCAAGAGAGGCTTGTGAAAATGAGCTGGTCAAGTTTTTTACCAATAGGGACGAGGACTTCTTCAACCGCGGAATTATGAAATTGCCTTCAAAATGGACAAAAGTAATCGAACAAAACGGCGCATATTTAATCTAAATCGAATAATCTTGACTATGTTAATTTCATCGTCGAAATAAAGCGAAAAAGCGCTCAGAACTTTTTACTTCACCTAATATCAATCAACTGTTCATAAAATAACGAAGTATTTCTGTTACGGTAATATTCTGCTTTTTGTTAAAACAGAATGTGTGATACGAAGCGTGAAACACGTATACGTTGGTTGCAAGTATATTCATTAAGGAAAAAGGAAAAATACGGTTATATATTAAAAATAATAAAGCTGCCAGGTCTCGTTTATTCGCCACGTTAACGCACGTTACGTGTTACTCTATTATTATCTCTAAACCGGGTAAATTAGCTTGCATGACTTTTATCTCGCTAGCAATTTGAAGTTTCTCCAATAACGTTGGTTTTTTTAAGGTCATGATAAGGTAAATAAACTTCTTTAGTTTCACTTTTGCCAGTGTATAATAAAAATGAAATTTTAAAGAGAGAAAGAGGAACTTTATCAGCGGATTTATTTTTAAGATTAATTGACATAAGGAATTAGATAAGAAGAGGCTGCTGAAACAAATTTACGTGTTAATATTTTACTGGATATGAAGATTCAATTTCTCAAAATTAATTTTATGTATACGCGGTGCGACACGTCGAGCGCGAAGAGAAGCATTTTCGCTCGAAAGACACCAAACGAATCGGGACAATTCCTGCAACTTTCTTATTTGCATCATCTCTCTCGGCTCTTTTCACGATCGAGCCAGTGATATGTAAATTTACGCCGGTCATACTTCACGCGATGCATGTGAAACATTTTATTATACGACATCTGTGCTCACAAAAATATTTCAAGTAAAAATGAGCACGCTTACGTTCCTTTTTCAGAAAACGAGATGCGGGGAATTTGCCTGTCTTTCATGCGGTCGAGGAAGCTAAAATTCCACACGCTTGACGAAAAAATAAAATGTAAAAAATAAAAATAATAGAAGAGATATCGGCAGTAACGGGCAAAACACTCGCGACTACGTGACGCTATTGGGTCGTATTCAAATTCCAAATTAAATTGACGTGTGAAATCGCTAGAACGTTCGCAGTGTATCGTGCATGATATTCGTCCATTCTGCCTGATGCAACGGTTATATAAAATCTAGGACAGACTACGACGTTCCGCAATACTGTCGATTATTTACTTACTTTCAACCGAGAGGTTGTTACAGAGCTGGTAGCTCGCATGATGCATCTGCATTCAATATGTATATTCTGCAATCGATACAGATATCACTAGAATTTTAAATGGTCGTCTGTTACAGTTATTGGCAACCATAGTCTTTTGTAGCAATATGATTCGATTTCGATGTCTGTTGGTGGCAAAAGTGGTCGAACGAATGGAACTCATCGTGACTATTTTCCCCCCTGCAAAATTGAAAATCATTACAATATTTGAGGAAGAAAAAGGGAATGCTTTAGACACGAACGTATCAGAGATAGCACGTGTTTTATTTTAAGAGCCGACGTCTGGAGCGTCGCCCTTGGCTAGATTACTCTTTATCTTGCAGCTTCCCTGTAAATATCCACCTTTTCATCTCAGACGTTGCCTTTAGTCAATGCTCACCACGGGAAAGAAATCCACCCCTTAACTACCCCAAGAGCTTGTACTCTTCTAATTCTTCCACGAGATGAAAAGATTTCCAACTGTTTCTTCGCGGATCCACAGCTTTGTAACTGCTACAGTGCAAAAAGATTACTTGTCATTTTGTCCGTTTACTTGGCAAGGTGGTTATTCAGCTGGGAAACTACTGGTTTGAAACAGAGTACAAACTCTTCGTCGATTGTTTGCAGCTTTTAACGTAACTGTCTTCTTTGTTTTACAGTTCCATCAGACTTTGTTGACCTACATGCATGACAGAGTATGGGATTTTAATTTCTACGTAGCTAATAACTGGCCCGAGGACGCGATCTGCTTACATTTCCCCGGAATGACATTATCTGTGAGTATAAAATAAATCTCCATTCGTTTCAAATTATACTTTAACCGCGACTGATCCTATCTCGCGACAGTCCACTTATACTACGTTTATTTCCCTCGAGTATATCAGGGAAAAAGATATCGAACATTGTCCGTGTAATTTATCTTCTTTCATAAATTTAAAAGATAAAATATTTTTAAAATCGCTCCTGTGAAACAAAGTACTCGATGATTCAATTAAATACTCAGGCGGATAAAAAATATAAGATTGAAAAAGGAATGTGTACCTATCTCACGAGCCTTTGGCAAATTCATCTTGTTTCCGAACGTATAGCGTAGAGGTGCAGAAAAGTTGGCCCAGATACTTGCTTGGCTTTCGGCCAATCTTTTGTCTCACAGCCTTGCCAGTTCATTACCTGACCTCAGTCGTGACTCTTCTAATCTACATCCTATCTCTCTCGATGTTCTTTACTTAATTAGCGTGTCCGCAATCTTGTGCGTTCGATAACTTGTTACCGTTAAATTCTCTTGTCCTTTCCTGAAATTTGCCAATTCGTAAATCAAAACGCGTAAACCCTGATACTTTCCATTGTATTCATTTGTTTGATCGCATTGAAACCAAGGTGCCTAAATTCCCCAAAGGGACAAAGTTAAATTTCAAATGGGATTTTACGACTTTAAAAGTCGGGACAGAGTAAATCTGAACGTTCGGCGACAAAACCCAATGATAAATAATTCATGCGCCCGAGGACAAGGCCTTTCACAACTTCCCTTAGTTTTAGCGCCGGTAGAAGACCAATCTCTTCTTTAACGTAATCACTTCATCGATTTTCAGCCTCATGGTTTGCTGTTCGAGAGCGTGGGCGTCTTTTGTCCTAACGACCGACTGGAACTACTCACATTATTGAGGAACGAAGATGTTTTGATCGATTGGTCGAAGCCTTTGTACATTAACTTCATACACTATGCCTTAGCGGAAAAGTTGACACATCTTTACGAGGGGATAGGAACTATAGAGAGGGTGGCTGGAGATGTCTACATGTGCGCGGACCCGAACAACCTAAACTGCGTGGAGGAAGCAGACGAGGACGCAGATCCTGACATACAAGTTCAACCGCTGAAAGCAGAACACGCCGAAGGAATTTATGAACTGTATCCTGCTAACGATATGGAGTGTCATGAAGTCTTCCTGCGGCTAATCAGAATCCTTCCAGCAGCAGGAGTCTTTGTTAAGGGAAGTTTAGCAGCGTGGATGGTCCAGTCTTACTATGGAGCCATGTTCTCCATGCAGACCAAGCCAGAATACAGACGGAAGGGCTACGGTACAAAATTAGCAAGGTAGACGAATCTTATCTTCTATTGTTATATTTTTATATCTTCGTGATATAATCGGATCATTGCTTGATGAACGAATTTAACACTTTCACTGCTACCGACGTGATTGTTTGTTTCAAAAAAATTTGAGAAACTAACAAAATGGTGAACACCCTACTCAGAAAAAGATCATTAGTATAATAATAAAGGCATTCCTGATAAAAATAGAATGCATTTTCAGAGGTAGATCGTCATATTCTAGTAGCAGCGAATGTGTTACGGTAAATAATCTGGAAAAAGTCTTACACCAACGATACTTCTCCATTCATAATAGTAAAATCGTAGGTACTTGACCAAAAAAGTCGTCGACAAGGGGTACCAGCCGTTCGTTGTGATACGTCCTGAAAATGACGCGAGTCAGAGTTTGTACAAGAAATTAGGATTTAAGAGGCTGTACCAAACCGTACGGATGTCGTTCATGCCGTCAACGTGGCAGGACGAAGAAACGAAGATGAACCGAGTCTTACGAGAGAACTTGGAGAACGCCGTCAGACAGCTAACCATCGAGCAGAAAGTTGCGGACGCGTTCAGAAATGAAGAAATGATTTCCATTACGGAAGAAACCATAGAAGGCAAGGAACAGATGTCGGAATGTCTGAACGAAACAGGGAATTTGTTGGTGGAGGAACCCGAGGAAGGATCCGAAGAGGACGAAAATCCTTTGGGAGAGGAGACAGAAGAAAGAATAATAGTGACCGAACTTTCGGTCGAAGGAAACGTCGAAGTAGAATCTGCTGATAATACCGCAGAAACTGCGAATGGTAGCAATCAAGACGATGGGGGAACAAATACTGGGGACGCGGAGTAATTAAGTACTTACATGTTCGATTATTCGATAAAAGGTCCATGATTTACGTCGAGTTGCTCGCTCGAGTGTACGCTTCTCCTTTCAAGGCTAACGGAGGAAAGAGAGCGATTGGTATACTAGCGAATTTTCCAGCCAAAAATTCTAACATTCAATTTATACATATAAAAAGCTGACTTGGAAATGCACTTTAAATAAGCTACAGTTCTTTAACAAAATTTTTCTTAATGCTTTTGCAAGCAAACCGAATCAAAGCAGCAACAATTGAAAGTATTAGTTGTGATATGCTTTTAGACTATTTATTCATTGATAGGTATGTTCTAAAGCGGTAGCCTTTTGTGAGGGAGAGCTCTCGAGCGACATGACACTAGGAAAGAGAAAAGAAATTATTTTAAGAAATTTAACGATTTTACGGCACCGCGTTCGTGCGAGGCTTCAATTCGAGTACGAAAGTGCGTAGATACGAGATTTACGTACGGGTTCCTCATATCAGACTGCTTGAAGTATGTCGTAAAGATCTCAGGAAACAGTTAGATGTATCCTTTGAATCGCCAAGTTTAGATTGTTTCAAAGTCTATCTGTACCTGTTGTATTTGGTGGATTCATTGTTTCAGATGTTTGGCGTTAAATATTTTAACAATTTGTGAGTACATCTGTGTGGAGTGTATTTGGAAGTTTACCTGAAATTAATCGTTCGTTTAATCGTCTTTTCAGGCCAATGGCAATTACAACTGATAATTCTTGACGAAATAATGCTTACGTGTTCTTATCGAATAGTCTGTGAGTTATATAATAATTAATTAAACATAATTAACATGAATATTTAATGAGTATCGAAAGAAGAAAACTGAATGCGATCGACAAGCAAAGACACGAAGAACCTTTAGCGACCAAAAACTATGATAGACTTTGAATTATGAATTGCATATATACCTATCTAAACGATGAATCCTATAAATGGACAAAAAGAAACGAACGCGATGAATCGTCGTGGAACGCGCGACCGCTTAGAAATTTACGCGCTAAATCAATCTGTGATTATAATTTCCCTATATAAAGTAGCGTTTCGAACAAAAATTCAGAAGCCTCGTGCGACCTCGACACGCTTTCCTTAATACAAGTAGAAGCCAATTACTGTACCGGTGCGCTCGACCGTATTAAATTTCAGGTACGTTGAATTATGGGATAACAACATTGACTCGACAAGATTGAAACCAGGTAGTGAAAGATATTTTGTTCGAAAACTTATCTACGAGCTTCTAACGCAGCCTGCATGCGACGCTATGGCGTCATTTCGAAAGAGTAACTAATGCCTAATCTTAAGGCTCTGTTTCACAATCTGAAGAAATTATTATAATATTTTTTTATTCAATACAGAATAAATTCTATAAATACAAGAAGTAAATTCGAAGTAAGACCTGTGAGTATAGTGCACCGGCACAGCGATCGGTTTAGCGTGCGAGCCAATGATAATAATAATAATAAAAATAGTTAATAGCGATCATACAATTAATATTACTATTAGTTACAGAATATACATGTATAATATGAATATACGCGCAAAAAGGAAGCCCGATCAGCCCGGTTCGCTTACTGAGAAAATCCTTTTTTAGAATTTAGATCGTTACTATTTGTATCATTTTTTCTATATTTTACAGATACGTTTTATCAATGATACTCGACGTGGCAAACACGTGTGAAAGAACAGGTATAAGAAGGTCGGTGCTGGGACGACCGGGCAGTTCCTCGAAGGCCCTCAATGTCCCTCCTTTATTTTGGATTTTCGACGTTTCCGGGGGCCAGCTGTGATATTTTCCTCACTCCACTTATGCTCTGGTTACAGTACCGACAAATTTAGATTTAGACAATTGATTGTTAATGGAACATGCTGGGACTCCTTCAATTCCATTGATATTTTGTCACCGACGTGCTTAAAATAGCGAATAAATTTGTTATTTCGTATTGTTTCAGTTATTGACTCTTAGAGGACCAAGAAAACCAATATATTGGCAACAGTGGCGTAAAACGTAACTCTCAAAATTATAGTGTCTTCAAATTCACCTAAAAATTATTATAACGTATGAAAAATTAGTGTCCTCTGAGTGTAAAACATTTTACAACAAAAATATGTCACGTACGTTACCTTGACCACGTTAAGAAAAAAGATAATATAATTCATATCCTAACTCCAGTTTAGATAATTACGAGCATAAAACTGGATATAAAATTGATAAATGATTGGTCGTTTAAACGTACGCGATAATGTACATGTTTAATATCTGGAAAGAATTCTGTGTACCTCCCTATATTGCTTAAACAGCAAAGCTTGTCAAGTTCGTTTTGCCAGTTTGAGTTGCAACGTTAATCATAACCTGATCCACAAACGGTCGCAATTTCGAATACTTTCTTACACTATGCACAAGCTCGAATAAAATTCGTAAATACGATTAAAGATGTGTAGAACGGTTATTACGAGAGATATGAATTTTCGAATCGAATAACACAGAACGAAAAGGGCACTGAATTTTGAAGTCCAATTAGTCCAAGATAATCTCAACTTCGAAAGATTTGCATACGTGATTTTGGGCACAAGAGAAAAATCATCGTAGTTCCTACATCTATAACTAGATAGCGAAGGTGGTTAGTGGCGCTATCGTCAGAACAGTTTTCCCTCCAATTTTAAGTTTGGCTGCGCAGTGCAATTTTCGATTCGGTTCGTTGACCGCGCCATGTCAATTATAATTCCGAGTGTGATAAAAGTGCTATTTCTTCCGTCATACGATCACTAATTAGTGCTAGAACATCGATAAGATTCTGTTCTTTCTCAAAGACATATTTAAAGAAGCGTGATAACGTATAAATATTGGATAGATGTATGATCATACAATTTTTACAGACAGAGAACCCATCTCGATTCGAAACCCGGTTAACGGATGAATTAGCGGATCTATTTCTCAGCTCCATCGTATTGCCATTTGTTCAGTCATATCAAACAATGTTTATAAATTAAAGTAAAAATTCACGTAATATAGTTTTGATAGTCATTGATCGGCCTGGCGGAAAAGGATTTCCAGCAATTAATGACGTGTGTATAATTCGCACAAACTGATTTCTCGTAATGGCCGTACGCCATGTAATTCCGTTGCACAAGTTTCAACCAATTAATTGCAAATCATTATTTCCAAATACTTGCTAAAACAAGTAAGAAATAATAACAAATAAATTTTGGAAACTAATTTTTTAGACTAATAAAAAATGCATTTGACTTTGTATTTAAATTTTTTATCTTTTTTTATCTAGTCAAAACATTTGATTTCGTAGCTCCATGCATTATTGATTACAGTTCCGAACACATTTCTTTTTGTTTGTATTTTTTGCTATAATTTAAGAAAATAATTCATTCTCATTTACATTCATTTAATCTATCTTTAAATGATGTCACGTTTTTATGAAACAATTGCGACGGAAGGACATGAAAGATGTCTGAATAGAAAATTAGAAAAGAAAAGAGCAACAACGAAATAATCACTGTAATTAAATCTATACACGCCTGTACCTATTAGTTTGCTAATCGTAGCACCGTGCAAATCAATGTTTCGCGAAATAGGCCTAAAATCCGTCTATCGACATCTAAACATGTTTCTTCAACATATATTGTAAGTATATACATATACATATATATACATTAATATATGCATATATATCTGTATGTGTATATACATATATACATATATATGTATATATGTGTATGTATATATATTATGTATAGGAATATATATGACATATATATTCTTATATATTTCCTCGTGCACGTTGCCTTCCGCTACAACAAAATCTTTATCTGGAGCAACCACTTAAATTTCTGTCATATAATATATGAAAGTTATACAAAAACTGTTAAATAAATAAAAAGGGAATTATATCGCGAATGCAAAATTATCGGGTCTATTCATTATACGGAACGAGAAAACGAAGTTAACCTATAAAGCGTAATGCAGGGGAATGTAGCATGTCTATCACAAAGGCAGACATTGATTTTTGTAATTTGTGTGTTCGATAAAGGCAAGTATTTTCAACGCGTGAGATTTTTTATGAAAATTGGACATTGGAAATGAGCTTTGGATAATAAATGGAATAAATAAATATGATTTTCCAACGGTGGTGTGATTTATTATGCACTTTTATCGACACACTTGTCCATCTATATCGACCATGTTCGTTAAATTCGGAATTGATAGTTATTTTACGTATAGTAATTTATAAAACAGTAAATTCTTACAATATTTTATTTGTTGCCCGATTTCGACCACTTGAATATCATTACTGTTTATTTGTATTAATCTTTCACACATTTTTATGCTTCTCAAAATACATTCAACTTTTTTAACGTCATTCTTTATAGATTCCTTTAAATTCTAACACTTGGTTTTTACAATAAGTAATTAAATGTAACCGCACTTACATTAAACGTAATGATTAAAATTTACAAAGCACAATCGATGTCTATTACAATTTTATCAATATCGTATTTTATCTTCGTAGACACATTGTTTTATGATAATGATCAACTAATTATGAAAGATTCATCTTTTGACAAACAGCACTCTTACACTATCAGCTGATTCATAACAGAGATCGTAAATATGCGTCACGAGTTAAACGTCAAACTTTCAATTACTCTTGGCAAAAGTTTGACATTTTGAAATCTAATCGATCACGGCATATTAATTTTCAACGTAGATACACGAACATGAACGGTTTCTTGAGTCCGTAGTTCGAACATGAAGCAACATATCACCAGGAGCACAAATTCTTACATCGGGTTCAGGTTAGAGAGCACAAAAATCGGCCATGTAGTTTTATCTGCACGACGCGACGCTTGGGAGTGTCTGTTGGAAATCGAAGATGTCTTATCAATTAGTGGTAGAATAAGATTGTGACGATAGAAAAATACGTAACCGCGAATACTAGAGTTCGAGATGAGAAAGAGGTGCACGGTGTATAAAATTGGTAGCGTTTCACGATGTACTGCACTAAGCGATCTACAAGAAGGAGAAGAGACGACAGGTGACTGGTGGCTTCGCCATGCGCGTTGCTCGCTCGACCTCGGCGTTGCTCGAGCACGCTCGTCATAGCTCGGGCGCCTCCGGCGGCGAATGGTGGGGCGAGCAGTGTATCCGTGACGTCACATAATTAGAGTAAATACAAAGTAGTCTTGATGGGACAGCGGCGTGCGCCGCACCGTGAGTCGCTGGTCCGCGCGCGTCAAACTTATATCGTTTCGATACACGCACACCGCGTTTGTGTAGCTCGTGATATATCGCGCTATGTGCCGTCAGTGTGTGTGTGCCAAAGGATCCTAGATGACTGTGGGAATAGTAAGTGACAGTCGTGCAGCAAAGAAATGGAAAAGATAGAGGTGAGCCGATAGTAATTTGAAAAAAATTTTGTAATTAAAAAGTTGGCTTGCGCTGGCTTAAATACAGATTCCGCGCGCCTGCGATCTTTCTCTTCCCTCCGCTCGTTGTGTCGAATTCACTCGATGTGTTCTCGCTCGTCCGTAATGCAGAAGTGACAGCGTGGTGATGAGTGGGGGAAGGGGTAGTCAATGGAGGGGAGACGGTCGTGTACTTAGACATCTGGCAACGAATGCAATTGTGTGTATCTTCAATGTGCCACACTATTAGAAGGACTGATTAACTCTCTCCCTCCTCCATCGTTATCAGCGCGTCGTCTTTCTCTGTTTCATTTTCATTTCTCTGTGTCAACTTTGTGATTCTGCGTTTATCTCTCTCGCACGTTTCTTAGCCTTCCACCGCCACCTCCTCCCCCCTTTCTCTCCCCCTCTCCACCCTTATTCCACCCCCACTCTATTCGTTCTTTCTCTTGCTTATTCGTACGCTTGCTTACTATTTCTCTCTGTTCTTCTACGTTTACATGTCTCGCTCTCTCCCTCTTCCTCTTTCTTTATCTCTTGTATTCTTTCTTTCTTTCTTTCTCACGCTTCCACCAATACACTTTGTGCTTCTTTCTCTCTCCCTCTCTTTTTCATGTTCTCTCACTCGCAGTTAGTGAGGTATTTATAGATGTGCCTTAACCCGATTTAACACAGCCACCTCGACTCGCATTGTCCTAACAACGATTTAATGAGAAATTACATTTTTCCCCGAATTGTTTAGCTGTTTTTTTTTCGCGCTTTCTCTTTCCTTTTTCCAAAAAAAAAACATCATCGAGATTAAATGGAATCGTGTGAAAGAAAAGGGTCGTAAGAGAAAACACAACAACATTATTCGTGCACACGTCCAAAAGTCGAATCGATAAGTACGTCCGTTATTATTAGGACGAAATATTATGGTACAACGGGTAGATAAATAGAGCGTCGTCTGTTTAAAGGAAATTTTAAGAGTGTATGTTTGGCTGCCGTGAGAAAAATATATTTAGAAGTGTTTCGTGGAAAGGATGTACAGTCGAATGAGAAGTTTTACAACAACTTTTATTATCGACAAGTTTCTACTCTCTCTCGCTCTATCTTTTATTTATGATAACGAAAGCGATTAAATTGGTGTTATTTACCACTTGAAATATAGCAACCATTGATCCGTAATTATTGATTTGTTGGCAATACTTTTTCATTATTTTTAACGTAACTCGTGTATCTTTTTTTTCAGTTTTCTTCTTTTTTTTTTTTTGTCATCTCCCCTTCTATTCCCGTGCTCCCTCCTTCTTGCACGCTTACTGACTCACTCACTCGTTCGCTCGCTCGCTCTCGCTGTCTTTATTATTAGTGGACGAATTGAAAGTATACATTTGAGAATTAAATCGATAATGCGGGGTCGCGAGTCACGGTTGTACTTATTATATCAGGGCCTAAGCGGTGAGCGTCATTTTTGTTATCGTAATTCAACTGAGTATCTAATACACGTAAAGCAGTCTATTGTCTTTTTCTCGCAATAAGGAGACAACAAACTTCTACAGTTTTTCGTCGCCTTTGTTCACCGTATAACGACTTAAAATATTCTCTCTGGCCTTTCGAATAAAGTATACTTTCCTGGCGAGCTATTTAGCGTCCATAGAAATTTTTGTTCCTTTTTGTCTGTTACTTTCTTCTTCTTCTTCGTTTTTCTTGTCCCGTTGTTGCTGAAATGGGAAATACAAATTGTAAAAAATGCTACTGGCAGATGCAATAATAATCAGTGCGCCAGCGAAAATTCCCATCCCCCTGCGACCTATACTCGAGCGTCTATGACGTAATAAAATTATATATTTATACGACGCGAAGCTATTTGGAGTATGATAAGTGAGGCACGGTGAAATGATGTTATTATGCAACATTGAATACTTATCGTATAAACTAAGTAATGTTTTGAAATGTTAATATTTCACGGAGTTTATATAAATCAGTGAATATTTTAATATGATAATATTAATAATAAATTTTTTAAATTTTAATCTCGCATTTGCCGGCTATAAATTATATTTGAACAATATACGGACAATTAGATATTCAAATTTGGTAATTCAATTTAAATAAACAATCGATGGAAAACAATTTAATAATCCAATTAAATTTAACAGAAAGCATGTATTTCAAACTGAATTTAATAACTGGTAAAAGCAAACTTTATAAACAAATATATTGTCGCTTCTATTTATTAATTCCGTGCGTTGCAGTTGGTTTAAATAATACGTGAATCGCGATTAAAATAATGCTCCGTCCTTGCGGCAAACAAACAAACATACATATACGTATGTATTCCTGGTTTTTCTGTACGCGATTCAAGAGTCGTAAAAAATAACAAAATATTTATTTTAACGTTGGCTGTAATTTCCACGAGATACGTTTTGTATCGAACGTCCTTCAATTCATGCATCAAATATAAACACGTTATCTTTCTACAATTTTTCGCACAGCAAGCACAACTGTATATTTGCTCGGTGTTATATTAAAATTGTTTCGAACGAATGGTCTATTTTTGCATCGTGAAAATTACGTCATGCCCTGACATGGCACTATTTACGTTTAAGGATTTCAATATTACACGAACGTACGACATCTCTAAAAAGATTAAATTCAAAATTTATTTCGCTCGCCCGTAATTCACGTCGTCGATAACTTTGCTGCCTTTGTTCAGGCCTTTATAACAAAAACTATTTCTCACGCCAATCATTTTCTCTCGGGATTTATGTAATATAATATTAACTTCTCTCGTTATTCTTTATTCTCTATTCGCGAACGTGTTATGAATCTATCGCAAATATAGCAACGATAAAAATATTGGCTATGCTTGTGAGATAATTATCTCGTGACTCACCCACTGACTGTTATATTTTTCTTCTTCTTGCAGATCGTTAATAAATTTTATAGTCAGTTACGAAGCCATTTTATCTCTTTCTATCCTTCTCTCTCATTTATTCCTCTTTTGCTTCTTTATATTAGAATTATATTCGAATTCGTCATGCGTGTTGCGTTCTTCCTAGTTCACTCTATAATTTTACCTCTCACGGAAAATTGTGAATTCCTGTTTTATATTTGTAATTCTAATACGATAACATTAAGGAATCATTCGCGAATCACAAGCACGTCTAATTTCTTATCTTATTATTTCACGTATATATTCGGTAATCGGCGGTGCATACATGTGGTCGCATACTCGTATTGTTTACATGGCTCTCTTTCTCTTCTGATTCGTGTATCCTCGTACGAGCTCGTGTTGGTACGCGTGACACGATGCGCGCGCACTTACACACGTATAGCACGAGCCAAATTCAACGAACCGAGCGGGACAGGTGCTTCACTAACAATAGTGGTACACGCCTTTGAAAATGTACTTCAAATAATGATCGCGACGCTAAGCGCACTTTCAGTTATCGCGTAAAGCTACCGCGTACAACGCGTACCGCAAAAACCAGTCGCCAGATAAATTTTACGATCTTTCACCAGCAAAGGAAATTAGCCGATAATTCATTCGCGTTGACGCGCGCGCACGCGGCCCACAGAACTGCACGATCTTGTTTCCTAGAATTCAATTGACGATTCATAATTAAAATTTGTGTACACGCGACCGGGCATATTTATTCGCGCTCGCACGCGCGTGCCGAGTGCGTGTATCGATCTTTGCCCGTTCAGCCGAGCCAAATATTTATAATCCGTGAAAAATAAATATAGGTTAGCCTACCCCATTTTCACTTAATACGATGTAATAAGAGCGTAGTTAATTCATTAATCATTCGAGCTTATCCTTTTTAGATAGGTTGAAGTTCTTCCAAAGGTTAACAAAACATAATTTCTTTTGTTATTTTTTCTCCTTCTTTTGCTCGGAGGTATTTTTCTTTTATTTATTTTTTTTTTCTTTTTTAAAGAAAACATATGTATGAAAATATTGAATTAAGCGTTGCTTGTTGATTCGGTATGATTCGTTCTTGCTTCTACCCTTATACGGCCCCCCAGAATCTTCCCCACCAGCAGTCGTTCACGCTCTTTCCTGCTAACAACATTAAAGGAAAGTACTCCGTTGCTGCTTTAATGGAATTTACTTTTGTAGCTTCGCAGAGCTCACCATATTTTACAAAGTAAATTGCACCGCGGGGGCGGATCTCGAAAAACAAGTGTTTCGATTTGACACGAACAATAGGAACGCTCTTTGTCACATTATTTCGTTAGCAGCGACTCAAAGAATATTTATATGTATTTCTAGAAAAATTCTAATTTCCCCGAAACATCTCTAATCATGCAGGTTTTTTTTTCCATTTTGGTAAATTATAAAATTGGTTGTCGCATTTAGGTTTGTTTGATCGCGTGCTCACCGAAATGAGATCCGATAAGAAACTCTTGTACGATCGAGATAACACTTAAAGAATCGTTAAATGCAATGATAAAGCGTTGTAGTTTATTTAAAAAAAAATGCTACCGGCGATAAGAAAACATTTTTATCTATCGTGGAAAATTGTCGGAGTCGAAATAAGTTTGTTCGTTTCGCTTTGTGTTTGTCGTGAATACGTCATATTTCAGGAGAAAGTTGTTTTCGATACTTGATTTACATGTGTTAAGCGTGCGGCTTAAACTGGTAATAATTACAAGATAATGCGTGTACACTGGGATTGTCAAGTGAAAGAATGCGCGCGAAGGAAAAGCGGCGAAGTTTTTACCACGGAGTGTACATCATGCTAAAATTCTAATCGGCAAAATTAGTCGGGAGGGGGTACAGTCGCGCCAGAAAGTCTGGCTGACCGCGTTTCCAAGTAGAAAAGTTATGAAATCAATTCAATGTAGGATTGGCCTCCTCTCTGTATAGTGTGCTGTTGGCTCTGTTATTTTTCTTTTTTTTCCCCCCCTAAGCATAATCCGCCGTTTACGCTCGTTACACACGAGCAAATGTCTTAATAAGGTCTTCGTTTTCTCTTCCCTTTTACGCTTTAATCAATTTCCTTATTAAATTCTCTAGATTAATTTCCGAGGTCATCGCGGAGAAAGATCGATAATTAATATTGTGGAAGTTTCAAGCTATCGTAAACAAGGGGAATCGAATCAAATCAAACGACCTCGTTCTCTGGTGTTAATCAACACAACACGAACGCGTAATTACGTTTACCTCATTAGTAATGGTAATCGTATGCTATGTTTTAAAGAGGCAAGAAATCTCATGGATTAAGCCTTTCAGTTAAAAACCGAATACATACGTATATACGTGCTAACAATGTAACGTATATGTATGTTTGCTTGGCTGTGAATGTTGGAACAATCGTGGAAGATAAACCGTTATCAATATAATACTAATAATCCGTTATCATGCATAAGTAATAGAACTATGTATTTGCCATAAAGAATATCTTGAAAGAGTGCGAAATATTTAACGACTGTTTTAATATTTACTTACAATAATTTTCTGTCTTAAATATTACCGTTCGAATATTTTACAATTACATAAAGATCTACTTTATCCAGACAAATAAAGAAGAGTCGTTGAAATATTTGACCTCGTTTAAAACGTTATAAAGTTGCCTGATTCAATTCGGGTCGTGATATTGATTTTGAAGGATACGCAAAAGTAAATAGGAGAACGATATAGAAATACAGTGATAAAATATTTATCTGAATAATTCTTTTCGAAATGCGCTACATATATAGCGTATAAATTAAATTAAGATTCAAATGGGATAACATTCTTTCAAAATACTCTTCCATTTTCTACATTGCTTTTTACTAACGAAAGTTAAAACGGGAATATTCGTTTCACTTTGGAATCGCTTATTAGTTTTTCTATGTCGTCTATCTTTTATTTTCCCCTATGTATTTTAATGGACTTTCGACGTGCATTTAGCATCGCGGATGTAGCGCGTAATACCAACATTTGCGGCGGTAGTTATCACGACTATGGTTAGGAGCATAATATTACGAATTTCACTGTACTAGTATCACGACAATGAAAGGAAGGACGACGATAAGCGATAGATAATTTTCTTCGAACTCTTCGAATATTTTATCAATAAAATTAATTCTCTAAAATTAGTTCAACATTTTTAATCAGTTCTAATTTTAATTTGTTTATTTTATTTTTGTATTTTCTTTTTAGAAATTTTTCCTCAGATCGATTTACGCATAAATATTTGTTTCTGTTGTCTCGTTTATCGTTATTATGTATTTAGCGCGAGGAAACGAGTATCATAAAATAATCAGTGTTTTCTCTATTTTCATACGAAATTTTTATACTATATATTTACAATAATTGCAACGTACTTTAGTTGTTTTGCGTTGCAACGCATCTCGTTAAATCTCTTTGCGTTCTACTCTTTACCATTTAACGTTTTGCTCTCTTTTTTTCCTCCGATTCGTTTGCCACATATTTACGATAACGTTATGCAGCCATTAATTTCGGTGCATCGCGAATACCGCTTTCGATATATCGAATGAATAATTTATTTGCATATTCGAGAAACATTAATATGAAATGAGTCGTAAATAAAAATGAAGAAAATAGCGAAGTAACATATAATACAATCATGCTCGTGGCTCGTGACACAACTACAAAGATACATAGTTTGAGTCAGCGAAATTCTGGAAACTCGATGTAAATACAGTTTCTTACGAAAGTATTTGAATATTATAAGGAACATTTAGACAAAATATTTTCAAATTTTATTGAGAAAATATTTGAATATTTATAGAAACATTTATGCAAAACATTTTGGAATTTCATTAACGCTCTAACGAGATATAGCTATCATGATTGTATGTATTAATAAAATTTCAAACCAATCTGAAAATGTATATACAGATTACAAGATTCATTACATTATTCAATACATTTATTCATTAGATTAATTAGGTATTTCTTGGCATGTTTGTACTATCACTTCTGTAATTTTCTTTCAACCGATATAATAATCATCATACCTCTGTTTTATCACACTGCTAATGAAACTTCAAAATGTTTTATATAACACGTATATGCACTTGATGATTCGATTTTTTCTAAATCTGACCTTCGTAGCATTAATCTATTTTAATAAGCTGTATTAATCATGCAAAAGTAGGGGAATCCTTCTATTCTCAATCAAATAGATTAATACAATGTAATATATGGAAATTAGTTATTCTACCGAATATTTTTTGCTTACATTTATTTTACACAGCCAGTTGCTCAATTTATTCGATATCTCGTACAAATTTTCAAAATGAGTGTTTATATTTTAACACAAATTTAAATTTAACTTTGACTTAATTTTAATTTTAAATACCTTCATGATCCGCTGTAACATAACACGATGCGTATTATGCAATTGTATAACATTTTTATAGTCTTCGAACATCGATACACGCTACTCATCTTTAAAAGTAGACATCGAACGTTCTTGCTCCATTTATTCGAAACTTTGGAGGTTAAAACGTGGCAATGCGTTAACATATATCGGAGAGTCAACGCATCGATGTGTGGTGCCTTGGGTTTGTTGTAACGAATACTCGTTAAATCAACGGTAATTTAATTGAATTCCTACGCAGCAACGCAATTTAAATGTGATTCGGCGCGGGTTCGAATTCACTTTCCGCGCCGACTGTACACACGGGTTGCACATAGACGCGTTCACGCGATTAAGTACATTGCTTCTTTCATCTGCTGCTGAAAACGAAAAAGTTGAAAAACGAAAGTCTCGCCGTGGGGAGAGAACCAGATGTATATCTATATATCTACGTGTATATTCGCGATATTTATACGTGTCTAAAAGAAAAGCAAGCAACTTTTAACTCGATTCCGCTTTATCTTTGTGAGTTATAACCGAGCCACCGCTTATCTGCGACTCTTCTTAAATACATTATTGAGTGAACAACAAATAACTCTGCAAAATCTAACTCGCACGACTACGTGTCTCCGATTCTAATTTCCACGAAAACATTCCCACGTTTATGGAAAATGATATTGCTATGAATTAATAACATACAGAAGAGAAAGATTATCCATTTCTGTATTTTTCTGACGATAATGAAAACTTGATTAAAATTATTTTAATTTATCTGTCGAACGAAAGCTACGTTAATTGATTTTGTTGAAATATTCGCGATATTTGGAAATTCTAATTTGGAATATATTTACTCTAGATGGATTAACAATGTAACGATATTTGTACGTGGAAATAGTAATACGCTTCCACGATAATAAATTGATAATAACAATGGCGAGTGCTATTATATTAATCACGCGCTAAAAACAACACGCGAACTCGTTCTCCCGATGATAAATTTACTTCGTACATAATTGTGTAATTTAAATAACTCTGCTGGCAAGTTATCAAACTACATGAACACATACCATTTGAAGCGAAACTGTAAATCATGATTTTAAAAATATAGTCCCTCTTTTTTCACTCTATGCTAACATTGGATGAAAGTTCAACTCGTAAAACTACGAGTATATTACATTAAACATTCCTTCCACTCTTGTAATCCTACAGTTCCATTTTCACGCTATCTTTTTAATTTTAGAAATATAATACGTATTACGTACATGTAAAATATTCAGCATTATAATTCGTAGAAAGCCGCAATAGAACTCTAACAGAGTTTCATAACGTTACATACCGCGATATAAACTTTTAGATTAATTGTTGTTTGGTCTGAAGTCTGAAATAATCAAATGTACAAACTTTGCACATCCTTGACACAAATTGTTCGTCCATAATGAAAGGAAGTATTTAAACTTGCACCTTAGCATCGTTTAGAATGATGGTTATCCACCCATCCCTTATAAATATTCCACTCACAGATCTTTCATTATTTCGCGTAATTCGTCCTCAACGTTGAGCGCACCAAAGTTTATCCATCCTTGACACAAATTGTCGAACTGTAATCAAATGTACGCTACGAAACGATGGCCAGACAGTCATAATTGCTTTTTCGTTTTATATAAATTTTCGGTTTTTATGTTATTGGAGTAAAAAAATGCTAAAGGGGAACGATAGGATATAGTAAAGAAAAAGAACGAGAGAGAGAGAGAGAGAGAGATGGAGCAGAAATGGCATTGAGTTTTAATAAATGATACAAATGGTAATTATACGGATGAACAGTCCATTAATAACAATGGCGCATTTTGTTGCGTCGATGAATAATCGACAGGCGAGATTTGTTAAATTACAAGTTTTGTTCTCGCGAAATAATGTATAGCGAAACGAATCCATCGTGGATGAATAATGGCAGCGAAGTTTCGGATCGATAGGAATTTACGCGTGGCTTAAATAAATAAATAGGAATTTCCGCGGATAGCCGGGCGTACAAACAGCCAAACGCAATTTGTAGACGATCATGAAATTCAATCCATTTTCTTACTTTAATTGAAACCCGATGTTCCTTTGATATCGAACGGGATAGGATTAACGAATCGTTCGACTAATTAAACCAAATTTTACTAATATTTTCAAACACGGGCCGAATAACGTTCGGCTATTACATAATCTGTAGAGAGCTATAGAGAGTAACGAGTTAACGCATACGAGCGTATCATGAATCGTATAACACAGCGATAAATCCATCAGCATCGATTACGATTCATCGATATAACATGATATGTTAATACACGAGGATTCCGCGTTTCCCATTGGTAATGTGCCAAGATACTGAATACCTTCTTCTAGTGGCTCGAATGTAGAGTGAGTTGTGAAAGCGTTCAAATGTTTGCAATTAAGATCTCGCGATCGTTCGTTCGTTGGGTTCTTTCATTCATCCGGACGAAAGAAGGCCACGACCTGGACCTGACTCAAACTTTACAACTCGCTCAATGTAAATAAGACGTACAGTTAACCCGCGAAAGTATTTGAGCACCAACCTCAGAAGACTTTTATGTATGTATTGCACGCGTTATATAAAACATTTTGCGACATGGCTGTTAGGATTATAATATTTAATGACGTATGTAGAAGTTACAAGATATTTTCTGCAGGCATGTATCTAGTGATAAATTAGAATACTGTATGAAACGCGTGATTAGTGCTAAATATATAAATTCTAGCTTCTACCAAATAGATTATGGAACATATAAAAATATATAAAATATCTAAATTATAGTGCTCGTTATAAGACGTATTGAATGGAATAAACTTCTTCCTAGATTCTATTTCTTTAATTGCGTTCATAAAAATATGAATTTGCATAAACATAGGTAACGTCTAATAATAAGTAATTGACTATTCAAAGGCTGAATATATTTTGATCTCTGAATAAATACATATTCCATAACTGCTCTATACATTTTCAGATTAATTTTAAATCTTACGATCGAGTATCCTTAAAGTGCTAATGAAGTTTTAAAACATGCCGTGTAACACGGATAAAATATTTATAAAAATATCTAATTAATAATCAGTTCTGCTTTTAATCACATAATTATTTATATTTAACACACTGTAGAATAGCTTGCATCATTAACTCGGAACGCATTTGTATCTTTCGTGAAGCGTATATTCATGTTAAAACTGTCATAAATATCGCGCACCTTATCAGATTCTTTTCAAGGCTCGGCTGTACGATCTTGATATCCGCCATAGTTATAATATTTCTTTGATAACTCGTCTCTGACATGCATATTCCATGTATTAATCATCGTAATCGGTTGGAACACTTTCGTCATCGAGCCGGGTTCTTGGCGTGGTTAGTTTGCGTCTCTTACCTTTCTGTCGTTCTTTCGGTTGCCTCGCCTTCTTTCGCTAGCCTCCTCTGGTTTCTCACCCCTCGACCACCCTCTCCTTTCCTCGTCAGCAGGTTTTAGTCGACCAGGTAGATGCGGGAGAATATAGCAAGCATATGTGAGAGGCAAAAAGTAATTGGCAGTAAATTTTCTTGGGTCTGGACTCAGTGTATCTCGTTGACGCTTCCATGATCCACGCTGGGAAATACTTAGTTCTTAACCCTTCGCGGTCGTAATTCCTCTCCAGCCAACTATTGTGTACCGCTGACGGACCATGAGAATTGATAAATTTCGTTTCCACGATTTATTACTATCTTTCGTCGGGAACTTTCCAAATTAGAAGCGAAATATCTTCCACGTGACATAAGCTGTTTTTTTATTTCTCCTTTTTTATTTCTTATTCTTTTTCTTTTTTTCATTTTTATACCCCATTACCTAAAAGAATTCTTCGCACGATTGCATTCAATGGAAACATCTTGAACAAGCAAACATCGTATTTAATGAAAAGGAAAGGTTCGACGTGATGAAGAAGAAACGCAAGTCATTTCTTAAATCAGTCTGCAAACATTGGTTGATCGATGAAAAAAATCCAGTGGAAATGCAAGGAAGGGGTGAATACGTATTCAAACATAATAGATGTGACCGGACTTCGAAAAGAGATACAATGTTTTTCATTGTGACGGGACGCGGTTCGATTATATAAGCAATCGATGGGAGAGTGTGTCATTGTCGATTGTACTTTATTGGCACTGTATCATCGGCCTGTTCCGGCGATTACGGCTTATTAGAATTTTTATCTTTTCCATTAAACGGAAATCTGGATGAGAATGCATTATTACAGAGCTATTATAATAGGAACTCAAATGTTCGAATATTTGGATGGATACGAGTGAGGATAGCTGAGATAGCTGCTTGAATGCGGAATACAAACGTCAGGGTATTCTTTGTCAAAAGTAAATGTTTGTCTTTTTATTCTGCTCTATAAACGTGTTTATGAATATTCAGGTACAATGATAAGTCGACGCCGGTAAATTATAATTCTCCATCTTTTCATAGTACGTAGAAGTCAGTCGTAAAAATGTATAGTTACTTTAATTGTAATTATAATTCACTTACTTACGCGTAATGTACAGTGTATCGTAAAATAATCTTTTCAAATCATCTTAATAAAAATAAAGTTGAATACATAAAATTACACGAGTATATGTAGACTTTTATGGCTGACTGTATTTATGAGATAAAAGATCAGAGCTACAGGAAGACACTTATCGATCCAATTATATCTAATTAATTACGATCGTTTTAACCTGTTTCCGTTGACCAACCAACAAGAAAACAAATCACGAGAGCATTCAGAGGTGATGAGAAATATATATGTATATATATAAAGCGGTATATCGTCTGTAAGCGTAGGAATCACGGTTGAATATTCCAAAGACAGAGTCAGGGTTCGAAATAGTTGTTGCACGCGTTTGTCCAGAAGCAGAAGCACGTTGCGAATGCGTAAAGAGCGATGCCAAGTTGCTTCCTAACCGGGTCAAGCAGAAAATGCTACGACTAACAATAAGTTTCGTTTACCAGCGGACAACAGAGATCTGGTCTCTCCTCTCGAAAACTTCCTGGATCATCAAGCAGCCTCTATATGGTCACGCGAGCACTATCTAACTGCTTTCTTAGCTCGATAAATTTGCTAACTTCCCTGAGATTTGCTGTCGTTCAGCGAGATATATCCGCGGAAATTCGATTATACCAGCCTCGGGTTTAGACACATTGTTTTGTCTGAGGTTTGCTGAATGAAAATACATAACAGTTGTGTGTGTTGCTTCAGCTCCACCAGGTTCCCATTGTTCTCTCGATTAAATTATCTCGTGTCATCTGCTTTTACTTTTCTTTTTACTTGTCTAATTATTTTACATTAATCTTGTGCAATCGAGAGTCGTTAATTGTATTTTTTATCGTAATGCGCAATTGTGTATTTTTAGCTTGGTATCTAGCTCGTTTATTGGTGTTTACGATGATTTTTTATCGGCTCTATACATCAGAATGCATAGGATGAATGACGAACATTATTTCTAAAAATGTTTTATTTATGCCGTCTTACGATGTTTGCGATAAATAAATCTAGGAGAATAAGATTTTAGTAGAGAAATATATATGAAATGTCCGAAGTGTATGAAATATCCATTACTTATTAATAATAAATTTCTCACCAGATTTCATTTTTTAATTATGCTTGTGAAAACATGAATTTGCATAAATATCTACGGTCTGATTATTAATTTGACGATTAAATTAGTCAGTTTTTCAAAAGTTTCTGTCGGATAATTTGTGGATTTTATCGAGGCTGAATAAAATTTGAATAGTTCTCCATAGGAGTAATATCTAAAGTCCCGTTCTGCGGAGATTCGTCTCATGTTTTGTTAGAAAGAAGCTATATCTCCGATGATGCAACTTTGATGCTAAAGCTCGTTACTTTCTAACCGGTTCTCTTTTTTCTACTTGCCAACTTTTAACTCGAAAACGGGAATTAAACGAACTTTGCGTTTATATTTTAACTGGCTCCCTCGATAAATAAACTTTATAGCCATTATGGCGTGTAAATTCATTGGAAACAGAGAAAAGTGGCCAGATGCGTGAAGGATTTTAACTATTCTTTACTCTGCGATATTTCGCTTGCGTTTTTAGTGGAAAGTTTTTACGAAAGTTTTCTTACAACCTTCGGTGGAAAAGTTTTCCCTACGTTCCGTGAATTCCACGCTCTTTCAGTTGCTGTACTCTTAATTTTCGGAAACGCGAGGTAAACAATATGGAGAATGAGATAGCCGACGAAATTTGTTTTCGCAAATTGAAAGCTCCGAATATGTAGTATGTTTTAGTTTCCCTTAATTGGTATTTGTCGTACAATTCATTCGAAATTTCCGGAGCCATGGCTGGAAAGTGAATGAACATTTTTCGTCCGGTTAGTTTCCTATTTTCTCTCTCGTTAAATAAAGAACGAACATTATTTATAACGTGACGTTACGTTTGAATGGAAAATTTGCTTTCTGTTTAAACAGTTGCCTCTGTGCATTATGTTTATATTAGAGATAAAAGAGTCGAAACGACGTCAAAAGTATTTTCGTTTTCCTTCCTTGTTTGTTACACATCTATCGTAAATTAGATAAAAAATGAAAAAATAATATATTATAAATGAATTAAGAGCGAGTAAGTTTTAGGAAAATTTAATTTGAAGACTGGAAGCTAAGCACACCGTTCCTATTATGCCATCAACGATCAAATATTTACCTTAGAATTTAAATTTAATGTTCCCTCATGTTTGAGATATCTAAAAGTTAGTTTGACCTCGTTTTTTATCGCGTTTCGTGCAGCCTGTGAATTCAGCTACTTGAACTTTTTATATAAAACCATTTTCTTTGTATTTTATTTAAGTACGTGAATGTTTCTAATAGGTCCTCGTATTTTCAGTCCCTCTCTCTCCCCTTTTCCCTCTTTCTTTTTTTTTTTTTAATTTTTACAATATATGAAATAATTTTAACCTACGGTCGTTCAATAATTTCACCGGTCTCTCTAGGTATAACTGAAATCGCAATTGAAAAACCAATTTGTATTGTAATTCTGTTGCAGCGACAGCTGTTGCACGGGAAATCGTTTCGGACAATCATAATTCCGTGCATGAAGTAAAACATCATAAATTTATATTAAAATATACGACGTTGTGTTCTCGTTTTTAGCTTCGCATTGATACCGGAATTTTTTTTCTTTTTACTAAAGTAGCAACCGTGTTTCGTTCTGAATGTTGTAAGAAACCTCGCGTGAACGATGTATATCGTTATATGTGTATTTACATCGTTGTTAATCGTTAGTGAATCGTAACAAATTACGTTACGATCGAATAGATGATTATCAAATTCAAATTTCCTCCCTCCTAAGATTTTATCTTTTATCTGAATTGGTTAATAAACGATTCCAAATTGCCTTAAAATTACCTCTTTCCCAGATCTCGCAGACTAAAAACTGGCTAAATACATACACGCAACAAATCTAAACGCAAAGTGTCAATCGAGCACGCGACAAATCGGCAGCCGTGCAGAACGAAAGATTACGGCCCCTGTCGAGTGAATCGAACGGTTTTTCTTCTCTCTTTTTTTTCATCACGGTCAGCCCCTGGAGCCCATTATCGATCCCTCAACGAAGGGTTTACAACTATGAGTGGTAGTGGGTCTTTTTTTATCGCGGGTCTCTATTCACTGTGGATCAAATTCAACGTGTACTCATCTATACGAATCAATTTAATGCTCAACTGTTATTCCTCGAAATTTGGATATGTTTATAAGCGATCATTGCATACGGAGTTTAACAACGTTTTTCATTTTCAATGCCATTGAAATTATTCGTATCCTGGTGTTCTCTTTTTTAGCTATTTTCGAAATTTCGATACATTTAGATACGTACAATTTTACTAACTCGAATTTCAATTTTTCTTTTTGCTTTATCGTCTTAAAAATTAAATTGCTTAGCTACTCTGACTCGAGCTCTTTATAATATACAGCGAGTGAACTCAATTTTTGTTTAAATTCTACCACCTTAGTTACACTTACAAGAACGTGAATTTACACGAACATCCATAATCCATTAACAGTGATCGCATATAGTGTTCGCGAGTTAGCACCAAAAAGCAGATATTTTTATTTCAAGTACAATTGAGATCATTATATAGGTGGTGGGCCACGGGAGGAAATTTGTCAAAAATGTGTACAGAGGAAATTTTTGCTCGTGCGTTGAAATGTGTAGGGGTTCGATTTGCAGTCCCGTGTGTAGGGTGGTGGAAAGTGGAAAGCTAGTGGGGGGTTTCAAACCCGATAGAGAGGTCCGACGTAATTACTGCTGGGAATTGGACAAATGGAAAATGCATTCTATTATTGTGGCAACTTCCTGCAAAAGGGGAACAGTTGCCTAGTAGAGCTGCTGTGTGTACGTGTGCGTGTATGCACCTGCATGCAATATTTTTTTTATGTTACTACCTTGTGCTTTTGTCGCGTTTCGAATATCAACCAACTTCAATAGAGGGAATATAAATTTTCCATTATATGGGATCGTGTGTACCGAAGGACAGCTTGTTTTTCATTAACCATTCCTGTTTAAGATTCTTGTTCGTCTAGCACGTGACCCATAATTTATTGAAATGAATTTTGAGACATTAAGTAATAGAAAAATTATCGTAATATCATTTATAAATTATTATTAATTACGTTATATTTATTATATTATTGTTAGGCCGTAGACGTTTATGTAAATTCATACCTTTTTTTTAATTAGTTGGAAAACGTGAAACTTAAATAGGTATTTTTTTCAGTAAATAATATGATTATAAAACATAATAGCGTGAAGTACATGGTACGTTTGTTCATATACATATACGCATTTAAATTAAATTCTTATATTTTGAAATTTTCCGTAAATACATAAACATCAAGTGCAGTTTAATTATCATAATAATTCCATACTTATTCTAGAAGTTGTTTTATCATTTGGAAAGCGATTTTAATTGTTTCCTTGTTTGTTCCGGGACTCATAAAGTGAATCATTAGTAAATTGAGACGGAACGTCCTCGTCCGTAGAAATCGATGAAAATCTCGCTAGTAAAATTAATATTAATGAGTTGTTAATGATCATTGTTGCCTATTGACTAGTTTTTATTCTTGTTCGTTTGTAACGTACTTACTTTCTATTAAACTTACTGAACAAGAATTTCCGAACGACAAGAAACTTTTAATTAACTCGCATTCTATAATTGTGATTTCTTGCTTTAATATTTCAATGTCGTTTTCTTCAACGCATCGATGCTCAGAGCTTTTCTAATTACGCGCAGCTATTTATTAGGTCAAATTGAATACCAAACAACTCAGAGCTTATTTACGACTGAAACTTAATTAAATTGTTATTTCAATTTTGTCAGCCAATACCCACGTAACATTATAATACTTGAGTAAACGTGTGTTGGGAAATTCACTATTGCTATTCAACTATTATTAAACCAATTCAACGTTTTTAAAAATAGCAATTAAGCGTTGTACTTAATGTCCTGCCGGTTAATCGAAAATAAGAAGTTTGCAAGAAGTTTTACAATTTGAGAAATATATTGTTAGATTGTTAAAAGCATCTAACTCGATATAGAAGAAAATAATGAAGAAATATGTAGTTGTTTTGTTGCTATATTGGTCGCTAAAGCGTTCGTTTATCGTTGAACGGCCTGGGGAATTTCTAATTAATCGAACAAACAAGACTTCCCAAGAAAACGTCTGAATAGATGCGTAATAACCATTATTGAAATTTTCTTTTCGGTTGTAGCTTAGTGGAAACCGGTTTCTCGGCAGCTAACATACACCAACGATCTCCAGGTGTCTCGCGATTATGCTAGAGGTCGAGACACACGCTCTATCCAGATACAGGCTCTTTAAATAATACTCTCCTCCCCATAGTCGATCGCGATTGCTCGCAACCCAAGCCACAGGCAGGTGAATCGTTCCCGATCGATCCCAATAATCGGTGATCTAACGCCAAGAAAACTCGTAGCCATCCCTGTCGTTAAATCCTGCTGCAGGATTATGTATTTGCAGGTGGACGTTTATTATTAAGATGATGCTACAGTACCGTTCAAAAGTCTCGGATCGTCGATAAAATGTCGATGTTCCGAGATGGAAACGTAATTGAGTGAAATAATTGGCGATTGTGCACGATAGGAAGCGTATTCAAATTGCAATTAAACATATCCGTTGTTATGGAATTTGAAAATCTAATATTTAAGATTTGAATATTTGAATTAGAATTAAACTTTTAATTCCAGACCTTTCAAATTAAATGTTCTTCGATGAGATTCGAAAGTTATTTATAAATATGAGCATTTTTATATAACTTCTAAATTACAGGAAAACAATGGAATTATTTTTCCCATATTAGAGAAGGAAACAGCTTTGGGAACGATGGTATCGAATTGTTAATTTTTCTGGCGCAGTTGGCGTAGTTCAACGGAAAACAAAACTAAAAACTAATTTCATATTATGTGAGTTTCGAGCTCGTTAAAAGTACAATCTGTTTTTCAATGTTGTTGCCACTATTTTCATTTCGTATCGCTGCAATCATTTTCACCTCGAACGTTGGCGTACGTGTTTCGATTCATTCGGCCGAAAGTTTGTTAATTTCTGGACATCTTGCGCGAAACAAAAGTCGAGCTATTGTTTAAGAACGTAATTTTTATTTGCTCGTAAATTCTATTTCTACGAGCCGAGGCAGGTTCACTTTAGTTCACTGAAATTTTTAGCGTACTACGAAATAACCTATAACTTTTAGATTTAGGTCAACCGTGTCTGGCCGTGTATTCTTGAAAGTTTGAACAAAATGAAAACGAGCCACGTCCAAATATTACTTACTCTCAACTTTTAATTACATTTTACAGACCATCGATAATTTATCTTAAGTTATAAACTTCCAGCTACAGGAACTTTGCTAAAAATCCAATAACCTATAACTATAATATTACGTCGGATCGATGTGTCGTAGTAACTTGTTTCGTATTACAAAACTTCTTCACAACTCTCGAAAATCTATCGAACGGGGCAAATCCTTTTCCTTTGTACACATTCCAACGATTCTATCCTTCTATTCAGAAATCGATATCGCTGCAATTTCGAACGAGTTTGTGGCAATAAGTTGCTCGCATGCGAAGCAAAACACGTTGCGAGTTTGCTCGCAAGGTTTTGGAATGATCTTCGATCAATCCAGCCAGCGTAACGGCGCCGCACCAGGGTTTTCCCTTGGACAAAAACGCTTCATTGGCATTCATTTCGATAACGATGATTTACATTCCGCGGGACCGTCGAATTAATTACCGCATCGCAACGAGAGCCTGCTTGAAACAATCATGCACACCGACGATATCATGTTGCACACCGACGACTTTCCAGTTCGCACGGTCATTCGAATACGCGTCCCAACACACGAAATGCTGTTCGTTTCTCTTGTCCCCTTCGTTGTGTTTTCATTATTTGCTTTGCGCCGGATCAACTGCTGACACGAGTTATTAGGGACAATCCTGTTCGTTACGTTAGCCAAGTTAGCATAAATTGTATACTTTGATAGAATCTAGTCGGCCGGAGAAAGTTTAGCTCTCTGTTCCATGTATTGTCTCCGTGTTGTAAAGATTATTATTCATTCGTGGCGAGATCAAGTTTAACACGTTCACTACCTACCATGCGGATTCCAGTCTTTAAGATTGTACGTACGAGCCATTCGAAAGCCACATTGATCAACTCCGTAAATAGAAAGGCAAAAAATGCGACGATGTTGCAAATATTATTTTTTTTATTCACCTTGGACTTTGTTATTACTCGTGTAATTTTCTGACAATTAGTGAACACGTGGAAATAATTCGTTTCTTCAGAGTCGAACGTTAATCGCGTACGTACGCTGGCTCATAAATATAAAACATTTTGACATTTTATCGGTAATGTATCAAGACACGATTGTCACGATTCTATCGATTAGATTCGAAATCAATCTGAGGATGTATATAGAAATTACAAGATATTCATCGCAGAAGTTGCGCTCGTTTTGTTAATTAAACGTAACTATACGCCGAGGATTCTCTCGAAACGTTAGAAATTCTGTTCTCGGTTGGAAAAAAATGTTCTATTCGATGAACCAGCGAATAGAGAAGAAAAAAAGTGCCAATTATATTCGTTGAAGTCCTAATTAATAATTATACATCAATCGAGCTTCATTAACGATTGAAAATGTTTCGCCAGCTCAGCGTCGTTTCCGCAAAAACAAAGAAGTAAGAAAGAATCATAATTTCCAGTCGTAATCATCGTCAAAGATGGAATTCGTTTGTCTGTATACGTACGAGTGAATCGAGTTACCAGCGATAACTTATCTTCGCCATATGCTTATGACAGATGTGATTACCATCGTGCATGTCTATGCTGACACGTATTAAAAGTAATTGCCTTTTTCCAACCGGTGAAATATCGAAATTTATATTGACTGGTTGAAATAAAAGGAAAAGAAGAAAAGCCAGAGGAAAAAGGAAAACAGCAATCTCTCGTCTCTGTCTAGCATTCCATCGATTATGCAGCGCGCGCCCCACAAGCAACAAATACATATAATGCATCGATCAGTGCATTCACAAATGCACTTACATAATCGTTACTTTACTGCTTTCTCGATACATCTATTCGATTAGTGCTGGTAAATAGAAAAATAAATAAAATTATCAGAACGAGCTTTGTTATTGACGATTACGTTTCGACTTTCGAATGTTGCTCGCTATTCACTAGGCGTATACAGCTTCAATTTTTGATCGCTTTCAATTAACTTTCAATCGTCGATCAAACGAATTCTGCTATTTTAAACGTAACGTTGAATTAATAAGTTTAATTAATTCTAGGTAGAAGAGTAGTACTGAAGGGATTCTGAAAACACGAAGTCAGTCTTTAGCAACTTTGGAAGGAAGAGGCGTATCGATACAACACTGACTTTATGTCTGTTAGTGGTCTTTTGAGTCTGTTAGTGGAGATTACGAAGTCGAAGAAAATATTATCTCTTTTTCGTTTGGATCGGAAGAAATTTTGTTTTTTATCTCGACAATCGAAAAATTTCTTTCGACAAAATAACGCCGGGGGGAAAGATCGAAGATCACGAATGCGCATTGATCACGTTGTTTCTTCGGTTCTGGAGAAAATTAGGTGTGGAGCGCGCCGCGACTCTGTGCTTTATCGACACTTTCGCCTCCATGAATAAAATATCACGTTATCGGAGGAATTAATAATACTTTATGAAAGATACCGGCTATTTGTTGGCTTTATAGTTTGCTGTCAGAAGTATCTACGAGTATTATTTATATTATTTATACGATGCTTGGTTTTCGTTTACGTTCCACTTTGCGTCTTACCGAAATTATCCTTTTCCTTTAACTTTGGTTGTTACGTACGAAACTTGGTGAAACTATATTTTTTGTTTTTTACCATTATACATTTATATGTAGTGTGGTTTCCTTCTTACGACAGTAGAAACACCGGGAGTTATTTTTATAGGTATTCGCAAGCTGGGTTTTCCTTTTTTTTTTTTTTTTTTTGAGTATAATTCACGATTGAGTTAATTGGAAAACAATTTTTTTCACGAATTCGTTGAACTTCTCGTAGCGTGCGTGGAATTGAAAGAGAAACGAGGGGTAGCCCGAATCGATGTCGACGACAAGCCATAATTTAGTTTTTTCCTTCGTTCGAATATTTCTTGCCGTTGCTGGAGAACTTAATCCGCATAAATTTCTGGAACGTCAAATTACAGATAACTTTCTGACGAGCACACGTACACACGAACAACGATTGTACGTAGGGTAGATAAAGTATTAACGTTAGAGATACCGGAAATACCATGGAAAAAAAAAGATCTAAAACTCTAGCTACTTTTTAGTTTACAAAAGGTTAATAAAAATTGTTTGAAAACTGCAAAATAAAGGGGGAAAGAGGGAAGAGGAAGAAAGCCAATAAAGCACGAAAATATCTGTAAAATGAAAAATGAAAAATGAAAAATGAAAAAAAGAGGAGGGAAAGAGATGGAAAAATTGATTTCATCTCGGTTGGTTGGTATTTGGTAAAACGCGAAATCCTTCGATGGTGGATGGTAGAGGCGCGATTAATTTCTTGAAACCGCGGGTCTAAAGTTATTACAAAAGCGCTCGAAGGGATTTGTGATTTCGCGCGACTCCCTTCGAACTGTCAGCCGCCCACTTTTTGAGTGTCAGCTTATTTAACAGGCTGTCCCAAGTGTGTACACACGTACGCGTGCACACACAGCCCCTTTTTGTCTCTCTGTATGTCTCTGTTTCACTCACTGCCGCTCGACACTCTCTCCCTTCATTCCCACCCTCTCATATTTTTTCCCTTTTTCATCCACTGTTTTCTTGTTCCCGCGGCAGCTTGCTTTTGATGTTTTCGGAGCTGTTGGAAAATCTTTGCCCGATGCTTTGCCGTATATACATACGTATCTACATATATTTGAACTATCCGACTATAAGCTTCGCTGAATATTCGTAATTCGATTGAATTTGGAAAAAATGCACGGCGTTAATAAATACTAGAATTTTTCCACTTACACAGTGATGAAAAATTGCCCGTATTTGGATTTGAGAAGTTAACATTTCATCGTCGTGCGAAAATTACTGCTACAAAATTATATACAATCTATTATCTAATTATTTAACGTGTAAATGTTGTAATAAATACAGTAACGTGCGAATAACTTTCTGTAGCCATTCTACGTAATTCTAACAGCGTGTTGGATTTGAGGTTTTTTAACGATAGGAAAATACGATTGCATGGAAAATGACTCGGAGGAAGAAATTTTGTCTACTTAGCGTTATTGATACAGCAATAGCGATTAGTTGTTTACGCTATAGCTACGATATGTTATGCATTGCGTATTCCTGTGTTTCGTTATGTTATAATTATTTCTGATAAAATACAATTTTTCATATAACTTTAACAGTATGTGAATCATCGATGATGTTCGCTGATGTAAAAACTTTTATTCAAAGGGAGACTAGTAGCAGCGTGAGCGTGCGCATATCCGGCCTTAAAGATAGCCGGACATGAAAAAAGTCTGAAACCCATGGTCCGATCAATCCGGTGCACACTCCCGAGGGGAGTCTAGTTATGTACTTTCACTTATAAAGCAGTTTCTCAAACGTGTTTCACGACCGTGGATTAGCTTCTATGTATTTGGAAAATAAGTCGAAAGAGGGGAACGCATATATTCGAAACGTGAAATTAGAACGAGCAATAACAGTAATCGGATAAATTATTCGATTGAAAGTTTAATTCGTCGAGCGGTTATAAGAGGGGCATAAAACACGACCGATTAATAATTGGATGCTCGTTTATTTAAGTGTACAAAGAAGTGAATATAATTGTTTCGTTAGCCTGGAGCACGATTTCAGCCGAGTAACGAAGTATAAATGTAATTTTGAGCGAGCCTTGTGTGTGGGAAAATTACTTTGCTATTACGGTTCGACGATTCGTCCTGAGCAAAAAGAACAAGGCAAAAGCGTACATTGTATACGTTCGTATAAAACTCAAATGAAAATTGAATGGATATGGTGTCCATAAAAATATCTTGCAGTCTGGTATGGCAATAATGAGCATGATATTGTCTTAATAATAAGTAAACGGCAGTTCGTTCAGTTTTAATCCTTTCAGGACCGAATTTCTTTTTAGCATGTGAGGAAAATTGCTTTTCCATAAGTTTTGGTATTAATAGCGGATACGACGCGATACACTAAAATATAAAACCAGTTTTACCGAAAATAGATTTATCTCAGTTCGGTTAATTTTTATTATTCTATTCAATTTCGGCTGCACAGCCCGGGGTTCAGCTTGCTTTTATAAAGTTCCGTTAATTAACAACTTATTAGAACATAACCGTTAATTAACAACTTATTAAAATGTAACGTTGAAGCGTGTAAAACGGGAGATTCGAAAAATTCAAATTGAATGGAACTTGAAAGGGGACATTTAAGGTTCGCGATATCCCAAACATTCCCCAGAGTGTCGGGAAAGAGATTCTAGAGGCAGAACGCTAAATAAAACGCCGTTGTCCCTTTAACCCTTCAACAGAGGCGCGTGAGAGGCACTATTTGTTATTTATAAAATGTGTGCATGCCTTTTTATATTTTTTACTCTGAATATTTTCGGATTGAAGTTGTTACAGACAACACCGTAACAGTTTGAATCCTATTTTTAACACAAAAGCTCGTAACCAAACAGAGCGTAGATACGGGTGGACGGTGAAAAATTGTACACGACTATAATAAAAATACTCTACGATGGTATCAGATTTATCTTCCTTTTTCAAGAATCACTTTTTTTTTTCTTTTTAATTAATTTGTATCGTCGTATGCAGGTAGGAAAAATAATGCAGAAGGTTAAACGAAAGATTCATTGGTATTCGACTGGCGCAATTTAAAATGAGCTCACCTGGAGCACACGCTGTTTAGAGAGAACGTTGAAAATAATGATGAACAGAGTTCTGAAAGAGAAACGTATTGAATGCGATACGTGGGTGGTGAGAGAGAAGGGGTTAGAGAGATTAATCTGTGCGTCGAGAAAGGAGAAAAAGAAAAGAGAAAGAAAATAAAAAATAACAGATGATTATATAAATTAAGCTCGACAACGGATGAAGGGATTGAAATGGTCGAATGAAATCATCGTCGATTGTGAAATAATAGGCGAGCGTTGCCTACAGGAAGCTGAATTCATGCGATTCAAACAATCTCGCGGGACAGTTCTCGTGTAATTCGAATACAAAGTAATACCATGCCATGAATAACATACTGTAATCGGTAAATCCGTGACTCTATCGTTTCGAGGTATTTAATAAATAGCTCTGTCTACGAGAGACGAGTGTGTTAGAACATAAAGAAACTTCTTTCAAAGAAAAAAGAAGATATACATACGTATATTATGCTCGATGATATACGTTTCTGAACCTGAATCCTATTAAACGGCCGATTCTTTTCGTATTCAGAAATTACAACGCGAACATTCAATTCGCCGGGAATTAATTATCGAATGATATTATTGTAAACTTCAGAGCAATAAGCTGCGTTGTTATAAAATAATTGAATTCATCTGATGAACAATCTCCGATTGATGCTGAATCGCATTACCGTAATCATTCGATATCGCAATAATATTTTAGAACATATACATTTTAGATCTTTCACGTTTCACGAATTGATGTTGATATTTATATGCAGGATGACTCATAAAAATATTTGAACACGTATATGTAGAAACATTTTCTCGATATATCATTAAGTGGAGGGATTCCTTTTTACACGCACATACACACATTTAGGAGCAGGATAAGTTTCCTGTAAATTGTACGCAAAAGAGATCCAAAAGAGAAATAAATAACTAATCGAGTAAATTATTATTTGTGTTATACAAAAAATGTTCATTTTGTATGATACAGCGCATGATCACGTTGGTAAAGCGAAAAAATGAGAAAAAATAAATTGAAATGAAAATATATAAGTTGCAACATATTTCTTGCAAGTATGCGCTGCACAAAGGTCACGAAATTGTTTACATTGTAAATTGACTACGGAGAAAAATGTAAATTACTGTTATTATCGTTTTATCAATAAGTTATTTATAACAGACCACCTTTAACACTAATTATACGTTTCAGTCAACTATTCAACTATACTGTTATCGAGTATATGATCGCAGTAAACATCTCGTAACATTTCTACTATACTTTTAAGTCGGTTTTACGTTTTATTATTACAATCACGATAGCCGTGACTTAGTATACGCGCTAATGTTTCGCATAATACAAGTTCAACTGAGCTTTTTTTCATAGCATTGTAGAAAATATGGAGATTGTTTATAAGCATAACGAATGAATTTCTGACGCGTTTCTTTCTTTTTTTTTTTTTCTTCTTTTTCAGCTGACATGATTTTTATTTTTAGCGCAGCAAAATGGGAACGTAATCAGGTGCTCGATTATACGCGGTCGAAAAATCGGCAAAAATGTCGAAAATACTTATAAATAAACGAAGTAGATGCATTAAAGTTGCGCGTCACGGAATAACCTAGATTCTTCCATACGTTCACCGGTTGTGTGTATATTTCTTTCGTTCGTGATTTAATAATAACCAAATAGAAATAGAGAAACAGGGAGCAAAAGAGACGATCAGAATTTCAATTTACGTTGAAAAGTGGCCTATCTAGCCTATCGAGAGTCGACAACATTGTTACAATCAGCGGATACGTACGTGCTTGTATAATGTTGCAACGCGACAGAAAAAAAAGTCGAGAATCGCGTGTAATGTCGCGATACAATGTAATGTTTTATTACAAAATGCTCGTTACTTTATACATATTTATTTCTCCCAGGCTTCACGACCTCGTACTATTTCTATTTATTGCTTGCATTTTCTTTTCGCGATATTTTCGAACATGAAGCGCATAAAAGAAACACGAGAATGTAGGCGAGTAAAGAATTCTGATAATTAAGTCTACACAGAGCTGTAATTAAACGAGTTTAATGACTCGAGTTCTTTGCTTGATCGTAGTCTTTAAATTAACTTCGCGTTTTATAGCCTAACTTCGCCTCTTTATGCAAAATCAATAGTAAAAATAACGGCGAGTTTAACAAGAAAAGAATCGTAAAGGGCGAAAGAGGGAATTTCAAAATATGATCATTTTATTTCATTTGTTTCGAACGTTAATCGTCGATTGTTATGATCAAACGAATGAAACACGAGCGCTTTGAGTCTACGACGAGAATTTAATTTATTGTTGCAACGTCGTAAATAAACAAGATAACTTTGTTTATGAATCAATAAAAAGGAGGAAAATTATCGACGAACATTTGCGGTATCGCGTAACAAAGTAATTAAACGGGAACAGCGTAATCTTATAGCTCCTATCTTCGTTATTTAGCAAAATATTATAACTAGAAGAATGATAATAAGTTAAAAAAAGGAAGGGGAAAAAAAGAGAAATATTGCTGATAAGCAAAGTGAATAAATTAAAATCGTACGTTACGAAATAACCTGGATTCTTTCGACCGTTCAGCAATATATTTCTTGCGCCAGGATTTAATAATAATATGATATCGGATCTATAAACGCGAATACACTGTTTGTCGGTGTTGGCGCGCATGCGCCGTTGCTTTGTACACCCCACTCTCTTCGCAAAACCACTGATTGCGCGCGATTGAGAAACAGAAACTCGCGTTGCGTTATCTATGCGAAACTACATGTACGTAGGTACAGAAACAATTTTCCCGATGTGGTTCAAACGTGGATTAACTAATTCCAAAGAAACATTTCATACATATAAAACTCGCAAAGATCTAAGTTTAAATTCAAAAAGTTTCTTATTTTAAATTTTCCACGTGGAAAATATGAATTTCAAATTTAAATTTCCAATAATTTCCAATAGTCGTTATATTTGTCTAGAATTCAGTAACACTATGGCGAATAATATTATCAGTTGTTTTATTGTCATATATCCATACAATGGTAAACGTAATTGTTGTTTCGTGTTCGTATTTGCAATGCGTTACGTTGCCGCATGAGTATTTCCATGGAGTATTACTACCTGTACAATTGCATCATTAAGATACTATTTAACCGGCTTCGCGGTGGAAAGTTTCATTTAGAAGAGGGAAAAAAAAAAGTGGAACTAGTTCTCGACATTCTTCTATATATTCCATATCGATTCTCCAGCGATTCGAGTGTATTGTGTTTGTTTGTACTTTTGAATAATTCATTTTAGGGTGCTGGTAACAATAATAGATATTACGATTAATTGCAAAACAGTTTCACAGTGTTTCTAATCTGGGCGATACGATCTGGTTCGACCGATAATCCTTTATCAGACTAGCAGTGTCGGAGAGTTATCGGCAATTACTTTTAAAAATAAAACAGATTTTCTTGGCTCGTGATAAACTTTGTAACGCATATTATTGACTTCTTTTTCTTTTCGATGATGCTTTTATCATGATATAATTTGAATCGCCTCTTTCGAATCTTTGAATGTCTCTTATCGAAAGTATTACGACAAACTATTTGGATAGAAAACAAATTGAAGCAGTGTTTTCGATTGGACTAATCCTTGATTAAAGTTCTAGCGGACTTTAAAGAATTTTATATCGCGTCGTTGTAATCGAAATGCCATTTGATTTGTTCGTTTGCCAGCCCACTTACTTACGTTCGTTTCCAGGTTCATGTTTATCGAATATCGCAGCGTCTGTTTTTACAGCGTCCGCACGTTTTCCAAATTCACTGGATTTTTTGCCCTTTTGTCGTCCAATCGTTCCGCCTGTCCAAATCCATTCGTTATTTTTCAATTGCCATTTGATTTCCACGACTTTATCATACCTATTACCGATGCTCGATCGAAGGGAATCAAAATTCAACATTTTTGTCCTCTTTTTTTTCCAATTTTCTCTTCTTCTGATTATCGGAACATTTTTATTGCTGTTACGCCAGAGTATTTATCAATACTAGCTAGTTGGTAAATTGCGATTTGTACGATTTCACTAATAATAATAATTGAATTGTGTCAAAAGACCCAGGAAATAACTAACGATTCTTCCTTCTGTAAAAAGAGGAAACGAGTGGTTTTTGTAGTTAAATAAAGAGCGAAGAGGTTTCAGTATATGTTTCAGGTTTCTTTCTTTCAACTTACAAATGAGAGAGAAAAGAGAATTCCATCAACGATGAAATTTGGATATTAAGAGCGTACAACATAGTGAGCTTCTAAATGAAAAAATATGAGGCATGAAAAGTCTCTAATTAAAACATAGAACTCCGTGTTTCTCGCAGTTTATAACATTAATAGAAATTACGACAGACAGTTTTTACGAGCGAGACATCAAAAGGACTTATTAAAGAGGAGTTTCAATCCGACTGGTAGCTCCACGTTTTACAGATTCCCAGTGAAAGGGGAAAAACAGAAAACGCTGTTGCTTATTATTCGATAGAAATAATTCGACTAGGAAGTTTTTGATTCATAATAGTAATTAACCAGGCGTAATAAAAAAAGAAAAAGGAGAAAGAGAGAGACGAATCGTTGCATCTATTAACGAAGCACGTGTAAATTATCCGAAATTAGTTTGAAACGTAATCAGTTCCGTGCCATAGCCGTGCAAGATGCTACGATAAACTTTCATAAAGATAACAACTTACGATCTGCAAAGTCGCCCAGTTATTGTGAGCAACCTTCTTCGTTACATTTTCCTCGAAATCTAGCGAAACGAGTGTCGTAACTTTGTTCGAAATTAATTATAAATTTGCATTTCTCTAATGTTCTTTCATCGTCGAAATTAATAAAACATGATTCCAAAAGTTTAACTAAACCGTTGTAACAACGTTCGTTCCCATTCTTTTTTGTTCTTTTCATTTCGTTAAGTTCGAGGAGACTTAAATGAAAAACTTTCGAAAATTGTCCACGGTTTTCTCAAATTTTGCGGCCAGCTCATTTTAAATTCAAATCGAATTCGTTTTAAAGTCAAAATTTAGTCGCGATATACATACCTTCTCGACTTTTATCTCAGTCAGTTTCAGACAAAATTGCTCGTCAGGGTGGCTCTTGCTCGAGAAATGTTTCCCCTTTCGCAAAGTCGAGGGATTTCGTTTCCGTTTCTTAGCGATTGTACCTAAATAAAGGTATCTTGCCCTTCCTTTCAATGGATTTCATCCTTTGGATTAGAGAAAACCCGCGATTGATTTACATCCTTGGTCAAAGGGCCTGTCTCGTTAAAAAAAGAATACAATTAGCTTTTATTCTATTTTGTCTCGTTTGACGCAGAAACCCTCGAATGACGGATAAAATTGAAGAAAATTATAGAAACCAAACAAAATGAAATACTCGATACCCGATATGGTAAAAGGATTAAACATCCGGGAGTGAAAAATGTCGAATGCGATATTTCGAAATTTTTTCAAAAGAAATTATTTTTCAGTCTGCACTATGATTTTGTCGAAACATACGCGTTTCGAAAAATATTTTCTCCGTGTTCGTATATTCGCTATACGTAAATATACGTGTATATATATATATATATTATTGGGATATTTACTTACGGATATCGTCGAATAAAATACGGAATGTGAAAGTGTATGGGATGGAAATAAAGGTATGTTTTTACAGGATATTTGACGTTATATCATCTCTCTTTTACTCTCTTCTTCTTTCCTGTTGAGTGGAGTCTACGGCGTATTCGTCGTATATCTTGATTACCATTCATTCTATAGCCTGTACAATTTTCTCTATACTGAAAGAATTTCCTGTTCCGAAACTGAATATTTAAGTCACCTTTATTACGTTGAGAATTTAATCCATTAAAGACCAAGCAGAGAAATAAGGTATAAAAGTTGCGTAAATGCAAAAGTTCTTCATAAAATTGTAAGTACCTGGAGAAGAGGAAATAAATGAAATATATCCATAGAAGAAATGGTAACGAGAAAAGATATTGAGCAAATTCTTGGAATTCCTTTTCGCTGTAGCACAGAACATGATTTCACAATGTGATTTCGATAGAATTAAATAACGTAATTGAACCAAAATTGCAGATGAAATCGTTGTTGGCCTGCAACGAGTTAATTTCGGCTTATGAGATATCTTTGGATATTTTCGTTTTTCGCAGTGTTTTATTCAGAAACGCAATACACAAAAAAATAGTAAAGTTATATTAAACATTGAAAACAAATATTTAGAAACTATTTATGTTTTAAAAATAACTATTTCTGGAGTTATATAGACACGAGAATGATAGCGTTAAATATAAATCACGCGTATCTTTGCATATGCAGCGAGAGGATAGAAACGAATAAAAATTGTTTTCTAGCTAAAAACCGGGCAACAATTTCTCCGTAAAGAGGAACAAAAGGTCGGCTTGAATGGGCTGACACCCAGCTCGCGCTAAACGGCGAAATAAACGTTGATTATTCTCAAAGAGGGCCAGTCAAAGCGGGACCCAATTATATGAGCTGGGAACCGGTTCCATTTTCGGAGCCATCTCCAAGGTGACTTCTGATCTGGCGTGTAGGGCCTTAGCTCGACTTTTGTCGACAGCTCGGAGGGAGAATCACGTATCAGTCGCTCCCGAATATCTTTTATTACTTATAAACTTTCGTTGTCTTGTATGGAGTCACTTTTCAAACCAATAATAATAATTATGACAAGAGAACAAGATCTCACGGGGAGACCGAGCTAAAAGCAAACAAGACAGGAAGAGTAAGAATGAAGAAGAGGAGGGAGAACAGAGAAAATGGAAGGGTGATACGCGAGAATGCGAATAAAGAAGAGGAGAGAAAAGAAAAGGAGGAGGGAGGATGTTGGGGATGTCACTTTTGCCTTGATGCGGTCGATTCTACGAGGACAAAACATCGAAAAGATATATTTGACCGGCGAGAATCGTGTGCCTGCATCGAACCGCATTCATCTCGTTTGTCCTTTTTTATTTTCTTCTTCGGTTAAATTTTTAATCCACCAACAATTTAAACAACTTTTCAATCTAGCGGTTCTTTGTAAATGTATCGGGAATACATAGTACGATACTGTGCGCGAGTCTTGGGTCATAAATATGTTAGAAGTAGTGAAAAGAATGGTAAATTGATTACACGCGAGACACATATAAAACGATTTAGAAGAAGAATACTGTGAAATATGAATAAATTATTTGAAATACCATCAATGACGGTGAGAAACAAGCTTAATCGAAAAATAATTTGATCGTGAAAAATAAGCTTACACGAAATATTAATTACTTCGGATTAATCAATATATCGTTATCAAATTAGCAATAATTGTCGAGTTAAATACTTTTTTTTTTTTAGAAGTGACAATAGATATAAAATAATATCAAGCATTTTTATATGTATTTATTTATCTGTTCTAAAAAAAAAACAAAGTATTTCTTACGAATTTTTGCGGAGTGTTGTATGTTTGGTAGTTATGCTGTCTTGAAATTCCGCACGATCTGGTAGTTAATAAATTTTCGCAAAGGCTGGACTCGAAGTCGAAACCCTCGTTACTACGATAAAATGTTGTTAAAAGTAACGCACGCTCGTTCGAAACACGTAATTGCCTTCTCCGCTCGGCAAAAATGTTTCCGCGTATTATACACATTCCCGCGGACTGTATGAATTACTTTCCGAACTGTATGGATCTCGCGGTGAATTGCAGCGAAATTCGTTCCACTCGTTTTAATTGAAATGGATGACCCTCGAGAAAAATTTAGCCCCGCTCGATGGGACGAGAAAGCTCGGTAAATAATGCGTACAATTAACAGAGTGATTCGATCGAGAATAGCGAGAACTGATTACACTCGTGAATCCATCGAGCGATATTTCGTTTAAAAATAAATGACCGTCACCCAAACAATTTTACACCCGGAGAACCGACAAAGGTTCATTTACTACGTTTGTTCATTCTCATTTCCTTGCTAATTACTAAGTTGGCAATTTTTATGCAAATTCATATTTTCATGAAAGCAATTAAAGAAACAGGAGATACCTAAATGGAGATTTAATTTATCGTTTAAATACGAAGACCGTGATAAGCGATTTTTAAATTCGATAATCAATTTCATGTTATCAGAGCTCTTTTCATTTTATCGAATTAAAATTATTTCTTGTATTTTTCAATCATTATAATTGCACTGCGTATGTTCCTGCATATTCAATCTCTTTTTCTAGACATTTTTTTTATGATTAAAAAAATACAATCTAGATAGGAGATTTGTTTCATCTAGTAAACATTACGACATGTACTTTATTTTGGATATTTTATATACTTTTTATGTTACGTACGTTCTGCAGAATTTTACATCTCTAAATATTCCGTAAATCCACAACTTCCATAAATTATAATAATCTTCATTTCGCTGTATTCTAAACTCTGTTTCTAATATAATTCTACTCTAAAATAGAATTGCTTACGATTCATGGAATTTTAACTGAAATATTTCTTCGACCATTGATGCAAATTGTTCGAAATAAGAAAAATACCAGCAACCGCAAAGGGTTAAATGCCTCTGTAAATGTTGCGTGAGGTGATGCGCTGACGAGTCAAGTGTGCCTATTCGTTGATTCGTATTACAGAGGAAGGCGTGTGCGTGTAACGTATATACCTGAGTCAAATTCCTCGTATATCGTGAATCGAGTGTGCATACACATGCTCTGTTCGTGTGTGTCTTCCCCTGTGTCGATTCACTCCTGTATACAGGCGTTACTTTACTGCGGCATACGTGAGTCCATTGATAGCGATGGCTTTGAGCCGTTTCCGATCAGGTCAAACACTGTTCAACAAACTTTCCATTTTATCAACAACACACACCCCTATTACTTCTCGAATTTACATTTCATTACGATCATACTACACTATGGTTAACAATCTAATCGTACTAATCCAATCGCACAATCTAATGGATTTAAACAAAAAATGTTTAGGTACAGCAAATTAAAGTCATAAACGATTACAATGATTTGAAGAATTTTCAACTTTTTGTCCAAAGTAGATTAAGTATATTATCCACGTTTCTATTACGTTTCACAGATTTATTATAATAATGACAATAATAATAATAATACACGTGCAATAAGCTTTAATACAATTTTTTATTTAATTTCGAATTAAAGTTACGAGTGATTACAGTCGTTCGAAGAACTTTCATTATTTCTAACTCGAAAGATTGTCTAATAAGGATATTTATATTATACGTATAAAATTGCAGGAAATATCGTTAATACGAGAAAAATATGCGCCCATCGCTATCGAGATATGTGTGCGAGCGTAGCCTAAAGGCTGTCTCACAAACAGCTCTCGACGTGTAATGGGGATCTAAATCCAAGTGAAAATAGGAACACGTGTGTGAACGTTGTGTATCGATTTCAATGTATGTAATATGCTGGGACGGTATGAATAAATTTTGTAGCAGACTGTACGACGAATATAGAGGATATAAAAGCGAACGTTATTTCCTTTGATATCTTCGGGCGTTTTTAATACGAATGATATATGTATATCTATAGATTTATCGTTTTATACTTAAACAGATATGTTTAACCTCTCGAGTAGGTAGTATTAGAAACTTTCCACGTGCATATTCTTTACATTTATTAGAATGATTCGACAAAATGTTGTAAAGGTTAAATAGTTTCTGTCGAGTGTTTAACTTGCAACAATTAGTAATCAACGAAAGCTCATTCTAGATGCACTTTAAGGTTGGTATCGATTGCCGAAGTAGAATAAATCATTCTAGTAGCGGTATATTTGCTCGGGAAACTATGTCTGCCTATGTAATAAACCCATCAAGAACTTCCCCTAACAGATTGTATACTATGTACTCTGAGCGAACCTAATATTTAAATTTCAATGCGAATACCAAGTACGTAGGGTAAATAGTTTTTAAGCGTTGGGTCGGCTAAATTCCATTTATAATCTTAATAAAGTTATCCGAATAAAAATCATCGTTTCTCTTTCGGGAAAATTCTTTTAATCTTGTTGTTCCACTCGCTTCTTTCTTACATTTTCATGTATTCATGTATCTTCTTTCCTTGGGATATTTTATTCATAAAATTCGTGGAACACAAAGTTAGTAAAATTACATTGAATATTACAAACTAAATATTTCAAGACTATCTATATTTTAATAATATCTATTGAAATATAACAATCATTTTAAATCGTACAGACTCAAGGATAATAGAAGAATTTAATTAGTTAGAAAATCCATCGCGATATCGATATTTTATATTAAAAGAATATCTTATATTAAAAGAATTTATATTAAAACAATCTCTCTGTTTGCCTTACGTTAATTTCATAACGTCGATTCGGCTTCTTCCTCGCCCCCCCCCCTTTCGCTCCCTCCGACTAAAAAATAAACGCAGCAAATAACTTTCAAAGGAACAAGAAATATACATATGTACATATATCCGAGCGACGAATAGAAAGTTTCCTGCCCGTATATTCATTCTCGATGTATTCGTTTGTGAATCGTCGCTTAATGTTTTGAGGTGACTCACTGATTGTGACGGGCGCTTAAAGCGCTTAGTAAAATTCATTGTAGAGGGAGACAGACACTGTTTGAGACCTCGATGCGCGCGAGAGAGATAGAACTATAGCTTCTTTTAGAGCGAAGTGTCATCAGGAAAGAGAGACAGATAAACATGGACACAGATATTATATGTACACAAAAGGTAAGAAGAGAGAGAGAGAGAGAGAGAAAGAGGGAGAGAGAGAAACTGAAGGAATGAAATTACCAGAAAGACTATACTGTTTTGGAGGGTCTTTGGACAGCTTGGTATATGCGTGTATGTATATATAAGTATATATGCTCGTGGCAAACATATACACTGTAGTAGAGGTAAAAAGAGAGGGAGCCACTGCTCCATATCTTATCCTTATTTTCTTTTCTTTTCTGAGAGCCACATTTAGATTAGATTTAGACCACATTAGAGAATTGTTTAATTGTAATTGCTTGCAAATATTATCTGTTACGCGAACGATATTAACGTTTCTTGTTAAAATTTTGAGCTTGTATTATCAGAAGTTTTATTATTGACTAACTGCAACTTTTGCTTTTATTTGAGTAGGTGATTGGTATTCGAACTTTTCAAAGAACAAACGATTTACTTTTGTACAATACAATACACATAATACAAGAACTAAGAAGCTTTCTGGGGAAAGAATCTATATGAGTTATATATTATGAAATTTTTATTTATATTATTATTACGATAAGATCTTTCATCGCATATATCTTTCAACCGTAGATTCCAAGATGAACTTGAAGAAACAAGGTCTGCCTGTAACACGATCGTTTTTCTTTATTTCTCGATTTATAATGTCTACAATATTGATTGATGCGATGCTATTGAAATTCACGATGGGATAATATTTTAAATCCTCCTTGTTTTTCTTGCATTCTGCTGTTATCGCGTGGGATAAAGATTTACAGGAAATCGAAACGCTTTGATCTTTAATTGATAGAACACACTTTCCCTAAGCTCTTACAGGGACTTAAAACGAAATCCGTAACGGTTTGTTCCTTGTTTTCTTTTTTCTCCCGTTTTTAATCTTCCGGTTCTTACCGTCGATAACGAACAAACAAGTTCATTAATTATGTAACAGATCGATTGTTGCAATTAAGTGTTACCGGCAGTTCGCTTTTTCCCCGACTGTAAACGAAAATGTTAACATTTCGCTTTCTTACGTAAACCAAGCGTTGAATAAGCGTAGAAATTACTTAACGACGTCTCTTTTTATATTCCTTTTAGCGATTACAGGACGAGAATTAAGTTAATTCGTCGTTTTATTGGTGGCCAATTATATAATGTATCTCATTGTGTTCACGATTAAATGAGAAGAATTCCTCGTTTTTTTTTTTTTTTTTTTTATATGCTTTTTATGCGATAATCATGAAACATTGTTCAGGAGGATCCTGTTTCGTATGCATTATTTATATTAATATATTGCCCTTGTTAATATGTATGAGTGGATAAAACTTCCTGTGTTTAGAATCTGCGTTCTGTTGCTTAATACAATCATTGCGTTGCGATATCTCCTCGTCATTTTTTCTTCTCAACCATTTTTTTAACGCATTCTTAACTCGAAATATGTAAAGCACGTAAATGCATTATACACGCTATACTTAAGAATGAAAACCGTACTTTTACGGGTAGAGAAACATAAAATTAACGATATTCGAAATATTCAATGGAACTCGGTATCCTCGTATAATTTCGGGTTATGAACTATAATTTTAAACTCGGTACTACCGTGTAATTTTAATCGCGTGCATTTCTTTTCTACTATCTGTCTACTATTTTATAATATAATGCCACCGTAATTTTTATTTCGTTTTGCTGTAATTAATTGATAAGCAAAGTAAACGATCTGTGTCTGTTTATATTTATATTCATCGTTGGCTCGAGTAAAGAATATCAGTGAACTCGTACTCGTATCTCATGACTATCAAATACTTTTCCATCGCGTATTTTTATTCGTCATGTCGATTTGAATGTTAGATTTACTTGTAACGGGCATCGCGATTAATCACGAAATAAAATGTACGATACACGCATACAAGTTGGTAGAACCCATGTTAGAGAGGCCAGACAAATCGATATCTTTGTTTCTGTGGCCGGCCAGAAAACATCTGGATGATAATGACCGTAGTAGAATATTAAGTTGCAACTAAAGTGTGCTGGCTTGTTTCTTAAACACTTTATACTCGTGACTCACATCCTGTCCGATCTATTCTAATGTAATAAACTCAACGTTTCAATTTCTCAGAATTACCGCATAACGAAAACAATTCAGTTTGAAAATGGTTACGATATTGGGATTTCAAATATTTATTGTTTGAGTCATGTCGGCAATTAAACGAGATAAAGCGTAGAATTTGTGGACGTGAGAAACTGCTTGTCATTTTTATTCTTAGAATCGCACAACACGTCTTTTTACGGGATTTTGACAAATATTTGTATCTTTTATCGTTTATTATCTTTCATTTATTACGAGACTTAGCTTCGATGTAATTTTTAAATTGACCAGTAAAATTTGAGAAACAGACGAGCGAAGCTTCGACGTTTTTCAAGGCTTATTTCGTTTTATAACAAAACGTTAAATCTATTCTATACCCATCTAGGAATATTTATTCAAAGTGAAAGGAGTTAATTAGCATAGGACTATTTGAAAAGGTCGTTCTCATCCTTTTCTATTCTCATGGAATATCAACTAAGAGTTATGAATCCGTAATTGTTTAATGCTGAAGTACGAAGCACACTCGTAATCTCGTATTATGAAAACGTGCTACACATCATATTTCTCTGCGTGGCCTTAAAACGCTACGCGCAGGATTCTTTTTCTCGTTCCTTTTTCTTTCTTGTCTCATCCAGTGTTGGCTCTGGTTGCCAGAGGAAAACCAGGCAACGGCTATTACATAAAACCCGAAGAAGCACAACAAACTGAATATTACGGTGTTTGGTTGAAAAAATAAGATTAAATGAGATAAAAACGAAATTGAAATCATAATACATATTGTCCATAAAAAATGATTGAAGGGCTGTCTCGAACAAGGGCCTATAGAGAAAATAAAACCAAGTATAATAAAATTGATAATAACGCGAAAAGAAAGATAAGTTATCATTCGTATCTCGTACTCGATTAGTGTATTTGTTAGACGAATAGATGAGGTATTATTAAATTTTTGTTTATTATGTAAACACAAAGAAAACAAACTTCTTTAGTAGTAGAAAACTAAAACTTCCAACGCGATTTACGTAATTCACTGTTTTGTCTTATGAACCTTTCTTCCAGAAAGCTTCTCAATTATACAGGATAGTTGGTAACTGGTGGTATAAGCAAAAAGGGGGTGATTCGACGCGAAAAAACAAGTCGAAAATATAGAATAAAAATGAAAAAAAAAAATTTTTTTTTTTTTTTTAATTTTTCCATCGAGACAACGATCTACAGTGAGATCCGTTATAACGAGACGTGATAAAGTGCACGTGTACCGATCTAAAATTCAATGTCGATTTTCTCGAAAACAAAGCCTGAAACGAAAAATTTTTATTCTATATTTTCGATTTCTTTTTTCGCATAGAATCACCCCCTTTCCGCTTGTACCACCAGTTACTAACCATCCTGTATAAAATGTTTTCGATACGAAAAATAAACAAAATTCATTATGTTTCCTTCTCTGTTTCATTCGCTTGTTAAATTAGAGAGACACGAATATTATTAATGATAGGCAAACGTCGATCGAAAGAATATTCTTCCGATGTAAATCTACTCGTAACTCACCAAACGAAGAATATTATTTAGTCGTGTTTAGCGAGAAAATCCCATCGTATCGCGCCTTTTGCCCGGATGTAATTATTCACAGTTAAAGGATTAACACTTTTCAGTAGTACACGGTCTGTAGCGGCTATTCACTGATGCATTCGCTTCTTCATGCGATTAGCGTGATGCTGCTCTCGGAAACCAGTTCCCCTTAAGAGCAATTACAGAAATGAGACGATATTCCATTTGTAGTTAGTATTTCTACACGGAATAATCATTTTGTCTTCCTCGCCGTACCTTTTCTCTTTGCCACCCTCTTACATTTCCTTCGTTCTTTTGTTCGCTAGTTCCAGTTGCATGACTTTTAAAGATTTTCTAGCTTTCCAGAAGAAGAAAGCGGTTCTCAAGGCAAAAAGATATCCAGGGTGTTTCGTACCATTTCAAAAAGCTTGCCCAAGTTTTTGCAAAGAAAGAGAGGAAGAGGGAGAGGCAGAGAGTAGATCGTTCTTCTGCTCATTAAGTTCATAAAGTCATTTGCTTGACCTATTTTCCATCGAAAAGCAGCACTCGTACCACTACCAACACGACGAATCGATTAGTAATCAATTAAGCTCTCGTTTTACAAATTATCCCTCTATAAAATGTTATATCGAGAGAGTTTTCGAAAGAAAAGCAGATTCTTTATATTCTTATAGAATTTAACTTTATATATCGATCGTTGGAAGCATAGTAGCAAGTTTGCAGCGGGCGGTATTAAGACGTATCGACTAATAAATTTGTTAACGCCACGTCGGTTTATATTGGATTTAATTAATATCCTCTAAAGGTACTCGAATTAATTAATGGCTACGAGAAAGGTTTTGAACAAAATTATTATTTCACCGGCCGTGTATACGTATAATATTCCAGTGTAAAATGAATAAAAGAAATCTCGATTTGCATTTCACAAGTTTGAAACAGCGAATGTAATTATTAATTATTCGCGAGGAAAGGAGCCCTGCAATTCTGGTAATTTAATACATTTATAATACGCGAGCAAAACATTCTGCTATATTTCAAATTTAATACGTGTGTATATTCGTTAAATTTCAATATTATTATTAATTAAAAATCTTCCACGATAAGTGTTCAAATATTTTTCCCATCGTATATATGTATGCGTGTGCGTGTGTGTATGTGTCAAAAGTAAACTGTGGAATATGTGTACATAATCTTTTAAAATAACAATCTCCGCTCTTTGAAACTACTATCTTTGGATTCCACCGAGAAACTATCGTACGTTATAAAAAAGAAAGTTCAGAAATTCGACGTGTACGAAAACAAAGTCCAGCCAATTTTTCTCTCTCTCTCTCTCTCTTTTTCTCTCTCTTTCTCTAAGGTCCTAGAAAATTAACACGTTGAGCGCCACTGGTCATGACTGACAACGAGCATAAATAATAAACCGATCGTAACGTTCCGTGTGTGTACACGGATAAAATGTGCTTGAACGAGGCATCGACAACGCACGCTGAATAATACATGCGCTGTCGTTCTCGATTCCGCGGAGAAATATTTGGCAGGGCCGGTACGCGCGATGGTAATTGGAGTGTGTGTGCGGGTAAATAATGAAGGCAGAAACGCGCCACGAAAATCCATGCACAGCAACCAAGTGACTACGCGGCACGCGGACACGTACAACTTTTCGGAGGGGATGGTAAAAACGTAAGAGGGAGGAGAAATGGGAGGGAGGATGAAGAGGAGGAAGAGTAGAAAGAGAAAGAGAGAGAAAAGAGGGAAAAGAAGGAAAAAAAAGAAGGGCCGGTAGATGCAATTGCGATATCAATGGCGTTGGGGGTTCGCAGGCGATGCAGCTGTAGCGGAGAAACGAGATTAACGCTATAAATACCATTGGTGGCCAAGCCAGGCTTGTGTCTTGACCGACGAGAAACTCTTGTCCGCGACTGTACCCTTAAAACATTGGAAATAGTTATGGCAGTGGCGCTCATCCAATGGCTATCGTTCCGCATTTATTGATTCAATTATGTAACCGAGCACTCGATTGACAGCGGGAATATGGCCCTCGTATCGTGCCTGATCGTTTTTATTTCCTGTAATTGATTGGCTTCGATGCACTTTTTTCCCACCCCGTTCTGCATTCGTCTCTCTGTAGGTTTTTCCAATCGTTGATATTATTGTTGCTTGTTGCGATGATTTTTAGCATTTGTATTTTGATGAATATTGAATAAATAAGAAATGGTTGAACAACTGCTAGGTTTTGTACGAGCGATTGTTATTGATAATTGGATTGTTGAATTTGTAATACGATTTGAAATGTTGGATTATTGGATTATAATATGATACGAAATGTATGGTTTTTAACGATTCATGAATCGCTGAATATTAACAACCGCCTGTCTATGTACGTAAATGTTTGCAGGATAAAAATTGTTCACGTCGAAAATGCGCAGATAAAAATGTTGATTGGAAAACAAGAAACCGTTTGCGTCGACACACAGCAATGATATAACGCAATTGAACATTTCGTACGTCGTAACCTAATAATTCGATTGTTACCAATATTATATGAAATCATTCAGTTATTCTATACGTATATTTAGAATAGCAAGAAAACATGTTTGATTCGATGGAATAGAATATATCAGAAGAATAGATTGTTATTAGGTTGACTTAACGGGCAATTAAGCCCGATGCAATCGCGGTAGGAAATAGCTGTGCTATTGAAGTATCAGAGTTAACGAAGTAATTGTGTGTTTTTACACAACACAACCTCTAACATTACCGTATACCTATATCCTGAATCGGAATTAAATAACGAGACGATTATTTTCTTCTGTTCTATATCTAGACGAGTATGTACAACAATTACATATATTTTCTTAAAAATTCTAGTTTATAATAACGGGAACAAACGCGCCCTTCATATGTACGGTGGATCGGGAAACGTAGAAATGGCAGAGAGATATAAATTGACAATTCTGCTATGTCGATTTTACACTGAAATCCGTTCGATTTGAAATTGAGCGTGTAAGTAAAGCAAAAGAAGCAACGGACAAACTCCGGCTGCAAAGTCGACGCGCGTCTATAGAGACCGAAGTTAAGCAAAGAAAGACAGCGCAACGCATTTTTCTTTTTCACTTGGTTGCTATTGGATATTCTGAATTACGATGGCAATCTTTCTCATTGCCGTGAAAGCTCGGGACATCGCATTTGCAATTCGATACGCGGTGATGCTTCAGTTCGTATTAACTAACGGCTGCATAGAAAAGGTGAATATTTTGCTTCGTTATAAAAATTGAACGTCTGTTGAGGAGCAGTTATATCGAATTCATCCCTCTTTCAACTTTTGATGAGCAGCTTGTAGAAAATTATTCATGCCAGATTACTTAGCTTGACTCGAGTATGTACTATTAATTCATATACATACTGCCAAGTCGAATAAGTATACGACTACTATGTGGTACGGTACAAACGATTCTACCTTACTCTATATTTCAGTCGATATTCTATATATAAAATCATGCCTAATTATATAATAATTCATCTCTTTTACCAGCATTTCTTCATATATCAAACTTTCCTGCTAACTTCTTTATGATGGACATGGACGTGAAACGATAAAAAATTTAATCCACCCCCCCTCCGATTCGTCTTTCAGTCAGGCAACTGAAAGCTTTTACGGGAATGGTCTTTTTGAAAAATCGAGGAAAGCAAGAGGGCTGACTTTATATTTGCAGCGAGTCGGGGCGGGGCTGTAGTTTTCTTAAATTTGATATTTCATTTGGCTAAGTACGCTGCCTTGCTCGTAACGCCACGCTTCAATTACGTTTAATTAAATTATGTTATATAATTATTAGCATCGTTTAATCAAATTGTGCAGAAATTTTAGTATTCCGTTCACGTGTGACGAGGGGAATATAGCGAAGCGTGCGAAACTTGGTTAAAAAGTTCCGGGTCTAAGGTGCATCTCTAAAATAAGTCTCTGAGAAAATTAAATCGCAACATGGCAATATATCGGATAAGATTAGATGTGTTTACTTTATAATAGCTACATCTACACAATACGTACGTACATATATGTGTATAAAGCGGTTTCAAAGTACCAAAGCATCCTTTTGCATTAACGGCATTTGTATTCCGGATGCTGTGCGTAACTCTTTGATCGATATCACGATAATATGAAAATCATTTCAACTGGCAAAAACCTAGCGAAAGAACTTCCCGTCCCGTTTTTCGCTGAATTCTTTTACATTTCCCTGTTATATGCTTTTTCACACGTTAACGGAATCATTGAACGAGGAGCGTACGTTGTTACGATTATTCAATATCTATTTATCGACTACGATCGTATCAAGATTATCCAATATAACGTCTGACGAAAATACTTGTGGAAACATTTGTACGAAACATTTCGAAACTATATTAGCACCGCGGCGAAACACGACTATCCTGATTATGCTAAGCAAAAATTTGAAACTCGATACGACCGTGTCTCGTTACTACGATGCTAATTAAATTTTAAAGTAAAAGTTGTCCATAGTAAGTGTTGTTCGAGTACTGTAATAGTGAAAGTAATATACCCGATAACATACGTGATTACCGGTTAGTTTTAGTTAATCACCTTGAAATGGTAGATATGTATGGTGGTGCGAAAAATTCGGCTTCGGCACCGATTCCGCGTAATTGATGCGCGTGATGCACTCGTGCATTCGGAATTGCACAGAACCGCATCGCTGCCCTCGCGTGCTTCGTTAATCACGCACGTTGACGGTTGAATCTTGGCAAAAAGAAAAGGGGAGAAGGAAAGAAGTGAACGCATTCGTGAGAGAGTAAAAGAGAGAGAGAAAGAGAGAGAGAGAGAGAGTGGAAGGGAGAAGGTATAAAAGACATGAATGCGAGTCGTTGCTCGCTTTGCTGTTCGTACAGGAAGCTCATCGAGAGTTATGCGCAGGACTGTACTTACGTGCACCGTGCACTCTTCGTTTATCGAATTTCTTCTTTGTCTTTTTCTTTGCTCCCCGTAAAATAATAAACGCTCTTTTTTTTCGTCCTTTAATAACACCGGTGATTTTTTACAGGATAAATGAAAACCTCGGATTATATCTTAGGTCGTTCGTTTATTTAACATTATAAATTAAGATAAAATTAAATAACAAGCATCGAAACTCGTAATTATAAACGCAATTATTTTATTATTCGATTTAATTTAATTTCATTTAATTTATATGCATTCTATTTATATGTATGTAATAATAACGATAATATGATGATGATAATAATAATTGTTAAACTGAGATGAAGAGAGTTTGAAGTATTGAGGATTATAATTAGAATTAGAAAAATTGTAGATAGTATTAGTACAGAAATGATTAATTCCAGTGAATTAGAAAGGGAATCTATTTCATCGTGTCAATAAGATTAGATAAAGTAAAGAGTAGAATAATAAATAAATATTACGTCATTCACTTAAAACGGACAAATTTTTCCTCATTTCGATCGCTACGAAATTTTATTAAAGGACAAAATAATAATAATAATAATAATCAGAATGGTTTAAAAGATAAAATATCTAATTGTACGTAAGAGCATTGACCGAATATTTTTTGTGAAAATTCTAGCAATTGCTGAGAAATATTGAAAAATTTCCAAAATGATGGAATACATGTAGTTCAAGAAAATAACAGATAATAAATGCGGGAAAATTTTATCTAAAGGAATTAAAACTTTATAGAATAATCTAACATTATTATCATTTTTAAAACTTTAGATAAGAGATAACGTGGAGGTTAGTGTATACATACTCATTGAAATTACTTGTTATATTTTAGTTGACATGTGTTTGCGATTCGCTCGATAAAGTAATCAGTTCTTATCTGAGTATGACTTTTTTTTTTTAGAAGCTCATTTTTAAATGTCACATGTATAAATAACTGACACGACGAACGGTTGTATTGATAATCTATATTCCTCCAAAAGTAACGTAAAATATATACGTATAAAAGATTATAACGGGTATATTTTAGGAAGATTGTTTTAGAAACTATGTTATTTTCTTAGCGAGCGAACAAAGTGTAGGGAGAGAACCGATATTCCCGTCACGGACTGTACGAGAAGCCATTTTGAATCTTCCTCGGAAAATTTATTACTTTACCTTCATTAGTTTCCACGTTATCCGAGTTTAAACACGCTGTATCGTTTTCTATTCAGTCTCGTAAATGAGCTCACGGTTTATTAATGAACGTCAACCGATTATAGTAAAATTGTATAATTGTGGATCGTAATTGAAGCGTCTTGAATTTATTGAAAGGAAAGACGTTCATATCGATCGACTAGAAATCCTATCGATCGTTAAAGAAGTGAAAATAATTTTCGTTTTCTTGGAACGATAAGTTGCTGATATTCGTTTACCAGGAAAGAGAGATGTTTTTTTTTTTTTAAAGTATGTGCTTTTTGAAGGAGCACATTGTTACAAATGAGGGCCTCTGGCGTGGGATATGAGTCATCTAACGACTTGTTTCACTTGACGAACATCCATAAAACTGAACTGACGGCTTACAAATAAGCATACTCGACACCAGCCTTAAAACTACTCCGATGTTTCGCTTACTACCAACCTTATTTTTGCATGCTGCACGATTTCACAGAAAATTAAAAAGCGCTAATTAATTTTACTCGAGTAATCAATTTAATTAAGTTCAATTTAAAGATAACTTCACTCGTTAAATATATTTTTATACATTTTTTCCTATTACGCGTATTTCTCTACCACACAAATTTCTAACAAAATACGTAAATAAACGCATAAATACCTATACTCTACTTATTATAGAATTTTCTATCATTCAAGTATCGAAACTTCTCATTTAAAACACAAATCTTGTAGGTAGATTGCCCGTTTGTAAATTTCAAACACATCGAACACATATCTAAACGCGATCAGTTTATAAACACAAAGGCTCGTCAACGTTCGAAACGAAGGTTGCCGAAATTACGCGTCCGAAAGGAAATCTCTCAGTCGTTCGCGTACCGTGCTAGGTACCAGCAGCAGTTCTTAATAAGCAAATAAGGTTTGTCGAAACGAACGAAGCCTATGTAAATTGCGTACAATTTTCTCGCTACGCACACGCTTCGTTTTCTAATATAAAATTGATTTCTGTTGCAGTTGTTGGGCGGTGCTTGCTTCAGCCACGGTCCGTACACGTTCTATAAAGCAGTTCGAATAGGAAACGGTCGTGTACTTCGTCTTGGAAGCTTCTTCCTCACGAAATTGTGGAGCGATGCAGATCTCGTCAGCATCGGGGAACTTCAGTTGCTGTGGATGGACAGCAGGGGACCGAATCAACCTCTGGCATCTTTACGGCTATACTTTTTACCGGAGAACACCCCGGATGGCCGAAGGGACACGCACGGAGAGGTGAGTGATTTTCGCCTTTTTATCCATCTACTTGTTTCTCTTTGTCGAGTCTCCAAATGAAACTATCACTCGACACGAATACTTTGATTTCGCAGTAGATTGGGAGTATCGGAGACCATAGAAGAAATTCGTGATAAATCAGATATTTTTGTTTTGTGTTTCAATGGCATATGAATAATTATTGTTAGCCAATTAAGCGTTAGGAGAACTGTCTTTTTATTGATTTTCACGAAACCTTATATATGGTTCGATCGAACAGATTGTTTCTCTTTAACTAAAACGTTAGACGAAATTCTATTGTTTTAACCAGCGAATAAGATAAGGCCGGGAAATCAACGGGATCGTACTTAGTATATTTTTCTCCGGTAATATTCGTTTGTTTCTATTTTATTCGATCGTACGTTGTTTTAACTACGGAAGGTAGAAAGTAACGTTTTCGAGCAATGAATCAGTCGAATTGCCTATTCAGTCGCTCTCGTTGTGAAAATAATGAATTAGAGAAGCAATCTTGGTTCACGGGCGATAGCAGCGCGTAAATAGTTATGCGCTGGAAAATAGAAAGTAATATTTAAACCGATAAATCAGCTGGGATTGCTACATTGTGACTTTATTGCGAAAGTAACGGAGAGATGTATAAGATACAGATAGTAAGATACGTAAGTATAATTCAAAGTAAAATGGTAAAATAGTAAATCTCACGGCAAAAATACGTAGAAAAGATAATCTCGTTTCGCGATAGAACCGAGCGAATTACTCGAGTGTAATCTTTTATTCGAGTTAATTGCCCCAGATAAGATAATAAGCAATCTTTTTCCTTTTAACTTTAAAATATAAAGTACAGCATTAATTGAACATACATATAATCAGGCTGAAACGACGTTTAAGAAGCAGAGCGAAATATAATACAGCGTTGAAATTTTTCGTACAAAGAAACAGTAAAGGAGGAGGACATTTTACATCCACGAGTCTAATAATAATCATAAAATACGTGAGACCGATTTCACGCGTTTTCACATCACAATAGGTCGATGTAATTTTATTTTAGGTCGATTAATTTCCAGATATTTCATTCTCCGGTGGCGTTTTTCAATTCGTGTGAAATATACGTAGAATACGAATTAAGATAAAAAGTATGTGTCTTCCAAAATTAAATGATTTCATAGAAACTGTTGAAATCGTTGAAACCAGAAGTCATCTATAACTTGTTCACATGACGTTCTATATGAGTCATAAATCTTTTCGACCAGCGAACAATGCAATTTAATTGGCCTCTCTTCGAAGACATAGTAATCATGGTTACGCCGCGATATATAGTGGTAGAACAACAACGATCGCGTTCCGATCGGAATGATTTAAAAGATCGTCGAACGATTAGGAGTGTCGTAATGCCAGAATTTTTCTGAATTCTCTGCCGGCTAATTTTAGCGATGCGATGCAACCTTGATCTAATTCATTGGTCGACCACGTTGCTCGAAACAATTCTATATTCCTGCGCTGAATGCGCAACAAAAAACCTCAACTCGAAACGTGATTCTTACGAAATCAGAATGTGCACATGTATTTCTGATCCTTTTTTTTTTTTTTTACTTTACATAATACTTCACACAGACGTGTTCTACGATACGTTTAAACGTCAACTCTGTAATTACCAATGGGTTCTTGTTTTTTCTGTTTATCTTCCTTTGATGAACATTATTTTTCACACGCATTATATAAAAAGGAAAAAAAAACACTTGAAATCGGTTTCCACCGAATAAATAACGTACAAGTAACATCCTCTTATCTAAAGTTTATCCCGGTCGAAAAGTTGCAAAGCGAATAATTGTAATTTAGCTGGTAATCGCTGGCAAACACTCGAACGCGTCGTTCCACAACGAGGAAATGCTCTTTCGACGTCGTAAACCGGTTTACGTTCTGTTTTTTCCACGTTGCTCGAACATTTCATCGGCAAAAATCACTCGGAGCACGCTTTGGGTAAATCGCGTTTTTTTTCGCGTGACGACTAACCATTAACCTCTCATTAAATTCTATGGTACCGCAAAAATTTCTGTCTTTTTTCCTTTCGATCGTCTCTTTTCTTCTTTCTTTTCTCTTTCCTTTTGACAAAATTAATTTAATATGGTGTACAAACGGTGTATTCGTTTTTGCGTTGGGTTCGTGTATCGTATGGGATTGCAGGCCATTTCTACCGGCCCAAAGCTATAGTTTAACTAAAATTAATCTGTCTTATAATAACGCGATTATCGCTGCCACGGTAGTGTTCAGGGCACATTCGTGTACTCGGAATCAAATTCACCTTGTATTATGCTAACGACATGCTAATGGCCCCTTCTTTAACGACCGTTTCCTTTTGTGAGTTCGCTTTTGATTCCTCGAGTTCTTCTTGTCGGCCGTAGCTTCCCATCTGGCGATATTAATTACGAAATATCGTATCCGCCAGGCGTTTTGTATGCCGAAACAAAAGTAAAAAGAAAAAAGAAAAGGAAGAAACGATAGAGAAGAGGAATATGCCTCAACTTCATCGTCAATAAACTTTCGCTTGTTTCCAATACTAAATTGCATTATGTCATTCCACGGCGGGTCAATAAATATTCAGAAGCTGCATTGATCGATTATAACGTGAATCGACGCGTATATGTAACTCGGCGTAAAGTGATTAATAATTGCGAGTTTATATTTATTAATACGAAACGACAATGCGCACGAGAAGCGAAGAGAATCAATTGGGTCGAAGTGGGATAACAATAAAAAAAAAAAAAAAAAAAACGAAGGAGAGAAAGAGAGAGAAAAAAATATGAAACGAATTGGCGGAGTTGAAAAATTTATGGAATTCCGAGGCACGCTCGTGAAACGAAATATAGATTTATTTCCCCCTGCTAATAGAGGAACGCGAAAAACGAGTAATCGGTGTTATCGAATTTTGTTCGCCGGGAAAACGCAATGTGTACTCGATAATTTAATTGAGACTCGATAATTTTCTTGAACGAACAGTGCGTTCGTATACACGCATACTTTGGATTCACGCGTCGCATTTGCATAAATCTATTAAAATTCATAGCCTCCTAATCAAGTAATTCTCGACGCTTGTCATAATGAAAAAAAAAAAAAAAAAGAAAGAAAGAAAGGAAGGACGTAGAAGGGGAAAACGTTGGAATGAAATCGTTTTTATCGTTGGAAAAATACGCGATAAAATCAGGAAGACTCGAGATGTACGATAAAATTGCAACGTTGTAAGATACGCTCGTTGAAAAAGTCCAAAATGAGAACGTGATTGGCAACTGAATATGGTGGGATATTAGGAAAAAAAAAAAAGAAAAATAAATAGTTGCTGCGAGAGATGGATAGTGGAAGAGAGATTTACGAGCCTGGGCTTTGAAAGTATCGCGGTGTGGAATTTTTTGTTATTATAGAAGTATTACGCTTACATCGTTTACACAAGGAACGCTTAACGCAATTTTTTAGAAAAGGAAAGAAGAGAAAAAAGAAAGAGGGAGGCAGTAGATGCAGATCTGTATGTTGTTCCTGCGGCTTTCATACTTGCCGGATTTTATTCAAAACCATATTTGCATTCTCATTATTTTTTTGCCCCTCCCTCGTTTGAGCTTCTCTGAAATTCCACGGAGTTCCATACTTATAATTCATTTCCCGTCTTCTCTAAGCATTAAATTCGTTTCTTTTCTACGTTCTAAAGGTGCGAGTAATGTAATATAATATATCTAACGCCAGAACGTTAATTTAGAACGTACTGGATATCACATTGTGTTTTCATTAACGACTTTTGCCATTATTTCCCGCGATAAATCACGACATAAATTCAAATTTATGGATTGCGAGAGCGAAAATTTTAAAGAATACGCTGATCGATCTGACTATTTTGCTAATAATTTGTTAAAGCTATATATTACCGATTTAAACGAATATATTTAGTAGAAATGACACGGGAATTACAGCCAAACGTCTAACGTTGAAATTTATTGCGCAAATGTAACACGAACGTTGCATAACATTATTATAACAGAAAGTATAAATTATGCTTGAGTGGCGTTTATCGAGTAATTTATCTAACAGAAGTGCAACGAATCTAGTAAATATCATTATTATCGTTAAATATTAACAAATAATAATTATACGAATTGTACCCTGCTGAATCCCTGTTAAATCCTGCTGAATCTCTGGCACAGTTTGCAAAATTTCAACAGAAGTAAAGCAGAGATATGCAAAAAAAAGGTTAGATTTAAAGGATAGAAGAGGTTAATAGAGGCAAAAGCGTAAAGTACAGAGTGGCAGATGTAAAAATGCTGCGGAAGGGTCTACAGAACACAAGCAAAATCCCTCGTTGGATGGTTAGGGTGGATTTTGGGGTTGGCCTGTTCTACTATCGAGACATTGTCAATTAAGCGCAGCCCTTCTCTCGTCATTTTCACTGTTTACAGGCTGGTTAGCTTGAAAGCATCGTATACTACAGTCTAGAAATGGATTTTGTTTCTCTCGTGGCATGCAGAAATTCAATTTGACATTTTTCTCAAATTCATCTTCAGTCACTTTTATTTCGTCATTTTTATTTAGCAATTTTCAAAGGATGAATTTCCCGAATTAAATCTGCCCGGTAAATACAGAGAAATATATAGTTGTTTAAAATAATGTAAGATAAAACAGAACATGGATAAATCGATGTACACGCGGTAAAATCGAATACATATTTCTCGATCGTAAATCTTTTCTCGCCAATTCGACTTTTAATTGGCGAACCGACGAAAAGGAACGTTAAAATATTTCTCGAGTGAAGTGGTTTATATCGAGCTCGTCGCGATATCTTAGAAAAATGGTTTTATCGATTTACGATTAAAACGATATATGGCGTGTACCGAAATACGGGTAGAAGAGAAGTAAGTAACGTTATTCGCTTTTACTCTAACAACAAAGTTCCATTCGCATTTACTAATTGGCAGAGTCACGAACAGTCAAAACAGCATTTAGTTAGTCGAATTGTCGAGCTAATTAAATATGCACCGAGTACGGAATGTTGTGTGACTCGACGCAACTTCTTTCCATGGAATATAAATAATTCCATCGTATCAAACTTGCAACGAGGAATTCGCGATAAAAAAAAAAAAAAAAAAATAATAATATAATTCCTCGAACATGGTTCTATAAACGAGCGTTATGAATTATTTAAATAACCTACTTGGACGGAAAATTGCTTTTTCAATAATACATTTTCTCCGTCGTAATCTTACTTATCGAAACGTCTAGTTTGTCTTATCAGTATGTATTACTTCTTAATGAACGTACTTTATATTCTACTTTTATTATCCTACTTTTCCAACTTTTAATTTTTATTTCAATCGTTATCGTTGATTTTACGATAAATATTACTTAGATTCTTCTGAAAGGCTCAAGCTTAATTATAATGCTGGAATATCGTTTTTTATCTTCCTTTTTTATTTCTTTTTTTTTTTTTATTTCTTTGCGTTTCCACGCGTTTCCTCGTTTCTTTCTCGCTCGAAATCTTGAAACAGACGTCAGTAGCGTTCTAGAAATCCACTCTCGGAACTTTTCATTTGTAATCTCAACTTTTGAATTTTTACGAATAACCATGTTGATCCTGTTTGTTGGAAATATTATAGAAATTGTTTTTAGATCTAAAAGTACCGTTTATATACGTGTATGCACGATAATGGCGGGGACATAATGGGTACTTTGGTAAATGGAAAAACACATAGCGTTCGTTATTATTTTAAATCGATAAACGTCTGTGCACGCGAGAGCCACTGTTAAATCGCATCACCGTGCTCACAATCACGACCGTATTATTGCACACGGCATCGAGTAAGAACAACAAATTGGATGCAGCCTTGGAAATATTATTTTAAATGACTTTTGAAACCGGATAGCTGCAAACACTACGCTCCCAGTAAAATGACATTCTTTTACTTCAATTATCATTTTCGTTCCAGCTAATACCAATTGGACGAAAATCAATTTGCTCATGTGTTTAAAAAATTTAGTAGAGGGACGATCTTTGACCGTGGCCTATCGCTAGTAATTTAACAATTTTTAAAGCTACAATAGAGAGGCAAAGCCTGAGTAAAAGCAGTTATGATTCTCTATTCTCCTCTCTTTTCTTTTTTCTTTTTTTTTTTTCAAAAAGTAAAAAATTTCTGCGGCCAGAAAAAATTGTATTTTGTGTTTGTAAAAAAATTTCGTCAGAGAAGAAACTACCACGAAAAATTGAAAATTTCCTTTCCTTGAAAAAAAAAACAAGAAAAAAAAAGAAAGGAAGGAAAACAGTTTTGATTTGTAGTTTATTTATTGGTTATCCTGAAAGGTTGAAAATTTGAAGTAGAAAAAAAAATGCGAATAGGATAAAAGATGGAGTTATCGAATTGAACGAAATGTTGGAAAACGATGGAAACATTTCTGTATTATGTAGACTTTTTTTAAAGCATTATGCCGTTACGCTGCAAATATGTAGAAATAAGTATCTCTGCGAGCTCGACAAGGTTACGTTCTAATACTGTCCGCAGAAATGACGTAATGAATAATGCATTCTCTGGTTTAAATGTTAGTTTTATGAAACGCAACACACGCACACGCCTCGTGCAGATCAACGTTAATTCGTTCTCGATGGTGTTTGATGCACATTCCATGACAACGTAGGTGAATTCACGTAAATAAAAAAATGTCGTTCAATTACATTCAAAGGTTGGAAAAATATCATAAATATTTAGATTACTTTTTACGGCGTATGTGCATGATCTTTCGAGCTTTGTTTTATTACGTTAGTCCGTTGTCTTTCAATTTCAATTGAGTGTTTCAAAGATCGATAAATCTTTCGCTTTAATTCTCGCTTCGATTGCGACTCTCCAACTTGGAGACCGATTGCTCTCAAACCATTGACGAACTTGACGTAATTGTTTCCACGTAATCGAAAAACTTGCAAGATTTAAAAATAGATTCTATGGAATTAGAGAACCGTTACGACTGTTAGACCGGGGATTTTCACGAACGCGATTAAACCAGTGAAACAGAGATTTCTACCACTGAATGTTATAACGAGTAGTTATGCTTCTGATATTGTTCATATTTTAACATATTATCGAAGAACACACGAATAGAACATGACAAAAGCCTATCTTCTTCAATCTCTTTATTTCGAACAATCGAAAATAACGATTAAAGGATAGCTTTGGTAATACGACACTGACTATTGAATCTTTAAACTGCACATTATGTTTTTTCTCCGTGGTCTTCAATTTTCCGTTGTGTAGATTTCTGAATAAATGTAAATTTCACGTAAATTAATACAAATCCGTGTTCTAGTAACTGGATACGTATAGAATTTCATTTAATTCTCGATTTGACGGCAAGATAACGGAAATAAGAATTCACGAAGCTTGGATTTTGATTTCGAAACTGTTGGAAAGACAATCGAGAGAATTGATCAAGAAGCGAGTAGCCAGCTCATGACCCTATCTTAGTAAATTAGAAGCAGAAACGCCCTGCAGCTGTTGATGGATAAACATCGCTGTTCGATAGTCAAGATAAATCGAACCTTTTAATTCGCTCGTGTTCATCGATCATGTCAATTATACGCGACACAGTCGGTTCGCGATAAATCGTTGGCATAATATTTTCACACTTTCCGGCTTCGTACTGGGATTAGTCGATTGTAATAGTTCTACGTACAATGACTCACAGAAAGTATGCGAAACGTGTACGCTTACGGTAGAAAACTTTTGTGTACATATATTACATGTTTTGTAGAAAACATTTTGAAATTTTATCAGCACTGCGTTGCGCGTATGTTTGTACAAGTGTTGGAGTACCATGGCGAATCCATGTATAACTACAGTCACAACTAATTAGAAAAAATGTTGACGATTATTTTTCAAAGAAAAGCGAAAAAGGGAAAAAAATGAAAGATGAAAGCAGATACTTTCCGCTTTTCGACTTTGTTCCGGCTGTTTTCTCTCTTTCTGATTCTTCAAAGTTCCCGTGATGACCCTTGAAAAGAATCAAAGAGCGCGAAGAGACAGCGAGGAATGGACTGTGTAGAAAACGATGTGTCACTATAAACGACCAGAAAACGCGTTACCGAAGAGATTTGGCGAGATTTCGCGCCCTTTCATCTCCTTCTCGCCTTCTCGCTGCAGATTTCATTTCATCCATCCAGCTTTGATTTCATTTTATTTTCTTACGGCAACTTCTAAACGAAAACGGCAATTACGGGTAATTTCTTGACTTGTTCGCGTCTCTAAACGTCGTTGAAAATAAGATTGAAAATAGGATGGCGAGAAAGGGCGCAAAATGCAGGATAAATATATCCGAAAGATGGCTCTCTCTTCTTTCCTGCGGACTCGTGTTTTCACGTTTCTCGTTGATTTCGCCTCAATTTCCACGCTCTTCGCTAACGCCATTGTAAATTCGGCTTAATGAAGAAATTCTCATTCGTGCGACGTCGTTACAAGCTCTGCCGGCCGAATAAAAAGTATGCTGATTCGGAAGGAATAAACAACGCCGATAACTTGATATCTTAAGAGGCTGATTATTTTGACAAATGTATTAAAAAGTTTTCTTCGTTTTGTGTTTGCAATCCGACGCTTTTCTTTTCCACCGTTTCTTTTTTCCTCGTTCGTTCGATACGTTGAAGATTTCGTTATCCACGGGAAACGTTTGGACTCTCAGAGAATTTCCATGAGAACTTCGAAGATCCTCTCTGTTTTTACGAAAAAATTCTTTTACCATTTTCTTTTCTTTTACCACCTTTTTTCGCCTTCTTTTTTTTTTATGCGAAGTAATTTAAGAGGATATGAACTTTTCTACCTCCGTTTCAAAGGTTGCTTTTATTTTTCTTCTTTTTTCCCCTTCCTTCGTCCGGCTGTAGAACTTTTCATGAAGTTTTTCCAGTGTAATTCTAGATAAATACGCGCATTAATTTTTAGTAGCGTTGTTGAATTTCTATTTTCGCGAAATTTTATTCTACTTCGTCTCTTTAATTTAATTACTGCATTCGATGTTGGAATGCGTGATATAATGAGGAAAATAAATGTAAATATTATTTCGCCGATGAAACTGCGACCGTGTACGGAACGGAGGCCACGAGTTCAAAAACCAGTTCCCCCGAAGCCTAATTAATAAATGTAGCTTTCGCGTTATTAGTTTTTGTTGTAACAAGCCCTTGTTCGGATATGATATCCGTACACAGGCGAAAATGATGATATTAATATGGAGATAAACTAGAGCGAGGAATAATTTCTGAAATAACTCGACCGGAGTTGAAAAATTTTCTCTGTTGGCTCGTAGGGGAAAGAAAAGAGAAATAGCGGTCTGGCGCGGGCATTTAATTCGCAAAATGTCGCCCTCCCGTTTTATTTTCGATTTCATTGTTGCGTCGATATCGAGTCGCACCGATTGATGCACAATATTTACGAATCGAAACCCTTGCTGATCGAGGGATGAATTTTTGAGCGAATGAAGAGAGAAATAGTGGAGGTTACAAAACGAAGGGAGAAAAATATATACAAGTCGTCGTGGTATTGTTGAGCAGCATAAATACAGACGGCAAAGAGAATAACAAGAGCGAACAAAGTGTTGTTTTGCATGCATTCCATCGCGATCGAACATAGACGCTGCGAATATTTCATTGCACTCCGTCGGAAAATACTTTACGCTCGTTTATTTCCTCCCCGCGAGAAAAAGTTTGTTCCGGGAGCGATGAAATTTATTTGCACTCGTTTCTTCGTGGCTTAATATTTCCTTCTTCTTCTTTTTTTTTCTCTCCTTCTTTTCAACTTTTCCTTTTTTTTTTCTCGTTTTATCGTTCCCCTCGTTTCTGTTTTACGCGTGTGTACTCAGCGAGAGAGAACCTTGACGTCCTAATTCCGTGTCGCTCCAAGTGTCTTTCGGGCAATTCGATTTTATAATTTCGAGAACGCCTAGAAAAAAGATTAATCGGTCTCAAGCAGCCTACGGCGAAATTCGAGCGAATACGAGTCTCTCTGTCGAGAAACTTCGAAGTTGATTGTTCGAACGATCGCCCGGGAAATTGCATACTTTGGGAGATATCATTCTTATTAAATGGAAGATAGAAACGTATAAATTGACCCAGATTGACTTAATCGTAACCAACGAGAAATCGTAAATTGTTTAGTCACTGTAGAGGATCATTCGTATTTTCCAATAAACCTATCGATCGACATTTCGATTAAAAAATATGAATTTTTGAAATTCTCGAACAAATAACCACGACATCGTGATCTCTTGCTATTATCGTCGATCTAATTGATAGACTGAGAAACGAGAACGAGTCCATTTCATTTCACGAGGCTATTGTTTATGAATCGAGAGATTATCAACGAGCGATAGCCTGTATAAAGCACATATGTACATACATACTTGCCGCTCTACTTATCGTTATTTAATTATCGAAACAACTTTCTATCCATTACTTGGTAAAAATTAGGTTTCCTAGAATTTCCTCAGTTTCTTCCACGGATCAAATAGATTTCTCACATGCGATTATCACGTTCCTTCCATTCGTTATTATAATTTATCGTACCCTCAGCTTCGTTCTGTTCTATCGAATCCATGGAGTTACACGAACCTGACGTGATGCACACACTTCATTTGATACTCGCGGGGAGTCCACGCTGGCCTGCATAATTTATTAGAAAATTGCGAACGAGTTTCCTCGTCTCCTCTCTATTCTTCTATCCGTCTTTCTCTGTTCTTCTTATAGACGTCTTCACGCGCACGCATGCAGTCTCCACGTTAGAATAATTCAATGTTCTAAATAAAACTCGTGGAATTCGCGTGCACGCGGTTGTTGTTAGGCCAGTGTTGAGGACGATGGGGAATCCGCGATCGGGTGAACGTACCCTTAAGCCCTGCACATACAACGCGATTAACCCGTCTGCATCGTTTTCTTCCATTAGACGCTGATCCTAAATCGTACGAATCGTTTTTTTTTTTATCGCTGCATATTCGAATGTTGTCACTTCTCGCACCTTTTATTCTTCGCGTTACATCGTTCAATTTTTTTGCCCGAGGTCTTGACAAACGTATCAGGGATGCGACTGTTCGAGAAGTCGCAGCATAATCGCAACACTCGGAAATATCGATTCTTTTTGCTCTGCTCGCGTGATGCGTCCGCGATTGGGAAAAAGAATATCAAAATAGCTTCTTGAAGGGCTTTAAGTTTAATTAGAAGCTTTAGAATAGTAGAGTTTACGACGACGAATCGATTGGCAGACACCGCAGCGCCGCTTTTAGTCAAACATTTTGAGAATAAATCGCTCGGTCCGACGCTCAAAATTGTTGCCGATGTAGTTTGAGCACCTCCCGTTGGAATTGTTATCGAATTTCAAGAGGAATGCCTTGAAAGCGACGGAAGCTGAATCGGGAACTTTGAGAAAAATTTCGCGAATCCCGGGAACGATATAATTCTGTAGAGAAATGAAGAGCGAAGAGCTGTTCGTTCGAGGGTCTGATCGATTTAAGAAACTGCCGTAGCTTGTATTACAAATAGAAAACAGAGCCGAGGAGAACAAAATCTTCTTTAATGCTCCGAATGGTCTGCTTTGAAATCTTCTTTAATTTAACAGGGAAGAATGGAAAACACAGTTGCTGTACACGTATTACATTTTTAACAATCCCATTACATTTTGAATGCAAATATTACTTTGCAGAGAAACATTCAAGATAGAAATATATGGAATTAACGTTTACCGCGCAGCGAAAAGAGAATAAGAACGGAGGAAGGAAATTTCATTTAAGTAGCGTTGTAGCCGTGACATAAAACCTCTACTATATTCTTGAAAAATATTTTTTTACAAAATTTCATTATAATGGAAATACACTAGCTCGCGAAAGTATTTCAATATTTGTAGAAATCTCTTACGTGTACGTGTATTATATATAAAAATTTTCTATGGTAATGCGTTCGAATACTTTTGCCGGCCCGTGTATCTGTTTCCACAACGTGGAGCATCATCGTGCAAAGAGAAAAGGAAAAATCGTTTTCTTTTATTAAAACGTAACATTATATTGGAAAACCCGTGGCCGTAGAATATCGTCAAAGTTTTCGATACGAATAACAGAACTGACGTAAATGCACGAATATAATTATTCGTTGCATTTAAATACAGATTGATTTATTTTCATACATGGCGCGTGTCGGAGATAAATTATTTGCGAAAATCAACGGGAAATTGATATACACGAGGCGTACAACATGGCGGATATCTAATATCACTTTGTATGTTCGAAGTCGGAGATTGCACGTGTACGCACAAAAATCAATGCAGTGTTTGTAAAGGCTCTTATTCAGAAGCGTGACTTACATAATACATCAGTACAGTGCGCTGGCAATGCTTCGTACAGATATAACTCATAAAATCGTACAGACTGGCAGAATCGATTTGTTTACGTTGATTCATTTCTTACCGTACTAGATAAATCTTTTTTCTTTCCTATTTCTTTTCTTTTTTTACGCGCGTCTGTCGGTTTTTTTATTCGTCGCGCTAATTCTTTCGCGCGAAGATTCTTTCGCAGCAGGAAAACATAGTAACAAGTACGTCTTGCTCATATTCCGAATCAATTCGTCTTTGGAAAATTTGCAAAAGAATGAGAAAAAACAAACACGCGTTTAGCTGCCACACTAAATATAGAAACATAGTCTGAATCTTAAAAAAAAGCTATCTGTGTGTTGGCTACGAAAATTATTACACCAATGTATTTCTTATAACGCTTTCATACTGTTTAATTAAGTTCGTTATCTAGCGGTACTTTCGTACGACTGTAAACATCTGATACTACGAAAATGAAATGTATAGAACCCCTGTAAAAAGATGTTTCGTTCGAAAATAAAGATATACACGTGTCAATACTTTTTTCAGTTACCGTAAAACACAGAAAATGTGAATTATCTATCGTATTGTTCTCCTTCATATATTTTCCTCGGTTCAAAGGTTATTCATATTGAATTTAATTATCATTCGATTCGCATAATGCTAAGTTATACAAAATACGCGATTGAACCGTAAATTGAAGTAATTAGCAAAATATTTAATTAAATTGTTAGCCTGGCCATTAAACGGAGGAATTCATTAAACGGTCGTATCGTGTTTTATTTGCAACTGTAATACATGAACCGTGTGTATTAATTAAATTTGATTTGGCCCGTCCGCTGTTACAACTGCACGACATGATCTACCGTTGTGCACGCTATCTTGTAAACTATGACGTAATCGATAACAGAGTCGAGCGAGGGGAAAAAAGAAATTATGATTCAGTTCGTGTAACGCGCGCGGGTTTACCGAATCCGGTATTTCAAGAATAGAAGTCCCCACTTTTTCTCTCTTTCTCTCTCTCTCTCTTTGCCTCTCTCTCTCTCTCTCTCACTCTCTGCCTCTCTTTCTCACTGTACTCAATCAACAACCGATTTTCCGTAAAATTTTCAACTCGATTTCACGGCGAACAAGTACATCGCAATCACGCGTTCCGTGAAATGAATGTTCACAGTCGACTGGTATTAAATTCATCTACGTATAAACGTTCTTCGTATGAATCAAGAAAATAAAGTTGTTTCTTTCTTTTTGACGTCCGTTTAATATTAATCGAGCGGCTAAAAAACGTTTTTATGACAAATATGTATACAGGTGTCCGATGTAGCTACTTTCAAATGAAAGAATTATTGAGAAAGTGTACAGTGTCCGAAATTTACATAAAGCCACTATACACGTTTTTTTTTTGGTAAAATCATGTAGTTATTCCATTCTGATAACAAGTTTGCGTATAATACCATTTTGGGAGAACTAGGACAGAAATGTACATGTAACAATGATTTTTTAATATCATCCACAGAAAGAATAGAAGAAAGTAATTTTATTTATCAACAACGACAACGTTCCGGTTCATACATCGAAACACATGAAACAGTGGCTGCGCCAAAAGATATCAATGTTTCAACATGGCCAGCATGTTTACTGGAATGGAAACTCATAAGAAAATCTTTGGAGAATAATTGCAAGAGAAGTTTGTACCAATTGCAGACAGTATAATTCCATTAGTGGAATTTATCAAACGCTGCAAACGAAGCGTGCACGTCTATCGATAAAAAGATGGTACAAAATTTAATTTCGTTGAAAAGATGGCAATTATACGTTGATATGGAAACAGCGAAGAAATTATCGTTAATTCTAATTTTACAGTTGAAATTTATTCGTTTAAAGCGCACGTGAATTCGTAGAAATTCATTTTGTTTTCTCTTAAATTATATTTCTACGTTTTTTTAAAATAATCTTCTGTTGTTGAAATCGAAGTGTATGTCTTTGATTTTTTAATTTTAATTCTACAATTTAATTTTATTCGTTTAAAGCGCACGTGAATTCGTAGAGATTCATTTTGTTTTCTCTTAAATTATATTTCTACGTTTTTTTAAAATAATCTTCTGTTGTTGAAATCGAAGTGTATGTCTGTTCTTTGATTTTTTAATTTTAATTCTACAATTTAATTTTATTCGTTTAAAGCGCACGTGAATTCGTAAAAATTCATTTTGTTTTCTCTTAAATTATATTTCTACGTTTTTTTAAAATAATCTTCTGTTGTTGAAATCGAAGTGTATGTCTGTTCTTTGATTTTTTAATTTTAATTCTACAATTTAATTTTATTCGTTTAAAGCGCACGTGAATTCGTAAAAATTCATTTTGTTTTCTCTTAAATTATATTTCTACGTTTTTTTAAAATAATCTTCTGTTGTTGAAATCGAAGTGTATGTCTTTGATTTTTTAATTTTAATTCTACAATTTAATTTTATTCGTTTAAAGCGCACGTGAATTCGTAGAGATTCATTTTGTTTTCTCTTAAATTATATTTCTACGTTTTTTAAAATAATCTTCTGTTGTTGAAATCGAAGTGTATGTCTGTTCTTTGATTTTTTAATTTTAATTCTACAAATTAATTTTATTCGTTTAAAGCGCACGTGAATTCGTAAAAATTCATTTTGTTTTCTCTTAAATTATATTTCTATGTTTTTTTAAAATAATCTTCTGTTGTTGAAATCGAAGTGTATGTCTGTTCTTTGATTTTTTAATTTTAATTCTACAATTTAATTTTATTCGTTTAAGGCGCACGTGAATTCGTAAAAATTCATTTTGTTTTCTCTTAAATTATATTTCTACGTTTTTTTAAAATAATCTTCTGTTGTTGAAATCGAAGTGTATGTCTGTTCTTTGATTTTTTAATTTTAATTCTACAATTTAATTTTATTCGTTTAAAGCGCACGTGAATTCGTAAAAATTCATTTTGTTTTCTCTTAAATTATATTTCTACGTTTTTTAAAATAATCTTCTGTTGTTAAAATCGAAGTTCTCTAAAATCTGTTCTCTAATTTTTCCAAAATGGTATCATACACAAACCTGTCGTTAGAATGGAATAATCAATTAGAATAAACGTGTCTGTCGTACTTTACATCTCCTCTCTCTCTCTTTTTTTTTTTGTTTTGCTTTGACACTCGTAAAAGCATTGTTTCGTTGAATAAAGATATAGTATCGACGTAAATCCATTAACACTTGAAATTGACTCGATTTCATGTTGGATCCACTTTAATGCGAAAACGATAGAATGGCGTCGGTATCATCAATCAATAGGGAAGTATCGATCTTGAGTTTTGACATCGGTTTCATCCCGGGGACGATCCAAAATTTCTATGTACAGGGTGACACCGTTGTTATGATAGGTAGCGTTTACCTGTATATTCTAGATGCAGTTAATTAATTAGACGTAACGCGCGTGCAATGAACGAAAGCACCTCGTGCCAAGTAAATTCGCCAGATTGTCCAAATAAAACGTAAATTCTGTCCCTCAATCGGCATCTAGCTCCGTGCATTACGCGTTCCACCAGATTTATGTGAATTTAGTTCGGCATGTAGTACTCACTATGGATATATTAGAACACTGTCACGTAGAAATGGAATCGAGTCGAGAACTGTTTGTGAACTGCAACTGACCCGAACGCTTGATTCACTCGCTCGAATACAGACGGAAGTGGGACGAGTGTAATTCTCTGATTGATTATTGTTGCCTCTACTTTCGCCTGAAAAATACACCTTTTCCAATAGGCACGTGTTTTTCCATATTTTGCCCGATATAAAGGCAAATCGAATCGGACTGTCAGTTTTTTTTCTTTTTTAGGAAAATTGTCTCTACACTCGTGATCTGTTGTAACTCATCAACAATATTTTCTCCCGATCATCTTCGTTACGTTCGACTTGATCTTAGAGTATCGTTCATTTAAAAAACGTTATCTTTTTCAATCACCTCGATGCAATTTGTCCTGATAAAAGTATCGATCTTTTAAGGAATCGTTCATTCATTCGTAACGTACAATTCGATAAAAAGAATTCAGATAATTTAGAATAATTCAATTCGATGAAATCGTATTTTTCTGAAATAAATATTTCCTTGCAATCTATTAATTCGCCAACAATGAACTTCCTCTACGATCTGGATTTTCTACTGATTAGAGGAACAGTCGACGAAAGGTTCTCCGAGGCTTGTAACATTTCCAACATAACACGTATGGACGCCATTCGAGTCAGGTTTATTCCCATCTCTAGTAGTACGGTGTTGGTACGTTGTTGGTGCAGCGTGGTTCGCATGGTTGCCGGGGATCTCGGGGTTAGGGAGGAATCGAGAACGACGAGGGTGGACCAAGGGGGTGCCAAATGGAAGCTATAGCAGGGTATAGAGCTACTCTGTATGGGTAAGTGGAGAGAGCCAGTGTTATTGGTTTTTGTTGCGCATGCCTACTGCCGGCGCCAATCTGGCGAATTATTAGCCAAGTTTAACTGGCCAGAGGTGAGATAGATTATGACAGGAGTTGGTAATTTAATGGCCTCACTCCACTCTTGCGTATTAATCGATTAATATTTTTCTTTTAACCTAGTCAGAATTATCGATTCGAAAAAATCAGTTCAATCGTTTCATCCTCGAGCTGATTCATTCGATATCAATCGTTGAAATTTATCGGTTAATAATTGATCATCGTGATTACGCTGCTCGTTGATAACGAATACGAATAGACTGCAGGAATTTTATTGCGAGATCAAATCGTTAACGACCTCTATTATTTTATGTAAGATGCGTTTAAATCGTTTGCACTTTTCCTCTTAGCGTATCGAAGATGTTTTACGAAAATTCATATCTTTATGCGTAGGAGTAAAATATAAGACACGTGCACTTTGAGCATTTTGCTAATCAAATTCAATTTAGTTAGATTCTTTTCTATCTTTTTTTTCCTTTTATCCTTCCCCTCGTTATAAGATAAAGGATAGAAATTGGCGAAGTAATCGATCACGATGACCATCGATTCCCCCCCGCCTTACATATCGTTTTATTGTCAGGTTACCGGGAAACCCACTCGATGGCATAAAATGAATTTTCATGGGCAATCAAAGGGAACGACTCGAGGGTTCGTAGAAACCAAGTTGGAAAATTTATGAACAGAGCCAAAGATTCCAACTCTCTTATTTAGACCTATACATGTCCTATCGAAAAGGAAGAAAAAATGTGTCTTCTAACAGTCGCCGTAAAAGGATAGCCCGTTCATGTCCCTTATCGTACACGGCGTTTCATTTTTTCTTTCGAATCGTGCCACCCCACTCGAGATCCTGAAAAGCCAATTTCACCGATAAGCGAGCAGCTGCAACTCCCCGCGCGGCGATCGCGTTTAAACGAAATTAGTCCGCGCGCGCGGTGTGCATAAGGTTGTAAACGCTATGAAAAAAACGAGCTAGTGTCCGAGGGATGGACGAAAGTGAAAGTTTCGAATAGAAATTCCAGGGAAAATTCGATTAAAATTACAGAGTTCGAACGACCTAATAGAATACCGATTTTCTATCGCTAGGAATCACAGTTTCATATTTGTTCCACCCCTGTAAAAGATAACCTACAGAATTTTAATCGAACGTCGTAACCGGTAGAAATTTCCAAACAAACCTTTTCTAAAAATCTTTTCTAAAAATCACCAAATCCGATTTACCGTTCATCCATAACACTGTCAACAGAGTTGCTAATAATAATCGTAATGATCGACATGAATGACAGTGCGCAATTTATTAAAGAGAAAAAAGTAAGGAAACAAAAAGAAAGCCAAAAAAAAAAAAAAAGAAAGAAACAAACGTACTGTGTCCAATGGAAATTAGCAGAGGAATCGGCGATAGTATCGACGATGATAATGACGAGAAAGTTATCGGTCCTTGGAGCGACATTAACCTTTAAATTGCTACAGGTAGTAGCCGAGACATGTGTATAGCTGGTCGAATGAACTCGACAGGTTCAAAACCGTTTGTATTTGCGTTCATACATTTTCGTGGGCAACGGTATGTGTCCGGCCGATAGCCACGGCAGATGCTTAAGGCGCGTTCACACGGCCGTGATCGGTGTGTGCGTATTTACCTGCTCACTATCACCGCCGTATTGCGGATACGTTCGTGTGGGATTTGTGGGTTGGACAGTGGCGGCGACGCTTTCGTTCTTGGTTTACTTAGGCGAATACAGAGTGCCCTTATGAACGCTACAATGCCAACCGAGTAAAAAGGGGTTACTTTGGTCAAGTTTCTTTTTTATCTCCTTCGTCCCATTCATGCCCGCCTCGAATCGGTTTTCCCCGGCCTCCTTTTTGTCGCTCGTCGCGTGCAATTTCTGCGATTCATGCCACCCTCTTGTTATCGATCAATTAATATACGAAGATCACACAGGCAAAATACGATAAGTCTATCTTTGTTGATTTTCCCACTTTTATGTCATTTAGTTCATTTAGAAAATTGAAAGTTGAAGAAAGGGAACATTCTGATAGATTCGAAGACGTAAACCTTTTGAAAATACGTGGCAGATAAATACTCGATGTTTCGTAAAAGTCGAACGATGTGTAATCGTTTGTTATTATATTTAATTGTAGAACCGGATGCGAAAATAATTTTTACACGAAATCGGTTGACAACATATTGAATTTTAAAATCGCAGTCCCTCGTAAAAGACGGGAAATTCAACTCTCGTCGTGTTTTTTACCTTTTTGCCCCTTTCATATTGATCAAAAATCTGTCTCCTCTTTTCGTCTCTTCTCTTTTTTTCCCCCTCTCCTTTTTAATAAAATTTTTTCGGAAATAAAATTATCAGTGATTAATCATATAAAATCGTAGAAAATGGTAATAAAATTTGGTCGGTGAGAGAGAGAGCTTAAATGAAAGTCAGGAGAGAATGGCGTAAAAGGTCGACTTCCCCGGGATGGAATACACAGATAATTCTTCTTGAAATATTTCCCTTTGGTAAAACGATTTTATATTATGTCAAGTCGCCTATTCAGCTCGTTGGCCAATGCCGAGTAGTTACAGCCATCTTTCTTCAAGGTCCTCTTCCTTTATGGCCTCGTCCACGTTCATTCGCGTTGCTTTTACATCGCTGCTGCGCGGTAATTGAATATTTGACGAGCAGGAAAAGTATCTGACACGATGGAATCGGTGTTAAAAGAGGTCTGACCCGGCGACGTTCGATCTACTGGCAAACAAAACCGAACATCGTGCCGGCTCTGTGTGTGCCAATAATTATTATACTAATTTCATTAGCACCCGTTGCTTGTTTAAAATTTCAATTTATAGTCCACACGGCTGCCGGCCGATCGATGCAGCATTAAATTACTTCTACTTCGGTCCGGGATAAAATTTCAAATTCGTACACGTTCAATGGCTGTTCAAAGAAGCAAAAATACACGTGCGTAGACTACGGCAGGGACACACGATACACGTTCGTCAATTGTCTGATAATGTGATCAATGAAACGTATTTTATAACTTTTAGGTTATTATAACATGACATAGTAGAGGATGAATAGAACCTGTTAAAAATAGCTTTTAACTTGACAAAATTTCGTCGTAAGCGATATTCTTAAAATTGCGAAATGGATGGGGCAACGGACGTTGTTCGAATTCAAAGCCAGATAATTGAATTTAAAAGTTGCTTTCCCGTGACAAATAAAAATGCGATTTATCGTATTTTTCTGCCGTGGTCTTTATATAAAGAGAGAAATGGAAAAGGAAGGAAGGGAGAAAGTAAAAAGAAATAGAACGCTATAAAAATTACGTTATTTGAAATTCCCCGTGTTTTTTTCTTTTTTTTTTTTTTTTTCGAACTTCCAGAGGTTCACGGAATTTTACGAAATCATCTCTGCTTTATTATTATTGTCCCCTTTTCCTTCTTGGGGAGAAATTTTTATCTGAATTTTAATCAGTTGTGTTACGGACGCGCGAACGAACGATACAGGGAGCCGAAAGAGTTTCAACGAGGAAAGTAATTTTGCCCGCTACTGTACATTACGTGTTTAGCTTGTATAGCCTGGGTGGGATTGGATAATTCTAAACACAGTTGCACACGTTGCCTGTGTAGTAACCTTTGACCAACTTCGTAACTGTGTATGGAAGTACGGACTCTCCCTAACTGAGAATGGAAGGGATTCTCCTTTCTCTTCTACTCTCTTCTCTTCGTCCTCTCGCTTCTACTTAGTGAAACACGCCATCCTTGTCCGTTCCTCGCAATTGATCCTCATCTCTCTCAATTTCTCTCGCTTTTCCCATTCTGATAACATTAGCTATTCTCAACTTCTTCTCCCTTTCTCTCGCTCTCTTTCTTCTTCCGTCGTCTTTCTTGTAAAAGTTTTTCAGGCAATTTAATCATATTACCGCTTCGAACGTATCAAAGAACCTGTTTCAATTGTTTCTAAGTCACGAAACATCAGGCAGTAATTGGTCATAACAGTTATATATGTATATAAATTGTTGTGAATTTCATAAAATTGTAAATTGCACCGTGGAAGAAATAACAATGACGAAATATCGTGTTTCCCTTTCATAGGATTTTACAAAGAACGCTATTTTAAAATGCAGAAATCGATAATGCAGGTTGATAGAATATAATTGCAAATAAAATTGCGTCAATGCAACGTTGACCTCGATGGTTTGTGAAGCACGGGAAACACGTTTATCTAGTTTTTTTTTTTTTTTGCCTTTTCCTTGTTTTAAAGATGTTCGATTTATTTGAGAAATTCGAGTAATTTTTTAAGGCTTCGGAAAAACAAAGAGAAAAACCTAAGCTATAAATGTTCTCATCGTAAACTGACCTAAGATGCACTTTAGACTTGTAGGTAATCTGGAGCAGTGGTTGTCGAATGGCCAGTTTTAGCATTGTGAGCATCGCAAGCCTCTTGTACTCCAAGCAAAAATATACGTATTTCCGCGAACAGTAGGAACAAGCTGGTGAATGGAGGATTCTTAAATTAAATCGTTAATCTTGGCGCAGAAGTCGTGCCTTTTCGTCGCTCGTAACGAGACCGGGAGAAAAATGAACTTGCCCGTTGAACACTTTGCGTGCTTTCGTTTCGTTTCGTTTCGTTTGAGCACCACCAACTTGTCGAGCCTTTAGAAATTGTTTCACTGACACTCGTCTCGGAAAACGTATTCAATTCTCGTCAGAAGAGTAGCGAGCTTCCTTTTTCAACGTTTATATCTGCTGGTTCGGCTTAGCTACATATTGCCGTATAATTATGTCAGAGATTATTGGCCGCTATTTAAAAGTACTTATTATCATATGTACGTTGAACACAAGGATTCGTTGTATTTCTATTTTTCGATTGGTCAGTTTATAGCTGAATGGTTATTAACAATTCAGTTGTAATTATGGACTAACGATTTTAGAATTTTATTTTGTCTATTTGATAATCGAATGGAAATTCCTCGATAGAATATGTAATAGGATGAGAAAAAATAGGAACAGCGTGAAATTTTTCAACGAATTTCTGAATGCATTTATTTATTTAGTTTATTCTACATTCGAAACAACTTTTAGTTTATTTAAGTTACGAATGGATATCAGCCGATTCCATTGGAAATAGATTTTAGCAGTCGAGAATTCGATTTTATTTACATTTGTATTTTCGCCCTCCGCCCGGCGAGATTTCAATTTCCCGAAAAACATCATTTTTGAATTGTGACAGTATTCTTCGTCCCGATGGACGTTTTGAAAAACAGCTACAAATCACTTGCATATTCATGAATTCTCTTTTAATTAAAAATATCTCGATCGTTAAAGACGCGGTGTGAAAAATATATCCTTTTTTTTTTGTTTTGTTTTTAATATTTCATAAAAATTCAGTGTTTCAATATCAGTAGAGTACTGTGATGGATTTAGAGAAAAAAGAAAGAAAATACAGCAATGTTAGTACAAAGAAGAAAAATAAGAGTAGTTACGTACTAAAAATAAACCATAAACAATTTTCTCAATCTTTTTTAAATATCCAATGAAATCTAAAATTTGCAACGATAAAAATACTTTTATCCTCGTTTGTTCTTTAGCCAGTTTCCAACATTGATGTATTAAATTAAACAGTGCAACGTGGCTAGAGCAGCAATTTGTCTGATGGCGAGGAGAGGCCTTTTTATTCATTCCGTTTCGCGTATCCACGAATATAAAAGTGCGTACCAGTTATTTTTGAACGATATTTTTATTTCTGTTAAAGCGCTTGATACTTCTGTATGATAAAGCGATTGCTTGCATCGCAGCGTGGGCGGTGCGATAACAAATTCCGATGTTTTGCACCGACACGTACGTACGTCGCCCCACTTTTCTTCGACACTAAGACGATTTACTTAACGTATTATCTCTTACCTTACATGTTTATGGACTTTAACCATTCCACTATGAAATACATCTCTACACCGCAATCGTATTTCTACTTTAAAACGATATTTATTTTCTCAGAGATAATAATATACGTATACTCTGGTCGGTCTTATATAAAAGAATTTTAAAATCTGCCGATTCGACGAGCTAGCGAAACTTTCACTGCTATAAAAAGAAAGAACTTATGAAATTGCATGTGATTATACAAAAAATTGAATATGAAATCTAGAAGATTTATCGACTAAATTGTACGAACTTTACACAGCCTATGAAACGAACATATTTATTGCACGATATTGCAAACTTTACGAATCGTGGAATCGAATGTGACTAGAAAGAAGGAATTTACAGGATAGCTGGTTACGGAAGAATAAATTTGTTGAACTTTAATTCGGAATACATCCAGGAAATTTGATATTCGAATAAAACGACGCAATCCAATTGATGTTAATTCATTTCGCTCGTTCCGAACTTGTTCCATCCTCGTTTTCCTATTGAACCATTCGAACTCTACCAAACGTGTTTCAAATTGTATTTTCGATAATCGCCGAACGAATGAAAAGCACGTTCGGTGTATAGTATACCTATCTGCCATTCATTTATATCGTATTGTTCACTAATGAGAAATCCAGCAAATGCAGCGAAATTACAAATGTAAATCGAATGTTTAACATATCGGCCGACATGTAGTCGAAAGAACGATCTCGACAACTGAAACTCTTCCTTTCAACATTAATTATTAGTAGATTAACTTCTTTTTAATTTACTCGTCTGACAAACGATTACAATCTTCTAATGCACTTTTCAAACGGGATTGACGTGGATCATTAAGAAATTATTAACATTCAACATCTCGGTTTTCCCTTTACCAAAGAAAAGAGAAAAAGGAGTAGAAAAGGATCCACGATTATACAGGGTGGTTGGTAATTGGTGATACAAGCGGAAAGGGGGTGGTTCTACGCGAAAAAAGAAGTCGAAAATATAGAATAAAAATTAAAAAAAATTTTTTTTTTTATTTTTCCATCGAGACAACGATCTACAGTGAGATCCGTTATAACGTTACGTGATAAAGTGCACGCGTACCGAGCGAAAATTCAAAGTCGATTTTCTCGAAAACAAAGCCTCGAACGAAAAATTTTTATTCTATATTTTCGACTTCTTTTTTCGCGTAGAATCACCTCCTTTCCGCTTGTACCACCAGTTACCAACCACCCTGTATATTTCTATCGAGAAATTCTACACCGTCCAATGACATAACGACTCGATCGGTATTTACAATATACGTATATATATATATATATATCATCACATTTCGGTATACGAAATTAACGTTAATCATTGTAAATTAATGAAATTCGTCAGCTCATTTTTATTCATTAAAAGAAAAAAGAAAAATATAATATCGTATATTTACGCGGCAGAATTTTACGCCATCGTATGGAATAATGCGAATGACAAATGAAATAACATGAATAACATTCGTGTCAAACGTTAAAACGTAGTAGAGAGAATGTATCGATTAATAAACCGCTAAATGTCAGTAACAGAACCCCTCCTGCGCCCCGCTTCACCACCCCTTCCCATCGCTCCTCGTTTCCCGTCTTCCCCTCTCTCGTGACTAATAATATTGCTGTTCATACGGCACAACACTATTTTGAAACGCGAGGCAATACAGGAAATACGGTAACGGAGTTCGTGTAATAATGCCATGTTGCATTATTCAATTACACGGGAGAGTTCGGCTACGGGAAGATCGATAACGGACTGAAAGTAACAAACGCCGCCTCCTCGGGCTCATATTTTTATCGTTTACACGGAATAGAGCGATATTGGAAGGAAGGAGGCGGCGGAGTTCTGGTGTCACAATTCACGCGGCACTCGGATGTTACGTTACACGAAAACGAGACTGATCGAGAACATCCAGACAGAGAAAGAATCGATATCGTCGAATGCAACAATGGAAAAGAAATAATAGTAGCGTGCTCATTGTTTGCTCTTCGAGGAATATATCAGTCGGATGTGAATAATTGTTGAAACATCACGTTACACTGTAGCATTTGGGACAGTGTGTCACGTTGTACGATTATACATGATTTGAAGACCGCCATCGATAACTGACTGGACGAGGGTCGTGTTTAACCCCTTGCCGTGTTAACGAGTCTGACTCGTGATGAAGATTTTGGCCCAAACACGAATACCACGAGCCAGGCTCGCGAACAGAAAGTCGGCGGCCAAACATAAATATCGTAATACAACGATCGTAATTGAATGTTAGTTCCTATCAGTACGCCACGAGACGCCTACCGCTTGGGCCCGAGTTTCGTCGAGCTAAATGGCACGGGAAGGGGTTAAGATACAATATCATTGTTGTATAAATCAAATTAATGTTATTATCAATTACGTACTGGAACCTATCCAGCGCCTCTTGCTTCATTGAAAAAAAAGGAGGAAGCGAACATTTTGATTCCTACCAGTTTTGGTAGATTATTTTCTCTATAAACACGTAGTCACGTTTCGTGTTTTGAAATAAGAGAAGAAAAGGTGGGAGAAAACGATCGGATCGGAAGCAACGGAATGTTTTTCTTATAGAGTCCCGATGTAGATGGAATATTAGACCCTGAACAGGAGTACAATCGCGGTTTACGCCTATGGGGCTCGCCCTGTCGTCCATTAAAAGTCGTCGGCCCTTGTCTCCCTCCGTGAGGAGCACAAAAACCAGAAAACGTAAAAGGCATGGCACTCGTTCGAAACCAGTTCACGCTCCGGGGGAAGCTCCGCATGCCAAGAAAAATAGATCGTTAACGAATAAAAGAGAAAAAAAAAGGAAAAAAAATGAGCTTCGGTAAAGGGTGGCTGGGCGGTGAGGGGCAGGGGTGTAATAAAATTAACCTGTCGCGTAACAATGAACGTGATAATGATGCCGCGTGTGTCGTCCATGAAATTATCGGTGATGATAACCGTGTCACGTGTGTGTCTGCCAAGTTGGAAGCGGCAAGCTAAATGGAAAAATCCTCGATTCGAAATCGTAATAAAAATCTCAAGATACGTGTGTGCTCCTGCATCCGGGGATCCTAACCTCCGTCTGACGAGTTTTCAATAGAGCATTCTCCGGTTATATTGCTTGTTTTCTTCCTCGTCGAGCTGCGCGGGATCGATATATATAGTATACAGCCTGTGCATTCAACGGATTCGAATATTATCGAAACATTTACGATATATTAACGTTGGCCGAGGAACGGCGATGAGGTGGAGAGGGACAGGTAAATATTTGCGGTCGAGTATCGAGTTAAACTCAGTTAGCGTTATCGATTCGTAATTATTATGGAACGATTAATAATTATTAATTATCGATCGGGTGGGCCAGGAAAATTCTCGACAATTGTTCGTCGTATACGATGGAATGGAAAAAATCGTTGATGATATTATCATCGCGGGAGATCCTCGATTCCTTTAAGTTAATCTGTAAGTTAAAAATAAGAAAAAAGAAAAGACAAAAAAGAGAAAGGAGGAAGAAAAAAGGAAATAGAAAAACGGAAGTACACGAGACACTTTGTATATTACCATGAAGTTTCTCGTGAAATCTCGGCTTCTGTTTTGTGCGCGACAGCTTGACATGTTTTCGTTATGAATATAAACGGGGCTTTCGCAATAAAAGTAAAAAGCCACGTTTTGCTCGCATAGTCGTGTACAACTCCTTCTAGTTTCCGGTGATTAATTTTCACGGATGTTTTCAACTACGTATACGATTTCTCTAAATTTTAATATTTGTCCGCTTTTGCTTACAGTTTTCCATTTCTACAATTTGTTCTTTCCTTTCATTTCCTTAATATCAACACAGTAGATATCGATACATAGAAAATACGTAGAGTTGTGTTCTTTGTAATACGGTAGATATATAATAGAAGACATAAACCGGTTTCATAATCTATTTGAATTACGTAAGGCGATTATTATTCAAATCATGCATATGTATATGTATATGTGTGTTTCGTACGAAGACGGGGAGCGAGTTTTCCACGTGATCACTTGAAAACCTGCTTTATTGGAATTCTATTTCTGTTGGCACCACTCTACGCCAATGTGCCCTCCCGGACTCCAGCTCGTTCATGGAGCGGGGGAACACAGTATTTCTAAAGTATCTCTAAGGCCTCATTGACCCATGAATCGTTCATCTTTGCATACCTTGTTCCTGATTTTCGCCTTTGACAGTGCAAATAAAGAGTCAATCGGTTTTATCTAAATTTATGCGACCGTATTCCAACGCGATCAATTACTCGTATGTTTATTTATGCATACATTTTTTTACTCAGATATCCTACGAATACATAATTATTTTGTCGTGAGTGTATGTACCTACATATGTAGTTTGGTGAAATAACAGTTTTGAAAGCGTTATATTATCTGCCATGTTCATCGAACGAACACGGAATTAAAAAAAGTGGAATTGAGAATTTTCTACCCGCGGGTTTCTACTCGATCATTTCCCTGTGCATATTTTGTTGGAGAGAAAAAATGATTTCACAAATGAGATTTTATAAAAAATCATATATCTCTCTCTCCTCCCTGCCGTTGAATTATTCCAGGTTCCCTTCCTTTTCTGATAAACATTGTTTTTAATTTTCAAATTGTGGCTACGTTATTTTCGATAGATATAATTTTCCCGCTAGCTAAAATTTAAAATGTGTTCATCCATGTTCTCGCGAATTTCATTTTGAAACATTACAAAATTGAAATTAATTAAAAACGGCAATACTTTTTTTTTCGTGCTACGTAAATGCCAATAAACTTTATCAAGCCAGCGGGCGTATTGTTAAAGCTATTTCGCGAAAAATAAAATATAGGAGAAAAATGAAATAAAACAAAACAGCAAAAAAAAAAAAAAAAACAAATCGAACGTAGTACGCGTGCGAAGGGTCCTATATTGTTAACAGGCGGCCAAATCAATCGTCGGAATATACTCGTGAAAGAACTCTACTGCTCTCGTAAGAACCGGGATAGCCATCGAATATTAATTTTAAAAGTTATAGAAATTCAGCTTTCAAGATACACTGCACTGCGACGTGTAGAAAGCGAAAGAAAGAAAGAGAGAGAGAGAGAGAGAGAGAGAGGAAGAGAGAAAAAAGAGGAAATCGACTTACAAATTACGGCTCTTCTCGTACGAGTATCTTGTATATGTGCCGTATAATACTATAATGTATGTATCTAATGTAGGTATGTAAACACATATATACCTGTATATCCTATCTGAGCTGGTTGGGAGTACGACGCGTTTCCATGGTAACCCATCCCTCCTATCAAATTTTCCCCCACCCTCGTCCGCTCTTCTTTCCCCTACTCCCCGAATTACCATCTTTCTCTCTCCAACGCTTTTCAACTCCATGTTGCCTTCTTGCTCTTTAACTCCGTCGCCCTCCTACTGGTTCCCCCTCCCTTCACTCTATGTTTCTCTTTCGGTTACCCCCACCATCCACCAGTCTGTCTTTCCATGTGTCTTTATCTCTCTATATTTCTGTTTTCCCCTCTACCGGTGCTCCTGTCTCACTCGAGGCTATTCGCTCGAGCCACATGGTTTCTCTCTTCCTCTCCCTCTCGTTCTGACTCGAGTACGCGCACCTCTCTCGCTCGCTTCACTCGTCTTTCTCTCTCGGTTAGTTCCCCCGCCACGCAGCCAGTCTTTTGCCACGGAAGAAAACTATTCATTGTCAATACTCGAGACCCCGACTCCCGACCATGAAACCAACTTTTTTCACAGGGGTGAATTCCCATTACCGGCATATATACGTATCCTTTTTTTGCTTTTTTCAAGGGACGATAATGACTTCGGGGATGATCTTTTGAGGCTAAGGGGGGAAAGGGCGAGCGTCCGTCAGGGGTGTATTAATAAGACGATTTGATCTACGTTCGTGATTACATCGGAATACGTTTTATATTTCGGATAAACAGGAACCGTATTTCTTTTTCCCTCCCATTATAACCGATTGTGCGACCGTTACTCTTCCTTTTTTTTCTCCCGCTCACCGAGAGAGGGTGTTCAAAGTGAATTCTTAGTAGCTGTTTAAGCGTTTGCTAAACACGTTTAAGCAACTCGAGATCTTTCCCACTAGATGGCAAACAACGTAATTATCGCAACCAGGCTGGTGTTATAAGTCGTTGGAGGAAATGTTCATTAACGGTAAAATCATTTTTCAAAGATATACGAACGAAGATGATATCAGAATGTTCGATATACGTTTTATAGGCATGAGAATTAAAATTGAAAGAATAGCGGTAATATTTTAAATGCAGGTAAAATAATTGAAATACGTGCACCTGATCCATGGCCCCGTTATCAATCTACGTAAGAGAATCGAATAAATTGGAAACAATTATGGCAACGTGACCGCTGTTAATCGTGATTAATCCGCTCGCGCCGCAATTTCCTGTCGCCGATGAATCATAAATCGCACTGTCGAGCCAGTCAAGAGATTTTCCAAGCTCGCTCGTCCTATTTTGTTGGTATGCATATCAGACTGAATTACTAGTTGATACAAGGCGTGAGATATTTTTTCAGAAATATATGGATGTAGAAAAGAGATTTTACTCGACGAATATTACATTTTGCTCATCTTTATTCTACTCTTTTGATAGAAGTTTATAAAGAATATACTATTTTATCAGATTTCACAGGGATTTTGAATCTAGATTATTCCCTCTCTATATAAAAACGTTAGAGCAATTAATTTTACAATTTTCTTTAATAACGTTTCCACAGGAGGAAATCCTTCATTTTCTGTTTCTCTTTTGTTGCTTTTATGAAAGAGCGGAAATTTTAGATTTCACGAGAGAAGATCGACTTATGTTTGAATAAGCGAATGTTGAAATTACGTTTTAATACTGTACGGTATAACTAAAGTTTAATTGAATGAATGTTGTAATTTGTGCTGCGAGTTTCTCTTTCGGGAGGAAGTCAGGCAAACAGAATAACTTTGCATGAAATCGATGAAGGAAGGAACAGTCCAACTCCTCCCTTTCGTATTAAAAATTTCAACCAACTTGTAGAGATGAGATCTACGAGGAAATAAGTTTGCCTTCTTAAAAAATACCGGCATCACCCCGAAAGGACAGTCGCGCGGTTTTATCTCAATTTCTCAGTAACTTCTCAATTCCTAGCATTTTCGCTTTATAAAACGTAGATTCCAAAGAATCACCGACGTTTCAGTCGTAGTCACGCGAGAAGATATGCTTGTACGTATGAATTTTTGTCGGCCATTTTACTCTTCGCCATAGTATTTCGAATTTAACAAGCTCGTATATATTTCGATGATGATCAATTTAAAATCGTTCTAATTCATCATCGCGTACCGCAATACAATGCTAATTAAACCGCAACTGTTTTACATCGGTGAGCGTTTGATCCTATCGCGACTGTCAAGCGCACACGGTCATTGCAACGGATTATGCTGACACGGAAGAAGCAAGAAAAAGAGGCGCGGGGATATTTTATTAACCTTCCGGTTAATTGTATGAAAACCATTGCGAACGATATAAAGGCAGACGATAATTGTCGTTCAGTCGGAACGAAATTTCGAAAATTTCGACAGAGAAGAGATGCAAAGGGAAATGAAATTTAAACGAAAGAGAGATAATGTTATACGAAAGTCGTGTAGGATTTCAGAGTCTGGGTAAATCGTTTTAAATAAGACTAGAAATCGCATTTAAAAAGGAAGAGAAAGAGGAGAAGGGTGTATATGCGTACTCGCCACGTCTGGACCACCACAAATTAATTACGAGTCGCGCGAGAGAGTATCAAGAGAGGAGGACAAAGATAGAGAGGGTGAGCATCTACATGAGAAGAAGAAAGAGGACACTGAGAAGGGTGGCGGAGAGACGGAGACAAAGTACGGTCTCGAATTCCATGTACCCACGTAATTCACGTTAATTGGTATTCAGAGGGGTTACGTAGCGAGTGTGTCTTTTGAAAACAAGCTGGATCCGACCCGTCCAATGGCAAAAGCTCTTAAAACCCAGTTCCTTTTCCTTCGGTTGCTCGCTACACTTTCATCTTCTTTCTCGCTCTCTCCCACTCTTTCCTGTTGCTTTCTTTCTTCTTTTTTTTCCCATATACATAGCCAGAAATCTTTAGGCTCGACAAGCGTAATTCATCCGGATGATTTAACTTGTCCAGTGTATAAAGCAAGAAATAATATTAATCTTGCCTTCGGCCAAGATTCCTAAGACGATTAATCAATGTTGTAAATTGTCTTAGGCGAGAGAGACGTGCATTTGATCGCTTGGTCCTGCGTCACCGGTTCGAAACAAAAACGTCCGAGCGCAGAGCCGAGCAGTTCCAACTTTTCAGAGCATACTAATTCCTTTCCGAAGCGATTTAATATGACACTTGAAGTTCGCGCGATAAATGCCTCACGATATCTGTATATTATCATTATCAGAGCGTGGCGCGTTGCTGACGCTCGCATTACCAACTACAAATTTATCGCGATAATTTAGCGTATGTACTCCATTAAGTAAAAAGATCGTGACTCGAAAGCCAATGGAACCGGCCGAAAGCAGGTTAATAGGAGGTAGACCACGGATTTTTATGCACATTCGTATTTTTAAGAATACGTATAATTAAAAGAGGTAGAACCTCGGTAGAAAATTGTTTCGCCTAACAAGTACTTATTATAGAAGGCATTATGTTTTTCGATTTATTACGCATTTCATCGTATCTCGTGTATTTTTATTATTTCTTTTAAATTGTTTTTAATTTTCCTGTAAATGCGTGAAAACTCGTAGTCTTGTACTTGTTACGTAACAATTAACGAATGGATTATTTGATGTGTCGGGAAAACACTGAAACTCGATGATTGTCATTCTATATTCTTATTCATTTATGATTAGTCATAACGCTCCTCGATGATTCGATATATATCTTTTTTCTTTTTCATCTTTTTATTTCGCTCCTACGATCTTGATTATCCTTATTTGCCAAGGTGCTTGTTTATCTTTTTTTTCCTCTCAGGTATCTTGTATCTTTTCTCGAAGGTCTTATCGTTCGAGAAGATCATTTATTCCTTTTATTTTGCGATTAATCTTCGAAGTGTGAATTGCCGCAAGAATTGCAGGGCTGGAAATTATAGTGCTATATATACATATATATATCTTTATAGGAGTATAAAATTCTCTTAATTTTGAGATTACAAAAAGCAGAGCTGGATCGGTTTGGCTTTTAAGGGACTCGATTATCTTCGATTTACGAACGTTAAATGCGCTATTGCCTGAGTTTAAAATATCCTCGAGAACGTTTCACGATAGTGTTAATTGTCATAGCGCCTTAAAACTTGTTCAAGTATTGGCTTAACGGTACAATTAATTCGCGAGCGTGGCGATGATCTTGAAAACGGCGAGGTGGCAGGCTTTGTTTTAGGCCAGCCGGTAGTTAGCATATTTAAAAAGCAACAGAAATGTAAAGCGGGTTAAATGGCATTTCGTTTTCTCTTAGTTCTGCGCTTAATCAAACGGAGGCACAAGAAACTCTTTGGCCGATATGCCGTTTCGAAAGAGCTTAAAGCAGAAGGGTGGAAAAGATAGACAGAAGGGAGGAGTCGGAAAAAGGAGAAGAAAGATGGAAATTCGAGTTAATACGGGGCCCTCGTCGTCGAGGGAAAACAAAGGCAGCGTTATTTGGGAATTCAGCTCCGGGGCCTCGGTCGATAATAATCTCGCGCAACCGTACATCCAGCAAAAGTATAACGCGGAGCTTTCTTTTGCTCGCGAGTACCTTTTATCATCGAAACGCTTTCGACGTTCGAATCGATTCACCAGCCGGTGCGAGTTGCGTAAATCGATGACGAATCGTGTCAAGAAACCAGTCGAAAAGATATTTGTAATACCAGTGGAAAAATCACCATTTATTAGTGTTAATACCGTATCTGTCTATGTTTGCTCATTTTTTTTATACGATTTAATTCAATTACGCAAGGCGATTATGCATTTTAGTAAGTTTTTCACGAGCAAGAATGAAACAAAAGTTATTTACCCTAAACACTATCTACTCGATCGTTTTTCCTAATTTAATTTAATTTAACTTTAACTTTAATATTTAAATATACACTTTGCATCGACATTGACATTGTATAATTCTTACAAATCGGTTAAAACGTTGGGATATTTATACACACGGTAGTGTAAGTAGGGCTCAGAATACTAGAAAAATGAAGAGATTAGAAGAATTAACGGCGGACAAGAAACGTCGGGTATTAATGGCGACTGGAATGAATTAAAATAACTTGCGTGTTTCGTTCGGACTCTCATGCGATTTAATGAATTCTAAGTTGCCAATTAAAATGAAATTACATCAGCTTATTTTTTTCAACTATCTAGTCAAAAGGATAGCTCGCCGGTCCCACGTTTAATTGTGTTCATTTGTTTCAATTAATTTGCCGTTCGTTGAAATTCGATTTAACGGGTACAAAGTTTCTATTAAATATTTGTATTTCGTTCGAAATCACTCGAAATACCTCGAGAAATATCCCGAATGATAATTATTAATCGCACACGAACACGAGTTTATAATTAATGTTTCCCACGTATGTGAAAGTTTGAAATTCAGATATACTGTTTATGATACATATAACGTGAAACATTTCGTTTTATCTCTGGTGGGGGGAAAAATATCGTCGTATTGTTTTAATAAAAATTGGAAAGTCGGTAGCGTTTCTGTAGCATGAAATCTTTTTTTCTCCATGGCCTTCGTACTTACTTGTGAAAATTTCCAAGGACCTCGATTTTATAATAGCAATTTTTAAGAGACAAGAAACAACTCGGCGAGCTAGTTTGTGCTTCTTTACGGCGCAGGTTTTCTTTCACTTCAGGAAATTCAGCTTGAAGCTTGAACAGCGTTTATTTAATAAAAAGAGGAAGGAAAACATACGAGATATTTTTTAATTAAATCGTTTTCGGAGCTTTGAAGAAAAAAAAAAAAAGATCAAAGCGTCGCGTCGCCGGTATGGATTACATTTTACGTTTAATAACCTCAACTCTTTGACAGCCATGAAATTCTATTAAACTCTTTAAAAAGCTAATGACTTAATTAAATATTTTTCATTTTAAACGACGCAAGAACTGACTGCGCAGCGCGCTTCGAGATCGACGATCAACAGTTTCATAGAAATTTTTCAAGACAAATATAATCAGCCGTTTATTATTCCGTACAACCGATCGTATTTCTTCGATAGAAATTTCATTTATCAAAGGAACTCTGTCATTGCAGAGAGAACGGAAACTCTAAAGTAGAAATAAACGTTCGATTATGTCGTTCTTTCTCCTTCTTTGTTGAAACGATTAACGTAAGATATTACCTCGACTAAACTTTCAATACGTTCTTGTCGCGTGTCCGATAAACCAGCAAATTACGATCGAGATTCGGCTAAAAATAACTTTCAAGAACGTGCGTGATACCTACACTTTTTCAGCGAACCGAAGCGCGTCCGTTTAATTTCCTTGATGCCAGTCATTCAAAATTTTACTGAAAAAGTAAAAGGTTACAGATATATCTCGGCGTAGCCGGAGAATGGATCGCAAGAAAATTTGCCAGTGTGTCCAGAAGGAAATTAGTTGATTGCTCGAACGGACTAGAATTATGAGAAAAGGAAAAAGAGGGAGAAAGCTTACGTTGGTAAAAGTTAAAAGAACGTGTTCACGAAAAGTGGAAAAAGGAAACATCGTCAGAGATGGTTTTGTAAATTTAAATAAAAGTAAGAGGGACGACGTTTTAGCGGGGAAAACGCTTAGGTTAGCGAAATATATGTATAAAAATGTCGGGCAATTAGTAGGAGGGAAACTGGTCCCGTCTCGCGATGGGATAGGTTTCGAAAAACTGGGACACAGTTGACGGTGCAGAAGCGGTTGGAAAAGAACCGGAATAAATCTGAAGCGGAGGACTGAAAGGCGTTCTTTAATTCGTGGCTACGGCGCCATCCTCTTCAGATACGAATCTTCCCTCTCTGACACTGTGTGGTAGACGTCATTTCGAAAATCATAGCCAATCACACGAAGCTGTGGAGACTCGTTAACGCGCCATTCGGACCTGCGAAAGGTTATTTGTTTACGGTCGATTATTCGTGCGAACTAGCTCACCCTAATTACTACTCGCTCTCTACGATGGACTTCAAAGACTGTTTCCCGCGCGATGAACTCGTGAAACGTCGTTAACCCTCGGACCCGGGTGCGCTGCCCTTTTTCGGCGCTTTGCTTTCCATTCCTTTCCTCTTTTGTTTTTCACCAGACAAGAAGATAAAGTTTGTTGACCCTTTTAGAGGAGCTGTAATGGCCTTGAACAGAAGTTACCAACTGCCGCTAGGGGTCGACTAATTTATCCAACTGTCGATGAATTATTAGGATCGTAAATAGCGGTATTAATCTCTCTACTCGAGCATCGTGTGTCTCTGCGAACCTGTGTACGTTTTTTAATAACTCGTTTCGTTATTGATTGTCGTTACGTTCGCTATTATTGGAACGAATTTGTAGCCGCGAGTAATTAATCGTAAGAGGAGAGGAACTTGACGCTCGAAGGAATTTCTTGTCGCGTTTTCCGTGCGCGATTGCGAAATTCTCAAGTTAGATTCTAAAAAAATTGAATTCTAACCGAAAGAAAGTTTCAACGGATGGATAGAGTAGAAGAGGTAGGTTGTTGATAAACGTTTGTCAGAGAAAAATCACGATTGTTGTGCAACATGTTAGGCTGAGAAAGAAAAATAGAAGAAAAAGAGGGGAAAAAGAATAAGAAGCAACGGAAGGAAAATAAGAAGAAACGTATAAAATCTCCTTTCAAATAAATTTCTCTTCAGCGGCTCCCGAGAGCTTGATGATCTTCCTTTCTTTGTAAACGAGATTGAATTCCATAGCGGACGTGAATTTTACGAATAATGCAGGCTGGTCGTTGAAAATAATTCGTTAAATAATACCGGCAACTGAATAATAATAAGAATGTTGAATTTGCTGTTTAAGGAAAAATTTTAATTAATTCGTTCGTTTATTTTAAAAAATAGAACGTCCGGTTTGGCTCGGTTCATTTGTTCGAAGGATATTTTAATGAAATACAGCGTTACTCTGGTCGCGTACTTTCGTTTAAGCAAATGTTTATACATTTTTGTAAAACTTACCTGAATAACTTTATCACCGGCGCGTTGAATTAAAACAGGCAACGTCGAGTGTACAAGGCTTTAGTATTCACGTAATATACACAACACATACGTACCGTGCATTTCTCTTTATGAGTTCTGCATAGTCGTGAACTTAACGATTTTCCAGCGCGAAAGAGATTCCAACTAGAAATTCATAAAATTTCTACGGGCGAGCTGTTTGCCGTGTTTTTCAAAATTAATCTACTTCAATTTCATTATTACCGTTTTCAGCTTAATCTGCATTTTCCAACTATAATCCTTTTAATTTCAATTATTTAAACTTCATTTTCATATAAATATTTCAAACGTTCTTTCTTCCCATCATAAAGACGAACGTAAATTTAAGCGTAATTCAACGTCGATGTAGAATTAGATTTTCATTCAAATTCAATATCGATTTACGACGGACGTCTTTCAGTCGGAGCGAAATTAAAGGAGAGTACAATTTTGAATAGGCTACTAATAAAACCGTTGAACGGTTAGATAATCATGATACAGTTGCTCTTTAATTACGTTGTTAACTTATTTCCTTCGAAAATCATTCGATCAGCCAGATAACGTATTACGTTGACAAACAGAGCGGCGATTAGTGGGACGTTATACGCCAATGGTGATACAGGCAAGCCTGCAGTCTGTTTAAACCCATTGGCGTAGTGAACTGTTTCAGTTCAGTGCCTATATGTAAATCGTAAAATCGTGGCCGGTACGATTTATGATTTACGAGTTGACAAATCGCTTCTGGCAACCGACCTACGCGAAATGCCTTGTTCCCTTTTTTTTCTCTCTCTCTCTCTCTCTCTCTCTCTCTCTCTCATTTGCACCGCAGATATCATTTTCATTACGTAAACCTTTTGTTCAGTCACACAGCATCATAATTAATTCCTCGATTTTGCTCGTTGTCTGAAATTTAACAAGAGTACAAAAGCCGTGAATCTAAATAGAAACCGAGAACAGTTTCTCTTGAATAATAATTATTCTCAGAGGGGATTACGATTGTTAAAAGACATTGTTTATAATAAGTACGTTGAAGCTCTTATTTATTTAAGAACGGTGGATTTATCGTTCGAAATGATTGCTCCGTGAAATTTATTTTCATCCTTGCTTTCCAATAGGAAATGAGATAAAAATATTATACCTTTATCGTGTAACTAATAAATCGAGAGACCATTATATTTCTTTATTTCGATTGTACGGTTCTTCCTGCGCGTTCTATTGAATTCAGTTACATCACACGAGAGGTTGGCGGAAGAAAAAATATTGTCTGGATATAATATCTTTGGAAATTTTGCCGACAGTGTGAAATTTACAAAAGGAACGGCCACGGTGGATTAATCGAATTAAAAATCAGGCACAGCTATATTTTCGTCCTTCGACATTTTTATCTGCAAATCTGTTGCTTTTATCTGTTTCTTGTACCGTATAGCGAAAACGGAGAAAGGTATAGAGAATGCAGCCACCGATGCAGCCGCCTATGTACCGTCCTTGGCAGTTTGCCGCGCTGTAGAGATATTGTCACTGGACGCTTGGTCTCGCGCTTCCTTTTGCAGACAATATTTCTGCAGTGTGCTCAGAGAGGGTTTCACAATAATAGGAAAAAAGGTGACCCTCGCTATTCAGGCCCAAAGCGGTTATTTCTCACTATAATTTAATAACGGCTTGTATTTTGATAACGTTATTATTTCATGCGATTTCAAAGAGATGAACTTTTTCCCTTCGACGATTTATACATATTCGAATACATATGTATATAGTTCCTCGGGAATATCTATTGTAATTATTTAAATTAATCAACTGCGCGATTGTATTCTCATTACGAGAAATGTTTTAAATAAAATGTAATAACATACACAGCTACGACAAAAAAAAAAGTGAAAAATATTTTACCTATAAAATTTGATCAAGCTGAAAATTTAATTAAATCGAATGAAATATAGTGAAATTGAGTAATCTATTCACGCGAGATATTTTATCCGTGTTTGTTGTTCATTTAGGAGTAATTGAATACGAGCGAATTTATTAAATCAGAGTTAGAAATACATCGGGGATTACCAGTAGAATCACGAACGTGCATTCGTACGCAAATACGAACTTATTGCGCGCTTAATGAATGCTTAGACGCCTTGGAGCGTCTTAGTTCAGAAGCGCTGCCCATTCGACCAGTAATTTGTCGTGAATTTTCGGTCGAAGTACTGTGCTTTCCAAGTAGCTGGAATATTAGCATAGCCGGAGAATGACGAATATCGAAACGATCTCGCGCTCTGGAAAATTAGTTAATTTAATCGGACGTATTATAGTCTAGAAGGAATGGATAAAAACGTCGGGACGCTTTCGACCTTCCAACAATCTCGTCACATGGGTGGTCGCGCTCGCGCTCACACACGCTCTTGTGCGCGCGCGCGCGCGCGCTCGTTCACTCGCTTCTCTTCTCTCGACGTGTGTTCGTGTTTACTCGAACGTTATAAATTTAAACTCCAAGCTTGCTGTAAATATTTATGAACCTACAAGTCATAAGCGGTAATAGGATGTAAGGTGGAACATGATTAAGGTACAATAATCGTTTACAATTATCGTTAAACTGAAATTATGTTCTTGCATAGTTATTGATATGTGTTTCACGTTTCGCTTCTTTTTTTTTCCGGTCTGATCTATCGCATAAAGATAGTACGTTTTATCGCGGGTAACTGTCCCGGCTAATCCTACGAAAAATAATGGAGCAGATATTTTTGCGTTAACGTTTGAAAAATATGGCCGCCTGTGTGTAAAGTATCAAAGAGAAGAATTTTACCTCGCTGAACTTAATAATAACGTAGCACGTTGAAAAAGAAAAATGTGCTGCAGTTTTGTTTCGAGCGAGACAGGTGTCTATTATATTTTGATGCAGTTGCCATACCCAATCAATAAATTTTTAGCAGTTGTATGAAAATATTTATCAAAAGAGGAGGGGAGGGGGATGGAAGCAAAAGCGTTTAGAGGTGGATACACCGGTTTATAACTGACAGCTGTGAAGTGTTCACGCGTTGTTTGCAGATGTAACTGACATGACGTTCGCAAATGTTTGTTTCTCTATTTCTTTTTGTGCATGTTTTATTTGCTTTCTGGTTTTTTTGTTTCCCGTCGGAGTAAAATAACAACATATCGTTCTGCAACGCGACAGTAATTTTGTCTTATACCTGGTGATATATTGTGATTGTAGCTCACTTTTAGTTCCAAGCCTTCCCTCCCTCTCTCTCTCTCTCTTTCTCTCTCCCACTCTCTCTCTCTCTCTCTCTTTCCTTCCATGGATTTATTTCGTCATTAAAACTAGGTAAAGTAGGATATACGTAATATCGTGGACAGAAAAAAAAGAGGCGGAAGGAAGATTTGAAATAACGATTAGTTTAAATTACAAGGATAGGCTGAAGGAAAGACGACTAGGGTTCCAAGGTCCTTTAACAGTTTTTGAACCTTCGACAGATTTTATTCAGATATATGCGGAATATTCCATTGTATATTTTATACTACTCGAGTCGCTGTATTCCCATTACTGAGTCATAACATGGTTGGCTGTAAAAAAAAATTCAATATTCCAGCAGAATGGCGTAGTAGTAAGAAAAAGAAGAGGCAAGTAAGATTCAACTTCTAAAATATATTCTGCGTGGGAATAAAGAATGGTGGTTGTATGGTACTTCAACGATAATAAATAATTTCGCGACTACGGCGAAGTTTTATTACGGTTAATATATTTTGAAACTCTTTCGTTCCACCGACCGTACTATATTGCTTACGCGCTATTATTAACCTCGCATCTATTAATATAATTACTCATTAAATAAACATTAATGGCAGGAATATTAAATAAATCTAGAGAGCACTGCTTTCGTGCAGTTAAAGTAATTATGGTCGGTTGTTCTCCGAGCATCAAATCAATCTCGCGTTATCATTGAGGCAACACGGTTCCTCATAATCTTTGGTATATTACGTTTAAAATGCCTTGAATCTTTTTATATCCATTACCATTCAACGATGTATGTATACAAGTGTCGCGGTCTTCCTTACCCACTCAGTTGCTCACTAACACGCATGTAATTACACGCGACAATGACGAAACGACAGTGATGCGTTTGTGCACGCTATATGTGTAGTATGCGTACTGTGCATCGTATAATCAAGTATAATGTATCGCGTTTGATATCCTTACGTGCTTCAGATAAAGAAGACACGAATATATGTATAGGAACACGTGTGGAGAAAGTCTAAATAAATTTAATGCGAGATATGCAATTAAATAACCGTAAATAAAAGAGAAATTTGTTTGCGAGAATTATGGGAAGGAATAACGTGTAGTAATTATTCTTTATTTATAGTGGGTGTAAATTAATCAAAATTTCATAGAAAGCTATTGAAATTTATTTCAACGCGTAACGTAACGTACTGTAATCTAGGGGGAACGTTTAATTTATAAAGAAACAGGCCAGTAGCCCTTTATTATCCGCAGGAAAATAATTAATTAGCGATGCGCTTTCGTGTCGGTTGTACAGCTGGTGCAATCATTCTTTGGCTGACTCAGCTGCTACGTAGCTGAAAGCGTTGCGAAGAAAAACATCAGCCGTATTAAAGATAGGAAAAAAAGACTCCAGGCAAATGGTTGTTGTTTGGTATCAATCTGAAAGAATTTCTCTCTTAATTTTGCTTCTTGCTGTAGTTGCCCATTTCGATGTTCGCCAGAGGCGCTCCGTCAGGCTTCCACGTAATATATCACCGGTCATTTCGAAAATTGGCAGCCCCTTTCTCGATTTTTAAACTCTCGACACTCATAATCTTCGAATTTCTGAATTTTCAATTTTGTATGTATTCGAATTTTCAAGTTTTCGAAACTTCAAAATTTCAGCAGTCCAAAACTTGGACCCTTGAAGATTAAACAATTTCAAAATTAATTTATTTTTCTTTTTCTTTTTTTTTTTTTTAATTTGAACTATTTGATTTCCAAGCTTTCCAACGTTTAAGGTTAAAAATGTTAGAATTTTTTGAGCGTTAAAGCATCCACTGCTAAGCAAGTGTACTAAACAAATATTAAACACGTTACATCAGAATCTCAAGTATTTAAAGCCGCTTAAGCTCTGATTCCGCTAAACTAATATACGTTGAGTGTTCTCCTGAAATTCAGAGCGTAGATTTCGAGCAATCTCGCGTTGTTTCGTACGGTGACGCATAGACTTGTAATTAATTACGGTGCATGACGTTCACGCGTGATAAAATATCGTCGCATATATACCGTAGGATAATTGAAAGCGTGACAAAAAGGCCACAGCAAATATAATAAAACGGAAACGCGCAACGAAAGTGTATCTGATATTGTACGCCCTTTTGTCGTTAATAATCCCGCGGACCTTTGCTCTTTCCTTTTTTTTTTTTTTTTTGCCAAAGAAACCTTGCAAAGATATTTCGTCCCGCGATACGCACGGATAATATGCATAAAACATGATACGATCACGCACATATCACTTGAAATTCCACGAGCGTCGGCAATGAGAGAATTTCGTCAACTTTTTGACGATACTGTACTACCGGGCACAGAGCTTCTTCGAGTTCAAATACGCGCGCGCATACACACACCACGCTACACGTATTTACATATGTATGTACAGGGTGCACTGCACACGCATACATACGTGTACACTGTCTGTTCCTTAAAGCGGAAAAGATTAACAAGCAAGAACAACCGGTGAGCGTATTGAATTGGACACATCGATGTTGAGTGAGCGTAAAACTCCACCAACACATTAATAACCTAACCGAGCAAACAGAAACAAATAGAGCCTCCGTGAATCGAAGAATTTCATTATCTGTGTGGGGTTATCTCGGGTCAACGGAATAGCCTATCGTCGTTCATTCAGAGATCCATTTAATTACCAGAATTCCATTCAGTTTATGCATCACTTTACTTGCCGATTTAGCCGTCGTTATATCGTTTATATACATGCGTGTATCACGCGGTTGTTGAGGCGAAAACATCGGGTGAAAGAGAGGACGGGAGAACGATGAGACGAGGATAGAGACAGCTTGCCGAGGGGTGGGTTGGTGGAGAGGGGAAATGCCGTGGGATCGGAATTTCTCGAGAACATTATTATCATTTGAAATTACGCGAGTGATTCGATTCGCTGTAATGCAGTCGCATAATTCCCTCCGTGTACAGCTGTGCGTTATGTATAATACTTAACCGTGACGCGTACTGTATCCGGACATAAATAAAAGCTGCGAAGATTTCCCGAAGCAAGTATAACACGACGTTTTCCAAAGGGAGGATCGTACAGAGACACGCAAATCGTATGTAATATCCTTATCGGTGTTTACAGTTTCATGTCAGATTTGAAATATCCGATTGAGCTGAGAGATAGCTAATAGTGATTTAGATGTAATTCGATTACAAGTGACCGTATGCTTTTGCCATAAAACTGGCCTAGGAATTTTTACGATATTTTAAGCTAACGGTGTACGAACCTTGAATTTTTTGTCAGTCTCTGTCCCTTCTCTAATGATTCCTGTTAACGGCCCACTAGATCGTTTTAAACCTATACATATAAATTTGTACAATACATATGTATATATATATATATGGAATATATACGTAACGAAGGTATTTCAATATCTTATAGGTAGGTATCTCCCTTTACGTGTATAATATATTATAGGAAATATTTTGAAATTTCATTGTAACGAGACTCGGCTATCACGATCATACTGATAAAGTTTGGAACGAATCTGAAAATGTATATGGAATGATGACAATTGCGCATTATGTTAATAACTCTGAATATTCAGTGGGGCCATCCTTAATACTTATTATATGCTTAAAATTGCTATTCATTGTGTATACGAATTTTCTACTAAATATATGTCCACGGTAAATCAGCAAATATCTTGTAGCTTTCATATACATTTTCGTGGTAGTCGTGTTTCATTACAGTATTTTAATGAAATTTCAAAATATCTTATATAACGTACACATAAAAATTGTTTATGACTGGCGCTCAAATACTTGCACGAGCCACTGTAAATATATAAAATATGTATGTAAGCATGTACATACTTTCATAGCGAATTCGTAATTTGTTGAAGCATGGACTACGCAGACTATGTTGTGTGCAATTTCAAGTGGATACACATCACGATATTGAAAGTTATTTATAATGCGCGGTTGGTCGTGGCCGAGGCTCAGACGCGAATTGTATATGATGGAATCGTGTGTATGATAGCTACCACTCGGCGAGTACAGTGCAGTACAAAAGTTATTCGATTAGTTTGTCCCTAAGATCTTGTCTTTCCTTCGTGTCCTCGTTACACGGCCACTATTATTATTGACGTTACTAATTCCCTCTCCTTCCTCCTCTCTTCCTCTATATATAGCTCTCTGTCGTTAACCTCATCGTATTCATCATTTTATTACCGTATTCGAGCGTTGTTATTTCATGTCTGCTAATTGCACTAATGAGACGTAATCTTAGTTGCATTACATCGTGTATTTCTTCGACGTTATCGCGTTTCGTGGCGTATCTCGAATGCAAATGAGAATATGTATCGAATGTTCTGCAAACGCGTTCGTTTCTTTATTTCGAAGGTTTTTCGTAACGCTTGGCAATGAAATTTCTGATCGGTGTGTATGTGAGTTGGGACGAGTAGCATGTAAAGAGGTCCGGTGTAATGTTTTCGAAATCGGAGAGACATATTAATCGAACGACAACAAAGAAATATTTTTAATATCCATCGTCATAGAAAATTTATATATATATATATATTTTTTTTTTAATTAGAGAGAAACAAATATTTTCACATTTTTCACATTTTTATACTTCATGTTTTATATTAATGGATTTTTATTGCGATTTTTTGTTACCTTAAAATCATAATCTGCGAACATTTGCATTTATGAAATTTTACATGTGGACGGGAACGCAACGGAAATATTTTACCATCGTTATTTCAAATAGTCTCGTAATATTTCATCATCACTCGTAAAATATATGTGTAACATATTTCTTCATTTTTAAACATGGATATATATTTAACGGTTAAATAGATTTTACGAGTTCAGGATGCGCGATAATGGTCCGTTATTATTACAGCGTTGTTACCTGGAACAATGGTTTCTCCGCTCACTTGTTCGTGCGCTCTTGATTAAAGAAACTCACTAATTTCAGAAACGTTCGGCAAAGAACACGAAATAGCATTAAAATTTATCATTAACGTAACAACATATCGTAAAACTTCATGAATCTGTTATCTTCTGATAAAGGTATCTTGTAGCATTGAATCGAATAGGTTGTTCCCCTTTTTAATTACGTTACATTAAAATTACATCTTTTCAATTGCCGAATAACATCGATGTAAGAAAACCAACAAAACTGTGCTTATCGTATTTTTCTCGCTTATTCGCCGTTTTATTCACTTAACAAACAAAATTCCATTTAATTTCATTTCACCTAATCTTTGTTTAATATTTCGATAGTTCCATCGTTCACCAGCGTTTTGTTCGCTTCTTCTCGGTTATTGCGACTACAAACGCGAAATCCCAATTTGCGAAAATAGAGACGGCTTATCATTGTGTCGCGTATGCAGGCATTCGGTTGATCGTCACATTGATTGCGCGTTGCTGAGAGCAATGCCAACGAACCAAATGTCGAATCGATGGTCAATTTCTATTACGAAGCACGAATATATATATATATATATATATATGAATATATATATATATGAATGACCCGTTGCACCTTGCAACGAGGTTAAAGGACAGTCATCGGGTCAAATCGATAATCCGTTTAATCCTTACTCCCCCTCCCCCTTACCATTCATCTTCAAAAAGGGAGTGGGGGTTGAAAAAAAAGGGGAAGAAGGGAGATATGTACAGGTTTCTTCGAGCCTTATCTGATAAACCGTACTTAAAATTCCGCGATTCTGACGGTTACGTTTTCGTCTGTTAAATATTTATGGAACTTATAAAGTTTCCTCTCTTTCCTCTATAAGGAAAGATCAAGCACTTTCGACGCGGTGTATAATATAACGTTCTTTGGGAATGAACTCGATTTAGGGAGGAGGTAGAAAGGCAGCCAGAGATCGATGTAACTAGACAGTTTGATGTTCATATTATTATCTTAATCCTGTATAATATTATGGAACGTTATACCATCGCGATACATTAATGTCTTGTGCGTGTACGTAGGTTTGGCGGAACGAATATAACGCCGGGGAAAATATGGAAACGTTTTATCGTTTATTTAAAAATATTCCCTCGCTGCGATATTTCCTCACCTGCTATCGTAAAATTTACGGTAAGTGAAATGTATTATAAATTTGCAACGACTCCGGGAAATTTAATATTTTCATTCGTACATTGTTGAACAACGTAAATAACGAATAAATGAAAAATAAATTTACGACGTGTTGTTTGTTTCATTATAGTTTCATTAAGAATCACGGTTCGTGGCGATATATTAAATAAATTTGATATTAGCTGTGAAAGGAAGTTTGTTACGTAGCCGATAGTTGCAGATTGTAGGCCACTTTAGACGTCGCGAGACTATTTTGTTGCGAATAAGATCAAAGGTTAATCGGATTGCTGCATGAGATTAGATTTTACAAAGAAGATTTACGTCCGTGCACCTTTATTTGCTCGTCCACCTGCAAGCTTTATTAAATCGCTGCATTCTCTTTATCTTTGTATTCCCTGCCGAACCCAACTCGAGATCGATGAAAGAATAAACGTCTGCAAAGTTTCCAAACAAACTTTGCTTTATTAAATGTCGTAATTTCATTTCGTTAGCTACCTTTTAGAAAATCGAGCAAATAGAACGCTAATCGATTCTACGAAGAAATTATCTGTTGTAAAAATAGATCACATACACAGCGGCTACCTTGTGCATGTTCGTGCGAAAATTCATATTTTCATAATGAAAATTAAGTAGAATTAAAAAAAGAAATTAAGTTTAAAGAGAATTTTCATCCGCTAAATATTATAATTCACACATTTTTCAGCATCCTGTACGTTCTAAATATTTTTACACGTTTCAATATCCCGTAAAAATGCATAAATATCCGTAGTCTAATAATAACGCGTAACAATAGAAAATTGTTAAAAATTAAAAGTTACATCTGAATACGTGCAAGGTTTCAATGGCTTCGTAAAGGCACAATTCGTATTGTTCGACTAGGCTAAGATCCAGTTCTTTTCTGCTGTATATCGGTCAGTACGTTTCCTTAACGAGCTTGTCCGCTAATCCTGTTTTTCCGGGGTGGGGGGCAAGAAAAAAAAAAAAAAAAAAATAAAACATTAGACGAAGTAACAAAAGTATGCAAATGTTTATTCACGTTGATCGAACGATAGACTATGTTGGCAACGTTTGCTCGGCCGTTTTGCAAATTACAATCTCGTTGTGCTAAAAATAAAAAACGGGAGGGAAGAGTTATTAAACCCTTGGTACGATCGATCGATCAGCCTAGCTAGGTATTACGTTGCGCGAAAGAAAGAAAATAACCGAGACTATTTAATATTAAAGCTTACAGTAAGGTGATATTCGGAAAATTAAATCCGGACTTTGTAATGAGTCACCTTGAAGCGAGCCAGTCCCGGAGAGATCGATATCCCCAGGAACGTTTTTATCATGGAGCCCATCTCCGCAATAAAATATATTTGCTCCCTCCTTTAATGTAACCAAACAAGAATTGGAGGGGAAAGAATGAATAACCTTCATAAAGAAATCTGAATCCTCTTGCCGATGAAAATACGCTCTGATCATACGACTTCATACTTCTTTCGTTTTATTTACTTCACTTTTTCTGATTGACTACCCTTCAATAATAAATTATGCTAATTGCTTTTTATTATATTTATCATTCTTATCCTTGGATTATTTTGCCGATCGATATTCGTATACGGCTATATGCGATACAATAGGCGAAATATTTTGACCGAACGTTGATTAAAAAGTTTCCTATCGTAAATCGTAACGAAACAGAAAAATGTAAAATTTCTACGTATGCGAGTCTTTGCTCGGTGGTGGGAAACAGGTCAGACGACTTTGCATAAAGTTGATAAATCGCGAAACCTAACTCCTTGCCGCGTTAAAAACAGGAAGAAAATTTCAGTGAACTCGGACGGACCAGATAGAATTCACGGTGGAAATAAGGCCGTGTTCTGGAATAATAATAAATCTGCCTTAATAAAACACTTTCGTGATTCAAGTCCAACTTTGCTGAAAAGAAACAAAAAAGAAAAGGAAACCGAGTTAAAGAACTCGAAGACCTTCTTCCCTCTTTGTTCGCAGAGAGTTTTCCATAAAATCTTCTGCCCGAGAAATATTAAAGCAAAGAAAAAGAGGATGTAACTTTATGCGCCGGACGATCTATTAATTAAGTATCACAGAATGTTAAGAGTGGCGCGAGAGGCAAGAGTTCGTTATAAGGGAGTGAATTTGCCGATTGACTTACAACCAGTTGCCAGACAATAACGCCAATTTGTTCCGTGTTCATTACTTAACGTTCGACGAAATAATACAATCGAACAAGCGATGAGTCATAAAATTCTGATTCGATTACGCTTTGTGACTTTCTCCTGGTTGGTAGCTGCTCGCGCTCGTAACGCCACATAAAGGATTTATTAAATTGTCATTGAGCTGGATATCGAACGGGAAAAGGCAGGCGATTTTATCACTGCCCCGAAGTTTAACCTTTCAAGAGTATTAAAATCGGATTAGTACCGGCGATATTCATTGTTCACAGTTGTAACGTTCTATGTGCCATGTCTACTATCAAAATTTTCCCCCAATTTCACATTCTCATCACTTTTGCTCTGCAATTTTTACATATTTCTCGAAAATTCTTCCTATCGTTCTCCTAGGCGAATATTTCATCCTTTCAAAAGTATAATACAATCGAATTAACATCGACGACGTCCACTATGGGAACTTTCCCTGAATTTCATATTTTCATCATTTTTCTTCTATAATTGTTTACATCTTTCCATCTTTCCACGTTATTTCGATATATTACTAATATTTTACCGTTTCAAAAGTACGATGATCGAATTAACATCGACGATATTCGTTGTTCGTAGCTTTTTTATACCGTACGTTCTCTTCGGAAGCTTCCTCTAAATTAAAGCATTTTTATCCCTTTTGTCTAACGATTCTTAGATATTGCCTTTTCATAATATTCGTTGAATGTTTTCCTCGATGAATGTTTTATCGTTTCGACATTTTAATCTTCTTTCGCGAAGATATTCGGGTCGTGGTAAGTAGACTTGTTATTCGCTGCACGTTCAATGGGACACTTAACCCTTTTATATTCAAATTACTTTGCTTGTACGGGTCGGAGAATGGTTTTTCTTGTACACGTTGACGTGATATGTAAAAGAGAATACAAACTCCTCTTTTTTTTTCCTTTTTCTTACGTGTCGCGCGACTTTGTTCAAAAGATATTCTACCTATTCGTCTCCCTTTCATTTATTATTGCTTTGATTATCCTTTGTTAGGGCTATAGACTTGATCGATGAAAATATTATGCAAATTCGTAACATTAATTTCGAAGACAAAAACATTTCGAAGATCTTTGAATCTCTCGTATTCCGTTATTAATTTTTTTATTTAATCGGACTCTCACCAGTGGTAGAATTTAAGGATTAATGAACATGATTTATCGTTTTGTTTCTTTTTTTTTTTTTTTTAAGAAGAAAGAAAAACGAAGGAAAGAAAATAACGATAAGAAAAATAAAAGCATCGTTGCATCCTTTATCACGCCAACTAAAAACAGCTGACAGTGAATCGATCGTGTTATCTTCATTGAATATGACATCACGCGCGGTAGGCACTCGGAAATTTTATTTGCACATCGAGCAGAAATTGGAATAAACCGGCCGCGTTGGCAGTGGCGTTATTAAACAAGGGATTAACGAATGTATGGTAATAAAATGGGACGAATTTTACGGAAGCGCCACAGCAAAGCTTCTGTCGTATAAAAGTGTTGGCCGTTGTTGGCTCCAATTTAATTACCGATCGATACGGCAATAAAACAGGAAATTAACTGTCACGGAAAAGGAGGGATATAGTTGTGTGCGGCATAATTTATAGTCGATTGGATTGCATTTTTAGAATTTAATTGGTTATGAATAATTATAGAAACAATCAACGTATCTGTCACGTCGTGCCTTGTTTCACGAGCCGTTTGCCGCGTAATTCTCCTTTTAATGCTCGTACTATTTTCATACAGCATAAAACATAGTGTGTTCATCGTTTAAAAATGCAGAAATAGTTCGCTATGAAAAGTAGTATCTAACGATTGAATTTTTTTTTTATCGAGTGCTTATTTTAATGCTATTTAACGTCCATGTCGTTAAACTGTGAACGTTTATGCGTTTAGAGGAAATTCAGAGGCGCAAATATGCACAGAATGATATGACGTATACGAAAAAGGATCACGGGAGTGACATTAAAATGTATAAAAAAAAATCAGCAGAAAGCTCTTTTCCATTCGGTGGTCTTCGTACAACGCGCGAAAGCATATAAAGTGTATAAAGTATAGAACTCGACGTGAATTTAATAAGCGAAACAAATGTCTGGGTATATTTGTCCTAGCAGCGGTTAAATTATAAATTTGCATAAATACTCGCAGTCTAGTTATTTGAATGAATTTCAACCGTTACAAGTCCTAGAAACGTTTCGTCAATTTCTACGGGACAGATCTTTCCATTTTATTTTTATCCAGCCGGTTCGTTCGCTCGGTTGGTTGCAACAAATTGCCGAATCTAGCTAAATTGTTTTGACTGGATTTTTCGTGTACGAAATAGCGGAAGCAATTGTCCATTTGTCACGATGCACGAAAACAGAATCGCAGTTTTGCAAACAGAGATACGAGCCGGCCCGGTGCACAATAATAGCGTTGATTAGATAATCAAGTATTTATTACAACGATGAAAATAACATACGGTCGGTCAGAGGCTGGCATTAACGCACCTGGAAATGCGCGATTCGTGTCGAGGGAATGGGAAAAAATCTTGAACGCGAATGGACAATGATTTATCGCGTCTCCATTTCTGGCGTTTATCTGTGTACGTCGGTGTACGAACAATACACAGACCCATAAAAGTATTCGAACGCCCGTAGACATCTTTTATGAATATATTACGTGCCTTATACGAAACATTTTGAAACTTCATTAGCGCTGTTACGTGACTCGTCTACCGTGATTAATACTAGTAAAGTTTGAAACAATTTTCAAAACGTACAGTGTACGTACATAAAGGACAGAAAATATTCGGCGCGCAAACTCGTATTTCACGGAGATCGCAATGATATTTAAACGGTAAGTCATCGTTGTACCGACGAGCCTCGATATCGATAACGAGCCTCTAACACTCTTTACGTGTTTAAGATGCTTACCCATACCGTATATTAATTTCTCGGAAAATATGTTTATAATAAATATCTCGTAGCTTCTGTACACATTTTCGGGTTGTTAGTCGTTTCATGGGACAAGGAGATTAAATTCTTCTACGGTCAGCGTACTTACAAATACTTAGAAACACGCGCGTGCAACGCGTCATCGCCACGTAACGCCTATGTACATTTATACAAACGAGTTCTCAAATGAGCCGTAAAGGCGAGCGTGTACAAGATACCTGTTTTCGCTATTATAAACTGCTAATTATGCGAGAGAGTTACGGTGACAGCCAGTTTCGATGGAATCGTATCGGATAAGGACGGCGAAAAAAATGCTTAACCTGACGTTTAATGAAGAAAAGGAAAGAAAAACGGCAACGTGGAAATCTCGCGAAAGAAGCTGCAACGTGCTGCAAAGAAACTCCTAAGGGTACAAGCCGAGAAACGAGCAAAGGGGTTAAGGATAGATAGAAGAAATGTACAAGGGGAGAATGGGTGAAAAAAAGGGAAAGAACATTCTGTGAGAAATGCGGGCATAATGGACATTCTTGCAAATCGAAATCTTTCACACAGCAACTTTATTATCCCTCTGTTCTTGATGATACTTTTGCTTTACGGCATTATACGCAATGTTTTAGAATACAGAGACAAGGATTGGAAATTATTTTCACGCATACAAAATGCAATCTACAGCGAACGTACGTATAAATAATAAACGACAATTCCTATGCGAAAACTAAATCGAGAAACTGAGGGAACGTGTCATTTAGCACTTGTAGTTAGTACCTCGGTTTGTTGCTAATAGGTTTGAATTAGCTGTCCTTATCTTGCTTCTTCTTCGCTAAACAGCTTCGTTTGTGAGGACAGCTGCGAGATTCTCGAGTCGTTAATAACCTTGATTATGTTAGTAGATTAATTTGCAATCTGGAAAACGTTGCGTATCGAGAGCAAACGGCCTGTAATATCGGTTAGCAAGTACGTTTCATCTCTAATACTTTCCTTCGTGCTGTCCATTGTTACTTTGTACGAGCACTCGTCGTTGGACTTTGAAATATACGTCGTTGCTCGAGTACGCGTTCCTCTAGAGTTTCGCTGTACGAAAGATATCGAGAACTAGTCTCGTTAAACAAGATGCACTGTGTCACGTTCATTGAATTGTATGAAACACAGAGATTGTCCCGATCGAGGCTGTATTTTGTATCTGGAAAGGTTTGTAAAAATAAGCCTCGAGTCGCTTTTTCAAGTATGGAAATGGTGTAAGAAGCTCGAGAAAAGGCAAATTCTTGGTTGACACCGCATTAGTGTGTCAACCGGAGTCCGATGAGGCAAACTACAATTGCGACACGTCTCGACGAGATTTTCTGGATTCCTCGAAGCAGACCTCTCTCAAACATCTTTAAAACCGGTAACAATGAAACAGGTCTGGATATATTTTGCTCGATGACAAGAAACAGTTATATCTTAGATATAGAATTATTTGTTCGAAGAACTCGGAGTATGAAAGAAGGAATAATATGAAAATTCTAAAGGAAGAACAGGACAAGTTCGTTGTTTTATTTCTTCTAGTAAAGTAACTTTGAAATTTGCTACGCTGTAAACCATAGAAATATATATTTGCATTTGCTTGCGGAGTTAATTACGTTGTTTGTTTCTTTCATTCTGTGGAAAATTTTCGAAATGTGTAATAATTGCTCGTCGTAAAATAGTATCGAAATAAAATATAATTAACAGAAATGACTTATCGTGTTTTTCTTCATACGTGATGTTTGTACGCGATAATGAATGTACGGGCGCGTTAATGAAAAATAATCGTTAAGGTCGATATGTACATTTAGTGGCGCATAGGATAACGTTTAATTATCTGAACGAAACGATGAATCCCGTGGTGTGGTGAAAGCAAATCGAATCTCGATGTCACGATTCACGATCAATTTAATCGTGGCAGACTGTGTTTCAGTGATAAAATTTGCGCGTCGCGATAAGAACACCGGCCAGTAAACTCGTCGAATTTCATTGTTCCCCGATTGACGATGGTAAGGGGTGAATAAATCCTTTTGCTGGCGGCGAACCGATTGAACAAAAAAAAGAAAAAAAAGAAAAGGAGGAAGCAATTAACTGGGACTGCGAAATTCCACGTTGCGCTAATCCACGATGGCGGTCTGCCGCTTTTATCGCGTTAAAAAAAAAAAAAAAGGAAAGAATTCTCTCTTTTTATTTTCGTCGAACGCTGTGATGAACAAAGGATGCAAATGTTTCTCGTGAGACTTTTCCGAGAAACGAAGGCTGACCGATGGAGATTGGCAGATGCTCGAGATATCAAATTGGAAATATATTTCCAATTTTCCCATTATTTTCCACTGCAATTTTTTAGAATAATTTCCCCCCCCCCCTTTTTTTTTAATCTACAGAGAAAAGGACAAATAATTACGGCTTTACGTTCGTATAATTCCGTTATAAAACAAATTTCAATCTGTTATAAATGAATAAATGAACGAAACGGATCGATCGGTTTGAAAGGCGTGCTTCAAATGTAGCTTTTAAATGCATCCACGATATTCGCAATTATACGCAAACACACGTACAACACAGAGATTAATAGTGGCCACGTAGATATCCGTGCGTCCGGCCAATAAAGTTGTTCGATAACTATAATCTAGCTATTCGAAATAACCGAGCATCCAAACCAAACTATTCCTGCTATTCTAGGTTCGCCGGCGTTCACGTAATTGAAGAAAGAACATTCACGGCAAATAATAACGGGTATTGCGTGTTGCCTCGCGAGCTGGCCACCATGAAGCAACAAACGTTCAAAATAATTTCTAGCTTATTGGAATATACGTGACGTCCCGTAGTTGAAGCTGCTACGATCGAGAAAGAAACGAACGAATTACTTTATTATTACGATCCAAAGAATTATATAGGTTCGATGAACGAAATGAAAGATGGAAAATGTGTCGCGAATCAATTTACGCTCGGTAATCAAGTACGTTTGCTTGAGAACAGGAAATCGGTCTTACAGAGGAACACGCATACACAAAGTTGTTAGTAGAAAATTACATCGAATTAATCGGATGGCGTGGATCTCGCGCGTTAACAACAACGCTGGCAAAAGAAGTAATTCACGTACGCGACCCATTAACGGATACCAAAACGTTGTTGATCGATCGATGTTAGTTTGGTATGTACGTGTCACGTTGTATTGATTCAACTCCCGACCAATCGAAATGCGTACAAGTAATTGAAATTAATATGACCCGATATGATATCAATATACAGTGGATGTTTGTGCAAGTTAATATATAAATACAATTAAGAGAGTAAGACGCAGGAAATTTGTTTCATTTATACAGCAAATATTATACAACGAGTGTTTCAAATACTTTGAATGTTTCATATATTCTTCGATATTACGTGTATTTTCTATATTTCTCTTCTTCTGAACGTCTCAAATACATACGAATTTACGATCCACGTAACATAACGTTGCGCCTGATGTGCAATGATTTCCTACAACTATGTAAACATCCGCGTCATCCAATGAAGAATTTGCCCTATTACATGCAATTGTCGTACTCTTCCCTATTCGTTCACGAGGCGAACAGAAAGCTTCCATATAATTAGGTTGATTTTAAACCGGTTAGACAGAGAATTAACAAAATGTTGGTGATAACATCTGCGCTTTCACGCGCAACGAGTAGGTAGCACAATTTGCTTGAAAGCGTATATTTTTCAATTACCCTCCTTTTCTTAATGGATTAATTCCTCTGGCTGTTTGAGCCTCGCTAATCTCTGCAAGTTACACTCTTTTTTTCCTCTCCCACTGTCCCTTTTTATTGAACAGCTTTTTTAGTTGCACAATCGCTTCTATGCCATTCTCCGGCATTTTGCTCCTGTTTCTTTTTTTCTCATCTTTTTTTGACACAGATATATTTCATTGCCGGTAACAGATGGTGTCTTTTTCCCTCACCGCGTTTCCGTCTTGCTCTCGTGCCATTGCTGCTTTTTCATTTTGCTTCTCTCTCTCTCTCTCTCTCTCTCTCACTCTCTCTCCTTCTCTTTCTCTCTCTCTCTCTCGTTTTTTCCCTTCCATTTTTTTTCGTGCTCTTTTTATTTTCTCCGTGGTGCAACAATACGCACGTATATATACACGTATATACGCATTCACGTTCGTCTGGCCCTTTTATGTCTGCACACTAATCTTTACATGTCGTGGACGGTCGGCAAAAAAACAGTGTTGGTAAAACGCGGCGGATGCCGAATGAAAAAAAAGGATCGAACACCTAAATTGTACTAAAAGCAAACGCTCAATTATACTTAGCTATCAAGTGTTTCAAAATAAGGTGCCAGTGGCCATTTTTTCAGCCCTATAATTAAACAACGAGCTTATTTTCCAATGAAACCTTTGCTTTTCTCTATCAGGCTCGACATATCGTATTTCTAATATCAAATTTTCGAAATTTCGGCCGATTAATAATTACGCGAATATTGTGATAAATACCTTTGTGATAAGTACTTTTTATAGCCGCTGTATATTCTCGTTTAAACCTGTCTGTGCTGTTACGTGCATAATTGTATTCATTGTTGAAAGAAAAATTCCTCTGGAAAGGATTGAATGGAAAGTGGAAAATACCAAAGAACAGCTAACTCATCGAACAAATCGCTCTCAATGAAACGAAATTGACGCAATCATTAATCAAGCTTAACCTAATTTCGCGAGTCACTGGAATTATTTTCGGTTAATTAAAATATCCGAACCTCGTCGAATCGCCGATAAATCCCCTCTCCTACGATTTCACTTTGCAACGCGAACGAGAAGCAAGTGGAGAACGACGAAATCCTGCACGATTTTAATGACCTGTTCCCCATGTCCCGCTCTGTATTTCCCACTGGTCGTCGTATTCGCGGTCTCTAAAATCGGATCTCGCTCCGGCAATGTAAACGAAAAAATTTGACAAGTCTTGACAAATTGAAGGGGCTCGAACCGAGTGTTGCGAGGATACAAACATCGCCCGGGCTCACGGACGAAAGTTTCACTGTACGAGAATAGTGATTCCATCGTCGTTGCACAGGTACCAAAGGGCCTCGTCACTGCCAAACAATTGACTGAACCTGGCCTGGTCAATGTGGAACGATCCGAACACACGCTCGCATGAATATATGCATACATTGCCACGGTGAACTGAAATTAAGCCGGTTCAGCAGTGTCAGTTTGACAAAAATATAGACGAGATTGGAGGTAGGGTATGTCCCATGTGTTATTACGGGGCTGGTTATTATCGCATTTTTCCATGAGTCAGCGATTAAATAGCGTGGAATTTATTATGCAACTTTAGGTGGATAAAAATGGAAAAACCATAGCGAAGAATTAGCGAATACGTTCCGATGGATTTTCAGTGGGTTTGTTTCGAATTGGGATTATTCTATGTAGCATCAATTTGAGTTCGATATTTTAAGAATCGAAGGTACCTAACTGCGCTCGAAATAAGAATCCTACGTATTCTCGAAGCCTGGTTCTTTGCCTTGGTAAACCTGAGAATAAATACGCCCAAATTAGCTACCCATTGGAAATCAATTTAACGACAAACTTAACCCTTTTAATCCCCTTTTTACACTCAACTCTAGCATTAGATTTAATTATCAATGCTCTTTGCGTGTTCCAGGTAAGAAGCGTGTTTATTTCTATTTTACCGTTTGCTGGTTTATGTCTGGACAATTGGGTAAGGTTATTTTATTATCACGTTTAAATAGAAACTCGTTACCGGCCATAGAAACTTTAATGCGGATCATTTTAACGTTTGTAAAACATTTGAAATGAATTTCCCTTGTACAAATCGTAATAGCGGCAAGGACGTTTGCGAAACTGTGAATTGAAATGTCTATCGGAACTTGAACATAAAATATGAGATCAATCGAAATATAATATAAAATGTCAGAAAAATATTTGACGGTAGTAACGGTTTAAGTGACAGTCTGGTATAATTGAAGCTGTTAGAGGTATTAAGAAGATGAAATATAGTAGCCGACCAACCGAGTATATTAATCCTCTGACACCGGATTCATCCACTCGCTTGAATACATAACTATAAGCTATTCTTGATTCCACATAAACCAGCTCTATTCAACTGGTGTAAAGCGCGCGTATAAACAGCTATCTACAGGCGGCACATCAACGAAATTAGTTTTAACGATTCGTTAGAAGCCCGAGGCTTCTGTACGTGCACCCTATTGATTGGTTATCGGAATAATGGCCGGCCGGTGTGGGTAATTCGCGTAGCCAGTGTTGGTAATTCGTGGTTGTAGCGTTGGTAATTCGGTAGTATCAACGTATCGGTGCTTGCAGCGACAAGCCGCGGGAGAGAACACGCTCGTGAAAGCATCGTTAATACAGCATAAATTCCTGCAGACATTTTTACAACGTCGAAAATCTCAAACTCGAGGAGCTTGCTGATTTTTTCGTTGCTCGTGTTGCGGCCGTGTTACGAGATGAATGTTTAAATTTGCCCAGCCGTACTTTTATACCGGCTATAAATTAAAAAAAGAAGAGAACTCGTCAAACTTCTGTAACCGTTTCGCACGTATTTCAGCCATGTGTCACCGCGACTATCGAAGAATTATTTATTTTGATCGGTCGCTACGACTACGACTTGCAAGTCTGGGCTGAAGGTTCGGAAAAAGAAAAGTTGTATCTTTGATTTCAGTTGTCCTCTGATCTTTCGATCGGATAATACATTATTTCAAGTTCTTTTATAAGTGCACGCGATACGCGTGATTTAACGTGTATTGTATTTGATGCGATCAATCATCGTTGATCCAGCAAACGACACATTTAATCGAGAGATAAATCGCGTGGATTGAGAATTAAAAAAAAGAAGAAAACGGTGGAATATAGGCTCGTAAAAGTCATTCACCGATTTTTCCATAGACGTGTACTTGACACATGTATAGGTGCGTGTCATCGTTCGCCGATACACACGCGGTTATAGGGAATTGCACACGTGCACTCTCGTTCGGGGCCACTACAATACAAATTCGTTCGGACAGCCGATAAAACAAATAATAATCCGTCCCGTACATGCGATACTTGCCCGATCACGAACACGCTCCGGGATAGTGTCCCTTCATTGGAACAATTACCATTCATTTACGCGACGTTTAAATCGCATTTCGACTTATAGTTTCGTCTCTGTCCCTCCTGTCCACGATTGCTGAGTGCACTTTGATGTTATCGTTTGCCGAATGACGAATACATAATTATCTTTGCATCATCCTTTCACTCTGTGTCCTATTGCATCGTGCAACCCTCGCGTCCTGTCCTGGATTTTCTATGGATTTTCTACTTGTGTGTAATTAAACGTAATGTAACTTGGTCGACACAGTGGAATTAAGTGCATAGAAATTTGCCTTGGGATGGAGATGTTTTAACAACGGTTTCAATATAGCGGTCGTAGATGACTAACGTAGATTGAAATTGCGAGAAACGCGTGATTATTTGATATTTAACACGAAGAAAATACACAGAGTATATACCGCTCATAATTATTTGAGAGATACCATCTTTTATACTCTACTTCGCCTCTAATTAGAAAAGCTAAACGAGATTGCCCTGTTATTAAGACATATGGTTGTTTATTGTAAAAACGAAGTTTTGACCGAGTTCGCTTTCAAACGTGTTAGAGTTGTCTCATAAATATTAATATTAAACAGGGACAGAAACATTTCAGTCGAAACGCAACAATTTCTCTCTTAGTCCGGTTCTCCGTTATTTCTCCCATCTTTCTTGCCGACGTAATATCCGTAAATTTTCCATTTACTCGGTTTCTATCAATTTTTCACTGTACTGGTAGACCTCTGACCTTTATGCAAATTAAATCATACAAAAAATTATACGAACGTTATCCATCATCTTCAAACTCATTCAAATATTTATAAGCAGTTGCGCATATTTGCTTAGAAGACAAAGTCTTTCTGTATGAAATATCCAAAGACCACGAATACAAATATAGATTGTATTAGGAGGTAAAAAAGTATATTGTAAACTGTTATCAAAAGGAGCGATGGAAATTTGAGTCAGCATAGAAAGTGCAGGTTTAATGGGCAAAGAACATAAAAGACAGGAAGATGTTTTAATGACAGTTGGAAATCTGGTCGGTGGATGTCCGCGGGAGCCACGATAACATCGTCGATATTCCCAATGCCTACAGTGAACTCGATAAACAGGTTTGCGCACGACGATGCAGATCGTTAAGGTACCATTGAAATCTATATCTCATTGTTACTCACCGTATACGTATCCCTTCCTCTGATCTACGTGGTCTGAATTTGATCGCGGATCTTATTCAATCAGATATATTAACGATGCGTCGTAGCGAGGAAATTTTTTCTCTAGAATTATCTTATCTGCGGTGAATCAGAATGGTCTTCTTCCTCGATTGAACTGCCAACTATATAAGCAACGTTGCGACTAATCTACCGATACGATCTATATTTCATGTCGTGGTTAACCGTACTAACTAATATTTTTTTCATATGATACGAGATCGATAAACCTAGCCCTTAAACTATGATCGTACAGGATGACCGTCATTACGGATGTAATTTAATGTTAATAACGTTATAAGGGATGTTCATCGCGCCAAATATGATTTTTCAACGCGTTACGCTATTTTTCAAACCGAGAGTCGACCGATACAGCCGAGGGTATATAATAGCAGAACTAAGTGAAAATTTTCGAACGACTCACCGACGTATCGTTTGGCAAAAGTTGCCAAAGTTCGATATTAGCGTGGAAAATGCAAATAGCGCGCAGCTTGATTCGCGTTTACGATAATTATTTTGCGTTGTATGCATAATAACGACGGTGCGTGCATGCGTGCGCTCGAAAAGTTGCCTGAGTGGAACGTACACCGAGTGACACGCTACAACCGAATGCATGATTCATGTGCCAATTATCGTTCACACAGTTAAGCAAGTTTTACTGCCTCGTACACAGACGAGCACCCGCGCATACGTTCGTTCCTGATCAACCTCTTCTTTCTCCTTCTCTCTCTCCGTTCATTCTTCTCTATCCTTAATTCGTCTTCTTACCCTATGGTTGTCTTACTTCGCCCCACTTTGTCCGGATTCGCGTCTACTCGTCTTTTTTCACTCCTTTGATCCGTTCTTCGCTATCCATGGCGTCACTTGCCTTCTCTCTTGTTCCGTCATTCGCTCCATCTGTTCCTTTATCTCCCTTTACCTGTTATTTTCCTATCAGGCCCTCTCTATTTGCCCTTACCGCCTTTCCTACGTTTGTCCCTCTCTTTTTTCTCTCTGTTCTCTTCCGTTAGGCCACCACTCGCTCACACTCATCGTCTTCCTTTTAATCCATCGTGCTCTCTCGTTCCATCATCTGTCTTCGTCTTACTCGCTGTTTCGAACGTCCGCCTTCGTCGTTCCTTCGATCTATCCGTTTCTTTCGCTCTTTAATTTATCCTCTAGCGTTGTCTTTCTCTATCTGCTTGGTTACCTTCTGTTCTTGTCCCTTCAACGTCCATATACTGGCTCGGTTTCTCGCTCGGCTAGGATAGCATGTGTGCTCGTGTGCGATACACTGGCAACAACAGAACTCGCGCAGACACGACGACAGAGCGTACACACTCGGTGAACGAGTTGCACAAAAAGCTGTGTAAACGGCGTTGCGTGCGCAGGAATATTGGAATCTTTCGTTGTCGATGGTATCTCCTTTAAGGTGGTGACGGAAGGTGGGGTGAATTCGCTGGAGAAAATTACTTCGGGATCTCTGTTGATACTCTCTCGCTTCAAGTACAGAACTATGGGTTTTATGGGGAGGATGAACTATTATAGAGACTCGTTGGTTTATTGTTTGTACAATAATTGATTTCACCGATGAGCTTTCCTCCTGTTGTTTATCTTTCATCTTAAGCGAACGCCCATTCTTTAATTTGCTAGAATATTACTTGTACATCGTTTCATTACTGCTCAACATAAATTCATATTTATATTATAATTGCAAATTTGAAATTCCGCTGGATGACATTTTTTGATATTAAGATCGATTAAAACTGAGTATTTAAAATCGAATTATCTTAAATACGATTTCGAATTAAAACGTGATACGGCTAACAGATCAACGTTGTCGGTACCGTTAACTTATCTAGTGTTGCGTCGAAAGTGGATTTTTAATATTCTACGAAATAGGGAACGACGTTCAAAATGCTAGTAATATTATCATAATCCTATGGAAGGTTTGAAAGGTATAGAAAAAGAAGATGAGCAAACTATTTGAAAGACTTTCAGGTCGTTGGAAGCGACGTAATTTGAATATCGAGGATCGAAGATGCGGCGTTCAATAAATTACGGGCCACCATGGTACAAGCCCGATTGACGATTGTTGATTTATCACGACGATAACTTACATGACACACCCTTGTGTTACTGGAGAAAGGAATAGTAAATCGCTTTATTATATTTTCGGGGAATATGCCGATTTATATTACAAGCCAAAGTCAATAGACCTTCCCGATGAATAGAGTATTTTTTCAAAATCCGTTTCAACCACGATTATCGAAGTTTTGCTGAAAGTCCCGCGTTTTTATGCGACTAATTTATTTTATTTATTACTAATCGGTCGGTCTTCTGAAAACTTTCGATTTATAGGAGAAATCTACATGGTCGATCGTTTCGGTTACTTTCTTAAATTACATTCCTTAAATGTAAAATTGGTAATCAATGTTTCATTTGTCTGGCAAATATATGTTTTATTCGTTTTATAAATTCGATATGTCTGAACAATGTTAATTGATTTGAACAGGCATTGTGTGCTATTTTCATTCTCTTCGGAGTTTTATCAAGTTTTATTTTGGTATAAAATACAATAGAAACCGTCGTATTTTCAAACGAGCAACACATAATGTATTCATTTTCTACGCACAGTGCATTCCCTGAATATAAAGTTGGTGATTTATTTCCACGTGACGTATGATCCTGATATTCGAAGACTGGTCGTATCGTCGGAAAATACGAGTCCAGGGGCAATTGTTTGCATTTCTATTTACCTCTCTCTTGTATCTAACGCTCTGTCGGTAACGGATGTATCTGATTTACCTTTATACCGACCATGGATAGAATCAATGTAATTTTCATCGTTGAAAATATGTATATACATAGGTACATACATACACACATATATAATAAATGTATATCTAGGAAAATCAATTTTTCATTTTGTACATCGGTGCAGTGCATTCGGTTCGACGTTTTATTTAAAATGGTTCCGACATATCTGTATATCGTCACGGATAAAATTAGAACGTAGTGAATTTATTAATTTATTTTTCTCTATTTTTAATAAAAATACAGATAATCAATTTTAATCTATAATTTCATTTGTTTTGCATTTCTTTGATCGTATTGAATCCAGGAAAAAATGTATATTTTCATTCGATATGTGCCGAATAGATCATAACAAAGTTCATTTACACGTACGTAGCTCTCGTAAATTTACGGGGAAGTCACACGATCTTAACGGACGGTCTTAAGCTTTAATTAAAAGCCACATTGTCTGGCTCTAATTTGGTGTACTATCTACGTTCACGATTTCTTGTAAGGACTAACCTGAAATATCATCTATCTACTAGGAATGCAAACGTTCGTCGTCGCATTTTTCGAACTTTTAAAATTCTATCGACAATACATTCATTGTCGATTTATAGTCGCCATCGATCATTCGATCCGATTCAATTTCAAGGAGAAAGCGATTTTATGGCGCGCTCATAATTTCCAAACGTTCTCCTTCTTTCTTTTTTTTTTTTTTCTTTTTCATTAAATTGGCTGGGTTATTAGCGAGATTTCGTTGGATCTGTTGATCCATTTAAAAATAGTTTGAGGTGTGCACATTAAATATTGGAATTCCACCGCTATATGTTTTAGTCGGAATAACATTGTGAGTGACATTAAACGCCAGGCAGATCAATATCTGCATTACGGTCTCTACAGAGAGCGGGGTCGTAAAATAAATCTCCGGCTGAAATGTTATTATTACTCACTCGAAGATAGAAATTACACAGTTAATACTAGTAATCCTTGTGCTAACTTTAATCTACCGGCATGCTAATTATAAATAACCATTCTAAATTGAAATATGTCATTAAATCACGGAATATATTTGCATTTTATACCGGCTACGCGATACGTAGTGAAAAACTTACGTAAGCGACAATTACACGTTCGATCGATACTTACGTTTCCTATTATTAAATATATTATTTCTACGACGTATCGTTATTCGATAATTACTGTTTGCTTCTCTTTTATTCTCGCGAATATTTCTTTGATAAATGTCACGATAAAAATTCGATTTGTCACGTCCCACGCCAGTGCAGAGACGTTTGGGAATCAGAACGGGTTTATTTACGAAGCCAACGCGGTATTACGATATTTTTCAATTCGAATAATATACGAACTGATTCGGCCTTTGCATGACTAAATTGCTTGAAAACTCGTAACAGAAAGAGAGAACGAGTCTGTCCATCGGATGTACGTATAACTATATACCCTGTATAATGCATTCTCTCCCAACGTCGTTGGTAAGAGTGCGAGAGGGGCAACGACGACGTGGGGCATCTGTTTTGTATGTGCAGCGTGAATTTGAACACGTGTTTCATTTAAATATTTGTACCTGAAACTCGAATGTTGCCAATTTACACAAAATGCCCTGTGCGAGGAGTCGCTCGCAATCGCGTTTAAAAATTTCATCTCGTGTAGTTACTATATACAATCTATGCACCCGGAGGGAATGAACATTCTTCTCCGCAAGATTTGACTCTCTTCAAATTTTCAAATACCAACGTATTTTTGTCTTTTTTTTTTTTTTTTTATTCGCCGGTTAAATTCTATTTTAGTCGATGTTTATCGTTCGACAAGTACATACATGGCAGACGATCGTTGTATTTAAATTGAAATCGGCGTGGTTGTGAAAATGACGTAAGAGTTGTGCGTGGGGATTTAATTAAAATTCATAAAAATAGCAGGAAAAATAGTAGGTTGAATCGCTAGCCATTTAATTAAAGCCTTAATTAAATATGTTAAAAATATCCGCGGATGCGACCGTCGGGATAATGAAAACCGCGGAAAATGATTTTTGCCTTTCGGGGCAATGTTTACACGAGTCGAGAAATCATATAATCCGAGCGGACAGATTTTAATTTCGAGAGATTAATTACAGAAATATTATTTAACGCGCGTGCTCGCGAACGATTTTTACCGAAATCCAAGCAGCTAATGGAAAATTTGTGTATTCAACGCAATATTCCGGTTTTAATGTAGTAGTGCATCCGAAATACGCTACAACTTCATTATGCAGCCCTCTGTCCTCAATTATGCAGCTTTATTACAAATTTACAGACGCCCAGGCCGCGGACTTGAATTTTAATTGTACATTAAAATCCATTGCCCCTTATCAAAAATAAAATTGTTTCGCTCGCTAATTGAGCCTGATTACGTAGCTCGCCATCATTGTTTATTCAGTCAAATATGGCCTGGTTGGAACAGTTCTAAACAAGGCCGGTCTTCATTAAACTAGAAACATGTTATATTAAACCGTAATGTATATAGAAATCAATCATGCAATCGTGTCGAATGCATTACCTAATCTGTATGGTCTATCGCGTGACTGTATTTAGCTTGGGTTTAAAATTGTGACGTATTGTCGCAAATCACCACTACCATTTCTATCGAAACGTAAGAATCGTAAAAGGAAACGTGGAAGAAATTGTACAATTTATTCATTTATCGTAGAAAACTTTTATATGTGTTAATTGCATATATATTACGCGTGTATTATGAATGTGTGTATCAAATATCTTGTACATTCTACGTACGATTTCGTATTCGTTTTAAATTAGTCTAACGAAATTTTAAAATGTCTCGTATAACACGCGTAATATGTTAATAAATAATTTCTACAAGCGTTCGAATACTTTCGTCAGCTGCTATATATGTAGAGACTAATTATAACGTTATAGCTATATCGGTTGTAGAGAAACTTTTGGCAATCACTTTAACCATCTTCTATGCCGGTAGTGGAACATTGTTGCGGCTTGTGACATTTATTTTCAACGAAATTAATTCCGCGTCCGCGATGCCTCCCAATATTATTCTGCGACTGATAGATAAGAGTGAATTGGAGTCGCGCCAGCTGCCGAGTTCTGTATTCGTTCCATCGAATAAAATGGGAATGAATGAGTGATGAATTTAAAGAGCGCTCAGCCGGCATGAAAAGTGAGAAACTGATAGAGAGGAGGAAAATAATCGTGCTGCCATCGTTGCTCGCGTTTTCGAAACAATTTGATCGCCGATCCCGCGGATCAAAGTAAAAACTTGTTAATTAGTTTTACCGACGCAAGGAATGGCGAGAGAGAGAGAGAGAGAGAGAGAGAGAGAGGATGGGAAGAGTTATTACGTACACTTTCTTAATACTTTCGAAATTAAAGTTTTTATTCGACTACGTTTCCCGTTTTCCATTTATTCCTTTCCTTTTTTCTTTATTCGAACTTTTAATTTAATAATTTTACGCTTTCTTTTCAGTCGCATATGAAAAAGGTTCACTATTTCAATGCGCGCTCTTTAGCTGCTCCTCTTTGAGAAATAGGCCAAGCAAATAACTTTGCATAAAATCGATGAGTAGCGAAACAACCTAACTCTACTTCAGAGGGAAAAATTTCGCGTACCGCTCGTTGCAATGGGATTTACAATAGGAAAGAGGTCGTACTTTTAAATAATGGCAGATATTCCTTTTTGCATATAAAGCGGGCAGCGATATCGAACGTCGTGCAAATAAACTTTCATTGGGATAATACTTCAATGGCGATCCTTGGAACACAGTATATTATTCCATAAATTCAGTATATCTGAAACTAATTCACCCTCCTATACAATTTATCCCCTCGTAATTTTCGCTAAAGCTGAACTTTGTTATTACTTAACTCACCCTCTTCCATTATTCTTATTATTATAACAGCTCCTCGCATAAAAAGGAGTTCATAAAACACGAGCTTTTCAGAAGTAAGTAATATCACGAAAAAAAAGTGTGTCTACGAACTGTGACGTACATCAAAAAAAAAAAAAAAAAAAAAGAAAAAGAAAAATCTGTAAAAAAGGCAAGAAATAAGGATAGAGTCTCGATAAGAGAGATTAAAAGTCATGAGTTCGATATCTGTGCCATGCAGAAGACATCAAATGCCAGTGATCGTGTACATTCGTTTTGGTATTTTATCAAGCCACGCGTGATCGGTTAAATATCTGCCCAACCTGATCAGACATTACAAATTCCCTCCCTTTCAACTGGTTATTTTTGTCAATTTATTGTCTCCGTCAGTATGACAACTGGCCCTAAATAATAACTGCCTTGGGTTTTTCGTGCTCGTTGCCCCTCTTGTTCTTGCATACTTAGGACTATGAGCGCGCGCAAGCGAGACAGAACGATCGAGGGGAAGCCAAGAGAAGGATGACCATACGCGCGAAAGAAATAGAACGATAGGTGGACAGGATGGAGTGAGAGAAAGAGAGAGAGAGAGAGAGAGAGAAAGAGAGAGGGGAAAGGGAGAAAGAGACAGAGGACAGCCGAGCGAGCGTATCCGGTCGTTGCCACGTCTAGAGCTCGTTCACTTGTTTTGTCTCTCCCCACTCGCTATACCCACGTGTTAGGATGCATTCACACGGAAAGCCACTAGTCGTAAAACCTGCTTTTCAGTTCTGTTCGCATTTGTCATGGGGTTAATTGATGTTAAGCGTTATGTGCGCGCAGATCTGAGCGTGTTTCATAAAATTCGTCGAACTATATAGATTATCGGTCGAATCGAAAATTCATCGTTCATCAGAATTTCGAACTTTTACACCGAGTACATATATTTTTGAAACATTTTAGACGGCTAGTAATGGTGGAAGTCGTGTTTGCGTAGCATATTCGTGCCTACTCTGTTTATACATATTACATTCGATTATGGTTATATTGTATGCTGTTTATGTTCTATGCGCATATTGGTTGGTTGGCGTATCAATAATTAATTGATTATTAATTGTATTGTATCGTTATTGTAGCTGCGTATTCGCCTGTGTAATTTTACTTAAACGTTAATCGGTTGCAGGTAAATCGAATTTAATAATATCGAAGAATCAAATTAATTAGTTACTACGTATATTATAATGTAATATACATATGTATTAATATATGTACGTTTTATTTGTTCTCGTTTAATTGAAAAAGTTACTTTAAAATATTAATAATTACGTTTGTACAAGAATATTATGGTGGATATAAACGTTAAGAGAAGGAGCGAAAATTATTCCACTTTGATGTCATGTCGCGTTTAATATTTCACCGGTCGGTAAGTGGCGAGAATATGATGTGCTCTACCCGTCATATACTTTCTTTACCAGAGAAGAAACTGAAAATACACATTTCACACGAGTTGTACCTCTTAAAATCATGATCGTTTCAAATAGGAAGAAAAGGATTTGTCGTCGAACGTGACTGGAATATCCTGCTGTTTGTTCGAACGAAAAATTCTTGCCCCATCAATTTCTAGATGCGAGCTCGTGTATAGCAAAATGGCCGCTTAGGTTTATGAGATAATGAAACAGATATTAAATGTATGAAAAAAGGCAATATTACACGATGCGGATCGTACGTGATGGCGTTCTCGTAGTTAAAATTTGTTCCCCTATTTTTTTCCTATTTTCATTTTTTAAATTGCTCATTACTGAAATTATTTTTACGCTGAAAAAATATAGATATAAATAATATCGAATCACAAATTTTTCTACTATTTTCTGAAGCTTATATGTGTATATAATGCGTATTGATTTAGCTTTCCACGTGCCGGATGTTGGAGGGAACGTTTTTAAACGAGGCAGTAAAATTTTATCTCTGACATCGTACATTATTAAAATCACATTAATAAACTATAATAAGATAATTGAAATATAGAATTGATAATTAATTCTTAATTCAATCGTTAATTATTAATGCGCTAATTTTTATGACATTTTATTTTTCAAATACCATCTGTTAAATTACTTATTTAGAATTAATGAATTATTTATTACTTTACATTGTCTTTTAATAAACCACATTATGCGTTGAAACGGAACACGGAGTAATTTCTTTTTATGACGCCACATCGTGGAACCGGAGATAGCGCCACGTTGCATTTCATAACCCGTAATTATCTCGGAATCGATTTATTTTTGTAAAACGAAATAACCAGCGATCTTCATTAAGTCGAAGATTTACTTGTCGTTTCGGTGGTAGCTCGTGATAAACATACAAAACGGCCCGACGTAAAATAACTTGGCAAGTCTAATGCCGTTGTAAGGCTTAATTTCCGTTTTCAGGGTGCCTCGTGTAACGTTGCCTTACGAGTAATTTCACTATTTTCCCTGTGACCCGAGGTTTCCACTTAAATACCTTAGTTTAACGAAACGGTTTAACTATTGTCCGCCGGCCGTGGAACGTGCGCATTCCGGCCAAGAAATGAATTCGCGAAATATTATTAGAGCATATTGTTCTAGTATATTGTTTGAATAGACATTCAATTTCCATCAACGAGGTCACAACTAAATATAATAAAGTTACACAATCGTGTCATCTGGGATATCGTTGACGTTTAATCGTCGTTCGTTACGAACATAAAATGAATCGACGATTGCTAAAATAAAAAGGAAACGAAACAAATAAAAAGTCGTATGTTAAAATTAACTTATTACAATCCGCAAAATTTTCTATTATGCCACTCGTGTATTTAGACAAGGCGTATTCTATAGCCGTATAAATACTTCACCTAACTTCTTCCTTCTTCTATGAAACTCTCTGGCCTGCCACTGTTTTTTTTTCTTGCCTCTCCTTTTTTCTCGCGTATCCTCTTTCGCTCTTCTTTCTCACCCTCCTGTTTCCATTTCTCCTTCAGCTCCTGCTTCTCTTCTTCCTCCTTCTCCTCTACCTCCATCTCTACCCCACCCCCGCTCTGCTCTTTTCATTCTGTTTTTCTGTTTTGCTTCATCCTTCCCTTTTCTTCTCCTCCACCTTTGCTTTTCCCATCTCTTCGTCGCAGTCCCCAGACAATATTTTACCGGCTTCCGCGTTGCTATAGTAACCACTCGCGACTTCCAAGTTCTCGAAAGCTCGTGTGCTTCTCTTTTCATCTACAAACCTATATCCCTTCGCGATTTCTTTTGACCATTATGCAACGATTTGTCCGCGTTCTCCAGCCCCATATCTCCTCTCGTGCTGGTTTTGTCACAAAAATTTTTATAACGGTAGTACAAAATTGTTGGCATTTTTCTATCGTAGTTTCTCTCTCTCTCTCTCTCTCTCTCTCTCTATTCTCTATATCTATCTTTCTATTCTTCCCTCTTTACCGACAAATGAATATTTGGTCGTGTAACGGGGTCATGATTTTAGTTCTCGGTTTCCACGCAAGGTGAAATCAACGATAAATTCATAATACATCGAAATATGGATTCTAATATATATCGTGCCTTAAGATATTGGATATTGAAAGGTTTCCCGGGATATGTTTGAAGACGTTGAAGAATCGGAATTTTGGCCGGCGTGTATTTACGTGTGTGCGTGTGTGTATCGAGACATTCGCGAAAAATACGAGACTAAAATATTATTCTTTTTTTCTTTCTCGCTCGCCCGTAAGGCAAAAGTGTTCCTTGCCTTTTTATTACTTCCTCGAGCTGAATCGAGAATGATGTTTGAATTGAAATATCGTCTTTCGGAAGTTATTCAATACCATGCAACCGTATGGACTGTGTATTCGCGGAATAACTTGTTCGGAAATCGTCGGGGATCGATAGAATTAAAATTCACACGTTAACGAAATAAAGGAGAATTTTGAAAAGAATTAAATCTAAGTAGGCTGCCGTATCATTTATTCGTACGAGATACGAATTTTCATTTGAAAATATTCATCGACGTTAATTTCCGAAAAAATTGATTTTAACTGTCTTTCATGTTCTTTTCATCGTGTATGAAATTAATCGAAAGATTTTGGATTGTCGGGAATTTAATCGGACTAAAGGTTGTAACGTGGAAAATAGAACGCGTAAAACAAACTTCAGTTGGAAATGCAATTAATGCAAATTACTATCGTTGCTGTATGCCATTTAATTTAGGGAGATTTATTTTCACTTTAACATGGAGTTTGTGATGCTTTTTAAATCGCCGGCCCGATTCATCCTATTTCGAGAGGCAGGGAATAATTTCGAAAATACACACGTGCCAAAAGAATGCTGAATTCGATGGTGACTGCGGAACCAACGAAATAAAAGCAGTTTTTCATAAAGAAAAAACGAGAGAGGATCAGAACAATAAACAATTTTTTTTTTTTTTGCTAGTACAAAGCGCACCTTTTCTGGCACAGTTATTCTTTTAATTGAGATTGTGATATTTGTATTTTTAATGATCTCCGACCTCGGCGGGGAAACCTTTTAATCGCGTAATTAAATACACTTCATCGAATTAATAATTAAATTTTCAGACGTTCGTTTTCGGTGGTGCGCGAGCATAAGCGAACGAGAAAGAGGATTAATTATCTTAATTAAAATTGCGACATGGCGGCATTTAATAAACGTTACTGTAAATGTTAATGAATTATATCAGACGCTAAGATACTCGCGATATTAACAAAATCATATCGATAATGCATCGAATACATTTGAAGATCATGCTTGAATCATATTATGATAAATCGGTTTTATGTTTTATGCATCGAATACGTGTGAAGATCGTACGAAAGGAAAGAATTATGTTAAGTCCATTTTACCTCATTTTGTGACTAAAAAAAGATATTTTAACACGAAATACGTAGTATATACATAGCCATTGCTATTGATATTTTTGAAATGTTGGAGAGAATGGTAGAAGCACGCGTTTAATCCCAAAATCAAATGGAAAAGTAATTTTGATTCGGAATTGGGAACTCGACAACATATTGAATTTTAGCAATTGCTCTTGCGTTATGAATAAATATAAGTTATATCTATACGAACTATAAATTATACATATTTGTAAATTACTCTCGTAAACTAAACATAAAACGTAAACATGAAAATACTCGTGTGACTTGTGTTATGCTTTTGATGTGCGGTTTTGCATTTGTGAAATATATATATATATATATATATTTACAATTAATTAAATCGGACAGTTATTTGAAGAGGAAATATATATCGAAATTAAAATCGGTCAGATATCTTGGTGTTTACGCGGAAAACGGAGGAATGCCTACAAAATCCGTGCTCGGTGATCGCGTGTCCAGCGAAATTACTGTGACGGTTATCGCATTGAAAATTTTATATCGCACGAAGCGCGTGTCCCATTGCTCATCCTCGTTCCACTGTTGTTTAATATAAAACTCTTTACTTGAAATATAGGATCCAGTCTAACTACGTACGGCCGTTTAAAAGATTGTTAGGTAGAAAATTTTGTTTATAAATTTCTCGAAACGTTTCCTCGTTTCTTGGAGAAACTTTTATACGCCTGGATCGTAGAAACGAGCAAACTAACTTCTTAATGAATTAAAAAGAATCAAAGATAGACATCGTCGTCATTATCAGTACTATTAAACCTGGAATAAAATATATTATTAAAAAGTATAATTAAAATTCTACTGTTAAACTTATTTTATTACTAATTTTTAATTTTGAATTCTTGTAATTTTTTTTTTTTTTTTTTTGTAACCTCGTTGAATTATATCGTTTGGCCTTCCAGCTTTCTCGTTAAAGTGTATAAAACCAAAGACCGAACAACGACTGTTGCGACAATGACTGTATTAATCGAAAAAATAGATACGTATTTGATTATTCCTGTATTCTATGCGAGAGAGATTGACGTATAAAGGGACGCAAGTTACTCTCATCAAAAGTGAGTACATCCCTTTTACCCTTGGGCACGAACGTGCGTGTGCTCGCCAATCCTGTTTCAGCTTTGATAAATCGGGCCGCGCATGTTTATGCAATAACCGTGTGAGTTCTATTTAGATTACAGAGTCGTAGTTCTTATTTTGCGACGCACGTATATACGAGAAGAAGAAGGATGGATACGAACCTTGAAGCTTAAGGAAAATTCTTAGATAAAAATAACTGTCAATGAAAATAACATAACGAACTATTGTAGCAGTATCACTGTAATTTCGAGAGTGATTTCTGAGAATTTACTACCATAAAATATGTTACACAAGCGTTTCGGAAAATAGTTTTCAATTCTTATGGTAGTGTAGAATGTTTGCGTGAAATGTTTGAATGCAACTGCAACGAATTGAATCGATGGTCCTGATTCTCCAATATCGGTTGACGAGAAATCAGCGTTTCTACGATTTTTTTTTTTTTTTTTCGGAAAATAAAAAAAAAATAAGCGATTTTTGAAATGAAACGAAATATGCATATAAAAGAAGGAAAATAAATTGTCCAAATGAAAAATGCAATGAATCGTCTCGTGTACATTTTAAGAACGTGGCCATATATGTAATACATACATACATACATACATAATGGCTCACGAAAATAATTCGTATGTACTTTTAAGTAACATTGACTTGGATCGAGTTAGTCAATTACCCATTATACTAATGAGCCTGAATATTCAATAGGACCCCATCTCTAACATTTATATATTCAAGATGACTATTCATGCTGTATACTAGATTTCGACTAAAGTAAATTCATATATATATATATTTGCAGTGAGTAGCTGGTATATACGTTTTTAGATCGCTTTCAAATTTTACGAATATAACGACGACAATCGTGTCTCGTTATACAGTGTTAATAAAATTTCGAAATATTCAGTACAATACGCGCATAAATTTTCCTGTGGTAAGTGTTGAAATACTTTCGTGATACACTGTATGTAATTCCGTTGAAATCGTATAAAATCCCATGAATCATATAGGAGTGGCAGTTACACGAACGAATAGCGTGCAATTCCCACAATTTTGTCGAATAGTTGAAACGAAGAACATAATAACGGGCAATTGAAATCGAGCGGGCGTGGGGGAAAAGAGAAACAGCATTTCCATCGATCGATTGAAAGCGTTGAGAGGTGGTTAAAATACGTTTGTTCATTGGGCCAATGCGCTGTCTCCCTCTATTCAGATAGCGACGAGTGCATTTCTGTATCTTATAGAACATGGAACAGGCACATTCGGCAGAAACCGCAGTGCCCTCTGGCCCTGTCCGACGTTACTTTATACAGCTTGAATCAAATTAAATCGGAATGTGCAGCCTCGTAACGAGGGACGTTCTGCTAATCCTCTTGCAATCAGATTTGCTATTGTGCGCCCAACGAAAAGAACTTTCCCTCTCTTTATTCTTGCTTTCTTCATTCTCTCTGTATTCCTTTCCTCTCTTTCTTCGTTCTTGGCCGTCGGTGCCGGCTAGTAATAAATTTGATTTTCCACAGGGTGATTACCGGTCGATTAATGGCAGCGACGTCTTACTTTTCGTTCGTGTCAATTTTTTCCCATTCATCCCGAATGGTTTTACGAATTTTCGTTTTTTTTTTTTTACCTCATGTGCTTTCTTTTCTTCCTTCTTTTTCTTCTTTTGCCATTTAATTAATTTTGCTGATTGATCGGAAGATTGGAAAGGTTTTTCGACTGGATTCATTGAATATACACTAAACGAGAGTATACGTACGTACATATATAAAATTTAATATTCATCGCTCGAAAGGTATTGATTTTAATATAGGTCTAATAAAATTACGATATAATAACAGATATGGGAGTAATGCACCTGATTCCATAGCGAGCCTGAATTAGAATTGAACAGTTTCGAGTGTATTATGCAAATTGTAATTAACTGATATTTGCTCGTAGTCTGTGGCCACCGCGGACAACTACGTCAGTGAACATTTATTACTGCAATTTATGAAATTGAAATTGGACTGTAATGCTGGCTGTGATCAAATTGAAATATTTGAGATGTAACTGTTCTTTAAATTAAATTGAAAGCTCTCTCGCTCGTGCTCGGTAACCGCATTTCAGTGCTCGTCCCGTGAATCGCGTATGAATTAGAGGAGAGATTATTATTATTATAATTCGCGAATGGTCGTGGTCGTTTTTAGAGATTTTCTTTCAATCAGACGGCTTGAAACAGTTATGTACTTCACCGTGATTTTCCTACAGTTTTACGAAAATAAAATGTGCAACGGAATGAAAACATCGAAAAAGTGTCATCGTTGTTAAAAGCAGAAAAAAAAACACAGAGAGAAAAAATGTGGTTCTCTTTAAAAAGGAAGAGAACATAGGTAAAAAAAAAAAAAAAAGAAAAAAGGAAAAGGTAGGAACGGAAGGTTTACAGAAGTAGAGTATCCGTGTCTCAAAAGAGGTACTCGGAGCGTCAATAAACTTGTATAGGGACGCTCGTAAAATTTTTTTCTCGAAAACGAAGCAACATTCAAGTATGAAAGACCTTTTGAACTCGCCTTAAGTTTGCCCGTATTTACGAGATTTCAGCTTAGACGTCACGCGGAATGAAAGATTAAGGGGGCAAACAAAGTAAAAGGGAAATACACGGTAAGGGTTAATAGTAATAGTGGGGGAAAACAGATTCGAAGTGAAAAGGGGGAGGGCGCGCGCGCGCGCGCGCGTGGAAACTACCAGGACCAGAAGGGAGAGAACACAGAAGGAGGTAGAAAGAGAAGCCCGCTCAAAGTTTTGGCCAATTGATCCTACGTTTAATCGAATTAATAAAGGACGCAAACGAAACTTTGTTGACGAATACCCGATACGCTTGAAAATGTCTGGTTTCCTGGGAAATATATTTACTTTGCTTCCCCTCGCGTTAATTCGATTTATTAGTGCCAGCAAAGTGACATTGTTCTGAAAAGTTGGAACCGTTAGATCGATTGTCCTTTTTCTACGTTGAAATACAATTTAGAAAAGCATTTTTCACTTCGTTTCGGTTATGAATTCGTATATGGAGATTAGAAAACGAAATGCGATTACCAAGGTCTCTCGTGTTCGTTTGCAGTCCTTGGTTTCATACATACTACTTTCTCGTTATTAGGTATAAAAAGTTTGCTCGTGTTATTATTTGAAATTGTGAAACGTGGGACCGTGCAAGAGTTAGGTTATAAACGTACAGTTGGTAGCAAAAGTTTTCGGCCGGTGGTAGCAGCGGGCAAGAGCACGAAAATATTCGATTGAAATTTATATCGCGATCAATGTTCCCGTGGATTTTTAGAGCAGTTGAAAACTTGGGGGAAAAGTATAAAAAGTATTTCGCAGAGGTGGAGTTTAATTTACTTTCGCAATAAAGTGCACGATTTTATTTTCTCATAAGGGAATAACGTAATGTAACTAACCTGTACGATGCCAAGTACCGAACACATCGAGCGCGCGCGCGCGCGCGCGTGCTTGTGTATTATTTCATTTAATGTAGTAAGAAGAAGTTGGCAATTGAAATAGTAAAAGCGTGGGCGTGTTGAGTTATATAAAAGCGCTCGTAAAACGCGAACGCTCTTGTTTTTCCTCTTCTTTTTTTTATATATGTATATGTATGTATATATATATATATATATATATATATATATATATACATATATGTATAAAAACAGGTTGAAATAGAATGAAACGTTGGTTTGTGTTCATAATGTAGGAGTGATCAATATTTAAAGATTCTGAAAGTAGGTAAATGCAGCGAATAAAAAGAAAGCAGGATAAAAAGGTTGATGATGTTTTTAACTAGATGTTCTTTTATCATTAAAGGAAAGATTTCTGGTTTTTGCGGTATTTACTTATGCTTATAGCGGTGGCTTGATACAATTAAGTCGTTTTCTGATGGACGTCCGTTTGATTTAGTATTCGCGGTAATTTAATGGGCGAAGGTAAAGGGGAATGACGCATGAATAATTTATTTAGGAAACTGCAAAAAACCTTCGACTACACGCAACTCGTTCGAGATCATTTTATCCAAACGGTTAACAAGCTACGCTATGAATGTAAAATTGCTCTTACTGTTTCATATAATTCGTCAACAAATTTGCTTTTGCTTGATTTGCAACGAAGAGATGAACGGTTTATCCGTTACGAAAGTTTCCTAGGAGAAAGATAAACATTTCTGTGCAACTTTTAGCAAAGGAGGAACATACCTGGACGTTCAAGGATTCAGTTCAAGATTATATTGGCGAAGAAGTCCGTAGAAAAGCCAGGAAGTTTAGCGTTTGTAATCTTCGACAAACGTATAATTTAATATCGCGATCTTTAAAACGTTAACGAGCTCTTCAGAGAATTTCTAACTGACTACGAATGTACTTTAATATTCAAATAAACGAATACTATTACAGCGATATAAATACGTTTTGAAACTTAAGGAAACACTATGTCCAAGTGCAAAACAGATTTAAGGCTTTAGCCGGACAGCTAAAGATACAAATTCGACCAGATTCAAAATTTAGAATGCGGAAATTAAAATTATTCGTCGATACGTTTGAATTTCGAGATTTTGAACTTCAAAAGATTTTCGAGAAAAAGAGATGCGGAACTTCTGCGGGCGGATCTTTGGGGTAGGCACGTGCCGAACGCATTGTTCCTTTTTTGCCGAACACGAAACAGAAAAGAGCGGCTTTTCTTCGACGTGTAAACGGGACTTTATGCGCTGGTTATTCATGCCATTCGCGTGTACGTACGAGCTTTCGCACATTTACGCTACTCATTCATACAGGGAAAGAGATATAAATACGCGTGCGCGTTTGCGAACACGTGCGCATACACCCACGATGCGTAACGACCGTGTAAAGTCCCCTACTCTTTTCCGAATCTCCGCCACTCTACGATTTCCCCACTCCTTCCATTGCCATCTCCTCGTCATCCCCGTTATTACTCGAAAACCTTTTGTTTATTTATGAAATACATTTCAAGATTCAATTTTGCCCACGTAAGTACATACTCACCTCGCTTATATCCGTCGTTTGTTTGTCTTTTGTTTGTCCGTTTTGCTTTATACTTTTCACGTCTCTGATTCTTTCCTTCTTTTCTCCTTGTTTCTTATTTCTTTCTCTGGCTGTTTTATGTGTTCGAGCGCAAAGCATACACGTTGCTCCGTCAATGAATTCTGATCGCGCGAAGCCCTGTACCGACGGTCGGTAAAAAGTTACTCTTGCAGAAGTTTGTAAAGTGAGAACACGTTCACCTAGTTGCAATTATGTACTCGGTTTAATTCTGTTCTTGACACTGTGTGTCGTTTGATCGCAAACCGTTTTCACATCCACGGCCAGCCGTTGTGGCAAACGTGGTACACGCATGTTTATTTGCATCCGTGAATATTAAGAGTGGTAAGTTTGATTATCTTCCTTGGAAACTCGCCACAAAATCGATCAGTCGAGTGTTTCGTTTCATTTAAAGCATTGCCCGAGTTTCGGCACTCCGAAAACGGGGACTATTTCGCAAACAGCGAGGACCAAAGTTTCCGACTTGAAAGAAGTTTGGTCAACGATTAGCTTCTGATTAAAACAAGAAGATCGATATTGTAACGGAAGAGGTATTTAAAGCAAACTAGTGTCAATCAAAGAAACTGTATTAAATTACGTTATGCTAACGCAACGAATATAATTTGCATATTACTCGCAAGTACATGCAGATCCAAGGAATTACTCGGCATCTATGTTTTACCTGGAAAAGAGTGCGCCACCGTATACGTAACTGGGAATAAACGTGGTTATTATTAGAAGAAATTGTATGCGGATATAACTAATAATGACGTGTAATAGTATTTTCGTCTCATGGTGGAAACTGAAGGCTTGGAAATTCGGTAGCCGCATACATAAGCGGCAGAAGCACGATTAAACTTTAAAATGCAATTATCTCAAAATAACTGTGCTCGGCAGTTAGCAAGTCTGCGCTCAGTAGGGCAACGTAACCCTTATAATTGCTCTGAATTAATACATCAAACAGCTATGTTATCTAACATGCACTGTACTATGGTACGAATGATACTATCTGTAATTGCATATTCTGTTTAGAATTACGCTTTCAGAATTGGTTTATGCACATCATCTAAATATCTCAATGTTCGAAATATATTTTTTTTCCTCTATCCTTTTCTATCGTATATTTATTTAACGCCATAAATTTATTGAATAATTTATTTAATAGATATATTATTAAGAAAACCTGTTTGGAAACACTCGTTGGAGTATTTTGGTCGACCCAACTTTTACCTAAATTATAAACACCATATAGAGAGTTTTCGAAAGCAGCCTTTCAACTCCAATAGAATTATTCTTTCTACAAGCTTTTCTCTTTTCCCGCTTTATCCTTTGTTACTCTTTCAAAGAATTCCTTTTATCCTGCTTGCGAAATTTGTTAAATTCTTCCTGAAAAATACTAACAATATTACATTTTCATGTGCAAAAGTTAAAATCGACGTAACTAAAATTGTTTGGCTTCTTTATGCCGTGAATTTTCCAATCTATTGTAAAAATTTCTAGCTAAATGATGGGTCGGTTAACAGGTTGAAAACTTTGTTTGTTGAACAATATTTCAAGCATTCGATGCTCTCGTAATATTTCCATCGTTCATTATAAAAATAAAGCGAAACTAAAGCACAACTTTTAATGCAATTAGAAATTCGCTCTTTTCGCGCGGTCGTGTCGGAAGAAAAATTGAAGTTGAGTTAATTAATAAAGTTGGAGATTGAAGGCAGATGCTTGGGAGAATTCGCAGAATGCGAAAAATTTACGACGAAACTATTCGATCGCCAAGTTCGTCAAATTGTCCTGCTGTGATCGTTTAAAATATCAAACGCTGTATGTTTGTAGGATCGCGTAATTATTGTAATTTATTAGATTTTCGTGAGCAATGCGACGAGCAATATCGTTGGGAATTCTGTAAACGTCGGGAAACATTAGGAAGAAAGGAAGGAAGGAAGGGAAAATGTTGGTGAATCGTGGATGGTTATTCTCACCAAATGCCGTGTTGCGAAAATCGAGATGAACGAAACTTCCATTTCGCTATTGCTCATTCCACCTCTTCAGCGACTATGTCAAGATGAAATTCTCGAAATAGACGGCTTCGCGATGGAGAGAAACGTACAACGGAGACACTGAAGAACCAAAGAATCAGAGTGAAAATGAAAATTCGGTTAAGGCTCTTTTAATCCGATCTAAATCGTTGTTGCACAATTTTATTCGATGTTGCTCATGTATTTAACGAGTAGATCAACGAATCGCCAAACCGTTCTTCATGATTTCCAATATTATTGTCACGGCCCTTTTGTACGATAGTTCACCAACTAATAATATTGGTAAATCGATTTCACGATTTTATAATATCTGTCGAATCAAAACTTTCATTTCATGTCTTGTTGTAACGTTTTCTACCATTGTACGTTGATGTTTAACAGATTTAGAAATTGTACAGTTTCGCTAGATATATTAGTTAAGATTGACTAATTAATATTTTAAGAAATGTTTTAATATAGCCAACAAATCTTTCGTACTTTTCCGATTATTAGAAAATTGTTTAATCATAGAAGAGCACGATCCGATTCTAAACTATTGAATTAACGTGACAATTAAATGGTTAATGACATTTGGCGGTTACCTCGATAGGTTCTCGAATATCTTAAATTTTAATAAGGAAAGCCAATTTCATCGTGGTAAGAAGTTGGATGCGCAATGCGAACTGGCTACGTAATTAAACTCCCTTTTTCCGTGGCTCGAATGTCCTTTAATATGTAAAACGAGTCAATTAGAATATCAAACGTGACCTCAAACGAGAACACGCACTGCTGTACTAAAATAGCGTGGATACACCACTTTACCAGCCGCCCCTTTTCCCAAGAATCGTTTCACCTTCCGCAATCGTAGCTTCTTTTGCAATCATTTTCGGATCTCCTGCACTCGGGATCTTCTTCGCTCGTGAAACATCAACCAAATTGTTTTCCTTCTCCGCAATTCTCAAAGTTGTTCGATAAGAACAACAGCGAATGCAAACAAAAATAAGATATTCAAATAATAATTTTACAAATAAAATTCGATAATCTTCTGCTATATTTATGAATCAATTTTAACCGTATTTAATTAACATTGTCCATTTATTTTCTGTTTCAGGTACTAACTTGTTGTTTATTTTCTGATTTGTTTATGGATGGCATAAAGGAGGACTCATTTAGGTGAGATGTTTCATCTACATATGAGAATAAGGAAAAGCGTCTTAGAGCGATCGAGCAAGATTGCCAAAAGGATTAACGATGCTTTAGACGAGCGTTGCAAAATTGGCAAATGGTTATTCGAATTGTTGTAATAAACCACAATACGATGCCAGCCAGAACCGGACGTAAATCGAACAAGGTCGTTGCGCGCCTATTGAATCAGGCTTTATGCGTTTTGACATTGAGCTTGCAATCTGAAAACGATGTTGTTTTCGTTCTTAGCCTTATAGCAGATTTGATGCACGAGAGAATGAACAGTGACGAATGTTTACGCTTCTTCGTGGACACGTTGACGATATTTCTCCTCGGCTGCCAACCGGACGTATAAATTTATTAATCCTATCAAAACTGAAAAGATTATTTTTTCCATGCCCCACCGTAGAGCCATTAGAAAAAAAAAAAAAAAATGAAAAAATTTGTACGTAAAAAGCGTATATCGTACATCAAAAGATCGAAAGGGTTTTAGTAGTACATATACGCATTCTGTGGCAAAGCGATTCGAACGTTGGCATAGCTGATCAGACAAGAATGAAGTTGGTTAAACGTGAAAATAAAGTGCTCTCTGGAAGCTTTACGCCAAGCACGTACACGCAAGCTGCAATTTGCATGCTTTTATGCGGTGCGAAGTTTACAACAAGCGCGTACACGTGCCACCGCCGGAAAAGTTTCCTGTTTTTCTTACGAACTGCTCGTTCGAGGGGATATCCGAATGGATAAATTACGTCGTCGCTCTCGGCTGCCTTGCGACGCGTGCCGCGCGTCTAGGGGAAAAAAAGTTCCCCACTCGAGAGTTTTTTTTCCTAACCTTGTCACCGATACTATACGAAATAAGCTTATTAAATCACTCACGGCCGGGATAATTAAATAAATGAATATGATGATTTGAATGTCGCAAAGTTCTCATTATTTATCTTTAATTATGGAGTTTTCTAAAGAAAAACCTATATAAACTGCATTCTCTAATTAAATACTTGAAACTTTGATTTACTTTCTAAATATAAACAGAAGAGAGTTGCTCGAAAAGCATTGTAAAAATTGAAACTAAAACTTGCGACGCAATTTACTCGATCCACGGTTTTATCTTATGAACCTTTTTCGCAGAAAGCTTCTCAATTATCGGTTTATAACAAATTGCTAGCTGTGTACAATTATGTGCCACGTGAAGTTTCCGTTTGTACTGTACGAATGAAATTGCGGAACGTTTCTACTTATTCTCCGAATTCTTCGCATACCGACAGCTTCGTATGCAAACGTTTGAGAATTTACATATTTGAAAAGAAAAATGCCAGTACGATATCGCGTGCGATAACGTTCGTCTCGTATTCAAATTATTAATACACTTATCGTGTCCATCGCTTCTTTTTCTTTTACATTTTACGTCCCATTATAATCGTAAAGATCGTTATGACACATTAATCTTCTTTAATTTGTGTAGAATGTTGCGAGTTACTTAGAAACGCGTCGTTAATCCTTGCGTGTTTGATCAAGTTTTCCGATCATGCTCGTACTGTTCATAGCCTTATACATATGTAGAGAAATCGTATTAATTAGGGAAGATATGCTGAAATTATCTTGAATCGTATTCATCCTTCTCACATATAGTAGCTTGTTAAAGTATTTCCATACTTATCATAGAAAATTCTTCAAGATGAATTCTTGCTAATGAATTTTCAAAATGTTCCACGCCTAATATATTCATAATAGATTTATACAATACACTCGCTAGCTACTGTATTAGGTAACGATAATTACGACTGCGTAATAATATTTCGTTAATCTCGAATTAATTGGCAGCTCGTTCGAAGGCACGACAAACGATCGAAAATTGTCCTTAACTTGTCCGTGACAAATTCGATTCCCTGTGACATAAACGTCGCTGATGGTGTTGCGTAATTTTACGTAATTACTCCCTCGTCGCTGGGATAGCTGCTTCGTCCGGAGTTTATACTGAAGCACGCGGATCATTAATATCCGAAATTCTTGGCCTTTCTTCTCCCGATTGAACGGTCCGCTTGCGTATCTGGCATTTTCGTTAAAAAAAGAAGTGCCGTTTATTACGACGGGCAAAGCGTATCGGCGTAGAACGACCTTGATAGGAGATTCAAGGAAATAGGGAATGAATGAACTGGCAGGTTGATCGATCTCTCGATAGTTTCGTAACGTTGACAGAAACAAAAAGACGAATTGCAGAAGAAGAAGGCACGACTAGATGCAAAGAGCGAGGATAGCGACCAAGAGAAGGGAGGAGAACTCAAGGTGGAAAGAAGTTGCAGCGAAATAAATTATGCAAAATACTTTCCTTCGTTGGAATATGAAATCGCGCCACGGAGTTTCTCGTCACACGAGGCAAAAGAATTTACTTTGCCACGGCGAATCAGAGACAGAGAGTAAAAAATGAATTCGATAGTATTCTGATTCGGTGTTATCAAATCCGATTGTTGACGAGCACAACAGAAAGATTGTCCGTTTGTGTACGTTGTATCATTTCCCTTTTTTTTTTTTTTTTTTTACACATTTTTAATATATTTTATATTTATGGAATATCCATTGCTTTGAAAAAGGAAGATGAAGGTAAAAGATAGAGAAGTGAAAAAAATTAGGAGAATATTATGAAATACTGCCAAGTTAAAAGTTATATGAAATCCGTGAGGAGAAACATCGATCTGCTGGTGGCTAATTGAACTACAAGGGAGGGTAACTTTCACAAAATATTATGTAGTTTGGAACAAGTTCATCGCGGTTTTATAGTATTCTTTAGCCTGTCAGAACTTTTGAATACCACGCTGTGAGACAGAACTTTTATTTACTTTTGACGGGCGGAGGGTGGAAGTTCCAGATTCCATCTCCCTTCTCTTCCGATACTCCGCCTCCGGAGAAAATAAAACCTATTCGTCATCATACGTGTCATGGTTTCCGTGGAGAGTTTCAATAGACGTTGCTAAAGATATATGTATTTCCCACATCTCACATTCCACATTCCTTATTTCGTTTCTCAAATCTTATATTCTCCGTCCCATATACTAACATCCCACATCCAATATTCCCTATCCTACATCGCTATTCCATTCCCTACATTTTATCCTGCGTTCCACACTCCGTTTTCCATATCCCAGTTTAATAATTCCAACTTTTCGAATTATACGCGGAAGAAAATTCAGAAAATGCCCACAAAATATAATTTTCTCGCAAAAATCGCGAAAACACCGTCACCTCCCACGAGCAAAATTCTTTGTACCACAAAATGAAATTCGCCTTTCCGAGTCGTGTCAGTTCGATGTCCCGAGCAACTCTGAAATCCTCACTTCCCACGAACGAAATTCGCCATCGTAGAGTTGAGCTTGAGATGTGCGATCTAACACTAACGACATATGTATTGTAATTTCTCGCCAGTCCTATGCTTCCCAATTAAAACTTTATCGACTCCCCGTAGAAACTTGGAAATTACTATTAAAAAAACGCTGTACGCGTCGTAACGTAACGATGAAAAACGTAGCGATTTATTACGGTTAAACCACGAGACGTATTATTACTTCCACCGCCTGCTTGTTTCTACGACTCGAAACAAGTTCTGAGGGAGAGAGAGAGAGAGAGAGAGAGAGAGAGAGAGAGAGAGAGAGAGAGAGAGAAGAATCACGATGATATTTATTTACTAATTCGAATAAAGAAAGCATAATAGAACGAAAAGTAATGGCATACCAAGAGGAGAAGAAACATTTTCAACGAAGAGTTATACCGTTCTCGTGTAACAGGGACCGATGAGAGAACGGTCAGTCACGGGGAATATAAACGGATTACATGCCTCGAATGCATTTCTTTCACCTATCGCCCCCTACCTCTGTGCCTTGTCCTCTTCACCTGAAACAGTAATACTCGGTCCCTTCCTACGGATACCTGGCCACAGATTTCTCGGACGATAATTAAGGCGAAACGAGATGAGTTCCTCTCTTGGCTTTTTGAATGAGTCACGTTTCCGACAGTCGCTAAACGAGCCACGAGATATACGCAATACCATTTACAAATCTCTGTCGCTGCGTTTAATTGATTTCTCATCAAAGCAAACAAATATTTGCTCCTCTATATTTATTCTCGTGATTTCATCGAGATTGCGAATATTTAGAGAAACAGGATTTTCTATTTATGCTTGTATAGAAGCGGTTTTCCCATAGAGGAGTTTTCCCAAAGAAGTGTTTCCATATTGGCCGCGTATTTTCTTTTTTTTTTTTTTTTTTATCTAATTCCCTCGTTTCGCTCTAGCGGCTTCCAATTCGAAATAGTTTTTACATTTTCATCGTTTCGCTGACAAATAAATCTTCCGACGAAGATGAATCGTTTTACGTGTTTATTACTGCAATTGCAGAAAAACAAGCACGGTCTTCAATCTTGTTTCACCCCCGTTGTTCCGCATTCGGATTATTTTATTTCGTTTCGTTCGTTCACAGGTTTTATTATTTTTCTGCTATGCCCGCGATGAATAAATGCATCGGGAAGCATTATTGTCATTGGTAATAATTTACGATGCTCGATCGGACGTTACATAAAATTATTAACGTTACATTAATGATCGTTATCGCGTTTCGCATAATTCCCTGCCGGACGCGTCGTAAATTTTTTTTTTAAATCGATACTTATACGTATATCAACTGTTTCCATTGTTTTCCTTTCTCATTTATCTCGTATAACGGTTTCTTTAAAAATCGACGAAGAAAGCAAAAAATTGAGTCATCGAGCGGACGGGAAAAGACGACGTAAAGTATGGAATTGATTTATTTCTAAGATTATCCATGTTAAGTAACTAAAGGCTCTCTTTCGGCTTGATACAACTCTCTGATACTTTCGTTCGAAGGGAGAAATAGTCCCGAGGAGAAAAATACGCTTGACGTGGCACTGAGAAAATATTGCGGTGTATGAAACGGAGACACTTTATCGCTACGATATATATCATTCTATTCACTTACTCGCGCGTTGCTTTTTGAAATGATAGTAAGTAGTAGGAAGAGAAGGGTAAGAAGAATCCGCGCTATGAGAATTTTCAACGCGAAATAAAAAGCAGGCCTGTTTCATAAATGGCCGGACACGCGAACGCGTTCCTAAGGAGAGGGGAAGCAAAACTGTAAGCACTTGTCTCTTAAAAATCGTCGAATTTTTGCGATGAGAGGGTAGTAAGTAATTTTCCAGAGATTGCAAGCCGACGAATAAAGCGATAAAATATATTGCGAATACGTCGTTCCTTGGAAATTAGACTTTGTGGAAATGCAAATTTAATTTGCGAGTTCCCATTGGAAAGCGTTGTGTACAATTTAAGCGTTGTTAAACTTTCTCTTGGACAAAAACTCTTTTGTTTGCTCGCGTGTATGTATGCGCGCGCGCGCGCGCGCGCCTGTGAATTAGTGAAGAGGCTGGTAAAAAAGCCACGACAGTTTATACTCGTACGTTTTTATAAAAATATAAGCGAGTTCGCGGTAATATTAGCTCGGGGGTTAATATTACAAGCCATAATTCCAATCTTATCGGTTTCCGATACGCGCCGCTATCGAAACGTTGAAAAGTACATTGTAGCAAAATCACGGGTGCAACAATGTCCATCGTATCACAAAGTACACAAATACGGGGCCGGTACACATGGCAAAGTGAAATAATATATGGAATGCAAGTCGGATTACATTTGCATCTGTCATCCGAATATCTCCGTCCTCTCCATATATGTAGATGATGTTGTCACGATTCATCGGAAATTCGCCGTCAATCTGATTACAAATTTCAAACCAGTATTGAATTCCGTTCGATCCTGGTGTCATATTTGTGTGACAGTGCAGCAAGCATTGACCGTTCGGTCCCTGTGGATTTGTGTGTACACACACCCTATGGCCTCCCCTATATCTACCTCTGTCTCACTTAATTCATTCTCTATAGCGCGTTCCATTTCTTCGTGTCTCTTCGTGGTCGCTCTATTCCACCACCGAAGAATTCCTATCCCCCTGCGCACCTTCCCCAGCTCTTTCTTCCTTCCCGAGGCTGTTGCAACCGAAATTGTTGCCTGATGCTTCTTCATGGAGAATAACTCGACGAATGTCTTCTCGACGAGTCATAAAAATAACTTTATCGTGAATACAAGAGTCTATTTAACGCTGCTCGAGTGTACCCTGTTGGTGAAACACCGTCTATACACGTATCGTTGGTGTGCACACACGAAACTGAATTCTCCGCACGCGCACTTGAATAGTGCATCATATAAATACGCGCGCGCGTGCAAAGGGGGTGGGGTGGGGGGGAGCGTTTACACGAAACACGCGTAAACGTATGCAGCGAGGGATGCTGGCGTATGCGTGTAAGTAGATGTAGCTGCATACGGTGCACATTACGAGGAGTATCCATGGAGTGGAGATCGTTCTCCTCGCGTTGCCATTCCCCACTCTTCGGTGTAACCTCTTCCACTGCTTGCTCCCGCCTTATTTATCACAGTAATTCTCAATAAACTACTCGCTTCCCTTGTCTCTTGCTTACTCATGAAGTAATAAAGTGAATTTACTCCAATCTACAGCCTCTTTCATCGAACGATTCTCGTTTTATACGCTGTCCCTTATTTGATTTCTCTTCTTCTTCCTTGCTTCTCTACTTGCTTTTTCATATCCTTTTATCCCATCTTTTCTTGATGTTCTTTCTTGTTCGTTCATCGAATAGAACGTATTTCCGCTTCTTCGGTTATTTATACTATGCGAGTGGTTTTCGAGTAGCTATTATATATTTGGAAATTATCGATCGCTACTTGGATGATACTTGACTGGCACGGGAGTTTATGTTCGTTATTAAGTGGCGCTTATATGACGCTTTATATACGTTCGGAGTTTTTTTTTTTTAGAGAAAGCAAGACAAATTGTCCCCTTGATTTTTAACATTTATCGGCATACGATCATTTTTCCTTCCTTTTTTTTCACTTTCTCTGGTATTTTTCAGCAACGAGCACGCACGCGAGAGTTGGACAGTTTACAAGGTTAATTTGATAACCCGGCTCGTTAACGAGTACAAACTAATTAGGCAATAAAGTCGGCAATAATGTCAGTCGTAATAGTTTCGCCAAGTAATCACTGTGAACGGGGTCGTTAATTTTTACGATCGAATTTCTCACTGTGCATTCCTGTCGGCCTGCAAGTGGCAACGATATATGCACGTTTCCTTTTCGTTTTTCGGACGACGATGACAGTAAAATCAATCGAAAGTAACGTTTTATTCTGTTTCGTAAAACTTTATCAAAGAAAGATTAAAAATTCTTTCATTATTTCAGCCTTGTAAAGAAATATTCGCAAAAGCAAAAACGAGAGAAAAGATATAAAAGGAAAGAAAGAGGAGCGTCAGCGAATATCCTCAGCTGGATGAATCGTAAGTGCAACTATAAACGTCGATCATTGCAATGCTGTCAGTGGAACGATGTTTCGTTAGTTATCGGCTGCCATTGAACACGTACAATACACCGGTCCGGATCACGGACGAGGAAATGATCTGTTACTGGTGAATCATGAATATATCCGTAAGGTTAAGTGGCGAGGACGAATAAATAAATGGCTGGTGGCTACGCGAGCAAGCACAGAAATGGGGAACATAGTAAAATCGAATGGTCTATTATACGCGGGAACAATAGGCTACGAGCAGACGAACGAAATTGTAATTAGACACAAGATGCGCGTACAATATGCCAACGTTACAAGTAGAACGATCCGAATAGGTTGAGACTTAGAGAGAAGGATGATGGAGGAACACATAATACGAGATATGCGTAAACAGTTATTATCAACGATAAACTCGTATCTAGTCGATTCTGGAGTATGATATGAGTTTATTAGCTTGAAATTCGATCTGTCATCTTTCGTTTAACCAATTTATTGCTTCTAATCACTCGAACAATTTTTCCGAGATTTTAATATTAATTTCATATACATCACGCGAGACGTGAGTTAACGACACACAGGAAAGGGTTAACGATAATCTTCTTCTACGAACGATCTCGGATTATCACAAAGCGATGTGAAGAGGAAAATGAAAGCGTCGAAGGCCCTTTAAATTTTCATTATCGATATTCGATAACGGAGTGTACTGTGATACGTGACTATCCAGATAATTCCATCGTTTGAAATTCTTTCTCCCAACGAAAGAATAATTAATTACACCCTCGGTTATATTATTTGAATTTAAAATAGCAAATAATATTATTCGAGTTCGAAAATTGATATAGATCGAAGAAGCGGTAAAGAATCCGGCTAAAGAAGTTTTCGTATTGAAACTTCTCGAACACCTATAAATACCGGTTCTAAATATATTATGTTTTTCCAGTTGTAGAACTTTCGAAGAATAGTAAAACATTTTCAATATATATATATATCGAATGGAATTTTAATTTGAATTTAAATTGGTGGTTTTAGTTTTAAATCTGTATATCGATTTCTCGATTTAACATGCATTTCGATGCATTCGTAAAAAAGGCAAATAATATTTTAATTCATTAAAAAAGCGATAGTACTTGACTTTCGTACATACTGCAATTTTGTTCGTTGTGGATACATGATATAACATGTAATTCTACAGAAGAACACAATACTTTATTAAATTCCGTGAACTGAGTGATTTTAATCGTGATAAGTAATACGGTACAATTTATGGGAAATGTTACATTATCAGGCAATGTAAAACGTGAAACGTAAATATGATAATGTTAACTTTACGATTCTGGCGGTATTTTAGTTATTATCTAAATTACGTGGAATCCGGCAAAGCGGTTCTCGGTTAATTACGATGCTAGAAGTAAGTAGGAAGTATAGGGCAAATTACGCGACGCAATTCGATGATATTGCGTTTTCGTGAATCGCAAAGCTAATATGCGTCACAAGATACGATTCATCATTGCCGGTTGGAATGCGATCATTGGTATTGTCGTCATTACCGTCGCAGATGAACATGTTAACCTAGCTCTAATGTGAAATGAGTTGCAGGGAAGCAAATATCGATACGTTGTACGATCCACGATAACATACACTTGACGTTTATATTCGGACAGGCTTTCGGAATATCTGTCTGCTGCACAGTGTACGCGAATTCACTTGATAACAACCCATGCATATTGACCGTCGATAAGGTAGACTTCAAGTTGCATCCACATTTTATACTCCTTCTATCGATTGATATTTTTCAAATGCGATTTTTAAAATTGTTACTATGTTTTATATACAGTGTTCGACATTATTCAGAATTATTAAAACTATTTAACATTTGAATGGCGAACACGCAAGTTTAATAATAATATAATTAACGTTGTAACGTTTTAATGAGAACTCGAGCGTTATGTTGTTTCTGTTTTACGTAAAATATTCGATACACTGGAATAGCAAAAGTTACGCGAATTATATGAAAATTATCATTGTCTCTAATGCTAAAGAGAAATGATTTCATTATCGTCAGATATATTCACCAGCCCGTTACTGAAACGTAAGCAATAACCGAGAGTGGTAGATTTTCATTTACTCGGCATCGTTGCTTCCATTTCTGCATACAGCGGGAATCAGTTTGAATAGAAAGTAAGCGAAGCGAGCCCTCTGTGCGCGTTTATTGTGTTTTATATCATTTTTAAATTGTTACTCAGCACACAAATTTCGTGCGTATGGAATTGGATAAAACTCGTGTTTTTTTAGAGTAAATATTTCTCTATGGTACATGTGTGTGTGTATATATATATATACATATATGTATATATGTGTAGATGTATATCCCAACGAAAATAATAATGATATTAAATCTGTGAGTGAATTACGTTGCCTCGATAAATTGATGCGAAGCGTCGAATATTTTTCAGGAGCTTAAGGCGACACTTAATTGGGAGCGACCTATAAATAATCGTAGTCAAGTTTTATCATTATTCAGCACGTTTTATTAACGTCTTCTTCGCTGAGACGTTTTTAATTAATCACTCCGCGATAAAGCGGCCAGCGATGTTTCGTAATTCAAGGCCAATTTCGTTTCAATCATTATCATTTTCGATTTCGACACGCAATGAAAAATATTCATAAATATATCTTTCGGCTGAAAATTGATTACTTTTAAATTGATAACTAGGCTATTACGAAGAGCGTAACAGAAGTGATATTCAATAATAATTATGCTACTATCGAGCGTAGATATTTTCATTCGACATGCTCAGGATGTTAAATTTATATTTGATCACCGACTTGGGTTGCTGGATCGCTTTCACCTTTCGATTACAACATTCTTGTTACGTCGAGAATTTACATTCGTGTTAACATTTTTTCCGAGCTGTTGTTTAACGAGAAAACATACCTTCGACGAATTTACAGATTTGTTCTAAAAGGGATCGATCGAAATAATAGTTGGCGCACAATGGGTTTATATAGGAATATTTTTGGCTGAAAACAAGATAGTGAAGTCGGTTTATCAATCTTCCTTGTTAATTAAATTTTATCGGTATTCGTTATCGGCGTTAATTGAATTTTTCTGTTGGCCTGCAGCGGTAATGTTCTAAAATTTAATCCGGTATAAGAGAATATCCAGGTATTATTTACATAAATCGAGCCCGCGTCGCGTATTGATTTTCATAAAGTTTGAATGCATTGCTTAATGGAAATCGCATTGATAGGACGTCGTGTAAAAAATATGAAAAACGTAGCGACGCAGGATTTTCGAGAAATGAAAATTCAACTTCGAATCAAACGCCAGTGAAATTAAAGGCCGAAATTAAATCTCCTCGAATTCGAGACCATTTCTAAATTGAAACAGTCAAAACGTATTCACGAGATAGATGCTTGGTCGTAAATAAATTAAAAATAATATGTACGCTCTCTAGTACAGAGAACTCCGGGACTCGGCAAGAGAATGAAAAAGCGAAGGAAGAAAAATAAATTAAGAAACGTTGAAGTTGAAGTAGATACCAGAGAAACATATTAGTTATATTTTTTTATCCATCTGACGGTTGACTATTTTAACGTTGATTTGCATTGCAATTTCAACGGGGAAATACTTTGTACAAGTTGTAACGTAATGAAGATAATTAAAATACAATGTAAACCCCGACGCGTATCGAATTATGCAAACGCGCAAGAGTGTGCTTATTCAGAAACAAAACACGCCAGCTCGTACAATGCATTATTATTTGGAATTTACGACGGTACTCATGAGAACGATGGAAAAGGATGGAGTCGTATTCCTCTACACTTGTTATCTTATCGTGATCTCTAAAGGGTTTGAGCTTGGAAGGTGATCATACATTGAAACGAGCCGAATCGTTTTAACGCGGCATTTCTTCTCAATTTCATCGAAACTGAAATTTATCTGAATCGCGTATAGATATAAATCTTATCTCAAAGGTTAGAATCTCGAGCGTGAGAACGCGTAACGTTCGGAAAATTGCGATTATGTAATGTAAAAACAATTGGATCAAAAATGGCGGTCGAATAGAATGAGAATCACTGACACGAGCAGGTTGACTGCTCCCCGCCTGCCGCTACTCCTCTTGCCCCACTGATTTCATGTCGGAGCGAAGCTCGTGTTACACGATGCAGACTATCTTCCGGCCAATCGATACGTACTTAATTAATTAACCCTTTCGTACATCGAGCATTATTGCTAATTGTAAATCCAATGAAATATATTTATTTCGATTCGCTCCGTTAACGAGCGAACCGCGTTAATAAGTATTTTGTAACGACATTGTTTGTCGTAAATGAAGGAAAAATAAAAAGGAAAAACACGGCACACGTACGAGGGGCGAGGGGTGGATGTTTTTAATTAAAAGCCCTTTGCGCTGTGAACGTTGTTTCCAGTAGTTGACAGAATAATTTTTAATATCGAAATTGCCCGATGCAGCAAACACTCGTAAATACGCGAAACAAGACGAAAGGAAAGTCGCTACTGATATTACTGACGCGAAATATTCAATTACCTTGCCTCCTTCGAAAAGTCATTTTTCACTCGAATCCGATATTAGACCGTATTTGTTTGTACTTTGCACGTTTTATGTGCCGTGAATAAATATTTATGAAATATCCTCATGCCGGGCAGATTCGTTTCTTTCTTTTTCCTATGATTTTTTTCTTTTACCTTTTTCTAACTAAAAGCAAAGGGACACGCGCTCGAGGGAATATTAAACGGAATTCGAGATGGTGCTCGACGGGAGAGAACGGCACGTTCAATTTTTCAAAAGTTCCGATTCACTTTGTTTGAATGGAGCCAGCTGAATGCACGTAAGATTACATTCTTAAAGTAATTTAAAGTTCGTGCCAAGTTTCTGAGGTTCTCGTTGTTAAACAGCATTAACTCGGTATTGGAGTTGATTTTACTTAAAAAAAAAAAAAAAAAAAAAAAAAAGGGGGAAGAAAAAAGAAAAAATAAGTGAGAAAAAGGAAAAAGGGAAAAAGAAAGAAAGGAAAGAAGTGGAGAAGAGAGGTGTATCTATCGAATTAAAGAGCTGAGACTCACTGGTAAATCTTGCTTATGTTTCTTTTGTTCTTTCGTTCGAGCCAAAGAGAACCCCGGTTGGCTGTTTGTTCTCTCTGTTGGAAACCAACCATTTACGAGTCACTTTCTTAATTAACCCTTATCATTACAAACGGTATCTACAACATGCATTATATCCTAGAAAGCCTATTTCTTATCTATATACGTACATATATACGCCTACATAACATACTTATGTATTATGTATATATCTGGCGTGCAATTATGGTAAATTATGGTTAAAGCATGCATCATATTTCTTAACAAAACTTCCGATGATAATTTCCATGTACATAGTTAGAATAAGCATTTTCGTGTTAATATCATACCGCGAGATTATAGAACGCTTTCGTAAACACTCGGTACATTATTACCGAGTTGCACGCATCAACTTGTCAAGAATTACGTAAATTTGTTGTTGAAAGCGTTTAATAGACATACATTACGATAGCGGTATGTCACTTAATCAAGGTAATCAATACACACCGATAATTTACTTGCTTTATCCTATAACGAATATTTAGAAGAAAAGTACATTGTACTTTCGTTTAGAACGATTTATGAAATTATATTTACGTAACTTCTTTCTACACACGTAAATCCATAAAATGAAACATATATTAGGGAGTACATTAACTTGTACCGTTAATCTGATTTAGGATCAACGATGAAATTTCTAGCAATAGACAGCTAAATAAATTATTCGAAAACATGTAGCATGGATTTCTACAGTGACGAAAAAAAGAGAAGAAGAAAAAGAAGGTCTGACGAAAATGGTTGTCGTTCTCTGATGCACTATCGAAAGAACGAAACTTCTTCTAGCATACTGGGGATTGTAATATTTATAATCGGACATTAGGCAGGTATGGGAATCGGCCGTGTACAGTGGCTTGTAAAAGTTCGAACGAGGTCGTGGCTAGTACTAACGTCCCGGAGAACCTTATTCGGGTCACTTCGTGATGCTTCGTAACCCTTCGTGTGTCACCCGTTATATTTTGTGGTTACTCGGTGGGTGAGCTGGACTCTTGTGCTGGAATAATAATAATTAGAATCATATATATTCTTGGTAATTTCGCCCCTGCAATTTACCTCGTAAACATCTCTTTTTTTCTTTTTTCAATATTTGTTTTCCCAACTAACCGACTATTTTGCGTAGACTATAAAAAAGTTTACGTACGACGTTGTTTATGATTCACTGCTCTCTCATAATTTACCTCACGCGAACAAATTTAAAGTTCTTAACCTTTATGTAAATTAATGAAATTTTTTCTTAATCGATAAATCAAGATTTATTACAATTATAAATAAATTGCGAAATTCCATCGTCGGGTTATTTTCATGAAATTGCCTGCATAAATGTAATAAGTTTCGTCGCAGTAAAGAGATTATTAAGTTTCAAATAATTTACGAAGCAGCATTAAATTGTTGTATAAAGACAAAGTTCACAATTATTCAGCGTTCTTTATTCTTTTTTCTTTTTTTTTTTTTTTTAACTAAGTAGCTTTTAATCATCACTCTGGTAGAAATGAAATTTGCTTCAAAGTAATGATTCACTGTATGTACACTTTATCAAATTATTTTATATATCTTTATAAAGAAAAATTTTATTAGAGAATACGTTATTAAATTACTTTCTAGCAAATGGCGCTGGATTCCAGTGAACTTTCCTTATGTGCACCAAATTAAAGACCCTATTTCATTCCGTTGAATTTTAACGAGCTTTGAATAAGTTTTGCGATTATTTAAATGAAATTTCAATGAAGTCGGCAGGAAATATTGGATTTAAAGATAATTATAAAGAGGAGAACGGAGAGCAAGTTATCGATCCGAGAAGGGAGACGGTGCATTTATGAAATTGCATTTATGAAACAGATAATATTTTATAATTAAGATCGCAGGACACGAATTTCCGAGGCCACACCCACGCGCGAATGCCTCGGCACAAAAGATCATTGTTATTATATTTCGGCTAAATTTAAATAAATTTTTGAATGACTGCGTTGCAACCACGGGCGTATAAAGTGGCGTTCAAACACAGAATCCTCAAAATCAGAATTTTCGAAAGTCCTGGTATAGTTGGAACATTACACGACTGAATCAGAACGAATCCACGTTTATTTTACTGTTGAAAATTTTCTATCGAGCAAATTGAATTTCGAAAGTATTATTACTTCCATTTGTTTTATGTTTTCTCCTCTCTCTTTGTCTCTTGAATAGATTTTATGGTAATTGTACAAGTTCAAAATTTCACGTACGTCGAATATAACTTTTGTAAATGATTCAAGATATATGTACGTGGTATAAAGTTCGAATGGAAATACCGAACCTATTATACGTACAATGTATTTATCGTGCGATGCATGGAAATTATGAGAGGGGTAGGCGGAGGTTGGCGGGGAATGAGAGAGAGAGAGAGATAGAGAGTGAGGAGTCGAAGCCAGTAGAGGGGAACGGTGTGCCACTAATAATGACTTTTAATAAATTTAGCTTACGGAACGTGAATGAAAATTTGTATTTTTCGCCGCGCTACGAATGAAACGATAATAATTGTTTAAGCTAATTGAGTCCAAATAAGGGAGCGGTGGCTGAAAAATGATTTAACAGCGGGCAGAATTTGAATTTATCATTCCGCCAACGCATCCATATTTATCGGGCACTTTTATCGAGGAACTTGCTCGTTCGGGGATACTAGGGAAATTAATTCAATTTAGTTGCCGTACAAAAGAATAATGGACTGCGATTTAAATGATACTTGCGAACCGTGCGCTGAAAAAGAATATTGCGCATAAACTTGAATGAGTCATCGTCTCAATAATAGCTAGAAATCAACAGTTTGTGTAAGATTTCAAGATAACATTATTTTTCTCAAGTTGTATCTTCTCTGGCGAATGAAAATGTTGAAAAATACTTATCGCTTCTATGACTATAAATAATTATACAAGGAGATAAAATTCGTGCTTTGTTATCAATCACGTTTATCTCTACGTAATCATCGTTTCTTCTGCTTTTTTCTTTCCGGTTTTTAAAGTAAAAGGGCAACGTTATTTTTACGTTTAATTGGATGAACGTACCTTTCTTTTAATTTATTGAAGATTTTCATGCGTTCAGGATTATTTTTGTAAACGGCAGACATTTATTTGTACGTGTTTTCAGAGGAAATTCAATATAATCCACGAAATATCACTAGAAATATTTCGCGTCGACTGAAAAGGTATTACTTATAACCGCGTTGGTTCTTTTTCCAGCGCGCACGAATTACGAGTTCTTGATTTTTCGAGAGAAGTTTTCCTGCGATATTATTAAGCATTAAAGTGCGGCTTCTATATCGATAAAGGAGGTACAGTTCACGATAACAGCCATACATAAAACACGATATTCACGAAAGATTTCTAAAAGAGAGAGAGAGAGAGAAAGAGAGAGAGAGAGAAAAAGGAAAAAACAAGAGAGAGAGAAAGAGAAGGACAGAGAAACTCGTTCCAAACCTCGTAATTGAGATACAAGAAATTGTATTTTATTCGACGCGCTATTTTAATACTTTCTTATTACCTTTAATAAAACGTGGCTTACAGAAGTGCAAAAAATCAGCACGATCATTTTTTCGATAACGAAAACAATTGTAGCAAGGATAGAACGAAGAACATCGAATTTTTCCTCGGTTTTTACAACGCAATTAAAAATACGATTTTATCGTAAAAAAAAAAAAAAAAAAAAACAGTGAAACGAACGACAAGGATAATAATTACGACGTTAAAACGGATAATAATAATAATGATAATAGAAAAATAGCAACCGTCGTTTTTAAATTGAACAATTCGATTGATTACGGTATAATTTGGTATTTTACTGGTATAATAAAACACAATGTTGCCCGGCGAGCAAACTGACGTATCAGTTATTAAAAGTTTAATCATTTCTATTTCAAGGTACAGGCAGCGCGACAAGTTGGTAAGCATGGAGGAGAGTGTATAGTCAATGGGAAAAGTTTCGCGATTCGCCAACCGGATCGATGCAGTTTCCCCCGGGCTCTCTCTCTCTCTCTCGTTGCTTTACGTAATATTAAAACTATTTCGTGATTTCGTTTCGCATAATAACGTAACGTTGTTGAATAGAACATCGCAATTCGCGATTTTCGTTTTGAAATTTACTGTACTTTATTGCGGTTTTCCGTGTATACGAAACGCATTCAAAAATACATTACACAGAAGAAAGACCGTGAGATTTTTGCGCGATGATATGTTTTTCCGCCGGTGGTCAAGTTTTCTTTTCGAGTCGATATTTTAATTAAATTAAATGAAATTAAATAATGTTTCGTATTAACAAAAATTCTGCATCGTTAGTATTTTGTATGTAGCATAATTAAACCGGAGAGAGCGAGGAAGGAGGAACAATGGTAATGCAATTGCAATGTAATTTCATTAATTTCACAATTTTTTTCTACCAGTTTTCGGAGCAGAGAAACAACGTTTAACTCTTTTATAGATCCGAGTAGCGTAGAAAGAAAATGAGAGGCAGATCTAATATTTAAACGTATTAAATAACAAATGCGTTACTTTTTGTACTCACTGTATAAAGAGAATAAATATCGAAGGAAGGCTGATTCTATCGTTTTTTATGTTGATTAAAAAGGAAAACTATGGTTATTAAAGAACAATTTACCAATTAGGATCAGTCACAGCGAGAGTTTGTTTTTGTGTGTTCGCGTTTACTCGGAGACCCGACGTGTTCTCTATAGTGGTCATAAATCATAAGCTATCTACCAGCAACACGGCTCACCTCGTCGCATCATGTTAATGTTAACAGCTATCGATCAGAAAGCTTACAAGCAACCAGACTCTTACATGCAATCAGCAACTATGTAATATCTAATTAATTCTTACGCGTTTATGCAAGACTGACATAGATTTATATCGATGAAAGAGATACGGTTAATCAATATCGATATTGTTCAAGAAGCCATAAATTATATCGATTGACGAATTTCTAAAGGAAACAGCGATCGAGATAAAAAGGGAAGAAGAATCACATCATAAAATCAGTTTCAATTTCACGTCGGCCGATATTAACGTTTTCCAACGCATGTCTATCCATCCGTCAACATGTGCCGGCCACAATGAGGAACAATACTTGTTAACAGACCATCACGACAGACAGTGGTGTCTCGATTGTGTGCAAAAACACACAAAACATCGAGATAAGCTGAACTCGGGAGACAACACGGCGTCAGCGGGAACATTTCTGCGGATTCATTCGCCGTATCCGAATTCTACGACTCTCGCGGCCAAAGAACAATAATCGTGTTACGTTCACTAGTTCGATTGTTTCCCTTTAATAATATTTATTTGCCTTTTTGGTTATACACCGTGCGCTTTTTATTCATGAAGCGACGAAGATATTCGGAACGATTTCTGATAACGAGAAAATTTGGAATTGAAAGAAAGTAACTGCGGTTTCGGTAATTCGAGTAAACCAAGAAAAATCAACTCTATAGATCAAACACTTTTTTAAACGTGCTATAAATTCGTAATTAAATAGAATGATTACGCGTTAATAATATTCGTAGTAATATTAATTTCGTATTAATAATATCTTTTCTCTTTCGATAAATAAAGTTCAGATATTGGATTTGTTTCATTATTTTTACGAGCTCTGCAATTGAAAATGTTGGGGAAATATAATTTCTCGAAATTGTTTGATATCCTATATAATTTAGTAATTAGTTACGCGAGTTGAAAATAGAGATAGAAACAATATTATTGAACATTTATTAATTGGAGGTATGTGTTTCTCTGTAGGTGTAACGAAGTGGATATTTGCAGCGTGCTTGTCGCATTTTTCGTCTAATTAAAATTGATCTGATTACCAGATTATAATGGACACATAATGAATGCATGACCGACACCATTAGCAAACAAGATACGTCCGAAGTGGATCGAGTAGAAGCGCTGGGAACAATTAGTTAATAATAATAATGATCGCGATTATAATTATCCCTTTCGAGAATTAATATTGTAATAACGTTATTTGTATAATTTGCGAAAATTAATAACGTTTCCATTAAATCCCCTTTATTTGTTCATTTAATCGTATAACGAAATTGCTCGAATCGAAGGAAGATAGGATAGATCATATAATTATTCGTCGCAAGAGAAAAACAGGCACGTGGTTAAAAATTTGTATTTTTCTTTCATGTTGTTTATCCATTTATTTGTTCATTCCAGTTAGATGTACAGAGATATATATATACGCTTAAATACGACATATACACTAATTGTATATATATGTGTGTGTGTGTTTGTATAATGTTCGGAATATTAATATCAGATAATAATATGCAAATTCTGCGTTATGTATCGGGGAGCATAGCAAACAAGCCATTTTCGTTTTATATCGATTTCGGTCTGTTTAAAAGTCGCGTGATATAGTAGAAAAGGCGCGTCTCTTGTATAGTAACAATCGAACCATTTTTTTCACGAGTTTCAACGGTGACACGCGTGTTTCGCGTATTCATAAGCACGCGTGTCACTCGAAACGCAACTACCTCGGAATTCATACATGCCTTCTCTTTATACATGCCGTCACCATGCATGTAACGTCGAAATGGCATTGTTCGCTTTTGGTTGGGTCGTTTTAAGATGGTCGAACTATCCCGAATAAATTTGTCGTCTCTTTCTATCCGTAGTTATTTGCACGAAAGCTTTAGTCAGCCAGTTTCGATCGAGGTTATAAGAGGTAAAAGAAAGAAAAAAAAAAAAAGAAAAAAAGAAAATAAGAGAAAGGAAAAAAAAAGTGAGAGAAAACTGGGATGGAATATTTTATCGAATAACTTGATAATAACGTAGGAACAACGTGTTTCACAACTGCACGAAGTAGTTGCATGGGTGGGTGGCCGGCACAAAAGGCAGAGAAAATAAGCTCACGATCACGATGGCGCGGGACTAGGACGGCAACAGATGTCTAACAAAACACGTCTCTCCGTTAATCGATAACTTAATTGTCTGTTATTTAAGTGGGAAAGAAACGTACAATTGATATGGTTGCAGCGGACGAGCGCACGTTTGGTTTAAGGATAAATGAAAACCGTTCGGCGAAATTGGACGTGACATTTAATTTTATTCCGTCCTGAAAACAAATAAAGGTATTACGGTATTATTACGCGCAACAAATATGTACCTGCGCGCGGCTGCCTCATTGTTCGACGTTTCAAAGATTTAATTTGCTTATTCACGAGGCTCGTTCTCCGTTCTATAGTAGAATTTAACCGGAGTATTTTCTGCCAGGCGATTTATAAAATAACATTTCGAAAGAAATAGACTAGGAAACTGAATTAATTAAAAGATATAATTACACACGGTAACTCGGCCATTCTCTCGAGTGGTTCAACGTCAACTCAGTGTAATTTAATGTATTCTATTGAATAAGTTTTACCGTAATGTTCCAGGTTACGTTTTTCGTTCCTTTTCATCGTGAAATTTCGAGAGAGACATAATTAAATAAAGGACATGTCAGGTAACAAAGCTCGTTTCGTCATGTTAACCGGTGAATCAAACAAGTTTTATGGAAGTGAGTGCAAGCCTGTGCCGATCACTGAAATCACGTACCGCTACCGTAATGAATGTGTTCGCTTGTATATAGTATATACTTTTCTCTGCGTGTAGTCGTATTGTATGTACCTACGTGCAAGTACATTTTGTTCGTGATTTCCATGGAGAGTTAACGTACTATATTCTTCGCTAGTTGGAGTATTATTGAAGTTCCTATACATACTATGACGACGGAATAACGTTAAGAAACTTATCGCGATAGCGACCCAACGCAGATTTTTCAGGGCAGATTAATGGTTTGTCGTTTATTGATTCTTTTTTTTTAAATTGGTCGTTTAATCATCACGCGAGTCACGATAATAGGTTATTATCGAGACTCGGTTGAGATTATAGGTTGAGTATTTTAAATTCTAAAAGCGATCAGTTTGTATTCAAAGATTATAAACTATCTTTCATAGAAGGGAAATTAATATTATGGAATGATCTAGCAGTAGAAAATTTACATACAACGCGCTTGTAAAAATCTCTTATGAATGTGTTAGACGAAACATTTCGAAACTTCGTTAGTGCTGTTATAAGACTCGATTATTATGATTATATTGATGAAATTTCGAAACCAGTGTGAAACTATAGATAAAAATTACACGATACGTATCTTCGGTTGTTCCTTACATTAATAGACATTACCGAGCCAGTGTACGTAAAATAATTCTCAAAAGTAATTTATCCAACTCGATCGGTGAGAATATTTCGTAACGCGTGTCGCACAATGATGACTCATTGAACTTGATGACATTCATTCCCATAAAGTATATCAGCCTGGCATTCGAAGGAAATTCATTGTCCAACTACTTTGATCGTTAATCAATTGCTCGACGAGCTATTGCCGAGACATGTAGACGAAGCGAATTTATTATACTTGAGTATCTCTATGTAATTATCCGCGTGCCATTAGTGCCATCGAATAATCACTATGCATTAACGAGACTCATGATTATGACGCGAATACTTACGCTCAGAAAGACAGTATTCTAATATGCGTGATATCGTTCGTTTACGGCGCGTACGGTTTGCTCTTACCACGGCAGAGAAAGTAATATAAGAGAAAGAAGAAATTTTATTTTTACGTCGGTATGAAAGAGCTGAAATTATTCCACTCGAACTTTAACGAGTGGAACTCGGGCACGGAAATAATTTCGTTTCATTGTTTCCTGCGAGAATGTGAGCCACTCCGTGCAGTTAGCGCAATACCTGGCTGGATAAAATTTCTATCTAGTTACCGACCGAATTACAGCGTGACCTTTTCATTCACCCATCTTTTTCTCATCGCGCTTGTTTTAATCCTTTTACAAGCGTTCGGGCCTCTGTTTACGGCAATAAAACATTAGCAACTTATGGCGCGTCGAAGAGAGTCTTTAAACCCTTCTTTTCATTACTAGAACCTCGTGCAAGCTTTTATGCGCCTGCATTTCTGTCATCAATCAACGTCGGGAAAGAATAAACCTGAAAGCATTTGAAAAATGATGAGAGGGTACCAGATATCTGTTTTACCGGCAGATCCTTTCACCAAAGAACACAGGCTTTGAGTAATAATACGATAGACCTAACAATCAGCCGCGTTTTACTTAATACAATATGGGACATTCATGATCCACCTAATCGGTATATACGTAAAGGTATATCGATTTCACGTCGCTCTAAACCAATTTCAACGCTTTCAGCCTCTCCTTTTCTAAACTTGTAAGCCTTTGCCTACTGTTTTATTATTAAATCGAATCCAGTCATAGAAGCCAATAAATTACAAACGTGTCTGTACTTTGAGAGAAGCTTTAGAAAAAATTCCTTTGCCTTCTTATATTTACGTTTAATTTATCCTCTTTTAAACTAAACTGAATGATTTTATATAAATAATATACGTATCCAATATACACATTCATCGATGAAATTATATAATAATCGTTCAGTTTCGTGGTGAAGTAATAGCACGAGAATTGAGAACCACTGCGAGCAAGTCATACCGCAGGAATAGCTTCTACGCTAAAGTTGCATGACTCTGTTATGTATGTGGTCTATTATGTTTGCGACTTATAGAATAGCTTTCAGCTTCAGGAACGTAAAGGTCCTGTCACAACTGCAGTTCCGTTTATCGTAAAACTTTCCTCTTTAATATAAGCCAGATACGAGTTCCCTCATCGATCAAATTAAATGTCCGTTATATCTAAATTTAATTGGCTCCAATTTCCAATTCTAGAATTTTACGCTTGAGTACTATTATTGCGAATGATCAATAATAATTAGTTCGAGTTTTTAAACTAAATTAGATTTGTTTCAGCGATTTTGAGTTATTTCTTAACACATCTCTTTGGCTCGTTCGAGCTCTGATGTAACGATACATTAAATTTGAATAATTTTTTAAAACGAGGTTACGCTTAATTTAAATAATACGTAACAGTTAGACTGCGACCGTTTACGCGTTTATGAAAAATTTTAACATGTAAAAATGCACAAACTGAACATAATATGCTAAAATATGTAAAATATTGATGGTATAGAATTCGTTATAACATTTAGTAGATGAAACAATTTTCTACCTACATTACACATTTTTTTAATTATATTTAGAAAAAAGATGAATGTTCATAAATATCCACAGTCTAGTAATCGTGAAAATATTTAGTAAGTGAAATCTTTTTTAGTCACGTTTGTAAGAATTTGAGTTTGCACGAATATCCACAGTCCAGTAATAATATTCCCAAGCATTAAGCGGAACAATTTTCATATTCGTGTTAAGATATGCCTACGGAATTCCGGTTTTTTAATTAGAACGAAGATGAAGACAAGACACGGGAATTACATACATCCTTTCCGTTTCTCACAGTGCGAGTACGTTGAACAAATGCATGGTCCAGAAAAGCAGAACGTACGATCGCAATTATAATAATAAAAATAAAAAATAAAAGATCGAGACGACGATTTATCGAATTTGCATGCTCGTGTTTCAACATTTATTGATGTTAACAGCAGCTCAATCTGTAATATTACCGACGAATAAAACGAAGAAAAGGTGTATAACAAATTTATGCATAGATCGAAACGAAATGTGCTCGAAACTGAATCAATTAAAATTTATTTTCCAATATCCTTCTGGCGGGCTAATAAAATTTACGGCGGTATTTGCCGATATAATAGTCGCGGTAAAATTACACGTATAAATTCAAATTCATTTCAACGGCTTGCGATGAAACGATTTTCGTGGCACGTACTTCAATGGGAATACACATTTTATCACTGTCATCATTTATCTCGCTGGCCTGACGGAGTTCCATCATTCTCTGCGCGTTTCTTTCTTATATGTATCGGGCCTGTCCTATAGAATTTCAGACCCTGTGGCTTGCTTATACAAGACAGAAAGTTATCGGAAAACTATTCGGGGCGGAGGGTTGAATATTATGAAATAAAGGAGGAGTGTGGAAGGGGGGAAACATCATCGATACTTTAAGACTCGGGGATAAAATTCGTAAGATGAAACGTTACGGTGGCTCTCGATGTTCAACCAATTTACCGTAAAACGAAGTTGCTGTGTACTGGCTTGCCACGTATTTTTGGACATGTCGTGGTATTCGGTCGCGAAATAACATATTTAACGGCTTCATCGATAGGCAATCGTGCGACAAATAGCGGGAAGAGGAGCGGAAGGTTATCAATTTTGAGCCAGTGGCATGGCTAATAGAACGTGTGTGCTCGGTGATTCGTCAATCGTTTTGCAGCGGTTCGGTTAGCTTCGAGTAACGCTTTAGGCTGACTGGCATTGCATCGTCTATTAAAATGCCCTCTCTTGGTTTCCCGGTAAAAAATGAAACAGCTACTCGCAGGGACTCGATGAAACCAGTTCTCCCGATGGCCTCACACAATGTAGGGGATCGTAGAGCAAGATGAATTCCACGCTCGACGAAACTCCGTCGACTTTTCTCCCCGTGTACATACGTGTATTATTATGCGCGTTCACCGGCGTGTATGTAATACCGGTTTTAACGTGTACGCGTTAGAAGGTTTATCGCGTTGCAGTTTTCGTTGCGAATACTTTACTCTCTTTCTCTGTCTTTCTCTGTCTTTTTGTCTCTCCGATGAGGCAGGAAGGAATTTCTTTCTTTTGTTTGTTTGTTTGCCCGGTGAACGCAACGCTTTGCCGGTGAACGATATTGGAATAATGTTGAGCAAGCCTGTGCGGCCATCCTCGGTCAATGATCGTTTCTCTTTTAGCGATGACATCTTTTCGAGCAACGCGCTCCCTACGCCATTTTAAACGACGCATCGCAAACATTATTTTTGTACCACTTAACCAACGAATTATCATGTTACTACACAGAATATTTGCGAGTCGATGAGCTTCCTGAACGAAGTATTTATAGATGCTAATGGCATTTGCGTACTAATTAAGTAGGTCCAGGATTAAATTATGTAGCATTTAGTAGTATTTTTATATGATTTCATATTTATGAAAGAAGATGTGAAACTTGATAAAAAAGAAAAAGCTGCAGGTTCTACGATTTACTATTGCAACATTTTATTTCTTGGTTTAATGATATTACTATTATATGAGGGAAGCAAGTTACAACGGTTTAAGTGATTCGAAGTACTTTGAGTCCATCACTAGCTGCGAGCGAGCAATTCTCTCCTTTTAGCCGGAGCATATTGTGTACAAGGACCCTGCATTTATCGTTCCGCTCTCGAGAATCGCGATAATAATGTTCCACGGCAATTGAGCAATGATCGAATGATGCAGAGAGCGGTCATTACCGAGGAACGAGCGTGTACACGGATACTTGGCTAAAATGCACAAGGAACAGCAAATGTCTCGATTGCTCGGTTTGAACACCGGTTTCAAATAACTTGGACAATGCGGAACCTTTAATAAATCGATTATTTATTGACGAATACTGGCGCGTATTATCTGCTTCGTATTCTGGCAAATATCACTAAAATTCTTTAACGAAAACTGAATCTACTATGACCCTGTACGCGTTTTAATTTTAGTTTCGATATTTATGAAATTTGCATGTGTATCGTTGCATTCAAAGGCTATTCGATCATTAAAGGAAATCATCAAGTTCACCGTAATTGCATACCAAGGTCGCTTTTAATTAACATTTAAATTAACGATAATAATTAATATATATATATGCGTTACTTTGAAGGTCGTTCAGATCGTACTATTGAAGGTCAAGGTCATTTTAAGATTACCGAAGGTCGTCAGGATTATGTTATTCGCATAACGATGCTCGTTTCAGAAAAAAAAGTCACTTAGACTTTCAGCTAATTTATTCTTTCAAATTATCTATATAATTTAAAAACAATCGATTCGTAAAAACTTCGAAAAATGGTAAAAGAATTATTCAATACCCTTAGCATTTCGAGGACGTCAAAAAATATATATTCTACGATACATGGTTCGTTTCCACTCGGAGAGGAATACAAAGCCGAGCATGGAACAGTTCTATTTTTTATTTCATCTCCTTCCTGTGTTATTTGCATTTACAATGTTCGCTGGATATTCAACGTTGCGAGGGCGCTGTGTGTTCAGTCAGTGTTCAATTTTCTCGCATAATTTATTTTTAATATGCAGCCCCGCTTTAATAATATGCTTTTACAAAACGCACTTCGCCATATTAAATTTACTTTGATATTATCTTTCTCGGAATAGTGGTATGCTTTTATGATTCTATCGTTCGTTAATTAACGTAACATATTATTGATCGGAACCGAAGCAAGATTTTAATCGAATAACGAATATTACGGGGCTTCTTCATCTATTTATCTCGCGACTCTTGTTCGTGAGTTCTGTTTAAAATAATAATAGAATGATGGAGTTATATGAAAACATGCCTTTTGTAACTCGCTGCTAACTCCAATTTACACGTACATTTACGTTTCCGGACTATTATTATAACACTTAGTTGCGGTTCGATAAATATTTTTGAATATACCAGATGACGAAACTCCGCGACATTGTTATTCTTTACCACTGTTCCAAATACTAACCCAGAATTGGGCAAAATTTTACTCGAATAAAAGATAACGAATAAAAATAAGGAACAACGTTTCATTCGCTGATGAATAAACATTTATTCTAATAAGATCAATAATTTATTCTAATATAAAATTAATTGTATAATGAATTACATTCGTGTATATGGAGTAACTTGTTAATCACAAATAACGCATAATTACTACGCGGATAAAATATTCGTCTGAAATGACTGTAGTCGAATAATTATTTTAGATAAATATTTATACGAAACAATTCGAATAATGGTCAGCTTTGTACTCCTTGTTTCATGCTCTCTCAAGGATTTCGTTATCGAAAGGCATTGCCAAGGAAAAGCCTGGAAAAAGTTTGTTATCTTCGTAGCAAATAATAATAGATCCAAAGTTTGTCGGCAGTTTTTGCCACGTTCCCGTAACACGCGACCAGCAACTTTAATCCCTACTTCTTTTTCCTTTATCTCGTCCATTCGGCAAAATGTAAACGTCACTTTATTATTATTATGCTGATGCCGAGAACGTATGCTGTTACATGCGTGCATTATACATATAATGCACTGACGGCCGCAAAAGAGGGGTGGAAGCGTTTTGGCGGGTGAATTGGGGGGGGGGGGGCTGCCGAGGGGGTAAAACTTTTCGGTAAGTCTGTAGCAACATTTGAACCGCCCGCCTCACCCCTGTTGTTTCATTGAATTGCAGAGAAACTGTTCGAGTTTCGGCGCTGTGCAAAATAAAATTATTCGCCGCCGCTTAATTAGAAATTTGCGTTGCTCGCGAGCATACGTTCAGCCCGGCTTTATCAAGAAATTAAGTAAATTAGATTATCAAGGAGTTAAGTGAAAATTACTGGTCTTCCTTGTGCCGTGTCTAGCCGGTGTAATTTAATATAGCGCACGAATGTTTTTCGAGCTCTGTTACAACGTTACACTCGAGTGCTCTTTGCTGTGCCTTTTATGCAGAACGTTATGAACGTAGGGTAAGGTTGGGTTGTTTGAATCAGAAGGATGTTTGAGTCGAGCTAAGTGATCTGCCTTGTAATTTTATCAAATCCGGTTCCGAGCGATTTCTAAGCGATTTATATTTAAAAATAGGCTATTCGACTCGTTGTTAGCGGTGTGAAATACATATATCGTGTACATGGACAGCTTGACGGCCATTGTGTTTTCTAAAAAGAAACAACTTGAACCAGTCGTCAGAAAGAAAGAAGTTTATTTGATCCTCGGTTGCGATATCTTTTCTTCCTTGGCGCTAAAATACGCGATATTTTCTCGATCTTTCGTTATTACCTTAAAGGCGAACGATGTCTCCTGCTCATAATGTATAACAAGTTTGATTATTCTATGTAAAGTCGGAGATTGAATTTTAAGATGTTGTTAAATGACTCAAATAACCCTACTTTACTATACATCCTTCCTATTATGGCACATACGCTCGTCGTTCGACAGTGGAAAATGGTGTAATAAAACCGGTCGGTCGCGCGCTGGTATTGCAGATTTCATATTGTCTGACTCTCCATGGACGAATCTCCTTTGAACAGATGTATACTTTCGCTAAGATGTGCAGACAAGGCCAAATAGGTGATCAAATGCCTGTTCGATCTTCTTTTTCGTGGCTCAGAATGTGTTAAACATGGTCAAAGCAAAGAAATGCCAAGAAAAACCTTTATTTCGCCAGTGTGGAAATGCACTCTCTATTGGCCCTGTTTCTCTGTACGAAAGAGACAACGGCTAGGGCAAAAAGAGACGGGAAGAGAAGGAGCAGAGTGTGGGGTTTATCGATCAAATGCATTTCCATGGAATTCGACGCGCTTTGTATTTCAAATTTGAAACTCTCGAAACGAATCTCGTGCAACGATAAATTTATTGAATAAACAAAACACGTCACTACGTTGCGTAAATAAATCGCCGACCTGGGGAGTTCATTTTCGCGGAATGCCTCTGTCGATTGGTTAAAAGCATCGCGGAATCCTCTTTTAGGGATTTTATACCGTGAACGCGGGTTGCGGTCGAAATTATTTCGCTATTGACGATCGAATCGGGCCGCGTCGATTCGAAATAATTAATCTTTTCTATATCCTTGGCGTTCCTTGTTTTTTTAAAAATAACTCGTTACACGCATGACGATCTTTTGCAGTTTGCTATTATAACAAGGTAAGATTATTACAGACAACTAGAAGATATTACGTAAAAACTACTAATGCAAATAGTGAAGTAACCGACAAACACAGAGTAATATATACAATTTATTGGAATTACGATAATTATAACCGAGACAGATTAACATGGAGCAAATTTTTTTCTATGAAAATCCGATCTCTTAAAAATTGGCCATAATCGAACTCGAAACGAATTACAAAATAAATTATTTAGCTTGATCGAGATATCCTTCTGATTCAACCCTTATCCTAGCCTAATTAAAATTTTACGGGTCGAAAGGTTCATAGTCTCATTTGGAGGTTGATCTTAGACCAAGCGGTAAATTAAAATTAATCGATGAGATTTCGGTGGATTAAGCGCGAGCTGATAGGCCATCGTTTAAGCAATACCTAATCGACGAACAGTTTCCGCGGACTTAACGAAATACGTTGGCAACTACTTCGTTAACGCAAATCCTTTATCGTTGAACTGCTTAGAAGCGTCGCGCCGGAGCCGGTGGGCGCGTTAAAAGATAAAATTTGCATCGGCGCGTTGAAGAAGCATTGGAATAATGAATAGAAATGAAACATAAAACGTGGCGGCACAGAAGTTGCTCCGCTAACTTTTTCTTTGCATGGAATTATAAGTTTTAAGTACGATGTTTAAGTTTCATAAAACTGTTCAAAGATTTCGAGCTACTGTAAAAACTAAAATATTGGAACGCAACTTACGGGTTCTCCACTGTAATTCGAAGTTTCCGGTTATTTTCGATGGGCAGAATCTACTTAAACAAAACTTTTCGCAGTCATTTTTCCTTCTATCATTTTCGGCTTAAGCCTTAGCCGAAGGATCCTCGAATTTTGATGCTTCAGTCTTGCCCTCCTTTCGACAAACACAACAGACGTTTCCTACGTTTAAAAAAAGATGTTTTAAAAACGCGTATTGAATTTTGCGGGAAATTCATAGTGGCTTTATTATAAGCTTCTGTCAAATAATGAAATGTTCAAACAAGTTGGATACTAAAGAGGATTAAGGAGGAACATTCAAAATTCCTTAATAACACAAGCTTCCTTTCCTCAGTGAGACAATGTTGAACATTATATATTCATGAAGAGCAAGCAAGAAACTTTGAATCTTAGCTGAAATGTTCAACTCTATCTGTTTCATTCAGTGAATATAGTATAACCGCATTAGTATTTATCATGCCTTTCAGAAAACTTATTCGAAGGACAACCGAATCGAAAATTACCCAAAGAACGCAATACTAAGTATCCAACGTGTCCTTTAAATTCATCAACGAGCCACTTATTGGATTAAAGTCGGAAAAACGAAAATTATGAGGATTATGTATCGTCTGAAACATGTCGGTAATTATTATAAAAATCGTGCTGGCGTGCACACGAATTCTGTTACGGTTATCGTATAATTTGAGCAGCGAAAAAGCGAAGCCATTAATGCAAGTATGGCGCGATGGTAAAAAGAACGATTTAACAAGATTAAAAAGAACCCTTAATTGCTTTTCATTGACATAAGTACAGGGGATAGTTGATTATTTTCTTATCCTTTCTGTCTAAGTCGGTAACGATGCAACGTTTGATTTTCTCAATAAGAGGAAAGAGATTTATCCTAAAATGTATAAGGCTTATATCGACAAAAAAAGGGAAATTTTCACGGTTCGACCGCGATATAAACGACGAGAAAAAGTGTTTTCAAAAATACTCCATGTCGAGCAAACACGATCAAATCGAGATCGCGTTCCATTTTTATTCCCTTTTGAAAAAGTAATTCCCATTCCTCACATATGAACCCCGACGGAACCAGACGAAGATGTAGAAACACGAACAGAGAAAGAGCGAGAGAGTGCGCTAGACAGATAAAGAGGAAAATGGAACAGGAAGAAGAGAGGAGGAAGCCAGGGCAGAGGGATAACAGAGAGTGAGAGGGAGAGATGGAGAAAGACAGTATGAAAGGTAGGGAGAGACAGCGGGTGGCTCGATCGATCCAGAAACACCGTGTGTAAACTACCAAGCATAATCAAATTCCTTTTAGCTTCAATCCTGGCATACCAGTTGCAAAGTGGTACTGTTTTCATTCAGACTGAGTGAATCGAGCAAAAACGTATTTTCCTACATTAGAGGCAGTGACTTTCGCCGCGAAGTGGCCTTCACATTACGCGCGTTAATTACCGCCGCTAATTGCTGTAAATGTTTACCGCTAATTTTTCATTCTTCGTGCACGCACTTCCTTTATCTGTCGTACAAAAGTCTCCTCCCCATCTGTTCCACGATTTCGAGGGCCATTCTACTTTTGGATGGGACTAAAATGGCTGTGGTTAAGGTTATTGCGCACCTTTCCCCCATCATCCCAAAAAGAATTCTTCAGGTAGTAAATATTTTAGGAATCTGTTCAAACCGTCGGGAAACTCGCATACGATATTCTTTTGAAGTGAAATTTCTTTTTCATTTTTTAAGAATTTACAGGGAAACATAGAGAAAGGAATTGTTAAAAGATAGATGACCAATACACGATCAACTAGCCTAGTTTCAGTTAGTATTATTCGTGTCGATCTGTACATGACCCGATGAAATATAGATCGGAACTTTTGGGTCACCCTATATTTCCTGAAAGCGCGCCATTGCCCCATCTACTACCGCGTGCTCCAGGGTTTAATCTAACAATGATTTATGCTTCGCAGTGGCTCTCATACTTATTGATTTAAACCTGTCACAAGCGCTAAAATTAATCCTGTTCGTATTTTCCTGTCCGGCAAGTGTTACATATATTTTCTTCCTCTTTCTCTATCACCGTCTTTTTCCTTGCTTTTTCCCCCTCTTTTTTTTTAATACTTTATCTCTTTTTTTTATTTACTACGTTCGGTGAGACGTTTCTTTTTTTTTCCTGTATCAAGCCCAGGATTTCACGTTCGTCTATCCTTCGACGATGTAAATCTTCCATAGCCATAAAACTCGAACGACGTCTCTTTGTTGGGCTCGGTAGCCGGTTCGCGGCGAAAGAAAAACGAAGAAACAATTCCAAAGCCCTGGCGGTGGTGAGGGAAGAATTTGATTTGGAAGCACGCTCGAAATCTAAACTTTTCACGGTGAGATTCGTGGCCGGATAACGACGTGACTTCCAAAGTAATGGCCTCCCGGTGCGGTTTACAAGCAAAGATTGAGCGTCACTAAAACCAACACGCTACATATTCCACTCTACGATTGTACTTCCCCACCACGTCGGGCTCTTCCTCCCTCTACCACCCTCGTCCATGAATGTATTATGTACGCTCGGCGAATATGTCAACTGCAGCATTGCGTATTTATACGGTGGCTCCCGGAATTTTTTCTTCTCGTTTGCTTCCGGCTTTTCGTCTTTAACGCTGTTTCACGATTACCGGCCTGAACGATGTAGCTCGATCGAACGCGTGTTCCATCCCTTGCCAAATCGATCTATTTTCCTCGGTTTTGATTTTCTATAAGCTCGATAATCCACGATGTTGATTCCATTTGTTGACATCTCTGAAATTTTCCAAAACCAAAAGATCTGGATCGATGTTTTATCCAGCTATTCTACTTCCTGTTTTGCGGAGTTCATCGATTTAACAAATAAGCATCTGAATTACCGGAGACGCGTAAAATACCGTATACGAATTATTCGTTTTTAGAATCATACAGATTTCCACTACCTGTTCGCGATGGCACACGATTTTCTTCTTCTGTATCTGGCGGCTGGTTGGTTCGATGTCGACCGAGGAATACTCTTCCTGACGTCTATTTTAATTTAAGTTACAAAAGACTACTTAAGAAGTTGAGTGAAAGACGAGAGATAAAGGAGGTGGCGGGCACAAGATGAGATTACCCAGATAGATAGAAAGTTTCGTAGCTACGATAATAATATCGCTAGCATGCTGCATAGTATACAAGTCGTTTATTATGTTTAATGCGATAAATTTCGTTGGTAAATGGGCGAATCAGGGGAGGTCGGTTTCGCGTTTACAACGGAAAAGAATTAAGGCTTGTCCTTGTCGTGTCGCGATATCCTTATTAAAACCGATGCGCGCGTTTCGATGTTCTCGAAATAAACAAATCGAACGACATATACATTATTGATCGTACAACGCGACCCTGTTAAAATTAATACGGCCGGTAAAACAATTTCGAGAGTTATTTATTATTTTTTGCTGGCGAATTAATCAAAATGCGCTGGACAACTGGCGCGCGCTCGCGGGGATGACTTTTCCTGTAAAATTTAATTGAATTCAGAGTTGCAAATAATTTATAAATGGTAATGCGAAATTTATGTCGACCATTCGCGCAATAATCGGATGATGGAGCAATATAAAAATAATTTAACGCTCGTTGCCCGTATATAACAGATTTTAATAAAAAAAAATTCAGATTTTTAATAAGCTTGGTGGAACAAGCGGCCGCTGCCATTGTTCTCCCGATTATGGTAAAAACAAACGAACGTAAAATCGAAGTGCAAGAGCTAAAGATTGAAGGGTTGGTTCGTAACAAAGACGACACTGTCCTATGTTTATCTTCCTGCAGGAACGCGAATACTCCAACATTTTTCATTTCAATCTTTTCGTACAAAATATTTGGAGAATATAATAAATAGGAAACGAATAAATAGGAACGATAAAACAACTTCGTATCTGATGCAACAGTGGTTTTTATTCGAGAAGGACGTTCTCAAAACCTAGAAAAATCTCTGAGGATAATTGGTAATCCACGAAAGATCGAATACGCCAAACAGCAAGAGATAACAAAGGAGAGATACAAGGAAGGAGGAGGTAAGGGATTACTCAAATTAGAAATTACTTTTACTGATACACACAGCGAAAGTTCATTAACAATTCTTAGTATTCTCTGCCGAGCTACAAACATCATTTGGACCTTTGCCATAAAACATTCCCCGAGACGCTTTACCCTATCTTTTCGCTGGTTTAGCAGTTAACTGTGAACCCTTCTCATCCTGTCCCTTGATATTGGTTGTTAGCCTGCGCAAGAATTGACTTAATCCATCCACGCCACTCTTTAATGGCCGCTCAGAGATATGAAATCGTGAAACAAGACCGATTCTCTTCCGCTTGACAGATGTTGCCGGAATGTACGTATATAACGTCTCTGTTCACCGATATGAATGGATTTTTCATCGTGCCAATTTTTCCTCCTTACCATATCGCATAGAGTATAAAGGATAATGCACGATGGAATTGACGAATCGCGCGAGTTTGATAAAATCTTAATCGAGTACATGCTTGTAACAATTACTCGAGTGTAAACACGCCATTCGAGCGAGCTGCGATGTCCAGCTATTATTCACGCGATATCAACGGCCATTGCGAACTGCAAAGGAAAAATTTACGAGAATAATGTGCTATTTACGATAAAACGCGTTATCGGATATTATTCTTTCTTCTTTAATTGATTTACAGCCGCATTAATCACCGCTAATGGATTATTAGCAGACTGAAGACATTTATGTAAATGTATAGTCGAAAGAGTGGAACCTGGCCAGAGATTTGTTTCATTTACTAAATATTATAACGAGCGGTACAAGTACTTTGGATATTTTATATACTTTTGCATAATTAAATCTTCCATAAACGTAGCTTCTCACGGTTGAAGTTATAAGGCGAGTTTCGTAATCCTTTAAATTTATTACAATCGCTTTGTTTCGACGATTTCGCCAGCTCTGATGTTTGATTAAAATTTGTTAAGCTATCTTTGATTAAAATGTTCGATTAAGATTACGAACGATATTATTACGGTATTATTTAATTCGTACGGGATAAAATTTCATCCATTGTAGCCATCTGCCAATGTGGGATTAGATGGCACACAATAATTTTTATATTACGTAGAAGATATTATACTTTGTGGGGTCGTTTAGTCTCCGAGAATTGATAGGTTATCGGTGTGTTTAGGGTGGCAGCGAATCCCCATAGCAACGTCGGAATACATTTCCACATGATTCCGTGCATACTGTCCATGTCATGAGTTTGGGGTTAAATCTGCGTCTGTATCTGTGCCAACATTGCACTACCTTCTGGCACATTGTTGCCCTTACACATGTGCGCTGGTTTCCCCTCGCTGCGCAACCCTCTCTCACCCTTTCGCCCTGTCTCTTTCTCTCCGTTGACCCCTTTAATCCCGCTATCGCCTTGTCTCTCCCTAACCCTCTCGCCCTACCTCTCTGGTTGACTCCCTGGCTCTCCCTCTTCTAGATACACATCTCGGATATGTGCAGTCAAGGGGAATACTCGGCTGCATAGAGAGAGTTTGTCTCATCTTCTAAATGTACAGACGACGGAAGTTAGCTAAATTTTAGAGGTGTAAAACGACTCGGTGCCGCTCTCGTTTCATAACAATCGTTTTATTCTCTCGCAAGGAACACATGACTCTTTCTATCTTTTAATTTTATCGTTTTCGCCTGATTAAAGTTTCTCTTTGTCTTTCGCTTTTGTACAGAGTATTCTGCCAATTATGGTATGATCGACAGGGGGATAATTCTACGTGAAAAAACTAATCGAAGCTATAGAACAAAATTGTTTCGTGCGACGTTTTATTTTTGTGAAAGCCAACTTGTCTAAGTCCAGACTGGACAGGAGCAAATAATCGATAGAAGGTTATACAACGTATGGAAATAAGTTGAAAATATAGATTATAACTTTCTATTTTCTCGATGGCCTTAAACGGTACAGTTTTATTCCACGTTCTGACTAGACAAATTTTCAAATTCAGTTTCATTGGAAACGTTGCACCGTATGAAAAGATTGTGTTTTATATTTCTCCATGTGGAATCACCCCCTTGTCGATTGTACTATGATTGCCGGGACGCTGTATATTTTCCTAGTTCCTTCGAGCAACCATATTTCTACGAGTAAACATGAAGGTGTAATAAAGAGTCGCGGAAAGGAAGTCACGGACGTTTGTTTCCCACCAGATATATTTTAATATTTCAAGATACTATAAACCTTAAAATGTAATTTCCTCTGGTAGTTGTTTCTTTGCGAAAAGTTTACGCCTCAAACAGTACGTTCGTAGCTCTGTTAAATTGAATTTTGCAAGTGCATACTTTGCCGGAGGGCTGTTTGAAATATGTGCGTTTCAATGTTCCGCCATAAGATTTATTGAAATATCCATTCAGCTATTAATAAAACGTAACTTTAACTGCCTCTGTGTTGGTGTTGGTTTCATTAAAAATTTTCAACGGACCCGGGAAATTTACTTATGCATACACGAACAGCTTGCATCTAAATCGCTCGTCTTAACATAAAGCAGCTGTTTAGCTTAATTCGGGATAATTATTGATAATCAATGAGACAGAATCTCGATGATACGAGAAGATCCGTACACTGTACCGAAGCACGTATCTATTATGTACTTGCCTCTAAATCACTCGTTGTCTCAACGCTTAGGAAAAGCAACCGTTTAGCAGCTCAATTCAGGGCAGTTATCGATTTTTAACTAGACATGATCTCTCGGTAATGCGAGAAAATCCCATAAACGTAACACCAGAATACACTGTTAATTGCATTATACGCAAAGAAGATATTTTCATTAATGCGTAATTCTGCCCTACTTTTGATATAGCGTAGTACTAATTAAGTAAGTATAGCGCTAGTGTCGCGTCGCTAGTCATATAATTAATTTTATAGTCATTTCTATTCACAGCCCTCGTACCACGACTAATACGACGCTCTTTGATCGATGTTCCCCGCTATCCAAAATTTACAGTTGGCTAATTGCATTTCACGTAAGTGCTCGGCCTAGACGATTGAAAAGTAAGAGATTACCAATTTGGAGAAACTTCGTCCGGGGATGGAAGTTTAAAACTACATTTAAATATTTAAATAGAATCGAGTTGCGAGTTGAACTCCCGCCATCAGTTTCACTACCAGCTTTAACGTGATTACAAAGTTGCCGCAGTTTACTCGCTCCCTAGAAACAACGGCACCGAATGTAATACACGAATAATCAGACACGATTTCGTATCTGATAACAAACGATTTTGTAGCCGTGGGCAAATGATGCAAAAACTATCGAGGGATTTAATTAAAACGATATCTTCGTGTTAACGAAATCAATAAGGGTGAAAGGGCAACGAGGGGCGAAAGGGAAGAAGAGAGAGGAAGAGAGAGAGAGAGAGAGAGAGGGAGAGAGCTATTGGCAATCCGAAAAGTCAATAGAACGTAGAGGAGAACCCTCTTAGGAAATCATGACAATAAATACACGAAGAGGCGAGTAGAACAAAGGAGAGAAAAAAGGCATTCATGTCGGAAGATTCTTCTTTGTGCTACGCGTGATACTTCTCGGTTACAACATTCTGTTCTATCGTTTCCCGCGTATCCCAGCGATTAAGACGAAAAGTTTGTTTTCAGAGTCGTGATTCAGGGGTGGAGAACACGAAAGAGAGCGACCAACCATACGGTTGGTATCGGAAGCACGAAGGAGACAGGGAAATGGAACGGCGTAGTAAAGAGAAAAGAGCAAGATTTTCTTTGAGATTGACAATGAGAAGAAACGAGCGGCGATGAACGTGACCAAAAGAGGCAAATAAATCTGTTGCGAAGCGCATTAGTAGCATTGGGACTGACACGCTCTCGTCGATAGCCTCTTGTAATTATCAAAAAAATACGTCTTTTTTTTCTGATACACTGCAGATTTTTATACGAATTAACTGGACCGTTCCTTGATGAAACATTTCACAAATTAGAAGTTAACGAAGACGCGTCAATTTTAGTTGCTTTCAGTCCTTGTACATGTAAATATGATATAATTTATTTTTAATAAAGAAATGATACGTAAAAACACAGGGTACTTTTCGGTACATTGTTTCAATCAGCAAATTAATCCGGTGATTGTATATTAGAGGGAGCGGAGAAAGCGAGCGAGTAGGTAAAGTAGCAAAGAAAAGATGGTACAAACAGGAGGGCAAATAAGTGACCAAGGGTGCGGGAGTAAAAAAGAAGGGAGGTAATGCTGAAAGCTGAAAGAAGAAGAGGTATAGAGATGGGAGAAGAAAAGATGGAGAGTGGGATATGAACGAGGGACGAGAGAAAGACGAGCAATAGGTAGGAGGGGAAAAAGATAAGCAGAGGAAAAGAGAAGTGGAGTGGCGAGAGTTGAAGCAGGGCACGGATGAGCACGGAGCTAAAAGATGAAAGTATAACCCAGGCTACAGTGACTTACAAACTAAATAGAACATCATATCGTAACATAGACGAACAAGTATATATTTAAATTCTGTTTCCAATTATAATTAGCCATATCTCTTTAAATATGGCCCCATAAAATATTGAGATTTCTTGATATAATTGACAACCAATTGCTTAATTTTTTTTTTTTTTTTTTTTTTTGATGTCTGAGAAATATATGCTCGTATTAAGCTTGTTTCTGAATAGCGTTTCACTACACTAATAAAATTTCAAACCGGTGGTATACTAATAAGAAGTGTCTACAAGTGGTCGAATACTTTGTTGAGTCTGTATATGTTCTTTGAATAGTATAAAACGATATTGTCAAACTTAGCAGTGGTTCCATTGAAACATCCAGCATCTTACAGCTAACTCTGACTGGCAGTTGAAGTGCAAGGGGTTAAAACCCGGCCATTTTACTTGGCTCAAGGCTCTTTTCGCCGTGGGTTAACGGATTTACTCGCAGAGCCACCGGTTCAAGTGCATCTCACAATTGCCCCTCGTTGAATCTCAATTCTTTCCGGACGATTCGATTTGCCGCTAACGAATCTTCCAGTTATATAAGCTAATTGCGAAGGAACGTCGTAGAGAACCGGGCGATGTTAATTAAATATAACATCATACTTCGCGTTGTTTGAATAAATACAGTTATTTCAGTCTTGGATAGTTGGAATTGTTTAACTCGTTATTAATTAAGTGGCTACGTTTTCAGTTCATTTTATTTTCTACGATTTGATTTCCCGCTCGTCTTATGTTCATTCAAAGGTCGAGGAACGATGAAAAAGAACAACATTAATACTTAGTCGCGCTGTACGTTTACTTTTCTTGTTTGATTTATAGGCGTCCAACGTCTCGGTAATAAATTTCACACCAATGTTTACCTTATGAGTCATTACTAGCATTGTTCGATCTTCGAGATACACGAAGAGCGCGTATGGCATTTATCATCTATCATGTTCTATCATGCAATTTCAGCCATCTTCGGATATTAAATTATTTACTCGAAAAGAACTTTTTTATTTCTATAACTTTATACTTTATTACTGTCATTTGCAATCTTCCTAACGTACGTACATATACTTTAAGCTTTAATGGGTACCAATATCCTACAGTTGAATTAAATCCCACAAATCAGCAGATCCAAGAGTTAGTTGAAACTTTGTGAAAATAACGTCGCCGCTGGCATCAACGGACAATTAAATTATCGCCGAAGCAGAGTAGGTAACGATGCACTCGAGGTACAACATAAACCACGAGTTACGTTGGCTGGATTATGTGTATACATAACGAGCACATAGGTGTGTTGGCCGTATACGCGACAAGTAGATCTATGTACAGGACAGGTCAGATTATCGGGAAGTTTAAGTAGCGCAGGGACTTGACCGTGCCTCCACCTGTCGATGAAAGGTCGGTAAAATAATACTCTAGATAGGTCTCACTGGTAAAAGAGGTTCCTGCATCCTCGGACAATAGAAATCCCGAAAGTTTCCATGGAAATTGCCTAACTTGATTATCATCTTGTTTATCTCCCTTTTCTTGTTAGGTAATTTATTTTAATTCAACAAGTAATTTAATTTAATATAAAAACACTGTTTCAACATGCCCTGCAAGTTTTATCGCAAAGAAAAGTTGCATGATGAAACACATGGAGAACTTTTCGTCCTACTTTTAGAAGATATAGTAATACACAAAAGTTTCGAGGAAATACATATTTATAGAGTCTATAAAAGCAAGTTTGAGGAGAAGATTTAATAACGGAAAAGGGGTCACTTAAATGATAAGTTAGTGACGTAACGCGGATAATAGCTCGTACTCGCTAAAGATCTTGTGATTACGTTTATCTATAATAAACGCTCTTGAATCACGCTTTAAAATATAATTTATCGATTTCTATAAATTATTCTACTCTTTTTTTTTATATCTTTCTATTTTGTACCTACTAAATTACTAATTATTAAACAATTATTACTATAAAAGGAAAATATTTGTCTGATTGCAGGACGAAGTGCTGACGATATCGGAAAAGGTGGTCGTGCGGGTTCACGATCTCGTCACCTGGTTATCGCCTACGTTGGAATGGTCGTGGGGTCGCGAGGTGTCTTATCCACCGTCCCCGACGTCATCTCCGGCGAACAGTCCGCTAAGATATGAAATACCACAACCTCAGGTGCTCACCGATCCTGGCATCGATTTCTCAGACGTCGATAAGCAACAGAAGGAATACGAAAGCAATCACAACACAAGGAAATCGGATTGTATTTCTCAAACGAAAGTGGTCGTGCTCTCGTACCCCAGGTACTGTCGATATCGAGCACTGTTGCGTAGGCTCGAAGGTGCCGAACCGTCTTGGCTTTGCTCGTCCATAGCAGCTGCACTAGGTGGATTCACCGCCACACCAGGTACGAGGGTACTCTTCTGCAGAGATACCTTCGACTACCCGGACCTTGAAACTCATGAGCTCCTCTGCAATCACCTAGGTACGCGCTCAATTGTTAACCTATTAACCCACTACTATTATCTGACTTTATTTACCTATTTATCGAATATTTTCTATTTAATTCTATAATTTACCAATTACCTATTTTAGCTACTTTATGTATCTTACTATTAATATTGAACCTTTTAAGTATCAAAATAAAGTTATTCCCTAATCCAATTAACAGGACAACTAGATCTTATTTTTTTTAAGAAGTCAATGTACTGAACATAATTCGTTAATCTTTAACTAAATCGACAAATACTGTCCGCTAAGTAAAAATTTTATTCAGTACCCTGTTTATTAAACATCAGATACCATGCTGTTCTTACGTGGTAATTAATAATTATTCATAATCATAATATAATTAATAATCATTGCGTAAAGTAGATACATATTAATTTCGGCAATTTTGGGTATCATTTACCGACCGAGGTTAGCTGCACGTAGTCACAGCAGACGATTGCATAGACTAGCTAAAGGCTAGAGAAGTATTTAAAAAACAACAGAACGTGTCGAGTAAAGCTAGCGGGAAGAACGTTATTGTAAGGTTCCATCGTGTACGACGTGTTACTTTATTGGAAAGATACTTTGTAACCATAACAGCGAAGGTCATAATCCGGATTAATACATTCAGTAGAACAAACATCCATCTACAAATATCAATCGAACTGTTCTGCTAGGATTTCTAGAAATTTTACCAGTGAAGGTGACAACAGTGATGGTGTGACTTTGTATATTGTGCACATTGATTGTTTCGTTTATTTAATTTTGACGCCGTTATAGACAATGACTATTTTAATGAAGATTAGAGAAAATAAAATTGTGTATTTTCGAGTTGCTGGTGAGTAAAATTATCGTGGTTCATACAAAAGACATAAGGAATGACTTTCTGGACAGAGTTTGTATTGAAATGTGATACGTACAAGTGAAATGGATACAGAAACTTATAAAGAAACGATAACAATACCATATACTGATCTATGTTGCAAGTGTCCAGTGTAAAATGCGTACAGTGCTAAATTAAATTCGAAAACTAATAAATGTAATTTTTTGATGAGCAGTCGATGGTTGAAGGTTTCCTTCTTTAATTTTGTTAAAATTAGCCATATGGCATCGATATAAACAATTACATACATATATATGTTCAGCTCTGGTAATGTAAAGCAGATAGAAATATGAATTATAATTTGAAAATATTCGTTATGTAGTAAAACTAACCTTGTTATCCTACAATAACATAAAATATTATATACTCATAGTAATTACAGTTTTCACAATGCACATATCGATTTGTTCGTTTTGTACGTTTCAAACTTTTGTGACGAAAAATTTCACGAAATATAATGTTCTTTCTTTGTTGCTATTTAAAATGATTACTTTTTAAATTGCGAAAAATTAAGCAAATGTAATAACCAAGGTTATTTTATATTCACATTTTGCGAATAATTTCGACTCGTTACGGAAAATAAAAAAATTTCACGCGATCCTAATGGCAGTTTTTTTACTTGAAACGGAAATCGTGCGAGACGTGAATTGTCCCATTATTAATTTAATTCCAATGGTAATCATCATCTTTTGTGTGTATCGCATTAAAACAAACAGTAAGACTTTTATAACCGTCAGATATTAAAGAAGAACATTACGGTATCGTAAACGTATAATGTTTCATATATGTATTTACCCAGTAATCCAGAAAAACACAATCAGGAGTATATTTTTCTTAATCTTGCCACAATATAGCAAATATTAAGTAACATGATACATAACGCAACTATTAATTTCTTCTAACAGATTAGGAGTATCTGATAACAGAAATGCAAGAAATCTTAAGGAGATAAAGGAATACTTGTTTTCTAAATTGCTTTCTCGATTCTTCGTTATTTTATTGCATTCTTAAAGGTTTAATCTAATGAGAATGATTGAATTAAAAAAAAAATTATTTAAATAAACAATGTAAAATAATGTTTTAGCGCCGAAATTGAAAGGAAGACCGAGAAGGAAGCGTAAAAAGCGTAGCGCATCGCCAGGAGAATCGAGCAACGAGAGCGAGGCATCCGTGGCGTCTACCTCGAAGAGTGCCCCAGCGAGTTCGAACGTGGTGGTACCGAGCGTTGGAAGGCCACCTTCGTCGGTAGTACGACGAAGCGAGCGAAAGACCACCGCCGAGGAAAAGAAATTCCTAACGGATGTGCAGAATTTCATGAACTCGCGGGGTACGCCTGTCGGAAAGATGCCACTGCTGGGCTACAGACAGAGTCAGTATCTGTGTGACGTCTTTTTTTTTTTTTTAATTGGCGGAAAACATTTTTAGACTCCTTTAATTAAGATCTCATATCTTCGCCTGCATACATATAAAAACATATTAATATATTGTAATTTAAATTGAAACAGTGATTGGTACTGTTCGAAGCTGATCTACAGCAGTGTTTCCTTTTGACAAACTCATACGTTCCTTATAATAAATGTTCGAAAGATACAACGAAGATATCGGACTAACAATGTTCTTTTGTTTACAGTCGATCTCTTCCTATTTTATACGAAAGTGCAATTGCTCGGTGGCTACGATTCCGTCAGTGCTGGTCGACTCTGGAAGAACATTTACGACGACATAGGTGGTAATACAGGATCCACCAGCGCTGCGACTATCACTCGACGGCATTACGAAAGGTAAAGTATTCGAATGATTTTATATACTAGTGATCAAGTTAGTGACGGTCTATGGAATGGGTCGTACGAACAGGTTGCTGTTACCCTATGAGAGGTATCAAAGAGGAGAGGAAGCGAAAGTTAGACTAACACCCGGAAGGCGAAGTAAGAGTAGCAGCGTGTCCGAGGAGTCCGAAGATAATAAGCAAGAGACGAACGATTCATATCCATCGGAAACGCCTCCCCCTGTAGAAACGAATGTTACTGCTACAACTCCTCCCCTTCAATCAATTGTATCGTCGGCAGCAGTAAGTATCGTCGAGATACTTCATCATCTATACTTTATACGATGCTCGTTCATTGAATAATACGAGCGATATGATAATTAAATTTATTTTTACAGCCGTTCCTTTCGAGCGAAAAACCGAAGACGGAGACTGGCAAGACATCGTCTCTCCGTAGCGTACGAGTGAAACAAGAACGCTTGAAATCGTTAAATACTATGATTGCCAATAGTACGCCATCGCCCAGCCAGCAAACAAGCCAACTACCAAGTCCACCACCTTCTTCTAATACGTCAATTTCAACGCCGAGTAGTACACCTTCTACGACACCCACGAATGGTACTGGAAGTCAAAGTGTATTAGAGAGGCAGCTCAACAGTCCTCTGATATCGCAACAAGTTCCACCGTCGTGTTCACCGCCGGGTCTTCCGGTAACTACAGTGGTAACGAATGCTTCTACGGTGGTAACATTAACACCACCACCGGAGAAAGATATGAAAGAAATCAAACTAGATCCTAAACAAACCACCCTGTTGGCTCAGGGTAAGGAGAACATACCGTTGTTCGGCGAGAAGTCAATTTTCGCGGAGAAGACGATAGTGCCTCCTAGATCACCAGAAGTGATTGACCTGGAAACGGAGAGTGACACGAGTAGGGATAAGATAATCATTCCCAGTTTTAAGAAACGTAAATTGGAAATACTTCGCGAGGGTGGTCTTGAAGTTACTGCCGTTGACTTGGATACGCGACCCAGCGTGATTCAAAGCAATCCTCCCGCGCCAGCAACAATGAAATCCGAAGAAAAGCCGCCAATATCGTATCCTCTTCCAGTCACACCTAATTCCATTCCTAAGTTGATTTCCGTCACCGTAACGCCGGACATAGGGCATATGTTATCGTCCCCTCAAGAGCATCAACATCATCATCACCAAGCACGGTTACAAGCGCCGACCAAGCAACATCCCGCTCATCACAATAACAATAATAATATTATGATGAATAATAATAATATGGTGAACAGCCGCGTAATAAATCTTGGTACTTCTAATAACGCCGCGTTGCTACAATTGTACGCGAATGCTAATGTCCCGCCACCAGCGTCGTCAGGGTTGCATCAAGCAAATCATCGTTTCGTACCGCCAATTGTTCCTAACGGTAGGATATTTCCGCCCAAGGTGACACAGTCAAAGTCGATATTCGCACACAACGAAAAAATGGTTTACGGAGATCCGAAAGAGATTCCTATCCCTCCAAAGTATCGTCCCACGCTGCATCGTTTGCAGCCGCATCAGATACACAATAATAACGACCCTATGTACAGCGGGGTCCTCGACTTAACACAAAAATCGAACAAGCCGGTGTTTCCGAGGCCGAGCTTAGAAATAGTGAAAGTACCTGTAGTGCCGAGGCCTAATCCATTAAACTTGGAGATGAGGAACTCGTCGATTAAAGAGAAACCAACAGATTGTTCGAAACGAAGTACCTTCCCTGGTTACCAGAACGTACTGGACAGTCGAACGATGGCTTCGAATAACTTAGAAATTACGATCGTAAACCCTAAGCAAAAAAATAATCACTTAAGTACACCGACGCATGTTCGAGTATCGAGTCCATCTAGAAATAGCGCGATACCTGTGCAAAGAAGGCAACACCTGAATGGCAAGTACACGACGAGGAGTGAACCAGTTTCACCGTACACACCTAGGAAGCCGAATCATCCTGTTATACCGAATGTACCTAATCTAAATCACCTGAATAGTGGAAATTATCCTAGAATGGCAACGATTCAGCAACAGAATACGATCGATAGGAGAAAAAACGTAGAAATGAGCGGTGGTAAGGAGCAGCATCAGCATAAGCATCAGCAGCATTCACTTCAACATCAGCATCATCACCAACACCAACATATGCATCAACAACATCAACAGCAACAGCGTCGAATCAGCGAGGGCGATAAATCGTTAATCGCTCAACAACAACAGCAACAACAACAACACCAGCCACAGGAACCGAGGCAAACCGAAGCTGGAAGACGACACAGTGTTCCGAGTATACCTTCTGGTTATGTACCTACGGTACCGCAAAACAATCCAGCTTTCTTTCCACAACTGCCAAACACGCCCGGCAAGTTCCTACCGATTTTAGATCCCATGTACTATTCCGCATTCTATAATGGTTTATTTCCCCCGCCGATTCCGCCCACGGCTGCCACGTCGTTTTTACCGCCGGAATTTAGTGCGTACTACAAAGAATTACTTGCTTCCTCGCAACCAAGACTGGGGATGGCGGGGCAGCATCAGCCAGCTGCTCCAACGTCTAAGTAGACAATGGGATCTCATCTAGGGTTTCCGATGTGTAACGAATATCGGTTTCATTTCTAGAGACAAAGATCCGTCGGATTCCTCGCTTCGAATTCTATTTTCACTGAAATTACTCGATGAGGAATTTCCTCGTAATTGTCAATAAATAATAAAGACATTCAGCGAATAAACTTAAATCGCGATAGAAGAATGTGTATTTACGTTATCGTTTAAGCATTTACCGACGATCATTTAAAAATACACTGTCGTTTTGAATAACGTTCTAAATGTTCAATTGTAACGATATAGGAAGAATAATACAGTGTCGGTCGAACGTAAAAAATAAAAAAAGAGGAGATCAAACGAAGTTTAAACCATAAACGAAAAATAGGTGCATACAGTGAAATAAGTGTGTACATGCATATATCATGCAATAAATTAGGTAATAATTTTTTATATGTAACAATAATAACGAGATAACTTCATTGTAAATGGAAATCGATGAAACGATGTTTCGGTCTTATTTTAATTTTTATATATATTCGAGAGGATATTCGATATTAATTAAGAAAAACGTACTAAAACACTGTGATAACGATTAAAGGGAAAGAAGAAAAAAGCAAAAAAAAAAAAAAGGATTAAGAAGAAAGAAAAATACTGAACTCAATATTAGAAATGAATGAATGCTGTTGACTGTTTTTCATCCGATAAAACAATTCTTTCAACATTCATTCTTCACGAAGTTTAAATGTACATCCGTAACGGTCAAATGCTAGGAATAATCAATTAAGAAATTCAATGACTATTTTACGTTCTTTTTTTTATATCTTTCCGCGAAAATGCAAATTTTTTCAGGAGATTAATTCAATTCTCCATTATGAGTCCAAATTTCTTAATTTCGAACGTGCGATGTGATAACTAAATAAATATATAAATAAATAAAGAAATATATATAAATACATATACATGTATATCACATATATATACATATATATATACATATATGTGTATATGCGAGATCTTTAACCGACGGATCGCCAGAATGTATAATTGTTTATTGTATAACGACAAATCTTACGTAGTAACGATCGCGAGAACCCTATTCTACTGTGTAAGTTTAGACAATTTTCATTGTATTGACACGTACACACTATCACCATACACAACACTAATCTGTAGTCAGTTCTAAGAAATAAGTGCACGCAAGCGATGTTATAGCAACGAGATATGTATATATTGTATATAATCACGTATTCGTTAAGCTAGATAAATTCCCTGCATTATATCTTTCAATATTACGTAAGTGCGTTAAGATTTAGTAAATGTACAGGCTGTCTTATTTGTGTGGCCAACGATAGTCGTATCGCTGCATATATATAAATATATTCTTATTAGGGTGCAACGCAATATTTTGCAGAATACTTCTAGAAAATCTCTTGTACATTGAACTATAACGAAACGAAAGCGTAGATAAAAGAAGGAAATGTTTTCATTTTTTATTGACAGAGAGATTGCTCGTGAAAAATAACAAATCAGAGAGAAAAAGGAAAAAGAAGCATGCGAATCTTTTATTTTAAATTCCAATTAAGGAGCACCATCGCATAATTGACTGATTAAAATACGCGTGATCGCTGCCGAAAGCGATCGAACATCGCGGGCCACCAAAGTTCTGAAGAAAAGAAAAAAAGTACCGATGGTATATCCATGTTAAATGTAGACATATTAATAGAATTTGTTCGTTTTAGGATACTCTGATAAAGGAAAAAAAAACAAAAATAAAATATCAGATAATGTTAAAAAAAACATTCGTACCCCTAAAACGTACAAGAGTGTAAAAGGTCCTCGCCTGACCATTCTAGCAAAATCAGATTTCTATATCGATGTCTTTCAATTATAAGTTGTTCATGTTTGGAAGTTCTTTTACGAAACAAGAGTGAAATGGTGAGCGTTGTTGGAACTTACGATCGCGGTTTTTTGAAAGGTCTTCAAGCTACGCCCGACGCGCCGAAAAGTAGAAATCATTTTTCTTTTCTTTTCTTTTTTTACTTCAATTGATTCTATTATCATCGTAGCATAAAAGGAGCACGAATTATTTTTTTTATATAACAAATAATCTTTTTATTAGATTTGCCTTGAAACGCTTCTCTTGTTCTAATGGTGCTATGTTGCAAGGTATTTGTAAGAAAAAGTTCTTGTTTTTTTTTTCTTTTTTGAGCTTTTACGAAGGAAAACCGTCGGGAATCGACAAAGATCGTTGACGTATTCCGAAAGAAATACGATCTAAGACAGACCTTCTTCACGTCCAAGTCTGATAAACCGTATTTCGAAGGTAAAAAGACTTCTGATTTCAGAGTGTATGTATATATCAAAAGCAGATCCGTTATTGTTGCGATTACGATATAATTCCGCGAAATTCATTTAACAATGGCTAAACGAATTGGAAGAAGTGGTATGAAGAAGAGGAAAAAATTTTCTTTTTCTCGGAACAGAGAGTAAAAAAAAAAAGAAAGAAAAGTAAAAGGAAGGGCTTGTACGAGAATACGTGCCATAAAACTGCTTAGATAATGACTTTCAAAATCGAACGATAACAACGGTCGTTTGTATGTGCTTTTAACGAGCCCTTTATCAACTAGAAAGACTATAAGAATGTAGAAGAAAGTTTAAATGAAAGGAAAGAAGTGCAAAATTCCATAGGGGAGATTTTATGTAATTTCTTTTTGTTTTGTTACCGTGGATGTTTTAATCTCGAATTATAGTGCGTGAGCGATAAAGAGAGAAGAAACTTGAAAGAATGTACGTATGTATGTGAGAGGGAGAAACAAGAAAAAAAAAAGCAAATGAGAGAGACATCAAAGACGTACGATGAGATAAGAATGTATGAATGCGAATACAGAGCAGAAATTAGAGAACGATTAATATTCAAAAAAAAAAAAAAAAATGAAAAAAAGAAAGTCTATGTTCGTTTTTTGTTTTTCTTTTGCGAGTTTTTCTTCATTTTGTATACTTAGCAGTGACTTTTTAGCGTAACCCTCGTTTCGCAATTTAATAATAATTATTATTACGATACAAATATTTTTTATTATATGGGCATTTCAGTTCCTAACTTGGAAATAAAATATCTACTACGAATGAATTCGTTATTGACAGAATTCAAGCAAGTGAACGTGTTTCTCCCTTTAGAAATTATAATATTTGACATTTTTTATTTAAAACGTCTAAATTTTTATTTGAAGTTTAAAATAAAACGATTTGAAACTCGAAACCTATTGAAACGTGCTTGCTTTTGATTTGATGCATAAAATGCATATTTCCATTGTTCTATTTAATAATAAAAACCGACGATCTCATGCTCATAATGATGATAACTGAAGCATTGACTAGTAAGTATTAATAACACTTTTATGACCTCTAAATAATTATTCTAAATAAAGATCTCTTACACAAAATATAAAAATACTCGGAAAAATTTATGTAAAAAATAGAAGTGATAAGAATACTTTCGACTTATATATTTACCTCGAACATATCCTCTGCGCGGTGCTGTGAACTCAGCGAAACGACTAAAATGAGACAAAAAAGATAATGGCGCGGAATGCATATGTGCCGCGAAATTTAAAATGTCTTTACGGTGGCTATAAACTGATAACCTGTTTAACCAGTTCGGTAATGGTAGACGCAGAAAGTTCTGCCTCACAAAATCATTTCTACTCTGTTTTCCCTACTGATTATTTTTACTCGACATAACCTTACTATCTCATATTTTACTATTTCAATATTATATACACAAATTCCATAGAAAAGAGTATAATTATAATACCATCCTTCTAATTATGCATGTACGTTTTCAAAAATCATCAGATCGTTTCATTAATAGATTCAAATTTACATAAGAGATTAGAACGAAGATTTACAATATCACATTCAGTAGAAGATTCAGTCGTAATAAATTTTTTCTTCGTAAAGCATGAATTTATTGGTTAACTTCCGCATTTAATTCGAATGTTAATTATCGGTGGTCGGCATAAAGGTTAGTTTCATATGGTCTTATTACACACAAAGTACACAGCATTGAAGCATCTTCTACCAAGTACAAAATTACTATTTTAATCTACCGTTAATTCAATCTGTGCAATCGCGTATTATGAACGCTTACTATAGATGCGTAGAATTCTTTATTTTCTCTACAATAATAATGTACGATTTCATAACTACATACAAACCTTTAAATTGTGGGATACAAGAAAATATTTCATGTTACATTTATTTTGTCCACCGATAACCACAGTACATTACGAATATCTTTAATTTTACTCATTTTCGTGTTTGTATTGAGCATAAAGTATTCCGACATTCCGTTTATTTGAACCTGCTGCAGGACAAGTAGTTCATATAACTGAAATCCATATAATACGAGCTTACTGGCTCTCTTTATTACTTACGATTTCTCGTTCATAGTAGTAATTCAAGTTCAGAAAAAATCAATCCAATTAGAAGAAGTTTATTTAATTACCCACTAACTAAAATTTCGTTTAAATATATGGATAAACGGACTAATTACACTCTACCCAACGTTATAAATTGTAGAGGGCGTAATAAAACCTCTGAATGGTCGGTATTACAGAACATGTGACGCGATGTTCCGTAAGGTGCCAAGTCCACTTTTATTGTTCTCGATGATTGAGTTAAATATGTTCCACATATAAATATGAGTAGCACAGATCGTAAGAAATAGTCCAGTCTCTTTTGAGATCGATATTTCAGAACGCGAAATACGAAAACCCATATAATATCAGGTTTATTCCATATTTAGTCAGTGGTTTCACGATCGAAACCCACATCAGCGTTGCTGCCAATGTACCTAGACGAACACACAGATATGTATAGATTGTACACGTAGCGAATAGAACAAGGTGGTAGGGTGGAATTGTGTTTACCTCTCCATCCCCCGATGACAATCGGCAAACACACTTCGATGTAGGATTGTTGCGCACTGCTGCACGCCAAACTGCCTTTGTGTACGTAGTATACTTGCACAAATCTGCAGATCAGAGACGAAATTCTCGAAAATTCGCATTCACACTTCACGAAAATTCACTACTTCACTCTACTTCGACTTACTAGTTTCATAACGAATTTTGTACTGCGATTATCGCAATTTCTTCGATACTCCCGCCAAACGATTCGATTGTAGAGGGCGTCGTTGCACACTATCGAACCTTCATAAATTAAGTAGGGGCGATCTAATTGTTTCCTTATTAGGGAACAAATACGGAAATTTCATTGATTATTAAACACAATAAAATATCTATATACGTAGCTAGTATTCTGATTTGATATATTATTTAAAAGATTCTGGACTTTGGAAAAATAGAAAAAATTCTTTCAATAAATTAAAAGTGTAGGATAAACGATACTAATTTTAAGTGCGTCGATTTAATTTATTAGAAGAAATGAAACTGTTTTTCGCTGTTAACCACTCTTCAGGTAAATATCAAATCTTCATTCAAAACATCTGCAATAGTACTGCGTAGAAATATCACGTTTCCATTTTAAAAACCAATTTTTATTCCACTTCTATTCTCGCAAAGCAGCACCAATTTTTACAAAAATACGTATATAGGACGTTACTGAGATTTAACGATCAATAAAATGGGATAATTAAATCATGAGAAAAAGCCCTTTAGAGAAAATAGAAGACAAAACGAATTAAATCACGGACAATATTGTAGCGTATTCTCGGTCGGTAATAACGCGTAGAACGATTCGATTCGTGCACCAGTATCGATCGAGGGACCAGGCGCAAAAGGTTACGCGGGCGTAGATGGAGGTGCGGGGTTTCTTGGACGCGCTTGAACATCGTTGCGGTGACGAGCATGTCATATCTTCGCGTTTCATGCGAAGCAGAGAATGCACGTAACCAGCGCAAAGCTGTCTTCCGCCCAGTTCTCGTGAACACTTCACCCACCAGACAATAGTTTACCGTATCGACCTATTCTCCCTCTCTCTTTCGTACGTGGCTTCTCCCTCCGTGCTTCGTTCTCATCTACCTCCTCATGCCACCCCGCTCCAGCCAACCACGAACTTGCTCTTCTGGCCTTCCCTTCGTGCCTTTCCGCAGATCCAACTTGTTTCTGTGTGCCATGAACTCCGAAGCTTCCGAGTCCACTTAGGAACAGCTGCGAACAATCCACGAACAGTCGCGATACTTTCCAAACTTTTCGCCGATATTTTCGAAAGTTTCCCTTTGTGTTCGGGTCTCTTGATGTTCTGAGTTATGGTCTTTATACTATCCTATTCGCAATCTTATTTCTTTGCACAATTATATCTTATCTTTACAAATAAAGGAACAATCCTAAAATTCAGTAATTAGAGCCATATTACCAAAACTATCCTATTTACAATCTTGTTTTCTTCCTCGATTTTGAGCTAATGTCACATGTGACCATCAAAGAGAAAAATATGATAAGCAATTTTTACATTCAATAATCTGTTCATCTAGTTTTAAAAGATTTATATATATCTTGGAATGTAACAAGTTGTTCTCTTTCCAACTATCATAGCTAACAAATAACATGAAAATTAAAAGATCAACAAAAATTGAAATTTTCCTCTATGCGCCCTTTCATATAGATCTAACTTTGTTCTCGTTGAGTATATCATAGGCTAAATCTTGTATATCACGAAGCACAACGAAACTAATGAGAAATCACGGCCTTACAATTTATTATCAAAAGAGCAAAATTTTATCAAGACATTTAAACTCATTAAACCAGAAGAAATTCTTCATCCATATAATAAACTTGCGAGTTTAATGGAAATTAAATTCAGTTTGCTTGAGTCCGAACGCCGCTCGTAGACTTCGCACCGTCACGGTTTCCGAAGGTCGAGATTTGTTCCAAAGTTTGTATGAATGAAACTTATCCTAATATCTCCGTGAACGGTGTGCGGCTTTCTTCGGACAGTTCTAGTCGGGGAACAGCGTCGACCAAAAGTACAGAAAGTCCACGGGAGAGAGAGCACGTGCAAGCAAGGGTCGGTTGTTTCCGAGCTCGTTCGAATCGTTTCAACCCAGGGTCAGTGGAACGTGCTTGTGTACGAACTGTCCGCAACTGTCATTCACCTCGTGGCTTGCCACGCGTTCGCGGCGGATATTTCCGTATGGTTTGCGGGAAAAAGTTATCACGGGGTCGGGGAAAAATCGAAGTGCTACAACGGATGAGTTTTCGCGGCCTGAGACTTCTCTCTCATTGGTTACACACAAAGAGAATGAGAATATTGAAAAAAAAAATGTTTCCCAATCACCACCGGTTACAACCTGGAGAATTGTATCTGTACGGTCTGATTCGTACACCTAAATGTCATTTCGTTTGTATTTCTTATTAATAGAATAACACAGGAACAAAACATGATGAGCACATTTTTCTTCATTTTCTGAGGAACATATGTTTAGTACTAAAGCCAAATAAAAAGACAATTTCGATAGTATAAGATTGATTGGTTAAGCTATTGGATTTTAGAACGGCTTCCCTGTGAAAGGTAGGAAATTTCACTTATCTTGTTCTTCTCCTGTAATCTTTAATTAAAGATGCAGAAAAAGTACAAATGACTAAAAAGCCTGGAAGAACGCTAAAAGAAATTTATTCTTATACTGCGTACGAGAACTTCGTCGGCGTATCATTTGCAATTTTCATTTAAAACTTTCATGCATTCTGTCTCGCACATTTGATGAACACACACACACGCGCAGTAACGAACTTAGAAACTTAAGTCCGCTTTTACGCTATTTCATCGCATAACGATGCAGCTCAACGTTTACGTCCAAAAGCATACATTTAATGCAAACAGGAAAAAGAAGAGAAAAATACGAGCACTTTTACGAATACATCTGGCTCTATCCACGGTCATTCAAGGCCTCATTACAGTCGTGTATCGTTGTGTATATCGCTCATTGAGCTTCGCGTGAAAAGCTGGCCTCGTTAACGAAGTACGGTCGCAAAGCTGTTTTCCGGAGCCCGCGTGTTCTTCGTTCGACGACACATCAACTGTCACTGAAGACGACTTTTCAACATCTCCGGGATATAAAAGGCGGCCATACTGACCCCGAATCGCGGGTTATCGAATCGTGCCTTCACCGACAGATAGACATCGAGATGCGTACTGACATACAGTGTGCGAGCGTTGTTCGCGTGACAGCGAGCCAAGCGTACTCTTATGCCCGTGGTTCTCTCGTCTGACAGCCGTGACCTTCGAACGTTTATCGGTAGAAAACTTTCTTCGGGATTTCGCCTCCGCTCACGGCTAAAAAGTCGAACGCTCTAGTTCTTCGCTACATAGTGATTTCTCGCCTTTGAAGATTCGAATAAATCGATGAATCAAGAAACAAGTGAAAATAACGGGTGATGATGGAACACGGAAAGGATGGAACTGAGCAGTATATTTTTAACAGGTAGGCTTCACGTTAAATAAATAGTTAGATCTAAATTTTTTGAAATAATACGATACTCGATGAATGTTAAAGATTTTGAACAGAAACTTCTGTTAGTGATTTTAAGCTATTGTCTCGGCTTGCTTGTTGATTTTATTACAGTAAATGTCCGAGGGTAACATGAGAGAAAGGATATAATACGAACTATCAAAGAGTAGATTGTAATATTTGCCGTGTAATATTCTGTTAAGTATAGCAAGCTGAAACTTCTGCTTTCCCCAAAGTTATGTAACTGTTCGATCTATTTCACGTCCCAGGTGAATTGGTGTCAGTCGCTGATAATAGTAATAAATAGCTGAAGCAACGATTCAGCCTCGTAAAATTTTAGAAAGTGCTCCGGTCCAGATAACTTCCGGCTTCGTGAACTAATCTTCTCCGTTTTCTGGTAGTTCAACTTGGTGGTGAGGTAGGTCGGCATAGTTTCCCGTTGATGCCGCCTTTCTATTCGAACGACTCGCCAGGGAACAAGGAAGCATAACACGGTTGGGTGTCGCGACGCCAGACGCGGTTGCATTTACGAAAAGGATGGAAAAATGAACGCTCGTTGCTTAGAGACGTAAATGCAGTTAAGTTCTGCCTGGATGCGTCCAGCAGTTCTCAATATTCTTGATGCGAAACACCAACCTATTCTCTTCTTCTAAAAATTCTTCTTACAATTAGAAAAGAAAAACTTATATGAATTAAACTCGTAGTTCTTTATTAGAACAATATTTGAAACGTTGAAAATTATTACAATAATACAAAGTAAAAGGTAAAATTGTTTACTCTGAAGAACATAAAAAGAAATATATCTTCTTTTTATAGAAACCTTCTCTGAATATATCTCGTAACTTCTATATACATTTTCAGAATGATTTCGGATTTTACCAATATAAATATGATAGTCGTGTCTCATTACAATGCTAATGAAATTTCGAAATGTTCTATATAACAGATACAATAAAAAGAAAATAAAAATTTTCGAATACTTTCACGAGCCAGTTTAAGTGAAAGATATAAATTTTGGAAAGGTAATAGGAAGGAAAGCCATCTTAAACGCAAACCGCTTAAACGCGGCGTTTGAAGGTTAGCAGGCCTCCTGGCGTCGTATCACCGCCTAATAAAATGACTGGTCGTCTGACCAGCATAACCTCGCCAACCCATCGACCCCCGCTATACGTTCCTGGGATAAACGCAGAGAGTAAAGAGGCGGAGGTGGAGGAGGAATAGAAAGAGGAGGACGAAGAGGAGGAAGAGGAGGAGGAGGAGGTGGAGAAAGGTGCAGGAGGAGGAAGAGGGTGGGCAGGGTCGAGGGTGAACCCCTTATTGATTTTTAGGGTGACACTGTCAACCGGCGAGTGTTGAGTCCCCCGCGACGGGAGGGACTTTGAAACGACGAGGAGTGAGAAAAAATGTGGCGGCCGCTGCGCCATTCCACGCGCGAAAAGCATCCCTTCTTTACAGTTATCTTCTTTTTCATTTTCTTTTCTCATGGTTCTGCGATCGATTAGAATTTCATACGCGAATAAAGATGATTAGGAAACTGTCCGATCCTCGCTTTCCGCTAGAAACATGAAACATTTTTTCGTTGTGTAAAAGTGGCGAGTGCGGCGTCGGCGGCAGCGGTGGCGGTGACAGAAAAGAGTAACTGTGGCGAGGCGCAGTCCCGTTGCGGTCGGGGGTTTAGCTCTCGGCGCAGGGCCGTACGCATCCGTGGGCGACGCTCCACGTGGAACAGCTGCCTTCTCGCGTCGTCTTGCATGTTTTACACGTCTCGGGCATTCGGATCGCGGTTTTAATTCTCGGGAAGCGATATCACGCTGACGGTGGACAAATTTCCTTTCAATTCTACACGTTTTTTTTCGCACCTTCGAGTCACAGTTGACGTCCAGCTTATTTTTCTTTTTTCCATTCTTTGTAATCGTTTGGCCGAGCCACGCCACCACGCCGTGAGTCGTCCATGAATGAGCAGCGAATGACGCGTGTGTTTCCCGTAATCGTCTTTCGTGCTCGATCGCTCCTCGATATCCTTGCTTGGTGACGTGTGTTCTTTGTGCGCCACGCTTTCTGGCTGTGCTGCACGCAGAAAGTTACGAGAGTTAACTTTCGAGTGTTCGCGGAAACGGTGCGCCAACGGAGGAGGAGGATTAAAGAAACGCATCGTGTGTGTGGTGTTTCTTCACGTCGCGTCGGTTTCTAATTTGCCGCAGCGGCAGGGAGAGAAACGTTTGATTGAATATCGAAGGGAGGAAGTGTGATAAATAATAGCGAGCGGGAGAGTAGTGCTTTGGAGGACGCGTGTTGGCTGGTCGTTCCGTTGGTGCGTGTGATTGTTTTCTCACTTAACTTGGCCCGTTTTGGTGCATCGCTCTTTACGAACTGAGCCGGCATCTCATGTTGTTTACAAATCAAGGCGATTACGTTACTGCACGTCCTGTACACACTGTGTTACTCGCATGCAACAGGCGACACCGCGTTGCCAAAGTTTCCTCTTGATTAATCGATCGGAAATTACAGCCGGTCAGAGTGATACCTCTCAAGGATTTGAATGAATCGCGCGGTTCACTGATAGACGCAGAAGAGACATTCAGAGAAACCGAGGAAGAAGGAACGAAGCGTAGAGGAGCGCGGCGCATTGGCGTAGAGCCGGCAAGAACGGTCGCGTCTAGGGAAAAATCGGTGAATAGTTTCGGGTGCACGCGCAAGGAATATCAGCCGTGTAATTACGCGAAGGTAGCGCGCGGCTTAGAATCAATACGACTGGATTACTTAGGCGACGGTTTAACTCCGAGGATCGAGAGAAAGCGTGGCTAATAGCCGACGAAACACGCGTGTCTAGCGGCCGAACGATTTTTCGACTGGCGTTTAAAGGCACAAGGCAAACGACGCAGAAAAGACGAGCTGCACTACGGAGTTGCTGCGTATGCCTTGATGGGGTGTGCTTTCAGTGTGTTTGGGCGGGGTGTGAGGCAGTCGTTGCTACCGCGTCGGCTCATGCAGCCGGTCTGTTAAAAATGGCAGCGTCGTCCGATTTTTATGTATCGGATAACAATTATTGGCTACGACCGAGGAAGAAATCCAGTTGACATCCGGGCGCGGGCAGTTAGGAGGGACAGTGAGTACTGAACACGTGGTCCGTTGAGGGAGCAGCTAGTCTAGTTTACTACTAGGTGCGTGTGTCGACTAGCTACACCCCTGGCGCACGTGCGTACGTGTATTTCCTCGAGTCGTCGCGAACGGTGCACGTGTGAGTGACAAATCGCGAGTGAAAGTGCTGGAGACTAGTGACTTTTTTTCGTGCCGTCACGCGTTCCTCACAGGCTTCCTGTATTTTCATTCGCGAAACCTGTCTTGACAGTTAAAACTTGACGTTTCGGAACGTCTGTGTCGATACAATCACGTTCGTCCAGTGTTTACCATGTATCTTTACCTTATGGTTAATTAAATCAATGAAGTATACGTATGGTAAACAAAAATTCGATCTTTCTAACGGTTACGGAGAATTATTACGATTCGTTCGATGTGAATTAATGCGTGGTTAAAAACCTTCAGTAAATACGAATACGAATACGAATGCTGTGGCGCCACCTGCACGCTACGTCCCTGACAAGGGTCGTCTGTTGACTCTGGTGGTGTTTATTCGCGCTTGCCTCTTCTCTCTCTCTCTCTCTCTCTCTCTCTCTCTCTCTCTCTCTCACTTGCACCGAGTCATTTGTGTTTGGACGATCGTGAATTTTTTTGCAATGTGACGAGAAAATGAATGAAGATTAGCGTGATGTCGGACCTGTGCACGCGCCTAACAGTGGGTGCGCGCCTGGATCTCGACTCGAAACTTGGTGGAACGTCTTGAAACAGGTCGAAAATCAGCATGAAAATGCCGGCAACGCGACCGTACAGGTGCCCATTGTTATTCACAGCTTTCACAGTTTTCGATGAGACGGTGCATCGACAGACTGCGAATCCGGACTCCTGAAAAGTATCGTGAATCGTGCTTCGTGCGCTTTAAGTCCCCTCGCCGTCGGTGGGACTCGCGAAACGCGTTCTAACCGCACTATAGGTTAGGTTACCGGCACATAACCTTAATTCAATTCTAAGGAAAACTCGAGTTGTTACACATGCAGGAATTGAAACGTGACCTTCTTGTGATCTCATTTAATTGAGAGTTAAACGTATCTAGGAAGATTGACCTTTTCTTTGCCAAGTGCTGATTCCTACATTGTGGGTGATCGGTGCAATGGAATGATCTGGGTGACCATAGGACAATGAAGGCCAATGGGACAAACAATGGTGATTTTACTTTGCTTCTCTGTTTTTTAGAATTCTTTAGAAATGCTATGTTATATATTACTTTACGTAAAGTGGCGTTAATATAAGCATCAGAGTTGTTTATTATTAGACTACTATTAGAGTTGTTTACATGCATCGATATGCTATTCTCATAAATGTACCGTACATGAGATTGCTTAAAAAGGTTATTGTGTTAAATATAGATAGAATATAAATATAATAGCAAAGCTAATTATCTGTATTGCACATAAATAAGCTTGATAACTAAACGAATCATTAGAAACTTCACGTACTACATGAAAACATTTATATATTGAAGATTTTATACATTATAAGTGTATCTGTATGTATAAGAATGTGCAATATTGAAGGTAATAAGAGGAATAGTATTAAATAATGGAGTTGTAATGAGTATATTATATCGGTATAATAGTATATCATTATATATGCTATTCGAATATTACTTCTCTTATCTTTTGGAATCTATGTATATGTACTAATATGTATATTATATTATAACATACTTCATTTTGGCATTTCTGTAACATCATAACAGTTAATTCATAATATAACAGAAAGAATCCCTTCATCTTTTAAAATCTTTGTACTTTCAAGTGTACGCACTATAGTATAACACATTTAATTCTTATGTTCTGGTAATATGAGATCAATTACTCTAAAGTACAACAGATATAACATCATGCATTGTTTAAATTTTCAGGCTGTAGCCGCCTAAACACGCCATTGGCAGCCACTACCACGCTGGAGGATCCGGGAACACCAGCCTCTTGGAAGGGCCCGCCGCCCGGGTCGGAGGCATCGCCTTTTACACCCAACTCCGTTGGCCAGGGTGGTGGCCCTGGCTCCGGTCCTTACAACAGTACAGGTGGTCCACCGAGCAATGCGGCCTTCCAGGGTCCGAGTCCTTTCCCCGGTGGTGCTGGTAGTCCAGCAGGGGCACCACCCTATCAAGGTCCACCTCCCGGTTCCGCGACTCCTCAATATACTGCCTCGCCAGCGCCTAGTGGTTCCTCGACACCTGGTCCCGGACCACCGCCGAATTCGTCGGGCTTCCCTCCGCCGCCGAATAATTCCGGGCCACCGTATAATGGGCCCGGACCGAGCCCGTTCGGTTCGCCATCTGGCGGGCCACCGCAGTTCGTCGGTCGACCCGGTTCCTCAGGACCGCCGTTTGTACCTCCGGGAGCAGGGAATCCTCATTTTCCTTCGCATGGTCAACCGTTTGGAGGTCCCCAGTACGGTATGCCACCTGGAAGCCCATTCGGACCAGGCCATCCGATGACAGGACCTATTGGGCCTGGACATCCAGCAATGATGGGTCCTGGGGGTCCCGTCGACAGGATAGAGCAAGGGTGAGTGTCGATTATATTATGTTCTCGACGTGTTACTTATCAATTATGATGTATATGAGAGATCTAACTGAATGCAAGTGTAAGTTAAAGTTTTGGGAATTTAAATTTAATTGTGTATTTCTACTTTTTAAAGTACGATATATAGAACTTCAATGAAAGTGTAACTTGATTTTCAGTTAAGATATATTTCTATCGGTTTAAGAAATAGATTGATTTATATCACTATGATATATCGCCAATTAGTAATGGTCTTGAGTTAATCCTTCCAAGATCGAATTTTCTTTGGACTGCGAGAAAGTTCTTTTCTTTTTATCGATTATCAATGTAGGTTTATGTAGATCTATTGATGTTATTAATCACCGAAATTTAAGTAATTAAAAATTAATAAAGAAGATACGGATGGATTAACTAGGGGCGATAGAGATATATTTGATGAGTAACACGTTCGATCGAACTCATCGAATAAATAGTCTTAGAGCTCGTAGATTACTCCTCAATCAACGGAGTACGTAGTGTATTTGATAATGCATCTTGATAAATTTGAAGCTGTACTCTGATTGCTATAAGGGAGAACGTTGCGTTCAGCAATGATATCACGCGTATTAAATCCAAATTCAATGGAATTAATGTTTTTTACTTGAACACGATACCATCGATAGGCTTTCGTCGGTTTAGAATATAGAAACGTTGTCGCTATTAGCGTGTAAAACATAAGAGCACCACGTGTCTGACGTTGTCCGACTGCTAACATTCCTAGATAACACAGTCTACAGGTAGCCACCGTTATTTATCACTCGTCTCCCGGTTAGTCCGCATTCTTGCTGATAATCCTGCTTCGGCAGAGCTACTTGCCCTTTGAAAATGGTCTCGGTCGTTTGCATCGACGTCAATGCTTCTGTAGTCGAACAACTCGTTTTCGAAATCAGTTACGTACTGAGAGAGAGAGAGCTTGTTTCAATACTTCGATGCGATAAAAGCCACAAATGTTTCAGTAGACACATAGGGGTCGTCCATGTATCACCGGGAAAGTTATAAATAGGAACAAAAGCAGCAACTATTTCCAAACATTTTCGATAGCACTAGTAGGTAATAATCAAATTTCTTATAGACACATCTTCCCCTTAGTCTATGTAAATTGCTCAAAATAATTAGGGAGTCGCTACGACGAATGGTTCTGGTGTGAACAGAACAGAAAAAATTCTACGGTATTGAAAATTTAATTAATTTTTATCAATAAAGAAAGAAGTTACGTTTCTTCAAGTTTCTCAGATTGAGAAGCACTGTGCTTCTTAAAATACGATTCCATCAAATTCAGATCGAAGATAAATTTTTTTCCCCGTTAGTTGCCAAATTTTTTCGCGATCGTTGCCAGATACTGTGAAAACATATTGTTTGTTAAGTATCGTTTTTCCAAACGGAGCTAGATATCGCGTGTGCAGACGAAACCTGTAATGAACGGCGCCAGCAGCGAGTCACTCGGTGCTAAACTTGGCAGCCGTGTTAGTGATTCACTATCTCCGATCTAGATTATTGATGCAGTGAAAAAATCACACGTTATCGAGTCACTCGAAAGAATTGACGTTTCGAGAGTTCGTATCATGCGTCGGAGTTGTCGCCGTGTACACGTACTATAATTTATACAAGAGCGAACCGGACCACGAGAGAACTACGTAAACCAGTTTTTCGAATAGTTTTAGTAACAGACGTCTCTGAAGGCGTGACTCGATCGGTCGCTAAATCCGGCGAGGGCGCATTATTCGAATTTCCTCGTGCCGATAACTTCAAAACTGGAGTTTCGAATTAGAAAAAGAAGAACTTGCGAGTCGAGTAATAAGCTACGCGACAAGATCGAGAGATATAGGAGCTGTCCGAGGAGATTTTTAACCGCGCGTTACACGCGAAACCATCGACGTGTCTTTCACTGAGTGCGTGGGCACGCGTGAATTCCTCACGCGTGTGTTTACGCGTGTTCGAGTTTACAAGTGTCTTAAATCTTTGTAAACTGTTGAACGGATCGTGGGAGTACGAGGAAAAGCTGGTGAATTGCAAATGACGGACTCGAAGACTTCGTTATACTGTAAAATTTGGGGCAATCAAGATTTTGCGCGTTTAGGATATCTTCAAGATTAGCACGAAAGATCACAAATTTAAATAGCACGTTTATTGAACGTTTTTATTGATAAGAAAATCGATGACATTAATGATTTTAAATTGTACAAATATGAGAGAAGGTTAGCGTTAAACAAAATGATGATCTCTTGAGCTTTGTTGTTTGTTCAAATTTAGAGCAATCCGAAAGTTTAAGCCTTCCGAATGTATCTAAAATCAACGCGAATGATTAAGAATTCAGATAATACAGATCATTGAGTAAATATGATTGATGAAAGCTCTGTCATCGGAGTAATCTCTTGATTGACAAGAAAATCGGCAGCATTTACGGAGCCGCTAAACCTGTTAGTAATTGATATCATATAAAATTTATTACCGTCTGTAATCGCGGAAGACAGAGTTTCGTTCTTTCGGGTTTCATTTAGTACACGTGAGTCACATAAACAACCGGTGTCGTTTAATGAGGATTTATAAAACGACAATGATAAGATTGCGGCAGATACAGGTCTCTTAATATGAATTTTAATTTCTGTCAAGCTTTAACAAACTCCTGCTAGTCCTATAATTTTCCTGACATTGAATAATCGTCTACCTGTCGCAACTCAGTTCGTACTTGTACACTTTACCTTCTCTCTTCGACCCCTCTTTCGCGGATAACGCGATCTACAACGAAAGAATTGAAGGATCTTCGTCAATAAGGAGCAGCACCGATATTTGGATTTTGTACTTGGTAGAAAAAGAATTATTTAAATTATTTAAAATTATTAGAAAAGAAAGAAATGTATGGTTTATTACTAGCAAAAGTTTATTATTAGCAGTATTAGTTGACGTCTGACTTTCACTTGGTTTTCATGGGTTTTCTTAAATTACTGGTAAATGATGCTACCACTTTATTGCAGTAAGAAAAATTAATCTTGAAAGAATCAGACGGTTTTTTAAATATGATTTTTTAATTTTTCTTTATTTTTTATTCTTCTTTTGTCTCTATAGTACAATAACTAGGAATACGTATCGTTGAAGGTAAAATAAAATAACGGTGTTACATTCTTGGCAGGGATTGTACCGCGGGAGGTGACGCCATACTTTTGTAGGAGGTAGTACGCGACCCACCTCCCCTGTTCTCCCTAAACCCTCCTAGCCACCCCGTGTTACGGAGGGCGGGTGAACCAACGAGTGGAGGTAGTGTGGGGGGGCATCAGGGTGGTACGAAGGTTCTCATATTTCCTGTATTTTAATTTTTCACGATATTTCACTGGTATCCGGCCGTGTGTAAATTATTTACTCTTTACCAATCGTTTTCCTTCGTTTTATGTTGCACATTTGTAAGGATATCGCGTAGTGTGTTAGGGTAAGTCGCACTCAAGACTAGAGGCGCGATTAGCTTGATATGACTGGATCGATAGAACGTGTCAAGGATGCGTCTGGAAATCGAGATATTGTGACACCGACGATCGTTGGCTTTGTCGTAAGCTTTTGACGTCAGTTAGTTTCCATTGCTTTAGAAACCTGATCGTTGATAATTTGGACAGTTGGATAAACTGATTAAAACTGTTCGCCTGACTTCGCAGATGTCGTTTGACTTTTGTACATTATAAAATTACCTTTGAGAATTTGACGATTCAAGATTTTAAAAATTTAAATTGCTAATATCTGAAAATTCAAAGATTCGAATTTGTAAAAACGCGAATTACTAACACTCGAAAATTCAGAACGTTAAATTTAAAAAAATATGAATTATTAATATTTAAAAACGCGGATAGTCGATACGCGAAAATTCCAAACATACAAATTTGAAAAGGACAAGTTATTGATATTAAAAAATCCAAATTTTCAAAAACACAAAAATTAATTAACCGTTATCTTTTTTATCGCGATATTAAAAAGTTTGTTGAGAACCACTCGAGCTCCCTGCCCCTTCCTGCTCTTCCTTGCTTCTCGGGTTTGGGTTGGGAGAGCGAAGAGGGATGGGGCCGAGGGGTGTAGATGGTGGCAGGAGCAGAGGTGAGGGGGGGCTAGGGGGCTATAGGTGTAGGTAGAAAAGCGAGGATGGGGTGGCGATCCGTCGGTCTGGGCCCAGCAGCTTCGCTCGTGCGTCCGCGCCACACCACCGTTTACACTTTCCCGTGTAAAGGAATCTTGGAACCGTCGGGATCTCTGTCCGTTGCGTTTCGTTACCGTTTGTCTCAGGTCGTGGTCGAGCCGCGGTTCCACGCTGTTACTCTCGGAGCATTTGAGAAAACGAGCACGAGAAATTCGTATCGCTTTATAGCGGCCGCTCAGCCGCAACGAGGGTTTGTTTATACCGCGTTCTTACCACGGAGCACATAATTGATCGGTATCCCATAGAAACCTCGCGTTTCCGGTCTGCGTTCTGCACTCTTGGATCTTGAGTGCGATGAGTCGGATCTCCGCTCCAATAAGGTGGCTTGCACGATCCTTAAAGTTGCTATCTCTTTTCGAAAAATTGCGCAGTATAACTTTTTCCACGCGCATGTAACGCAAGACTAATTAGACAAGCTCACGGCATAGGTATATCGTGCGATGTTTCTGGATTTCTTTAAGAAAGTTCTAAAGATTGTTATCTTTGTACGAATATCACAGGGGAGAGATAAGATGAATTTCGGCGTCTTGTCGTAAATTTCGTGGAAATTTTAGAATTCGATACACCGACGACTATTTCCATCGCAGTGAAGACGACGATATGAATAAAAAGCGATAACAATTAACGTTCGAACGCGCCAACTGTAATTCGCATAGGAAGTGCGTGGTATTCATAACTAGTTTCATATCCGCGGCAAATTTTCCCATTCGCCGGTCGGAAAATATTATTGTTAATTAATTGTTAATTAATTTGTGACATAACAGTTACGTGATGTTTGTTTTCTCGAGAAAAAGGAGAGTGTAATTAATATGGACGTACAATTACAAAACAGCACTTGTTAGGGGCTGTGTTAGGAGAAAATTGATCGAACCACTCTGCTCGTATTTAACAATACAAATAAAAGTAGAACCAAACTCTTCAGTTTGTTTACTGAATCTCGTAGTAGTGCTAATTGAATCTGAAAATGTTTCGCATGACAAGCGCAATATATTGATAAAATCTGTCTAAAATCGTTCGCAACTATAATGACACGTCAGTCTTCACGAAAGTCCATATTCTTTTCGTGCATTATTAGCTGTGATGGCGGTGCACCGAGGAAAGAGATAGTATTGATTTTTACCGATATTTAGCCGTGGAATTATCCCCTCTCTCTTTCTCTCTCTATGTCTCTTTTTCTTTCTTTTGCCAGCTCTTTCTCTCCTTATAGCCGTCTGCTTCCTTTTGCTTCCTCGATCCTCCCCTTTTCGTCTCAGCCCCCCTCTAACTACCCCTCCTTTCATCTAGCTGCTTCACCCTTGTCCCCCTCAGGGCCACCCTCCGCAGGCTGCGGCACCCTTCGCGAATCCTGGAGGAAACTAGGTGCCGGGAACGGAAAATCTGAATACCTATGACCCAGAAGAACGTTTCTATGCTAAGTACACGTTGAGCAACGACGAAAAAACCTCTGTTCAAACCAATCATCCCCCTTCGACCAAATAATCCTACGCTGGCTGACAACGGGTCACTAGTTGATGAAGGGTGGAGCAAGAGTTTGGTGGTCCTAATTAAAATAGATGTCGAGGGTGTGTTTCTATTAGGTGTCGGTGTGTTTTTTATAATTGAATGATAATGGATGAGCTGTTAGGTGACAGGATTCTTGTTGTTTCGGTTACTGTAAATTGATCTGTTAATCCTTTGCGATTTGAAGTTGAGCTGCATTTCATACTGTACTTTCTCCCATTTCTTTTACTTCTAACTTATAACGTAGATTTTCTTATGGCAATTGTCTCCATCGAGTTACACTCACGATATTCGTGTTAGATACGGCAGACGCAGATTGTATTGTCTGTAACGATGTTTAGTTTCAATCCTGCCTTACACTTCAGTTTTCCAACGAGGATCACGAGTTACGTATTCGATATTTCAATGTTTGTATCTGTTGTACAATTATGTTACAGCAGTGAATCGTTAAAACTCGTTTCATTACCTGTTAAAGAGATCCTTGGGGCCAATATGTGTACACAATTGTAATGGCCTTTGGGATCGTTTACAAATTCGAGCAACGATTTTAAATATAGAGGAACACGCCATCGAAAGTGGATATTACCTGTACAGGAGCGAGTTGGCCAAGTTTCACCGACTCGGCGAGGAACATTATCGACTATCCGTATTCTTCCCCTGTTGTTCTTAGTCAGGAAGCAAACCTTGTCCTTTTTTCGTTACTCCTGGCGACCTCTGTTCGGCCTAAGCTGGAATCGCACGTAGCGACACGATCTTCGGGTACGGCAGCTTTGCACTCGGGGATTCTCTAATCGACACGAGTTTAGCAAGAAAATACTCTGCCAGTAGCCTTTGGAAATGGGAACCTCTAATTTATAAGGCCAAGATGAGCCAGTTGTGGGTGGAAGGAGAAACGAAGATAGAGAAAGAGCGGCTCTTACTAAAATTCAAAAGTTCCTCGACGAAGTTTACGATGCCGTCTAGCCGGCGCGTCGCTGAGATTCTCTGTCTCCCCGGCTTGTTCCCTTCCCCTTTCGGTCTCTGCTTCATATCTTTTCTAGATCTGTCGTCTGACGATTTTCTGTGGCCACGGAACACGTGAACATTCGAATCTTTGCTTTGAAACGATCGATTTCATTCATAGTAGCCTCTGAAGATTGACGTTGCAACCATAAATGATCAAAGTGTAGAATTTGTAGCAAAAAAAAAAAAAAAAGAAAAAAGGAGGAAACATGAAATTTTTATCCCTATATTTTACTAAAAGTCGTTCTACATTTTCAAAAATCCGCAGATTTATAAAACATCTATGAAGTATTGGATATTCGTTACTCACTGACTATTCTCATGATTCTGCTATTAATAAGAACGATTATATCGAAGTTCCTCGAGCGAACGTGATCCCGAGGCACGGATGGACGTCGGTTTTAATCGACGAACAGGATGAAAAAGGCGTCGCTTAGGATCGTCGTGGGCGTCCGGGAAAATAAATGTCCACGTTAAATATTCATACAACAACGCTGCTTTAAAATTACAGGTTAATACAACGAGACGCGAATCTCAATATATTATTCACGCATCACCGGTCATTCGATTTCCATAGGTCCTCGATGGAAGGGCTACTTGCTGACTATCCTGAATCGAGCTTGGCGAAACTGATAATCATGTTAGAGCCCGATCGAAATCGTAAATACCGCCATTCGTATCTGATCGTATACTCTGATCGAGAAGATAATTAAAGTCACTGTTTATTATGTTCGCAATTTCTCACGAAAGTACTTGAACACTTACGGTAGAAACTTTTTATGTATACACAATGTGTGTACACATACGTGTATATTATATAGTACGTATAATGTATTTATGAATAGTCGAATACACCTCCCGTCAGCTACTGTATTCTGAAGCATATATTTGGAAATTTTAATCCTGCAATTCTCGAATTCCTTATGTTTCGATTTCGCTTTCGTTTCAGTCAAGGTAAAAGTTTCTAATGTTTTAAGAAAATTCGTTTAACTTAAGAATTCTTGTAAGGGTAGAAAAATACAATTCGATTAAAGGTAACCGAAAAAATGGTTAAAGGAGGATTAAAAGAGGATTAAACTGCACTTGATCACTGTATACGTTCGAAACAAAGAAATATATCATTATACGGTCGATGAATAAAGAGTTACAGGCAGAACGCATTCTAATGTAACGAGTAGTAGCACCGGAGATAGCTCGGTAGGTCGCTGACCATACCTAACATTTAATGCCGGTGTACCGTTATACGCGGTCTGTAGGGTGCCAATCGTTTCTTATCCGGATTAAAACTCGTTAAGGCGCCCTGCACACCCTCAGGGATAAAGCAGTTTATGACACTCAATATATTCCAGGTTGCGTTTGTGTACTCGTGCCGAAAACTATGGCTTCGTCGAGATATTCGTTCGACAATATTGTACACCTGTCGTCTGTTGCTATACCAACAATAAAATAAGCAGTGAAATAATACAAGAGTATAGATTATTAGGGTAGGCAAAATAATCAATATATCATTTTTCATAGTCATGTGCCGAACATACTCTAAGTATAGTACATGTTATAATATTTAATGGTTGAAACAAGTTCTTCTTTCGACTTTATTTCTTTAATTATAATAAATTATATTATAGAAAACATAATAAAATAAACACGAAAACGTGTAGTGTACTTATTATCTTGTTTTAGTACCAAAATAGAATCTAAATTTTGTTTGTAAAATGAAAATGTTAAGAATTATGTAGAAACAATAGAGTACGATGCAGTGGATTGGCGACGGTGCATCTACATCGGTGTTCGAATGTTCGTGCCCCTTACATGCCACAAGGGAATGAGTCACTCTCAATTCTTAGCACAATCGCACATCTGGTCATAGACGGATTGTCCTCGTTCCTGGGGTTCACGGATGCTGTAGTCCGGCTGGCACTTCCGACTTGAACAAACCAGGCTATAAGGGATGAAAAGTACGAACACACGTATTTTAGTCGTACGATTTCTTTCGAATAATTGAAGATATTATTCAACACTAGAAATATTAAACTAATCAAAACGATTAGCATGACACTTACTTAAGACTTAGTAGTTCCTGGTTTTAAGTTGTTAATTTTTTCGGTTTGTATTCTAACATTGTATTTAGCGATATATAATAATGCAGGCTATAATATAAATTCTTCAAGTTTGAAAAAATTAGATTAAGCATAATTTTAGAAAATTCGACGCGTAGTCCTATTTGTAGCGGAATTTAAAGTTTTCTAAAAGTTACTTTATCGTGAAACACAACATTCTACATTAGTCATGACGTGTTTAATTCACTTTATATTATACGCAGAAAGAAATAGTTGTCGATTCATTCGACGTGTTTGAAGGACAAACGGAGCTGATGATAGAAAATACTTGGATCGAAAAGATAAATTGAAGTTACTCGACTTTCTATTAAGCGGTTTCGATCGACAGAAACGATTAAAAGAATCGAAACTTTGTTAAGAAGTTAACGGACTCGAATATCTTTGTCTGGCGCATTACTTCGGTCGAGGAAATTCTTGGACGTGTTGAAATACCTGGACTGAGGTCGCATTTGTGCTAATTGCATGGGAAACGAGGCCGAGGGGATAACCCATGGGGAGAAGTGCCGCAGGTGGGGTAAATGGTCATGGTAAACGCGTCAACTTTGTAACGAGGGAGACCGGAGAAAAGTCTCTCGAATCAAGTTCAAAATTATGATAATGTTCCAAGGTTAGTGGACTTTGTAGATGGGAATTTTTTTGTGAAATCATAAAAAATTAGGAGATTGTGATATTTACAAGAGACGTTTCACAGATGTGGTCATCCCCAATCTCAATGAAATTTGGTAATGGCGATTAATCTTATATATTCGATAAACGAAACTAATTATGAAAAAGATAGTTTATACTGCGGAAGAGCTCTTCATATTTTCGCGTTAACATATTGGAATACAATTATTAATTAAATTCGTTGTTACAATACGCTATGATATATTCTCCTATATTTTAGATATATACATTTTTCTCATAATTGGCCAGTCATTCGCAGCTAAAATTGATTATTCACGTAAAAGTATCACCGCATCAAGTTTCATTGAAATCAACGAAGACCACACCAAACGCATCCTCCGTTAGAAGCTCCGTTTATTCTGCGTTTCAATCGGAGTCGTCGATTCGATGGTTTCACAGGAAACTTTATAAAACGTGAAACGAATCGAACTCGCTTAGAGAGCGCAATGAAACAATTAATAGTAGCCGGAGAGAGAAAAGAAAAAGAGAATCGGGGTCTTTCCGCAAACGGGGATTGAGTTCCTCGGGAAATCATTATTTCGTCCGGCTTTGCGCGTTTCCCGGCGTTTTCCATTTCTTCGGCAATTTCCGGTTCTTTCTCCGTGCAGCGGTCGCGCCGCGAGCTACTCGATCCTTCTCATCGAAAGCAGGGCTCTCCCCTTTCCTAACCAACGAATGCGACGTGAGTCATTAGCGCAGGTCACGGCGTTATTAAAGACAATGAAGCAAACTTTATACGAGCGGGGGTACGGGGCCAATTACTTGGCAATTAGTCGAGCGAGCAACAAGTGAGCATCGCCACGAACCTCTCTCCATCTCTCTCTTCCTTTCTTCGTCTTCTATTCAGACCACCTTCTCGTTCGCGTCTTTCCCTCCATCGTAGACCTCCGTCACGTTCCTCGTGACACGATTGACGATGCCCATTCGATTCTTTGTCCTGCAACTTTTCCAGCGAATTTAATCGTACACAGTCTGAAATGGAGCTTGGTTATCTTACGGCTTAGACGTCTCGGATGACTCAGAAGTCTTTCTCGAATTAAAAAGATACGTTATTCTCCGATAGCTTGGAAGGATCAAATTTTTTTAATTTTCCTAAACCATTAACCAGTTAGCTGTAGCGACTTCCTTGAAAACTTTGAAAAGTGTGTACTTAAAATGTGTCACAGAAAGCAATCGATGACGAGTACACTCGTAAAATACGGAATATGTGTGGCTGTTACAATATAGAATTAAGTTGTAACGAACTGACTGTTCTATTTTTTAATTTTATTACTGACATCATAACACAAAATATTGCTATTTCTTCGTGACGAGTATACTCATCAAAAACAGTTAACTGGTCAAAGGTCATCGTTTCCTTTGCAAATTTTAATAGCCGGTTTATATTATTCAATTTTGTTTTTTACTATTGCGACTATGAAAGGAGATCGGAAGGATTCAGTGTTTTTTGTCGTCACTATTTCTTTCATCCGGATTCTGCAGATTTTAAGAAAATTGAGAAGAAAAAGTTGTTCCATTAATTGATTGCGTGTAACGTTTTGTTCTACGACGTATGATGCATAGGGTATTCGATTGATCGAGACTCGAGTATGCTTGGGAACTTTCGCTAATTGCGGCACGTTAGATTCCATAAAAAGATCTTCCTTCGATCGTCGATCGAGGAAACTGATTCTGCCTGTCCTACCGGTGCTGATTTCACTTGGGACTCATTAACACGTCCGTAATTGGATGTACCGTTGTAATTGCGAATCACGTGAACGCAACCTGGAATCTGGTCTTCTGCCAGACTTTTAAAAATGTTTCCTGACCCGTTATAACTAGAGTTTCAACCTTTTTAGTTTTTACCATATCCATCGACCAGTGTCTCGTGTAGATTTATTTCCAAGTGGTATTTCTGTTACAGGATTGTAACATCTATCCCTATTAAATTCTTTCTTTTATTAATATCTATTGTACAAATAATTGATAATATCGAGTTGCATCGACGCTGTGCGTCCCACGTAGTATTAAAATATTAATAATACAATGTTTATTGACCCGATTTCTCTAAAGACTGATAAATTTCCAGTGCCTCGATTTACCGGCATTGCGTCGCGGACAACATTCATTTTTACGCGTTTATTCCAGAACGATCAAATAATCCCGGCAAATACAATTTTAAGCAAACAGCTACCCTCATTATTTATGACCACTAGACGGCTGCAATAAAAATAATGATGTTGCGCCACAGTCCCTGGCACGAAAATCAATGAAGCAATTAAATTGATAAGTTTGTCTCGTTATATTTTCATTCTTTTGTCGCAGTAATCAAACCTGCAAAATTATGTGTCACCACACATGCGTTAATTTCACCCTTCTCCATGTACTTGACTTTCGACCATGTCGCCGGAACTTAGAATTATAATTACAATTGTTACCCCGTTCTATCCAACCTCATGCGAATACGTTCGGTTTTCACGGATAGTTAAAAAACTCGCGACTCTAATTATAACCTCTTCAATTTTGATTTCACGGTTTCCAGATGAGATTTTCTCTGTATTTGCTCGTTTACAATTTTCGACTTCGACAGAGTCGTATTATGTACGTCCTTGAACATTTAGGTAGACACGAACAGCTCGCGAAAGGGTGCAAACGCGCGTACACTCTCGATCAAGAGCGATTTCGCACTTTTCGCGGTTTCATTTTGCGTGATGCTTTTCATCCAACGATTTCTGTGTGATTCGTTTTTTTTTTCAATTTTGTTTACCGTTCATCGTATAATATCAATGCAACTATATATTTTTTATTTATTAACGGTATTTTTTTATTTATCGAAAGCTAACGTCACATCGACCGTGTGGTTATTGACGACAGAGATAGATATTATTAGATATACTATTTCGGATCTCTAAGTTATACAGATACTAATATGCACAATACTTCGCTATGAATGTTTCTCGAATTACTACAAAGGTAAAAGCAGCACTCTATCGGTTATTAATTAATACTGTTTTGTTTAAAGTTTGCAAAATATGAAACGGACGAAGGATATCATTTATTTTAATATCTAAAACTTGCTCGCCACTTTTTTGAGCGAGATCTTCCGTATCATAAAACAGATATTTCATCTCTATTTCTCGATAAACGTCTTTACTTTGTTCTATACAGTCATTTAATTTGACTAATGACGGCATTACTTAGTAGTCATAAGAGTTCTGACAGATCTTTCCCGCTTCGAAGATAGCAGGATACATCGAAGGCCTCCGCTTGTGCAGTTTAATTGATTTATGTCGATAACCGTTTCCGGAAGACATTTTATACGTTAATTATTAGTGCGTGGCAATCTCGGAGGCACGCGTTACGAATTCATTAACTCGTATCGAGATATATTCCAGAGATACTCTGATCGCTTACATTATTATCTTGCACCTACCAGTTTTATCGAACGACGATACCACGTTTATAAACCACGATAGACCACTTAAAATCTTGTTCTCCTCGATGTCCATTTCTCCCTCTCTCTCTCTCTCTCTCTCTCTCGATAGTTCTTTAATTGCCAGCATTTTAATCGCACTACGTCATTCCGTTATTGCGGAACAAATTGCTGTATGATTGGCTGCTGTCCCCACTTTTTTCATCCGGAGAAATCTAATGTCGAATATTCCGAGAACTCTACCGCGAATATCTGGAAAAATACCGCCACTTTACATTCCTAAACGCTGGCCTGATTCCGATCGGCCATGAAAGTGCAAACGTTTCGCGATTTCGTGAAGACATAGGAGAAGCACGAGCATATAAATTTTTCAAACGATTAATAGATTATGCGTAGACTGGATTTCTGGGAAATTTGGAGGTGCTAGAGTACACAGAACGCGTATAAGATAGAGAATTGGAGTACTTATTATGGATAATATGTATCGGTTTCTATTTAAAATATATAAATATAATATACAAATATAAATTATAGATGATACGTACAAGTTTCCATTTCTTTAGCTATGTTTCTAAAAAGTGTAATATGAAAATGCTTTGTATGTGTGTGTTTTGTGGAATTGTACTCGAGCTTTGTATGCACGTATTTGATGAATATCAATATTGTGCATACAATAGTACATATACACATAACAAGTAACATAATAACAAGTGCAGTGACTTGATTTGAATATCAATTTACAATTGACAAAGTACGAGCTGTAAGTTATAGATTTCTATTAAACGAAACTATTTTACATGTATTAGCACAATTATTAGCGTTATTAATAATTTACTAGCACTGGTTCAATACTGATACTAGTCCAATTGCGAAATTTTTAAGGGTTGAAACACAAATAAGGGTGTAACGCGTTGAATCGAGATTTAGGAAATTTAACATAAAATTGGCGTGCAAATGGCTAGGAGAAGCTTCGTAAGTTCAGACGGTTCATATGGATAATTTGTTACAAGGAGAAACATTGCGCGCATTGTTGTTCACAACTGGCATTTACTAGTTGACATAATTGTCCCTCGCGTGCTTGTTCCAAGCACTCTTTACTCACCCCGCGAATTTTCCTTTGAGAAATACCCGACCCGAATACTCGTCAACTTAAAAAAAAAACTTCTGTCTCTCAAGGTACGCGAATATTAATACGTCAAGCTCGCCTTGTCGTGTGTTTTGTTTGCTCGCAACTAAATTTGAACGAGGGAATAATTGTCGCGATATAAAGGAGTATGTAAAAATATATGAAATATTCAAAGCACGGTAAACATTGTAATATTTAATAGATGAAATTCTATTCCATTTACGAAAACTCCAATTTGTTAGTACTCGCAATTTATTAATTGCTAAATTATTGTGCAAATGGATTCTAATGGAATTCTTCCATCGAAATAAACCTTGCATCATACTGACAATACTACAATACTTCCATTCAAACAAATTCTATGCACAAGCTTTGACTGCAAAAGAAAGGTCAAAGGAATTCAAGACTCGTTCACAATACCCAACATCTGAGCATCTGTAGCGTTTCTTACCTGAACCGAAAATTATTTGGTGGCAATAGCGAAAGTAAGAATAAAAGGGTGCATCAACGTCGAAATGACAGGATAATATCTTCGATTGGCTGTGATGCAAAAGACTGGCGGCTACTTTTGCATCGCCCTGTACTAGCTACCTCCGGGGGTGGTAGGCGGAGGATGGGGCTGCGGCGGGCGTTTTTCAAATAATTACATCGAGCTGCGGTGGTGGTGGGTTGCCATGGCAACCGCAGTGCCTTCAGCATCCTACGACTGAAAGCAACCGGGCAACCGTGCGATGCAACCCGGTTCTCTTCCCTTGGTTCATACTTCGTGCTAGTTCCGAACGTTTCCCTGGACCATTTGTGTTTCAACGGAACGCTCCGATGTTGGATCGGACAAGCCGAGGAGCATGAATTACTAATCTGTAAATATACGTAATAATTAAAGATCACACAAAAAATATATAAGTCGATTTTTGTTGATTTTTAGACTCTTATATCGTCTGGCGGTACAGCTATAGTATATTTACATGAACTGTGGCACATTTAGTATATTTTTTGATAAAAGTAGAGTTTGATAGAAATTCGTAGATGTGACTTTATCACGTTCTTCGCCTGTTCTTAAAAGCATTAGATAGAAGTTTTTAATCGAGATGAAAAATTCATGAGTTTATAGTCGAATGTTTGGAAGTAAATGAAAAATACGTATTTCATTATGTAAATACGATGAAAATTTAAGTTCTTGGTAAATTCGTTGCAGAATATTGTTTAATAAAGGTATAAGGCAAAGGTGTAGGTCGGGGGAAATATAATTTTTATTTAACCGCAAAAAGGTATTAGGACGAAATCACTAACAGCTTTTATGGCAGCGAGTTCCTTACTTATTTCCTGTGTTACAGTAATATTCTGCGTGTCTAGTGATTATGAGATATGTTCAGATTTGTTACATTGTTCCCTCTTTTAAAGCTCCTCCTGCACGATCGAACTAATATCATTAGAAAAATCTTGCAAATCGCAAGTCTTAATAAATTTTCTTACTTAACACGTCGAATGACACGCTAATTTTACAGGGATTTTTTATTATGCGATACATATAATGTTGAAATATTACCTACAAGAGATATGTTACGGTGTATAATCATCATCAATGAATTTATCTTACAGAGGTCACCGGTCACCTGCGTGGTGCTGAAGTGCGATTTCACGCGGTTCTCATATTGTTTCTTCGCGTTGCTAAATAATTTTTCCACGTTGTTACGTCCTTGGACCTACCATGAACCATAATCCATCCTTCGGTCAATATGCTGACCATCTGTATAAACATACTTCCCTGGGTCCGCAATAATTCTAAAGAATCGTCATAAGATTTAGCATCTTTTACTTTACTGTCAAGTACCTTAATTGCCATGAAACATCTGTCAAGTTGAAACGTTCCTTGGATTTATTGCGCATTAAGGTAAAATATGGAAAAAAGCTTGTTTTCCTGTGGATGCAATATACCTACATAATAGATCTATATTCCATATATCAATAAAACTATTTTTATATGTTTTACACTGCATTAATATCGTCACACCACAGTAGTAACGATGGTAATAATACAAAATTTATAACTATTAACATTTGTTCAAATTATGTATTTCTACTAATCTTGACGCGCCGGTCACCGGTCACCCCCGTGGCATTCAACGTGTTAATCGATAAATTATTATGCAAAATGACTCTGACAAAGACTATATATTCGTTACTTAAATTATCTAATTCAATAAATTTAGTCTTAGTTTCATCCGAATATGTATCATGAAGTCTTCAATTACACTAGTTGCCAACGTCCATTTCGAATTGTGTCATTCTAATTTCAACTGATTAGGATAATCCTCCCAACGAGGAATTATTAGATCAGCTCTTAAAATGGCGTAAAACGTCCATATCTCTTTTCCTCTCTGTGTCAAGAACAAACGATTCCTTTTTTAAGGGAAGATTAGGGTTAGTACTTTCAGTTCGTAAAGTTTCATCCACTATGACCTTGACTTCCGGGTAAAGTTCAGCCGAGCTTATTTCGCTGTTACGCAACATAACCAGTCAAGGAATCTTACGACTACGCCACGATCGTAAATTCTCTCCAGACGAGGTGTGCAAATGTTACAGTGCCATTGTGCGATACCAGAACAGCTGCAGTCAATTTCCCCAGACAGATGATCAACTTGCCGATGCAAATCGTTATTGCTAAGGAATTACGAATTAGCAGGTAAAGTTAGGAGAAAAGTTAGTCCCCTCTCGTGCTCTTCCATTTAAATCCAATTTCAATCAATATGGGATTGATCACAACGTGGCGAATCTTCAAACTCCTCCTCTGTGAAGAACAAATAATGTGACTTGTCGTGTTCACACGCAATTAACTTAACTCCACTGTTTCAAAATTTACTTATCTTATCTTATAGAATAAAATATATATTTTCTCACATAACTTCACCAATTTTCTCTACTTTCTGTTTTGCGGAGTGCATTGGCAAAGGTATAAGGGAAACTATCTTCTTCCAAACGTCTTAGACCGCCTGTAGGATGCGACGTAAGGACTAAACGCTCAAATTGTTAAGCTTCGTATGGTGAATGCATCGACGTGCTAACTTTTCAGGACGCAAACACAGATCCGACGGTAATGCAAGCGGTATGATAGAACGAAAAGGAACAGAGGAAGGAGGTTTCGCTTCGAGTCCGCGGAGAAGCTGGAGCGAAGCGTAATTTCGGTTCTAACCGTGACCACGGTCATCGGCTGGCGGTTCGCCTACGTAATACGTAGTAGTACATATAAGTGGTAGGTAGGTATGCGCAAACAGCAAACAAGAAGTAGCTACCGGCTGCTTCCACAGGTGGTCGGGTCACGAACTGACCCCACTCCAACCCCTTGTTTCCTCCTCGCGCTCGCACTCCCGCTTCCTTTCCTCTCTCGCTCTCTTACTCTCGCGACTCTTCGGAGTCCTGCTTGACCCGTTGCACGTCAGGTTAGGTGTGTAGGTCGCTAGTAGGTCGGCCAAGAGGTGGAAGAAGAGAGAGAAGGTGAGTTCGCGAGGGGCCATGTCGATTCGTAACGCAGACACGCCGTAAACCCCGACGTTTTAGCCACTTCCTGGCGCCGGCGGGGTAGTTCCCTTCCCTCCCTCCCTCCTTCTCTCTCTCTCTCTCTCTCTCCTCTCTATAGATGATCTTGCTTTCCTTCGAGTTTCGATGTCACGGGAGAACGATCGCAGGATCTGTTGTTTATTTTTAAACACGATAGAAAATAAACGATTGACTTTAAATGCGGACAGAAAGGGGATAAGAGAAACTTGGAATTGAGATTTAGATGAAACGATTAAGAGAGAAGATATTTTTATGTCTTAAGCGAGATTAGAGGGCGGAAGAGAAAAAATTTGTAGTGGGCTAATATTGGAATAGCACTTTGAATGAGGCAACGAAAGAGAAGATTTTTTATGTGAAATCTTATATAGGAACGAGGTAACAAATGTTTGATGTAGCTCAACGTAAAGTTAAAATAGGAATTTGTATGAAACAACGCGGGAAAAGACTTTTTGAGGGAAATCCTTGTGCTTGATTTTGGAAATTTGGAATGGAGCAATTAACATAAGTAGGGAAATTTGGGATATTGGAATAGATATTCGAATGAAATAAGAGATATTCACCTTCGCGCAAAATTGTAATGCAGGTTCTTATGTGTATGGTATGTTATTGTGATTTATCAAGAGGATCACCCGCTGCGTGAGCTACCGTGATTTTTCACGAATGTCTAATTGCTCGATAGCATGCTCAACCGCTAATGGGACAACGCGTGGTCAATTAAGGAATTGAGATTAACGAGGGAATTTTCGCAATGTGCAGATTATAAGAAAACTCCTTTGTAGTATAGCATATCGAGACGCGAAATCTGCTTGTCACCGATAAGAACAAACAATTCGAGTGCAAGAAAATGAAATACGGTAGATTGTTGCGAGGAAAAGCAGAAGTGCCAATTACGTGGCGCCTAAACGATGACGTGGAATGACTGATGACGCGATTAACCGCGGAGGTTAATGTTCGCGCTGTTTTTCTTGCTGAATAACATCGCGATTGAATGCACTTTTTTCTTATCCTCGCTTTTCAGACCGGCGTAGGTAGTTTGCTAGGAACTGTTAGCCCTTTGCTCGTTTCACTATTCTTGATGATGATTGCGGTAATGTAAAGTGATTTTGCAGCGGCTCGTGTTGAAGATTGAAAAGGTTTTTACGGGAATGTGATCAATGGGAAAAGGTAATAAAGGCAGAGGGTCTCTGAGGAAGATAGTGGGAAAAAGGTGAATTGTTCTTTTCTAGAAAAATCTCAACATTCGTTTGGATGACGTAAAAAGATAATTCAAACGAGGAAACGGCGTTTATCTTTTTTTAAACGATTTAGAAGTTAG